>NC_087269.1:19069366-19809366 GCF_015220805.1 Pogoniulus pusillus
CCTGAGGATGCATCTCTTTGTGCCCTGGGCTCTTCCTCCTCTTGCTCAACAGGAAATAGGCCAGGGCAGTGAGCACCAGCATAGACCCTGGGGAGAAGGCCATGTTGGCTGAGGTTTGGGGCAAGGCGAATGTCCCACCAAGCAGTGCTTGATCTAGCTATCTCAGCACCATCTGCAACCAGCCTGGCACCCCATGGGGCCCCACCCTCTCTGGCCCGTGGAAAACCGTGCTCCTCTTCCATTTGCACTACTCCCCACCCCAGCACAGGCTCCTCACCAGGGATGGTGACATGCCAGACGAGGACAGGATGCAGGAAGCAAGCCACTGAGAGCAGCGCGTACCCCAGGAATTTCTGGAAGCTCCCTGGGCGTTTAGCTCGCTTCCAGCAGATCTGTGCCAGGGAGTCAGGGTCATATCTGGGGAGAGAAACAGAAGCCCTTGTGGAACGGGGAACCGAGCATGTGGCAAGAAGATTTGGGTCTGACTGCCACGCATCTAGACATGCAGATTCTCACTCTGGTTTTCCAGGAAACCAGTGTGTTGGTCAGGGAAGGTAAGCAAAGCCTGTGTCTCTTCCATGGGAAGAGTTGTCCAGGGGTTACCTCTGCCAGAGGTCAACATCTCAGGCCATCTCTCCTTAGTGTATTTGTCCACTTAACCACTAGTTGAGTGTCTGCTAGCTGGAGTAAGGTGCTGCCACTAAACTGGCAGAGCTTTGTGCTAGAAGACAGCAGAAGTGCTCATTCTCTGAGAAGCACATAAGGATTTTTTAGATTTTAGCTTAAATTTCTATGCTTAAATTTCAGTGATGCAGCTGCAGCTCACCCTGGGGATTCAGACCTTCCTTCAGCACTGGTTCCGTGTGGGGCTTCGCACTGTTTTAAGCAGATGCTGCAGGCCATACTGATGTCATACTGATGGTCAGCAAATTGCACCGCAAGCTTGGGTTAAAATACAGGTTCGATTGGTTAGGGACATTGCCCCACTTACCTCCCCACTGCCTGAGTGCACTTGCCAGACCTTTGGCCTGGCATTTGCAGGTTAGCTAGGTTTTGTGCTCCTTGTAAGGGGCAAGTTGCCTTAGGAACATCCCACCAAGGCCAGAGAAGACAGAATAGGGTCTACTCACGTGAAGCACATCTCCAGGAACAAAATGACAAAGAAGGAACCTTCACAGACAGCAACTGCAACCCCTGAAAAACTGAAAGGTGGAGTTGTCAGGAGGGCAGGGCTTGGCTTGAGTATGCTCTCCAGGTGGCAGAACAGGCATAGACAGACAGGATTTACTATCCAATTCAAAAGAGTCTGTGTGCTGGGGTCTGAATATCCCCTACTTTGCTGCTTTGTGGAGGAGAGCTCAAAGTCCTTCTGCCCCTAGAGGGTCAACTTGCAGCCAGTGTGACCTCTGGCCTGCCTAAGTCTACAGTGACATGAATAACCTTAGAATGCACTATGTTGGACTGGGACCTTTAACTATCTTCTAGTCCACTCCCTGCCCCCCCCAAAAAAAAAAAAAAAAAAAAAATCAAAAGAAAAAACAAAAGAAAAAGTCCAGTTTTGAGAGTTCTAAAGTTTGCAGGCAGAAATTTCTCCTGTATCTTTAGATTTCAATATTATCACTAGATTTGTGGTGACCTTGAAAATTTGAATCCACCTGTTCTGTTCGACCTGTATACACTGCTGCATTTTTGTACTTGTTATTCCAAGACTTCTAAATGCTGCCATATATTCTTCACAAATATCTGGTTTTGTTTCTGGGTTAACCAGCTTCAATGAATCTTGAAGGCAGCATGATAAAAGTACAAGGTCTTCTAGTATCAAAGGCATTACTGATGATTGTCTTCGACCAAAAATGTCTATTGGATCACCAAAGAATTTACCATGAATAGAAGTAAGTAAATGACTAAACAAAGAACTAAAATAGGTAGAAGAAAAGGATAATTTGACTATACTCTCCTAAAAACATTGGACAGCCTTTTTAAATCAAGTGTCACCACAGACCCTGTAATCATTCATGTAGTCATTGAAAATATGAAATGCTAAAGATGCAGCAGCATCACTTTTACTAACAGAAATAGCTTACTTTTCTGAAACCTGAGTGTGGAGACCTGAATTCCCCAAAGCCTTGGACACTGCTCCCTGATGCTGTTGAAGTCTAGTCTGAAGCTGTGTATGGTGGAGGGGGTGAACACGTTGCCTCCATCAGCTTTGGCTTTAAGGGCAAAAATACTCACAGCAGATAGAACGCCAGGCTTTTGAACTGTCCTCGTTGCAGAGTTTCTACGCCCACACCAATCAGCACTAGAAAAACAATGTAGGAAAGATGCGGACTGCAAGGTTGGTTGCCAACTCTCTGGTGCCCTACCAGCTCCCAGGATCAATGCTCTGGTTTCCCCAGGGGCTGGTGAAACTCTTCCTACCCTGCTGAGAAGCATACTAACACTGCCAGCAGCAGTGATTCATGCTGACACACCAACTCAGAGGGGTCAGAGCTGAATGCTTGTCTTGACATGCAGCCCAGAAACCCATCCCCGCTGTGTCCCTATCATGGCAGCCTTGCCACTGCGTGGGCTGGGGAGAGATGCTGTAGGGATACCAGCTGGCTTTGGACACCTGGGGAAGATGAGCAGCAGTGTTCTGTGCCACTTCCACCCCCTGCCGCACCACTCCATCACAACTGGTACAGGAACTCCCACTCCCACCCCCTGCCGCACCACTCCATCCACCTCTGCCCCCTCCCATTGTGGGAACCTCTCTGTCTAGGTCCCCTCCCATTGTGGGAACCTCTCTGTCTAGGTCCCCTACCCGCTCAGTGTCTGCTAGACTCACTCTCCTGCCCTCCCTGCTTGCCCAGGCCTGCTGCACCCAACATGTGGCTGCAGGTCCACAGCAGGGTGGGGAACTGTGCCAGCTGCCTTCTTAAAAAGGGCTGTAGCCATGGCATCAAGATCCTTTGCTAGCCAAACAGAAAAACATGTAATGGAAGCATGCAGATTAAAACCAGGGAATGAACGTCCCCTCAGTGCACCAGCTAGCACAGCACAGTGGGGAGTCAGTTTTAGGGGGATTAAGAGTATTAGCAAGGCTAAAATCCTCCCTGGACTGGCCACTGGGGGCCAATAGCTTCAGGGGATGGAACATTTCCTTCAGTTACCCACAAAGCTATTTCAAAAATGGAGCAGAAGCAGTGTCTGCAATCAGCAGCTGTCTGGTCACAGTGCGTTAAGTGACAGTGTGTATGGAGCTGAGAGGAGCCCAGCTCTCATGCTTAGGGTATTGCTTTAGGCAGTTATTGCACTCCTATCCATGCCTGACACGTCCATGTCACTGAGCAGTCCCTACTCATCCACTGGTGCTCAGGACGTTCATCACTACTCCTGCTCCATGCATGCTTGCAAAAGGCCTGAGGTGCAGACTGGCTTCATTACTTTGAACTGTGGGTTTGCCCAGCTGAAGAGTATCAGGCTCCCAAACAGGGATGCAAAACAGTGTCTGTCCAGCTTATGAGGTGGGGCAGTGCTAAAGTTCTGTCTGTGCCTGAGCACGCAGCTTTCCAGCTCTGGTGAGCTACGGTTTGCCAGGCTTCTGTGACATTTGTTCTCTGTGTCACCTGAGCTACTGGCTCCTGTTTGCTAGGAAAATGCCTGGCACCCTTCATGGACGCTGCCTCTGCAGCCCTCAGTAGAAGCATAGGGAAATCAGCCTTATTAAAGGGCTGTGAAGACGTGTGAGCTGTGTAATCCTATATGCAAAGTATTGTCCTTTTCTATCTCATGACTAAGAACTCTTCTTTATTATCTTCTCTACAAATGGGAAGTTCATTCATTCTCTGGAAATACATGTAGAGTTCAACAGCTCAGCTGTTACTCTCAAGTCTCTGCTCTGCTTGGGGAGGTTTCCTTGTTTTGCACAGCTTCTACTTTTTCCAGAAAGCAGTTTGTATGAAGAATCTTCAAGAAGCAAAGGGCTGCTTCTGAGGTGTTTGTTTGGATTAGTTGTAGCTTTGATTTGGATCTTTTCCAAACCATGTGGCTAAAGGCACATGATTAGGAATTAAATGTTCGAAAGCATGAGAATTAAGAAATAAGTAAGGACTCTCCTCTAAATGCAGAAATCACAAGGCCTAAAATCTCTGCACTACAGAGATGCCCCAAATACTGCAGTGTATTGCAGAGCTCTCTCTTCACTAACTCACCATGAGTCCCTGTAGTAGTGCTGTCTGATTTCTCTCACACAAGAAACTCTGTAGCCCCACCACTGCAGTCAGCCATTGCAATTCAAGGTCTTGGAGGAAGGAGAGTTTTATGTTATGTGGGTAACTTATGTTTGCAAGCAGCTTATGGAGCTGGCTGGGCTTTCTGAGAATCAATTAGTGGGGCTGATACACTCTCCTCTCTCTTTATTTTTGTTTCAAACAGCACCCTTGGGATTCTCTTCTGCATGGCTTCCATTTCATGCAAAAACCTCACACACCTCATCAGGCACTGAACACTGCATCAAGCTGTTCTCTTACTCCATTGGGACACATAGAAGTATAAAGTACAGGGACCTCCCATTCTTTGCTGGCCTCTTGGGAAAATCAGGTGGTACTGGGAACGTATCAGAGCTATGAAAAAGCACAGAGATCTGTAGTACAGCTTTAAGCAAGATACTTTATACTTTCCAGAAAACAGGCTGTGGTCTTCAGCAGAGACACAACTGCACTGCTCATTTCTGGAAGAACTACAGAAAGAGTTGTAGGTGATGCAAAATGATGAAAATAAAGCAAGCATTAAAGAGAGAGAGTGTGTATTCCACTAAAAGATTCCCAGATTATAAAATACTTCCAATTTTGCTCTTCCAACTTTAGTTTTCTATTGGCAACAAGCTCACATTTTCTCTCAGCAAGATCTCTATGAGTGTTCTTTGGAGCTTTAAGAGAGAATGTGAGGGGGGTCGTGTGGGCCTGAGGGTAATAGCGATAGGGAAAGAAAGAGGTTTGCATTTGCTAGCTAAAGCTGTGTCCCAGCTCTTCTGTATTGCAGTCTCATCATGGTGTGCACTTATCTACTGGGAGTTTCTGTAAACTCGGGGACTCAAGTCTCTGCCCTATGTCTGGAGGCTAAAGCACATTCCAGGGCACTGCTTCCAGTGTCCCAGCTGGGCTTTCAGTGTCCTTGGGGACCTGTAATCTCTAACCTGTGTGCTTTCTACTTTGCCCCTGACCTGAGCAAAGTGTCTGTCATGGGTGTGCAGTTGATAAAGGAGATGCAAAGGTAGGAAGGCCTGCTGTGACCTACTCTGCAATATCTGAATCTGAAATCCCTGTAGGTCTGACACAGGAACCACAGGCACTGCCTCAAGTCACCTCTCACCAGGAACCTCTGATTCATACCTCCAGCCTTTAGGCAAATCAGGCTCTTTGATCTCTGTTTTACTGACAGGCAGAGATCACTGTCTGTCCTGTCCCATAACAGTGAGTCAGCAGCAGTGCCAGAGTGAACTCCTGAGGCCTCTGCATTAGCTGTTATCCCAAGTCTTATTCAGAGTTTCCTCATGAGAAGGTTTACCACAGTTCAGCCCTTCTGGGTGAGACAGAAGGCTGTGCTTGAGACATCTGGCTCAAATCACCTGTATTCACCTGAAACAGAAGTGTCACCAAACCCAGAGGACACTGGTCCCCAGCAGCCCCTGGCAGTAGGTGAAAAGATGCAACTAGCCAGGTGGGTGAATTTGTGATATTTGTGCTGCAGCTATAAGCTGAGCTGCTTACTGAGCCTGCTCCCTGGTGTGTTACTGGAGTGGCAGAGCGATGCTTTGGCATTAAGTGTTCCGTGATGGCTGCACCTTCTCCATCCTGCCTCACACAGGACAGCTCATGCACAGCACAGGGAGATCCTTCTTCATACTTACATCCCACAGAGCATCCTGGCAGTTTTGCACAGCCATAAGTATTTTTCTTTTCAGTTTCATCTTGCCCAGTCCCCTGCCTGTTTTACAAGGATATTATCTAGTTTTGTTTTGCATTTCTGCTTTAGCTTGTCCTCTGCCATACTGACTGCTGGATCTGCCTTTCTGATGTCTCACTATGCCTCGCACAGCATTTGGGAAGAACCTGGCCAGACACCAAGTGCTCTCCCTCCCTGCGTCCCAAAGTGAAATTGAGCAAGGTTCCTTGCCCCCTTTATAGGATGGGGCAGTGCCTACATCTGGCCAAAGGCAGGGAGACAGCTCAGGGGTTCTGACACTTCTCAGTGCATTGTAGTGCCAAGGAAGAAGAGAGCTCATTCTTACCTGCTGCAGTGGTGACGCCCAGTAGTCGGCAGGTGTATTCCAGAGTACTCCAAAACGCCTTGTACTGCATGGTGAAGAGATGAATACTGCCGAGCCCACCGGGCAGCAGTCCTCGCCACAACTCCTGCCTCACATGTAGCCCAGCAGCTCCTAGCCACAGGCAAAGCTTCCTGCAACCAGGACCAAGTGACCTTCCTGAAGGAAAGGGCAGCACACGCAGGACTGGCTACTTCCACCAGGTCCTCCCACGGAGGGTGGTCAGAGAGGGAGCTGCCACCACGGAGAACCAGTCAGCACTGCTTCCAGCTGCTCCCGGCGGGGCTGTGCAGCCCTGGCCTCTCCCTGCTCGCCGCTGGCTCGCGTTGCTGGCCTAGCAGTGATTAATGATTGGTAAGGGGGGGTGCGGCTTTGGGAGCATTTGCGCCCGGGGTGCGTGGCCTTTCCTGCTCCCGAGGAGGAGACTCTGGAAGCCCAAGCTGATTAAATGCATGCGAAGTCATTAGTGCTGCGCAGATCCTGGCAGGTTAACTATTTGTGAGGATGGCAGTGTTTGCTATTGGCAAGAGAGCAGCACATTCTGGCAAGCTGCAAGGCTGCCGGGGCACTTCAGCACTGCTGCCTCCCGCATCTCAACCACAGCTGCTGCTCACTGTGCAGGCTCAGGCAGTGTCCAAGCTGATGTGCAACCAGAGGAAAAGAAAATCAGATCTGTTCCCAAGGGTTCCACAGACCCAGGCTCACCATAGCAGGGAGAGGTCTATTTCTTTTCTTGGGAAATGCATTTCTGTGTTACAGTCACCAGGGCCAATTGAATGGCACCAGGGTCACACAAGTGTCTGGACATGTGGAATGGGGTGCATAGGTTCCCTAACCTCTTCATTTGGTAGACAACATGAAGGGCCTTGGCTTATCTTTACAGGACATACTACCTCTGGAGATAAGCAGCCTTAGGCATGTCTGAAGCCATGCACTGTCCCCCTCTAGACCACTGCCCCACATTCATCTGTGCTTGAACTCAGTGCATCTCACTGGGAGTCCCACCTGCTGCTGCCTGGGGAAGAGGCAGTGCCAACAGCAGCATCTGGTTGTTGCAGCGCTGTTGGGAGGGGTGTATGAGCAACAGCACAGTCCTGGCAGGCAGCAAGGCTGCTTGGTGTCTGCAAGGCTGTGGGTTCACAGGTAAGTGAACTCACCTTGTGCTGCATCTGGCATTGGGTGAGTCCCTGTAGCTCCCACCTGTCTCCGTGCTTGCTGTGAAGTCACCAGTGGTGTGAGCAAAGGACTGGGTGAATCACATTCAGCTCATACACAGGCAGCCCTGTGGGAAGGCAGCAACCAGCTGAGCCTGTCTCCTATGATTCCTCATCTCAAAGCTGAACCTGGCCAGTATGTGCTGTTGTAATGTGTCCCAGGGGTAGAGATGACTTTACCCAAGAGCACAGTAACAGCTTTTCTTCCACAGGATCTTGAGCTGCATTTCAGACTGGAATTTCCCCAGGATAGCCAAATGCCTGAGTTCATGAAATGGCTACCTAATTCCTGTAAATAACCACAGATAGTGTTTTGCTGAACGTGTACAAATTAGTAGATGGCAGGAATTTTGCAGCAGGCAATGCTGACAGGGTGTGGGGACAAAGCACATTTTCTGTGTGAAAAATGGAAAAGCTGGAAAAATGGAAAATGTGAAACATGGAGAAGGGCTTCCAGAGCATCCTGAAGGGCAGTGCTGAATGGTGCAGACTCAAGATGTGTCTTTGCTTTGCAGCACTGATACTGCCTTTGGATGTTCCCGTTTCCTCTTGTCCTCTCTCACTTCTGTGGGTGTTTGAAGAAGCTACGAGTTTTCCACAACTGATGACTCAGCTGTGTGCCAAAGCTTCCTTTTCAAGAGAGATGCAAAGAGGGAAACACCAGAGACGCAAAGAGGCACCCCAGTGGGGAAGGCCCCACAAAGACTGAGGAAGAGCTCAGGAAGGGCACCTCACTGCCCTGCTTGCTGCTTCTGGGCACAGCCTGGCCTCTCATGGTGCATCGCTGCGGGCTCCAGGGGTACCTTCCACTTCCTGAAATCATCAAACCAGCTTAAGAGCCCTGAGGTTGTGCAAAAAGTCAGGGTGCTTTTTTCCCTTACTCTTTTGTTTGTTTCAACATTGCTGTATTGGATTTCAGGTGTTTACTTACAAGCATGAAAGCTAGAAAACTGCTTAAAAAGCAAACCGAAGAAAGGAAGATATTTCTTCAGAGCCACTTAGAGCCATGAACTTAGGCTTCAAGAGAGTCAGCAAAGACCACAGTGGAATCCTGAAAGCTGTAAGCAGCCACACTTCAGCAGCACCCAACACCTCTTAATGCAGAAGGCTGCTGCTTCCTCCCGTGGTGGGGGTCCCACTTGGCAACATGGGCAATGCAGGATGCTGTGCTGTTACTCAGGAGCTTTTATTAAACTACACTGAGCTCTTGTCCAGAAACTAAATGACTTTGCCTAAGTGCCCTTGATAGTAGTGTTTCCTTTCTGGAGAGCAGCAAGCCCCAGGGTTTAAAATAAACATACATTTATGGGTGGCGGTGGCAGCAGCAGGGAACAGAATCTATTTGGGAAAGGCAGCTTAGTATGTTAATAATTTAAACCTCCTGTCTCCCTTTACAGGTTCCCTTAGCTATTGCCTGACCTCCATCCTCTGAATGGGTCTATGTCAGCCTTCCTGAGGGTCCTTGTCCCCTGCCTGGGGAGACCTTTAGTTTGGGGTAACCTAGGGTCTTCTTGACTTGCTGCCCATCAGTGCCCTAGTGCTTCTCTCACACCCAGGAGGGGAGCTTGGGACAGCTATCCTCAGACTTGGTTTGTACCAACAGTGCTTTATCGACTTCTTCCTTCAATATAGAATTTTTGGGTTAGTGTTCTTGCAAAGTAACCTCACATGAACCCCATTCTTGGTAGAGGAGGCTCTTCTCATTCTGCCTCTGTTCAAGTGGTGAGATGATACCCTCAATGAAACTGTGAACTGTTTGAGTGTGTTTTGGTGAGGTTTTTAGGAATGAGTTTATGCAGTTGGAAGAGAACTGGAAACTTACAACCTTAGAGGGGTTTAATAGCCTGTAACCAACGCGGCAAAACCTATGCACCAGCACAGCCTGTTCTGGGACATGAAGTAGCTGTGGACCTCACTGCACATTAAGCCATTTCTCTTGCACAGAGGCTTCCCATTTGCATTTTGGCTGCCTGCCAGGATTCACATTTACACGCTGCTTCCAGTGATATATGGCCTGACTTGAGATGATTTCACTTCAGGTTAAGGTTTTATGGTGATGTTACTCCTCATCTTCCTCTCCCCCTCCTCATACTCTGCTCAAGTTCATTTTACTGTGTCATGGCCACCATATCTGTTCTTCTGTGACCAAGGCCACAGTGTGGCATCTGTCCTGGCTGACTGCACTTGGAAGGCTGCAAGGGAGCAGCACAGATCTGTGCCTTGCCTCAGCAAAATTGATGCTGCAGGAATGCTGCAGTGAGCAGAGGTTCCCATTGCAGGGTATAGGGCACCACAAGCCATACTCCAGCAGAAACCTATGGGAATATTCTGGGCTTAGCTATTCTCACTTTATGTCCATCCTGTAAAAACAGTTCCCAAACTGCCTTGCACAATGCTTAGGAAAATCGCATCTGCTTTTTTCACTCCTCCTTTCTTTTAGCCTTCAGCTGTAGCCACCATGTTAATCAGCCTTGCTTGACAGTCTTGGTCCTCCCTTTGAGCTGTAGCAGTGAAGGTGAGATCTCCTTCCATCAATGTGTCCATCTGAGACAAACTGGCACCAACCTTCTCCCTTGGTTGACAAAGGACAGAAAACCATCAGAAAGCTGCCCACAACCTTTGCAGTGGGTCCATGTGCTGCCTCCTGGTGCTGTCCTTCCACCAAGTCACCTGTCATGGAGAGAAACTGGATTTTCATGACAGCTAGTTGATATATGGTGAATGGACCAAGCTGACTGGAGGCATCAATGAATTACAGCTGTGGGGTCACTGGGTACAAACATCTCCTTGCACTCAGTGGGAATTTCACTATGCTTTCTATCACCAGTGACCCACAGCTTTCCAAACCAGTCTGACTGAAATGAAAGCACTTTGAGGTGAGCTTGGCAAACCTCCTGCCCCTCCTGAGGCACAGAGTAAACAGCACTAGGGAGCATGAAGCTGTGCCAACAGTAGAGCTGGACTAAAATTCATAACTGTGTCCCATCTTTCTTTTCTGTAGTCCCTAAATCATGTTCTCCGGAGTCTTTAAACCCAGATCAGTGCTGCAAGCCATGATGGGAAAGCCCGGCAGGGGACAGCAAGACCCCACCACTGTACTGCAAACCTGGCTGCTCCCTGTCAAAGGCAAGCTGTAGCCAGCCCTCTGCGAGGCGGTGCTGAAAGGGTACCATAAAATCCTGCTGTCTGAAGAAGAGCTGGTTTAGATTCACCACGTGAATCTGAAGGGGCTGGGAGGAGCCCAGAGCTTCAGTGAACATGAATCAATGACTTGCCTGTTTTGCTTTATAGTCTGTGATCAAAGGATGACCAAGATGCTGTTGAACACTCACCCACTCCTCTGTGAATTTCCCACTCTGACAGGGATGGGGTCAAGGCTCAGCAGTATACTGCCCTGATTGTCCCTCTGCAGTACAGCCAATCTCAGAGGTTGAGGCAGTGGAGGTGAACTGGAGGGGCTGATTAAGAGTCTTTGTGCTTATAGCCTCTCTTTTGGACCTTCTCATTGCTGGCACAGAGGAGGAAGAGGCTCTGTATTATGCTTAGCAATGAACAAGGATGTGCTCTCCTCCAAGTGTACACAAAGTAAAGCTCATAACACTGGGATGCTTGCAGGGTGCAGGACAGAAGTTGCCACCTCTGTGGCAAAGGCAATCACAGATAGAAACTACATGTAGGAACACAGTTGTCATACTTGTGGTGATCTCACAGACTTCTAAAGAGCCAGTTGGATGAGGTCCCCTTCTAGCATGAGGGGCTCCTGACTGGCCATTTACCGGGGCTCTGATTTGCATCAGGATGACTGGGATCAATCCACATTCTGATACCACCTCATTCAAATTGTGTGGGCTGAATATAGTGTGCTGAACTAGCAGGTATTTTACTCAGTGCTTGGCAGAGAAGTGTGTGATTGTGCAATTCAGAGATCAGGATGTTCAGCTAGGTGTGCCTCTATATGCAAGAAAACCCATCCTTGTGTCTTAAACCAAGCTGTACTAAGAAGAACTATCAATTCCAGATTTCTTTATTTACTATGCATACAATTTCCAGTTCAATAGGACCAATCCCAGAGGTTGGTGCCCAATTCCCAGAACTATGTGATTATGGAAGACTCTCTGAGAAAACACATTTCTAGCTCTCAAAATTACAGAGAAAAGCTGCAAAAAGAGACTCAAAATGCAGAGAGAAAAAGAATGTTTTCAAGTGATGAATATTTGTTTGCTATTATTAGTAGTATTTGCTGCTATTAGTAGTATTACTGACAACTGTATGATTTAAACTCACAATCTCTTAATAGTAAAATTAAACCAGAAATGCTGCAGTAGTAGAAAGGAGAAGAGACATCAGGAGAGCTGAGATTAAGTTCAAGGCACTAAGATCAATGCTAAGCCTCAAGGAAATGAATGCCTCTGATCTTGTCACTTCTCAGCTGCATGTGAAGCTTCTTTGCTGACATCAGAGCATGAGTGCCTAGGAGGGTTGAAACAGGAATGGGACTAGGAGATGCAAAGCGTTGTGGAGGCAGCAAAGCCCTAACAGTGGTGCTCCTCTAAGTAAACGAGGGGGAGGGGACGTCAGCAGGATACACAAGCTGCTTGTTTAGCGAGCTCCCAGGGACCTGGCTGCTCCTGCCACCAGGGATAAGCCTGCAAGTTGCAGGCATAAGCCCACTCCAGTGGGACTGTCTCCACTGTTCTGAGGTGTAACAACAAAGGAGCTCGTCACCAGGGTCTGCTCAGTCCTTGCCAGTGTTAAGCAGGAGTAGGGCAAAGAAGAAATCTATAATGGGGCTGCTGAGGCATGCAGAAGAAATCTATAATGGGGCTGAGGGAAGAGTGAGCAGAGCTCAATGTTTGGCTGGGGGGTGGGGAGGGGGATTTAGGGCCTCGTCCTTTTTCTTTAGAAATCTCTGGTCTTTAGGACCCTTATCTTGGCTCTGAAGTGGATGACAGGAGATTACAAGTTGGCATGTAAAGAGGGAAGTGAGACATGAAGAGAGCTGCATGTGTGATCTTGAGCTATGGCTATGCCCTGTGCAAGCCATTACCTAACCTCTAGTGGCCCTTAGTTCCCATTCTTTCTTGCAGGAGTGTGGGACCGGTCAGACTCCCTGGCTGCAGGGACTCCAAACATGTTCAAAGGTGAGCTGACATGTCACACAGACCACCCATGTTGCCTGCCCACACGTGCAGGAACCCCCCACCATGAGGCAGTCAGCCTGCTGCAGGAATTGGAGAGACTCATCATGCTGAAGCTGACACTGGTGACTCTCAGTGATCTGCCACAATAAAAATAGATCCATTTCCTCCTCCACAGAGTAGCATATCTGTATTGAAGTCTAAAACAATCTCAGGGCATAATGAGTTTTTGTGCCATCCTAGCAGGAGAGTACATTGGTTAGTATTGTCTAAGAGTCAGCCAGAAGTGATTGGTAAAACAGACATGGGTAGGCAGAGGAGATGGAAAAAGCTATGCTTAGGATCATAGTATAGACATAGCTTGTTACCTGGATGGATTTCAGCCCCTTAGAATGAAGTGATCTGTGTGAGCACACATCCACTTTTCCCACTGGCACTAAGAAACTCCTCACTCCACAGTAAGTCCCATGGGACTGGAGTGACCAAACAGGGAGGTGAATAAAAGACTTGAAAGACTCATCCTCACCTTTGATAATAGAACTGTCTTTCTAGCAGTGGGTTGTGGCAAAAGAAATCCAGCCTCACACTACATGTCACAAGAAAACGCAGAGCCCAGGGGGTACCAAAGAAAACTACACTGCAGTACAGTAGTGCAGAGACAGAAAAATTCCCCATGAGATACGCCAGAGAAGCCTCAGCCTGTTTGTATGTGGCTGAAAAAAGGCTGAAATCAATCACATGTTCTCTCTGTCAGCAGTTCAGCTGATGTTCAGAACTCTCACAGCAGGATTGCAGCTCACTCCCAAGGCAGGCCAATTTCTTTCTCAGTAGCTGCTAGTGGATACAAGCTCTGAGCTGTCACACCAGGAGGTGTTTGAATTGCTGCCCAACCTGTCTAAGGCTCCATCTTCCAACTTCTTCACCCCTTCAAGCCCTTCCCCTACAAAAACAGACAGTACGAGCTCCCACCTTGGAAGACAGCAACTTGTAGCAGAGGTGCAGGAGCCATAGACAGGGGCAAGAGGACATTCCCAAGGGGTTGCTTTCCCTGAGAAGTGTGACATGTTATAGTGTACTGCATGCACAGGCTGACTCTCAGCTTCGAGACCGGGCCACATTGTCAACAGGAATACTGTGTGTCAACACAAAGTAAATGCTCTTAGTTTCCCTATTGCATGGACTCATTTCTGGTTTGGAAAGGGAAACTGAAGCAGAATGATGCCTTAATCCAGACAGTATCACAAAGCATGTCAGCAGTTCACTTGAGAGCGATGAGTCTTGTCTGCTCATCGGTGAATCTACACATGCCCTGTGAAATTCAGTGGTAGCTCTCAATCAAGGAAGTCAGCAAAACTCTAACCTAAATGGACATAATTCTTTCACAAGACTCAGAATAAATGTTAAAAGTTGTGCTGTGATGATGAAGAGTGAGATCCACCTCTGTGTGGTGTAGTTTGTAGTAAGACTGATGTACTTTAACAGTGTAGGAAAAGGCTGAGGTTTTACTTATTTCTGTACAGAGAGGAATTGTCACCACAGAAGTAAATGCAGCAGTATAAAAAGAGCTCTTAAAAGGATCAAATATTTATATGCAGGCTCTTGGTCAGGAGCATATATCATAAGAATGGAGGAGGAGTTTATCAGCTAGTGGGAGGAGGGAGTGCTAGTAACTCTCAATATAAACCATCTCTGTGCTTGTGGTTCAGCCCACAGACATTTATCCATTCATCAAAACCATTTGACCTCATGCCCTCTTTTCTGGTAACTTCTCCCTGCGTGGGAGCAAAGGTGTGCACAGCAGTGATTGATTCACTTGGTAGTTGAAACATATATCAGAAAGCCTGCTTGTTGTGTTTAAAGACCCAGTGCACAATTTAGAAATGAGTTTATGCAGATAAATAACCAGAGAGATTTCTGTGGAACAACACAAAACACATGGTTTTGGCTGCAGAGATGCAGAAATCCTCAAGTACTTGCAAGCTGGGTAGAAGAGGTTATTTATGAAAGCATTCCTTTTCAGTAGGATTTATTCTGGGGCTTTATTGTACTTGGTGTAAAGGCCACAAAGCAAATGAGGACAGCAGAGTTCAATACCTCTTTTGCTGTGTAATCTAAAAAGATTTCAAGTGTACATACTTAAAAACCAGGAATTTTGTCAGATCACTTCCTAGGAAGAGGCTGAAAGCAAAGAGAAGCAGCAGTAAAGGATACAGACCTTCTAGAGACAAGGTTAGGTGAGTCCTTTGGAGGGACCCCAAACACCAGCTCTCTGCCCCAGCCTAAGCACTAGGCATTCAGTCTGAAAAGAGGAGGCATTCCCTGCAAACCCTTTCACTGCTATGGCTAGTGAGATTTGGAGGGAAAGGAGAAGCTGTCCTGGCCTCACCTGGAAATCTAGGCTGTAAACCTGAGCTTATCCAGCGCATCTGATCTCCAGGTTTGAGTATGTGATAATGGGCAGAAGTTTGTGGCCATGTGTTTTGTTTGTCTGGCTCGGCCATCCCCTGTGATTCTGGGGATCACTGGCAGTGTTGTAACTCACTTTGCACTTAGATCCATTTCCCGTATTTGGCACAGGCTCTTTCTTCTGCCTGCAGTACTCGACGCTGTCTTAGTGTGACAGAAAGCCAGAGCCCATGACATCAGCTTCTATCTCCAGAGCTCAGGTGAGCTCCTACCGCTGTCCCACCCTGTGAGCTCACCTTCTTGAGTGGCCACATGTCCTGCACTGCCTTTCCCCTGCTCTTTTTCACCTGTGGGGAAGCACAGAGGACTGTGTCAGAGCAAGCAGCTAAATGAGGTCTCTTCAGTCAAAAGAGGAGGCTCACCATGGAGTGGGTAGTGCATCGCCCTGCAACCTAGCAGAGGGTATGCACCAGTGAGAGCTCTCAGTTCACACCCTCAGTACCAACATATTACATGATCACCTGGCACAGGATTAGATCTCCTTTTACTATGGAATGCTGTGCAGGAAATGGTAAGGAGTCTTCTAAACTTCTCCCCTGATGCATTTTTTTCCACTCTGAGCTGCTTCTCTTTGAAGAAGGAATAAGAAGGGAGTTGCTCAAACAAATGATTCCAACAGACCATGTTCAACACTGATGTACGCATGTATCATCAACAAAAAGACTGGAGAAATCCTTCCCCTTCTGGTTACATACCACTTAGCCATTAAAATTCCTGCCTACACAGTCTCTGTCCCTTTAACTCTCTTTCCTCCAGATCTTCATCTTCTGGTGCTGGGGGCAGGTTTTAACACTGCAGGTAGCTGGCATTTCTCACCCTGGCTAGAGAAAAAGGTCAGCTGCTTTAAGGACTGTTGTGTCCATTCCTAACTCTTAAGCTTCCTTTTTCTGTGCAGGACTGCAGGGCTTGGGATTTGCTTGGCAAACAGACTTCCCACCCGTGGGAAAGACCCTCTGCCCTCCTGCATGCTTACCACACAGGCCACTTTATTTACATAGCTGGGTCCACACATTTATATTTAGCATGTTTGAGAGGCCACCACAGACCTAATAAGCTAAAAAAAAAAGGATGGAAGAAACTGTATGAGGGTTAGGGAAGGGGGATATAAGTGAAAATTGAAGAGGCTGGAGGTAACTCCAGGGTTTGCTTGGATATGTGGCCTTGAATGCTGACGTCTCCTGCCATGAGAAAAAGGGACACAAGTTGAGGTCACCTTTGGATGTGAACTCAGGTCTGATTCAGGCCCTTCTTTAAACATTTTCTCAGAAGAAGACACACTTGAATACCACTTGGCTTTGCCCTGCCTAGTAATTGCAAAAGCCAGCTCAGGTTCATCCACTTAGTTTGATGACTTTGAGATGTCTCTCTGTGTGTCTATATACAGTTTTATACTGATTTGATAATATTTGTTCATCATGCAAATCTGACAAGCCTCAGGCCTGATGATTCCTCATGCAGTACTTTAAGTCAGGCTGCTTCTCATGTGAGCCCCCAGGAAACTTGCTGCTCTTTCCTCAGTACAAGCCCTCATAGAAAGAAAAGCCATCTAGTGATAGCTGGGAGCTGATTATGCCTTCCTCTTTCTCCCATGCCCCTTGTGTCTTGCATGCATTTATCTTCTTTGGTTTGCTAGACACACACTGTGGGGCAGCCTTTGCTTTTCAGCTGGGGATACTTATTAAAAAGAGAACATTATACAGGACTTTTGCTCAATTGTTGTGGGCTAGATGCAGCTTCTGGGTTGCCCTTTACCCTTGCCAGCATTACCCATTGAGGGCATCAGGGGTAATGATGATTCACTGATGGGCCACAGAGTTGAGTTTGAGGAATGACTTCAGACCAGATTTTGTGCCAAATAGGATGTAACTTGTCCCACATTTGCCTTTGTCTTCTTCACAGGAAATGTTTGTGTTATGGTAGTCAAAACCAGCATTGAAAACACTATTTATTATTCAGAAATTCTCAGCTAAGATCAGGTGGGAGGTAAACAGACTTCAGCAGAGGACCTTCTGTGAACTTGGCCCTGCTGGTCTTGTGCTACAGCTCATAATGCATTTTCAAATCAAAATTGCAGCAAAACTAAGAACAAAACCTCCAAAGATGTGTATGTTTTTCTTACCTCTTTCTCCAACTCTACATCACGATTTCCTAAGTCTACAAAGCCTTAAAAAAAATGAGATGGCTTTCAGCCTGTGAACTGTTAAGAAGCTATTTGCTTGAACTGTCTCCTCTCTGCTCTTGACTGTTTAGGAGATGTCATGAGCTAACTAACATTGCCTTCCTTCTGGATAGCAACTATTTAGAAGGGAGAAGCATTGGTATTAATTTAAAGCATAAAGTTATACCTTGCTTTGAGGTACAGACCCTTTGACAAATTGTTCCCATTAAAAAGAAAGGAACATTTCAGGCATGTTGTTAGGCAAGCAGGCCATGTGCCTGTGTACCATGTATTTGATTGTGAACTTTGCTTTATACTCTGCACTGCTGCAGCTTGCCCAAGCACAGTTTGCCATCATGCCCTCCAGAAATGTTCTCAGCATGTTGTTATGGGATTATCCCAATGCTTAAAGATATGATCTGCAGCTAGCAATAGATACTGTCATTTTTCTGCTGGCTGGCATCCATGTGTTTGCTTCTTCCCCAGTCTTGTTCCTGAATCCCAGACTACACTTGGCAAAATTGTAGTTGGGGTTTTAAAAACCAAGGTCAGCTACCTGTGGGAGAGCCAAGGAGAAGGTTATCTCTAGGTGAAGGATAGGTGTGGCTGGTTGTGGTGGCCTATGGGAGCACAGCAGGATCTTACATATCAAAGGCAGCAGCTAGGTAAATTTTGTTGGAAGAGGTTTGGGGGCAGCTACTGTGGTTTAGGAAGTGGGCTTTGAAGTATTGAGAAATGAACTCTGCCCTTCTGTTGCTGCTCTCACTTGATGCCTGGGTTTGGAGGGATGGGTGCTTGTGACCAGGGTGGCTATGCTGCCTCCTGGATTGCTGGATTTTTACCTTTGGAGGTTCCAACCAAAGCGACCACCCCACGCTCAGTGTAATTCATTCTTTCCTTAAGCAACTACAGCTGCACCTCATCAGTTGACCTGTCCCAGTTCAAATGGACTTTAGAGCTACAAGACCAGAGTCTCTCAGACTGGATGATCTTGGAGGTCTTTCCCAACTTGACTGACTCTATGATTCTTGCTATCCCAGTGATCTTGGTTGTGATTGAGTGGTTTGTTGCTGAAGCTATAGTCTTGATAGTTGAAAGATCTGTGTTTGCTTTCCAATCCTGCCTTTGTGAGCAGGCGAGCTGGCCCTGGAATGGTCAGTGCAAGTCTGTTCCTCAATTTCCACAAGAGTATAAGGACTATTGCTTCAAACTGCTGTGAGGTGGTTCAGTGTAGCCACATGAGAAATTGTGTTGGAGTGCATCAGACCAAGCGCCAAAACCTGTTACACTGCCACTCACCAACTGTGAATGCACAGAGTCGCTTGGCAGAGGTTTGTCAGTGCTAGGACTCTGCGGGATGCACCACTGAGGAGAAACTGCTTGAGGAACACATATTGTTAACCTGGGCTTTATTTGACTATCCCAAGAAGAGGTCTGTGTCTTTAGGAAGCAATGTGTTGACTGAGATTTGCCAAAAAGAGAATAAAAATAGTTTTCTTTCGTGAAGAAAATGACTAAGGTTAGAGATCCAGAAGACTGACTGCAGGGATAGCACTTAGGCCTTTGACACTGTCCCCCACAGCAAACTGCTGGCTAAGCTGTCAGCCCATGGCTTGGATGGCAACACTCTGTGCTGGGTTAGGAACTGGCTGGAGGGCCGGACCCAGAGAGTGGTGGTGAATGGTGCCACATCCAGCTGGCAGCTGTCACTAGTGGTGTCCCTCAGGGATCTGTGCTGGGCCCCATCTTCTTTAACATCTTCATAGATGATCTGGATGAGGGCATGGAGTCAATCATCAGCAAGTTTGCAGATGACACTAAGCTGAGGGCAGATGTGACTGAGTTGGAGAGCAGAAGGGCTCTGCAGCGGGACCTTGACTGCCTGGACAGATGGGCAGAGTCCAATGGGATGGGGTTCAATAGCTCCAAGTGCAGGGTGCTGCACTTTGGCCACAACAACCCCATGGAGAGATACAGGCTAGGGTCGGAGTGGCTGGAGAGCAGCCAGACAGAGAGGGATCTGGGGGTGCTGATTGATACCCACCTGAACATGAGGCAGCAGTGTGCCCAGGTGGCCAAGAGAGCCAGTGGCATCCTGGCCTGCATCAGGAATGGTGTGGTCAGCAGGAGCAGGGAGGTCATTCTGCCCCTGTACTCTGCACTGGTTAGACCACACCTTGAGTACTGTGTTCAGTTCTGGGCCCCCCAGTTTAGGAGGGACATTGAGATGCTTGAGCGTGTCCAGAGAAGGGCAACGAGGCTGGTGAGAGGCCTTGAGCACAGCCCTACGAGGAGAGGCTGAGGGAGCTGGGATTGTTTAGCCTGGAGAAGAGGAGGCTCAGGGGTGACCTTATTGCTGTCTACAACTACCTGAGGGGTGGTTGTGGCCAGGAGGAGGTTGCTCTCTTCTCTCAGGTGGCCAGCGCCAGAACGAGAGGACACAGCCTCAGGCTGCACCAGGGGAAATTTAGGCTTGAGGTGAGGAGAAAGTTCTTCACTGAGAGAGTCATTGGACACTGGAATGGGCTGCCTGGGGAGGTGGTGGAGTCGCCGTCCCTGGGGCTGTTCAAGGCAAGATTGGACGTGGCACTTGGTGCCATGGTCTAGCCTTGAGCTCTGTGGTAAACGGTTGGACTTGATCTGTGAGGTCTCTTCCAACCCTGATGATACTGTGATACTGTGATACTGAGCATGCAAAGTACTACTTCCAAGTGTCTTTTGTTGTGTTAATTGACTGCTCGAGTATTTTTCTCCTCACTATGATTTTGAGGAGTGCCCTAGCCAGATGCAAAACACTGTTTCTAGATGAAGGGACAGCTGTGTACTATCTGAGTTTGCTTGGTTTTCAGTGCCAGAGTAAGGGGAATTTGAGTGCTCAGGTGTTCCCAAAACGTTGCTGGTGAAGAAAACAAACTAACAGACACAGAAGGGATTTTGAAGTAGGCAGATGTGGAACTGAGAGCTCTTCTTTCAATTTGCTCGGCACCTGCGTGCTCACAGCCTGCAGGCAGTGGGCTCTGCTGCAGGGATTGTGCTCTAACCAGCCAGAGGCACCTGCATCCTTCCTTGGTCAAAGCCCACCAGGGAAAGAGGCTGAGTGGGCAGTTGGCACCCAGCAGCCTAGGGACAGAGGCTAGAGTGGAAGGTTGAAGAGAGCTGAGTTTAGCCAGGACTGCAAGGGGTGCTGTCTTACTACTGAAGTTAGGCTTACTGTTCATATAATTCAGGAGCAGAAATGAAGACTTTTTAACCTGCAATGACTGTGCAGGCTAAATGAGAGCCCATCTTACCTTGGCTCATGTCACAGCACAGTGTCTTGTTCCACACCAGAGCAGTGAAATATCAGACTGATGCTGTTGATGGCAAAAGATGGGGGAAAAGGCACATGATGTCTGGTCACTTTAGTGTTGAAAAATTGCCTGTCTTCCATCATAGCCTAGTATCCCTTGGGGACCAGTAATGCCAGTTTCTGCAGTTGCTTAAGTCTGCCCTAGCTTCATCAGGCTGGAGCTCACAACAATATTGCTCTGTCACATTTAGCTGAGGGAGAGCAGAAGTGGGTGAGGTGATGTTCCCCAGACCCTCTGTTTTGAGAATTGCCCAGCGATGCAGGCAGCTCCCTGTGCTTAAATGAAACTCTTGGTAGCAGACTGATTATATCAAACACTGAGTGCCCTGGCAGCACTTCTGAAAGCCAAACCCTAAGTGAATGACAAAGTGTTTTTCCGTCCCTTGGAAAGTACATGCTCCCAAATTGCTTTCCATTTTGCTGCCCCACCATTCACTGCACATGGAGGGTTTGTTTATGTTTGGCTGTGTAAAAAAAACCTACATGTTATCTCAGAGCTGAGCAGATTAATCCAGAGGAAGATTTACTTGAGTGTAAATCAAAGACTTTGCTTTCTTGAATAGTTCTTCAGTGTCTTAAATGTAAATGCATCATCTTATCCCTGCCACACTTCAGTATTTCAAAAGAATTTGTAAACTTTGCTCTTTATCACAGTTTGTAACCAGACTGGAAGTGCTGGCTGTGTTGCTGTCTCTTCTTCCTACTCTTGAGGCTTCTGCTCTGCTATCTCTTATCTAATTTATTCTTATGTTAATAATATTGAAGAGCTTTGAAAACCAAATGATAAAAACTACACTCTAGTTCTGTGTACATGGCTTCTGAGCTGATCATGTGTAACTGCATGAAACTGATGTGCTCAGGGTTGTGCTTAACTGAACTCTCTGCCCAGATGTAGGAAAATATTCCCATGGTTTCTATACTTTCCTAGTTTTGCAAAGTGTTTTAGGCAGGAGTTAAAAAGATTGTTTTATTTAAATGGCAAAAAATATATCAGTCCCCTTTTATTCCTTGCTTCAGGTGTTAGGTTATTTCCTTCATTGTATTTTCAGGCTGCTGGTGTCCTGCAGATATCAGTTCTGGAATAGAAAGTTGCCAGGAGTCTATCCTGAGTTAACACAGCCTGCTCTCACAAGGAAGCCATCCATCCCCCACACAGACAGGCAGGAAAGTAACAGAAAAAAGCTCTGGGTTGAGATAAAGGATTAATGAGCTATGCTATACAGTTACCTTAGCAAAAGCAGAAGCAGCAGCAGAAGCCAGCAATAAAACAGTTACCCCCACTCAAGCACACAGCAGCCAGCACAGCAGAGAAGATCAACACCCAAAACCTGGAACCCAAAAGCAGCAATCAGAACAGGAAATCTGTCGTGTTCCAGTCTGAACCTCCAGCCCTAAGACACCTGGCTCCTGCCAGCACTTTTGTCTGAAGCTGGCATGGTGGCAGCATGGTACTGAATATATATCAGCAGATTCAACTCAATCCATGACAGACCCACAAGCTCTCCTATGCTCCACCGGTTTCTTACCCATGTAATGAGAATGATAGTGAGCTGCTGCTTGTTCTGACATCTTGTTGGGTACCTCTGTGAAAAGAAGACTTTAGAAGCAGGCAACACTTGCATTGCCAGCTTGTGCCTTTGAAATAGGAATGTATGCAGAATATGGATCTCGATATATTGACAGCTGAAGATGGACAGTCCTAGAAATGTTGGCAGAGCTCTAGAGATTCAGCAGAACAACACGGTGGGTCTGGGCTATTTGGAAATCTGAGCAGGATCAGTTCTAGATGTTGGCATATATTTTTTTTTGTTTGTGTGCAGCAGTTTGGCTTTCTGGACTGATTCTTGTGTCTGGTGTGAAGTGTAGGCATTCTTGTTAGTAAATTTAGGCCTGGGTCCTCTCTTGCATCCTCAGGGCAAGCTGGAGACTGCTCTTTTTTTGGAGCTGTGAACACTTCTCAGTTGATCACGTGTATGCAAGACACATTACTAGAAAAGATGTAACCAAATAGTTGTCAGTTGCTGGTGCATTTCTTTGGTCTTACTGAAAAGTTAAGTAGCCCAGAGGCTGGGCTCCACATCTGTCAGACTGCAGTGAAGCCCGGTGAATGAGACTGGCCTGCAGGAGATGGGAATTCAGAGTCAGCCAAAGGCACTGGGATCACAGTAAAGGATGGAAAGCCAGGTGTGGAGGAAGAGTGGCATTTTCATGGTGTGATTCCAGCAAAACGCAGGGAGCTTAAGAGATAAGAGGTTAATTAGCTAGAGATCTGGGTGTTGCTTGGTATGTGTTTTTCAGGGTTAGGAAACTAGCATCTTTAACAAAGCCTCTTCCTCTTGGAATTTAAATGATAGGTTCAAATGGCAGTCAGGACAAGGAGAGGTTTTGTTTCCGATATTGAATCAAACTGGAAATGGCAAGATATCCAAACCAGCTGGCAGCTTGCAGGAGGTGTGTAGAAGTCTGAGAACTGCCAGCCAATACTCTTCTGGGTTGTTCCTTTAATTTCTTCAAATTGCTAGTGAGTAAAGTTGCTGTCTTCATCACTGTTGCTCTAAGTCCCTAAGGATCAGCTTCTTCTTTTGGCTTGAGTATCACCAAAGCAGAGTGACAAGACATTCTGTACAGCAACTTTGAAACAAGGCAACTTTCTCCTCCACACTTTGTACAACTGCAGGCAGTCATGCACAGTCGTCATCCTCCCCCCCCTCCTTTTTTTTTTTTTCATTCATTCTTTATTCTATCCATGTTTCTGGCTCAGCACCATAACTGAGAGTTGGATGGAGGATTGTTCCTGTGATGCTGATCGAGATTGCTATCTCAGTGCTGACACTAACACGGTTATATTTCCATGCTGGCTTGAGACCCCAGAAATCTGCACTTGCCTTTGCCTCACAGAATATGCCTTTGATGCATTTCCAGTGTTAATAAAAGGTGTTTTCCACAACAGTGAGCTCACAAGCAGTTTGGAAGTTATCTTTCTCTGTGATGGGATTGCTTATGGATTTAATATCTTCTAAAACTTTCATCAATAAACTGATGGCTCTGCTGCTGTATTTGCTGCATCATTCCACATAAGTATATCTGGGAGACAGACTAGTAGTGTCTTCAAAACCATTAGGCAGTTCTACTAGTGATTTTGTTTTTTTTCCATGGTACAAGTCTGCCCTGGTGAAGTTGATAGTTCAAACAATTAATGTGAACAAGATCAAATCAGTTAATCTTTGCTCAGAGATTAAAACTTTTTTGGCAACTTTCTGGAAAGCCTCTGTGAATAAGACATGTAAAATCACTTACAGAGGCACTGTCTACCTTGTTAAATGTTTCCTGGAAGCAAGTTATCTTGGGACAAGAGGCAACTCTGAGCTATTAAATTTTTGATCAGCAATGTTGAATGGGGTGAAAATGTCGCTCGTGCCAGAAAGAGCAGATTAATTGATTCTACTCATAATTTGCTGTCAGGTCCACTGGTGATGTGGGTAGCTACCATGATCCTATGCCCATGGCAGGTTTTTAGATATCATAGAATCATAGAATCAACCAGGTTGGAAGAGACCTCCAAGATCATCCAGTCCAACCTAGCACCCAGCCCTAGTCAGTCAACTAGACCATGGCACTAAATGCCTCATCCAGGCTTTTCTTGAACACCTCAAGGGACGGTGATACCACCACCTCCCTGGTCAGCCCATTCCAATGCCAATCACTCTCTCTGGCAAGAACTTCCTCCTAACATCCAGCCTAGACCTCCCCCAACACAACTTGAGACTGTGTCCCCTTGTTCTGTTGCTGGTTGCCTGGGAGAAGAGACCAACCCCCACCTGGCTACAACCTCCTTTCAGGTAGTTGTAGACAGCAATGAGGTCACCCCTGAGCCTCCTCTTTTCTAGGCTAAACAGCCTCATCTCCCTCAGCCTCTCCTCATAGGGTTTGTGTTCCAGGCCCTTCACCAGCCTTGTTGCCCTCCTTTGGACACGTTCCAGCACCTCAACATCTCTCTTGAATTGAGGGGCCCAGAACTGGACACAGCACTCAAGGTGTGGCCTGACCAGTGTTGAGTGCAGGGGAAGAATAACCTCCCTCGTCCTACTGGCCACACTGCTCCTGATAATAACATGCCAGTTTTCCTGTTTGATTTTTTTTCAGAGTTTGCTCCTTGCCTCTGACATCTGGGACTGGTAAATTCAGTCTTGGATTCTGTTTCTCACGTTATTTTCCAAGTCCACTTTATCTCTGCCCAGATCTTCTGGGCACAGTTCTCGATGACCACTTTTTTTTTCCACCTTGCCCTAGGGAATCTTTATTTAGTGGACTTTAAATGAATAGCAATTATTTCTGCAAAGTATTCCTTGTTTGGAAAGGCAATCTTATTCCAGACCAATGTAAAATTCACTGCTTTCACGACTGACTTAGCCTTGCCTTCCACAGGCTATGCCTTCTATTTCTGGAGTATGCTGCACAGAGATGCTGCTCCACTGGACTGCCTCCTGCATAGTTGCTGTAAGGTTATTTGCACTTAAAATTGGATGACACGTCATGGTTGGCTGACATGAACACTTGTCTGACCTTGTAGCTGGCTCAGATTCAAAACCAGATTCCTATTTGTAGCTGCCAAAACCTTAATAGGGTAGATAATATTCCAGTTGATAGTAGAGACACTTTCAAAGGGGGCTGGAATGGAGAGCTTGCTCCTATCTGCAGTTCTTGTGATTAGCCACATTTGTGGACATGTGTGAACATTTGCAAGTCCCATGCAATGAGCCAGACCCAGGATGTCATTAAGTCTGTAATCTGCCTGCATATCTACAACCGAGTAAAAGCAGCTGCACAGAATTTGCAGGTAGTCCAAATTCTTGGAAGAATTTACTCCCAGGGTAAAATGTACTTGAAGAAAAATTTGTTTCCTATTGTCTAATGTGTTGGAATTCTGGTAAGGCCACTTGTCTAAACCCTAACAAACTACTGTGTGCTGGGTCACCTACAGTATGGTCCCAGCCCCCAGCCCCATGCCCCCATATAGCTGATCTCAGCTTTCCCTTTCCTTTCCTTTCCTTTCCTTTCCTTTCCTTTCCTTTCCTTTCCTTTCCTTTCCTTTCCTTTCCTTTCCTTTCCTTTCCTTTCCTTTCCTTTCCTTTCCTTTCCTTTCCTTTCCTTTCCTTTCCTTTCCTTTCCTCTCCTCTCCTCTCCTCTCCTCTCCTCTCCTCTCCTCTCCTCTCCTCTCCTCTCCTCTCCTCTCCTCTCCTCTCCTCTCCTCTCCTCTCCTCTCCTCTCCTCTCCTCTCCTCTCCTCTCCTCTCCTCTCCTCTCCTCTCCTCTCCTCTCCTCTCCTCTCCTCTCCTCTCCTCTCCTCTCCTCTCCTCTCCTCTCCTCTCCTCTCCTCTCCTCTCCTCTCCTCTCCTCTCCTCTCCTCTCCTCTCCTCTCCTCTCCTCTCCTCTCCTCTCCTCTCCTCTCCTCTCCTCTCCTCTCCTCTCCTCTCCTCTCCTCTCCTCTCCTCTCCTCTCCTCTCCTCTCCTCTCCTCTCCTCTCCTCTCCTCTCCTCTCCTCTCCTCTCCTCTCCTCTCCTCTCCTCTCCTCTCCTCTCCTCTCCTCTCCTCTCCTCTCCTCTCCTCTCCTCTCCTCTCCTCTCCTCTCCTCTCCTCTCCTCTCCTCTCCTCTCCTCTCCTCTCCTCTCCTCTCCTCTCCTCCCCTCCTCTCCCCTCCCCTCCCCTCCTCTCCTTCTCTTCTTCTCTTCTCTTCTCTTCTCTTCTCTTCTCTTCTCTTCTCTTCTCTTCTCTTCTCTTCTCTTCTCTTCTCTTCTCTTCTCTTCTCTTCTCTTCTCTTCTCTTCTCTTCTCTTCTCTTCTCTTCTCTTCTCTTCTCTTCTCTTCTCTTCTCTTCTCTTCTCTTCTCTTCTCTTCTCTTCTCTTCTCTTCTCTTCTCTTCTCTTCTCTCCTCTTCTCTTCTCCTCTTCTCTTCTCTTCTCTTCTCTTCTCTTCTCTTCTCTTCTCTTCTCTTCTCTTCTCTTCTCTTCTCTTCTCTTCTCTTCTCTTCTCTTCTCTTCTCTTCTCTTCTCTTCTCTTCTCTTCTCTTCTCTTCTCTTCTTTTCTTTTCTTTTCTTTTCTTTTCTTTTCTTTTCTGCTCATCTTCTGTTCAGCCTCCAACTTTGTATACTTTCATCTCATTTTAGTCTATCTGTTGACTTTTGAAGTTAAGGACTGTCCCACAGCTTTTGAGCACATTGAAATTCCCAGGGAATTTTAGAGCTCAAACAGGCTATGCTGTTCTGATGTTCCCTTTTGAATGCTGTGCCGACTATCTGTTGTCCGAGTTAGTACTTCATCAAATTCTCTTCCAGATGTTTCCTCAGGCTTTGTCCCCTAGGAGGTGCTCTGAGATAATTTCCCACTGTTGATGGCTATTCTGTTTTCTGTGTTTGCTCCTTTGCTTAAACTACATCAGGATGGTGTGCCAGCTTTGTTTTTTTTCCTATAATCTAAAACTCAACAGCTGAGAAACTCTCACTCTATGAAGGAGAACTGCTTCAGCTAGTTATTTTGTAATCAAAGCTGAGGAAGGAAAAAAGCTTGCTGGAAAGAGTGGAATTTGCAGCCTGAACCTGCTAAAACAAAGGAGTGTATAATACATTGTTTAAATTGTAAATCCAGGCAAATATCCTTTCAGAGTTTGCTCTGGGATTGATGTTTGGCAGAGAATCATGGCTGAAGACAGGGATATTTTTGGCCCCGTTTAGGGTTTCCCTTCATTTTGTAGCCAAGTCCAAAACCACCATCCAGCTGCTTTGCTAGATACAGCACTGACCTTTTTACCTTATAGGACCACAGTTTGACTCTTAATTGAAATTGCACTATAATTACACCTTGTGTCCCAGTGGACACTTGTGTGTCTCATAAAACCAACACAACACATTGGAACAATCTTTTCTCATGTAATACAGAACAGATTCTCAGAAACAACTGCCTGTTATCTCTGATGGTGGTGGTGGCTCCTCCAGGACAGCATAGCTAGGGCTGCTTTTGAAGGAGCTGCACACCTGGTTTTAGAGAGGTCAGTGAGGTTGAGGCTGGTTTCTGGGGAGCTTTTAGCTGACCATCCAAAACATTTCCATGAAATAGAAACAAACTCCCAGAGTCATTGCAAAAAACCCAACCCCCAAACTTCCTTGAGATCTTACAGCAAGAGGAGCTTGTACCTGGGGAGGTTGTGTGTGCCTCTAGGTTTGCTGTCAAGTTAGCACAGATCTGTAGAACAGTGTGCACTGATTCTGTTAGTATGCCCTTATACTGGCTTTGGGACTGGCACTGTTGTCCTGACTGTTTCAACCCTGTAATAGGAAAAGCACCAGATTCCATCAGCTCTACTGCAAAAGCATCCTGGAGGACAGAAGAAGGCTGCTACATGTTTGGCTGAGTTGCTGATCTTGGCAATTACAACACCAGGAGCATAAGGACATAAGTGTGTTGTTTGGTTTAACATGTTTACTTGTTTCCTGTAGTTGTAATGCTTTCATGATTGGAAGAAAGTGCAATTTACACCAAAAATCTCAGTGAACTCATGTGCCAAGGAATAGAGTAATACTTATACAGAGGCTGATTTGCATTTGCACTCTGTGACTTAATACTCTGCCTAGGAAGAGGGACGTGGAACACTGTCAGCAGGGAGCAAAAAAGGCTCGGTTGATTTTGAAGGTTGGGTGTGAGTAGGATACTACTTTCTACCACTTGATAAGATTGAGTGAAAAAAAAAATAGCCTCTCTGTGAAGCTGAAATATCTGCAAAACTATGACACAGAAAACAAAAGCTGTAGCATCAAGCAATTTCTGCAGCATACTGCTAAAATTAAGTTGTTTGGCATGTGATGCTTGTGGAAGCTAAGAGAGATTATCCCTTCCTGAATGCTGTCCAAAGTACATTTAATGGTCTTAAATAATAAGAAATGTGTCACTTTCCTGGACTCCTCTTTGGTCTAGGAACCATTTCTTCCTATCAGTTTTCATTTGCTTTGTTCTAATCACATTGCTGTAGTTGTACCACCTCTGGGCCTTTTTTAATCTTGCAGATCCTCCTCTTTGTTTTATATGTGCCTGTGAGGGCTGCACAAACAGTTTGCAGTTCTAGGAAAGTTACCTGTCCCAGAAGGAATTTCCCAGTGCTGAAAATGGGTTATTCATCATGATAAAAATGTCTTATGGAGACAAAGTAAAGTGTGGAGTCTTGGGGACTTGCCTGAAAAGTTGGGTAATTGTTTGCATGTGAGGCTGGTTAATCACTGTCATGGACTGGTATGTTGAGTGTATAGAAGGAGGGTTGTGTGATGGCTTGGGGTTGTCTGGAGGGGATGTGTAGTGTTGCAGAACAGTTGGGAAGATGCTGTTACAGTATCAGCATGCCTAAATGGTTAATGTTGATCAGATCCTAGAAACACATTGTAAAGGCTTCCTGCGAATCATGTTCCTAAGTATGTGTAAGCACTCCAGTTGGCATAGGACTGATAGAAGTAGGTAGATGTCTGATGTTAGTGTTACTCTAGGGAGAGTTTAAAGGATCTACAATGATCCCACTTCAAATGGATGCCTAAAATCAAGCAAAAGAACTAGAGCCTTGATTTCTCAGTGTAACTCCTTCTGGCCTTTTGTTCTGTGCCTTGCTCTTTTATCTGTAAAATTTGGCTAGTTCTGCCCTATCCTCACAGGAGCTTGTGAGATTAGTGTTTGTGAGGTACTGAGGCCCAGCAGTGGTGAGTGGCATAGATTAAGGGAGGTGAAAGTAATAGCATTGTGCCAACAGTGGAGGTGAGAACACCATCCTGAGCAATGGAGGTAGAGGAAAACAATGAGTCTTGCCCCTCCTGTCTGATGGCATGTCGTAGAGCAAGAGTCCATGACCTCTATCTTAACACTGGCTATGCTGGAAGTTTTTCTCTGCTGTCATGATTGTTCTCTCATTCAATATAGCTCAGGTGGGGATAGGTGTATAAGTGCTGTGTGATGAACAATCCAAGGGGAACGCTGGGGAGATGTGAGACAGCTGACTGCTCAAGGCTTCTTTCCTCTTCAGCTGGGCTGCAATGAGTCAAACTAGCTGGGTGAACATCAAAGCAAAGATATCAAGAGTAAATCACTTTCTAAGAAATTGCAAGCCCAGGATGATAGACCTTATCTTTTCCCAGTGAACTTGTGGAGCCTACTGTCAAACTGCTGTTGTGACAGCTGATGGAACTAATTTCCCTAAAACTATTTGCATTTACTTAGTAATCAGCCTCCCTCAGCTCATGTCATCACACCTGGAAGTGCCCAAAACCTGGCTATTAACTGGATTTTCAACCCAGCAGGAAGAATTTGGTCTCCCAATTTGCCAATCAGATAATCAGCAATTGTTGCTACTGAAGTCTGGGTTTACAGTGTGAAATACAGCATGCTTACAGCTGAGGAAGAAATTACTGTGTGCAGCACTCCAGATCCTAGATTAATTCTGTCCATCCTCCTGTCCAAGAAGAGCAGTCTGCATACACCCCTCAAATGAAACCAGCAGGGGTTGGTTTCTCCTTGCCTCCAGACTGGGGACTATTTATGTTTGGGATTGTCCAAGGAGCTTGGGCAATGCAGCACTCCATTCCCAAAGCAAGCTGGTACTGAACTCTACTGCACACATCTGGAAAGATCCAGACAAAGCTTTCCCTTCCAGAGGATTAACTTTTTCTTGCATTTTCTTCCTTACAGAGCAGAAAAGGGAGCTCAGTGTTTTCAGCAGTTAAAACTTGTGGGAGATAATTGCAGAGTCACTGCTGGCTTATGTGCCTCTTTGCCAGGGAGTTCCCTGCAAAGAAAAACAAATAAAAACCGTGAGCTTCCTAAAGCAAGATATGTGTAAGCTTTGCTTTCCCAAGGAAAGCAAGGATGGCTTTTCCAAATGTGAGTGATTTGAATGTTTTCTCTGATTAGCCACAAACTTCCGCTACAAAAGAATTTAGCAGGAGACCACACAGGATAAACTGCAGGCAGAAATCACCCACGTGGAGGAAGCAGTCTCAAAAAGAGCCTTCTGGTGGGAAAAAAAAAGAGTTAAAATTTTAGCAGGACAGCAACTCTCTTCCAGTGCAAGCTCTCCATAACATAACTGGTTGATTGAATCTCCTGTGCCTTGTTCACTGCATGGGGCAAAGGTGCCAAAGTCTGAACAATGTGTAGAGCTACAGCCACACAGAAATCCCTTTTGTCTGAACTGACAGCACCTACAGACTGGTTTCCTTCAAGGATGTTCAGGTGATGTTGAAGACCATAGGAACAGGAAAGCAACACATGTTAAAAAAAAACCTGTAACTGGTTTGGGTGTGAAACCAGACATTTTTGCCTTTGACAGAAGTGCTGCAAGTGTTTCATTGACAGATTTGCTCAATTTGGCTCTCATTTAATGCAATCTGTTTAGTTCAACAGCCAGTGTCTGTTGCAGACTATAAGGAAGATGAGAAATAAACCTCCTTTGCTCCTGGCTAACACCTACATTTTCAAAGGGAAATTAACACTTCTAATCCTGCACCTTTGCTAGTAAGTCAGCAATCTCAAGCTCCCTTTTGTTGTCAAAATCAGTTTCAAAACAACCTCAACCAAGCAAAAATGTCACAGTTGCTGCCTTATCTTTTCTCTTTCTACATTGTCCCAGGTTGAGGCTATAGGGTTAAAAAAAAATCTGGGTACTAGAAGATTGTTATTCCATTCCATAATTCTGCTATCTCTTTATAGACTCTCAACAAGGTCATCTCGTTCTCCTTTCCTCCTCCTCCTGCCACTTTATGGGGGAGAACATGTAAGCAGCAGGCCTCTTTGGATGGTGGAGGCATTGGGAGGGGGAGGATTGGAGCACTGGGGAGTGTAGATTTAGGGTTATTTTGGGGATGGGGAAAATTCAAGGGGGTTTGCTAGATATGTGGTAATTGCTTTATAATGTCTAGCTCTGTATTTTCTCTCTCTAAATATAATTCTGTATTTTCTCTCCAATTTTGATTTGAGAGTTTAATTTCTGTTGGTTCTCTTTAAAAAATCCTCAATATGCATATTGAGCAGTTTTGTCTGGGACACACTTTCTAGTGTTTTTTTTTTTATCATAAAATCATAGAATCAACCAGGTTGGAAGAGACCTCCAAGATCATCCAGTCCAACCTAGCACCCAGCCCTATCCAGTCAACTAGACCATGGCACTAAGTGCCTCGTCCAGGCTTTTCTTGAACACCTCCAGGGATGGTGACTCCACCACCTCCCTGGGCAGCCTGTATTGAGCAGAATGGCTGGAAACAGGTGATAAATCTTAATTCTCTGTAATATGACAAGCATCCAGGTTGTTGTTCAGTGCCCACAACCATGTCCACAACAGCATCCTGGTTCTGGTTTGCACTGATACAAACCCATTTCATCTTTTCCCTCTGCAGTATCTTTGCTGCTTGGCTGCCCCTGTGCTTCTGCAGTCTGTGGAGAGGCAGCAGGTAAAGAGATTGTGTTGGAACCGCTCAGGTGATTTCAGATGGTTTCCCTTCAGTAAGCAGTGAGGTTAAAATCAGAATCCAGGATTACCATTTCTTTTTCTTAACACTCACTTTGGATGAAAAGTCCTGCATGATGAAGAGGTAGGATGAAAATCACAGGACTTGGCAGCATCAAGGTAATTTTGTCTCAGATTTTGCCTATGCTTCAGGTTTTTGAAGAATAGCTTTTATCAGTCTTCCCAAGAGAGCACTTCCAAACAAATAAATGTTTGGGGTTTTTTTTTCCCCACTAATGTTTACTATCAGAAGAGGCAGCCAGAAAATTTGCAACTAGCGGAAAAAATAAACTGGTCAGCCAATATCTTTGCCAACAGGGAAGTGGAAGAAAATAAACAGCATCTGTTATGGAAATATCTTTTATTTGAAAGGTGTTGTGCAGTCCAGACTCTCAAAGACTTAACACCAGTGATGAGGACTCCTGGCTTCACTTTGATTTGTGTTTCAACTTGTTGTCATGCATCTGAGCATTGAGAAATGGCCAGTTTCACAAACAAAACCCTTTATTCAGAGCTATACAGGGTTCCTATTGCAGTTTTGTGTACACATAATTACTTTGTGTATATTGACATTATCGTTTTTCATGTGTGTTAATAGTTGCTTTTGTTTGCCAACAGTGTCTTTCTGGAGCCTTTACCTTTACTGCAGGCTATTGTTTTCTCTGTAATCACCATCGACTCAGCAAAACACTTATGATCTAATTTTGAGCATAGGAGACCAGTTATTGACTCCAGGGGTCTGCCTTAAAGTGAGTAGGCTGGTGCAGTTTTCCTGGACCATGGCCTAATCAGGAAGTGATCTCCATCACAAGCAGTTCTGAATAATATGTCATCTGCAGATTTCAAAGGAAAGTGTGAATTAGCCCAGTTAGATCTTTGGGACTGCAGTTCAGCAGTCTGGTGCCTATAGCAGAGAAAAGATATCAAGCTCCCTGCAGGATCAGCTCTGCATATGAATGTTTACTGGTCATGCAGTTTGTTTCAGATATGGACATGAGAATTCCTCTTTAGACTCAAAGCCTGCCTGAGAAAGATTCATGAGGCATTTATGCTACTGCACAAAGCTGGTCTGGTAAAACCAGGTCAGGCTCCTGGTTAGCTTCTCTGTTCAGTGCTCTGCCTTATGGCATTCAACATATGCAACTACAACTCTTGATTCAAGCATTCATTTGAGTTGTAATAAGTGCCACTTAATTTCAAAGTGCCTTGCAAATGTTGCTAGCTCACAATATATTTGAGGTATATACAACTCGATTTTGCAGGCTGTAATTTTATTTCTCTTTTCATGCTTCAGGACAGGAAAGATCCTTTTAGCCATGTTGAAATAGAGAAGGGTCAATTTTGCATTGTTTGCAGCTGATTATTGTTTTCAGCTTAGAATCGTAGAATCACATTTGTATAGGTTGGAAAAGACATTTAAGATTGAGTCCTTCCATTAGTCCATTGCCTCTAAGTTGTTTTATTTGGATGAAACTTAACAAGACACAGTGGAAAATCCAGGTGTCATGACTGCTAAGCCAAGAGTCTACAGTAAGTACATTTCAAGATATGCATTTAATGTCCCTCATGTTGTATGAGGTAAAATCCCTTCTCATGACAGTCAACTTATAGGTTGTCACATATTTAAATCTTGGCTTGTGGATGCTGTGTAGCTCTTGTTATTTCCTTCTGGTGCCCTAAGGTACCCTGGTAGGTAGTGGTAACCTCAGAAAGGAAGGTTGCAAATGAACCATGGTATGCTCAAGTGTCAGAGACTTCTTCCCAAGAGGAGTAGCTTTTGGTCAGTGTGCAAGAACTGGCCACAAGCTCCTGGGTTGTTTATTGACATGGTATCAGTTCAGGTGGATGACAGGATACTTACACCACTGATGTAAATCACATCTCTTTCCCTACCAGTTTCCTGCAGAAATTAGCTGCAGGGCCAATGTTCTGTATGGTGGAAAAGGCAGCTGGTAAGCCAGGACAGGCTCCCTTGTGGTCAGGGGTTTCCAGAGACAACTAGAGCACCTAGCTGGACCTCTCCTCAGGCAGTGCACAGGATGAGTGAATCCTGTGTGACTGTGGTGCTGAAAGCAGATGGTAAATCCTTCAGAGCAGAGCAGTGTGGTCTAGAAATACATACAAAAAATCTTCCTAGCTTATTATATGCACTTCATATGTTACCAGAGAGCAGCCCATTTGGTTTAAAAGCAGCAGGCAAATGTTCAAAGAATCCCCTGATCCAAAGAGTTTCCATCACTGTATTCAGTGCTGTCCACTTCCTTTCTATAGAAAAGGACAGTGAGATGAGGAGACTGCTGGGATCTTTTCTGACTGTTTCTTGCAAGTGCAGTGCTGCAATATGGGGAGAAGGATAATTCTAGAGGTAGAGCAATCCATCTGTCAGAAGCTTGTCAGAAGCTTTCTACCGAAACTCCTCCAGTTTCCCCATCAGCCTGTAAGAGGGTCTGGCAGATGGGTAAAAAAAGAATGATTCTTAGCTCTAAGATCAGAACGTTGCCAAACAGGAATTCTGAAGTTAACCAGAGCATCTTAAGTTTATGACCCAACCATGGACTTAAGATGCATGGAAAAATTAAAAAATATAAGCCACTCCTTATCTGCTGACAATGATTCCTCAACTACTTTGGAAGTGTCTCTTCTCAGTGCACTTATCTGCTGGATCTGGAATAAGATTTTTATCACCTTGCCTTACATGGTGTGCATGCAGGAGAGCTACATTGTTGGGAAAGAACTATTATTTGTCCTTCTAAAGGCATGGGAGCCATTTCAATGCATGTTTCTCTGGTGGCTGAGCACTCAGTCTGATTAAGCACTTAATTAGGTGCTTAGCTTTCATTGCAAAGCAGTACATGCATGGCTGGCTGGCGTGATGTGCTAGTTTGAGCCTAGCTAGAATGTTTTGGTGAGAAGAACTAGATTACAGGCTGTGGAAGAAAACCAAGACTGATGTCTACCTCACTCATCGGCTTGCTGAGAGATACAAGAACAAGAATCCAAACATAGATAAGGGAGTTGCACTTCTCCTGGGGGAACTGGCTGAGCTGCATTTCTCTCTCTCTAGTCTCTCTGCCGTTTCTCTGATTAATCCACTTTGCTTCCTAACTCCCTGGCTGAACCTCCATTCTTCCTTGGGACTGGGGTAAGGTTGAGGGGTAGGGGGAAGGTGAAGGGGTGGTTGAGAGCCCCTCCTGGGAACTCAGGTTTCAGGGAGGGCTGTTGTGTTTCTCTATTACCTTTTACCTTGTATATTTCTGTATATAACTGTATATACTGTAAATATCTGCTTGTGTATTGTGTTAGCTGTAAATATAAGCTTCATTCGTATTTCCAGAGCTGGCTGAGTCTAGTCTGGGTGGTTTCCAAAGTGTGGGGGGGGAGGGGGGCAGGGAACACCCAAACCATCACACTTGATAGAAGTGGTTTCATTTATTTTATAAACCTGAGCTCCTTGGATTATTGTAGATTGTGTGTGGCAGTGTTAAATGTCCTATACAGAACAGTTACCTAAGCTTTCTGTGTAAGGAGACTATTTGGACAGCACTAAATACAGTGTAATCTGTCTGTGCTCACTGTGCTGTAAACAGATTGGGCATGTTCATCAACTAATCACCACTTCAAAAGCATCACTGCAAATGAAGTGACTTTTGCATAACTCTGAAAGATAATAATTTGGTAACAGCGTAGCCACTGAATGTGCAGCTCTTCCCCTGTTTCTGCGTGATTCTGTCATGCTGTGCTGTTCATGTCTGCAGACCAACCTGCAGAATGACAATTAGCTATTGAAGAAGGGTGTATAAGAAGCTGCTTCCAAATACTGTGTTTGTTCTTCATAGACAAAAAGTTTGTGAGTGGTCTCACAAACTTCTCCTAGAAGAGTGCTCCACAGAACTCATATGAAGCTCTCCTACTGATGACCAGTTGGAGATCATTCTGTAGATCCAAAAGTGGGTTGCTGACAACCTTAACTAGTACAGGTTTATTGGACTAGCCATACAACAATACTCTGGAAATTGCTTTCAACAAGAACAACATTTTGTGGTGTATATTTTATTGCTGACAGAATATTCAGAGCTTTGGGCCAGTTGGGAAATGATTAAGATTTTTTTATAGGTGTTTTTTTGTATTGATTGCTCATAAATGAAATACAGATGCAAGACTGCCTGAGCTATAAATCTGGCCTCAATCGTTCCTTACATTTCAACATCATATTGTGCAAACCCAGCTTTCACTTAAGTAATTTCCAAATGACTGAACTTCACGTTTTTACTCTGTTATTGTCATCAGCCTTACCAGATGTCATAATCAAGGAGGAGCCACTAATGAGAAGCTGCTGGTAGATTGGGCATGTCTCAATCACTTCCATGTGAAAACCTGGAGAACAGATTGAGCAGGGAACATCTACAGTTGCCAATGTGGAGCGAAACCAAAACTAAGAGGATGGATGTTAGATGCTCTTTCAAACTTCTCTCTATATAATCAAAATAAATAGCCCTGTCAGTGTATGGAAAGGCAACAACCTGACTCAAGAACAAGGAGAACATTTCCCATCTTGTGGTTCTACAATTACATACTACAGCTAGAGACAGTTGTTGTTTCCACCCAACTGAGTGTGCTAAGCAGTGGCTATTTTATAACCAACATCAGTTTGTTATTTTAAGGTGTCATTTGTAAAACTCAGGTGCATCATTGATATAAAGTTACAAATATCTTGCTGCCCCATTAGGTCTCATTTTAGATGATTTGTATTTATATGGAAAGGAATCACCAATTGAGATTGTTCTCTTGCTGCAGATGGTGCAGTCAGTCGCCAGCTGTGTCTTTCCATCATGAACTCTTTCTTTGTATATAGAGTAGGTATTTTCCAGATATTTGTGTGGGCTAACATGTTTTTACATATCTCCTCACCCAGATAGATTTTTCTCACTGATTGAAACTGAGGAAAACAAAACCCAGGATGAAAATGGAGAAGGAAATATGCAACATATTCTCTTGATGTATGTTTTCATTCTAGCTGATCTTGTAGTAGAGATGACGCCTGAGAGTGCTTCAGATACTATGAACTGTGACCTTCACTTATAATGGTCCATCCCCAATACACAGAGCTAAACTTTCCCAAACCAAGGACTGTCCTCAGCCTCCTACCAATGTGCAAGTTATATCTTCATAGTACATCAAGCCAAGACCCAGATCTGAACACCCAAATATCTTGGACAAAAATATAACCCTAGCACTCTTTGTGGATGCTCCTTACAATTGTATGGAGAAGTGGTTGAAAAGCTGAAACCTCTTTGCAAACACTTTGGTGAACCAGAAGCAGAATTACTATCTGGTCCTCTTGTGCAGCTTTGGCTTTTTGCTGTTTTGCAAGTTCTTGCATCTGGGAAGATTTACATTATTGATGGGTAATGATTCAGTGATTTTTTTCTTAATATATATACTATTTTTTTGACTCTGAGGCAAATATGCATTTAGCCAAGAAACAGATTTTGGTTTGCTGCTTAACTTTGAAACAAAGGTAATATGCTCAAGCCAAGTAAGGCCAGTGTCAGCAATCATGCCATGTGCTCCAAATGACCAGGCACAAAGCCTAAGAAATAGATTGTTTGCACTGGGTAGATGTGTGTTAAGAACAGGTTGGGAATCATCTGGTGCTTTGGTCCCTTGGGAAAAGCTATGTCTGGCTCTATTAAACGAAGAGAGGAATAAATCCCTGCAGCCTGTGAAGGGGAAATGTGTAAGCAAAGACTGGGAAAAAAATGTTGGAAAACTGTTTACCAGTTCTAATTATTTAACTGATAAGGTATGGATACTTCAGTAGCAGGGAGGATGATGGGACATGTGTTAGAGAAGGCTGGATTCAATCCAGACCTCAAGGATGATTTTCTGTGACAGTTTGGCTAATTGTAAGAACTACATGAAAAAGGGACATAAACCTCACCCTGCTCTGTTTTAAAACTTTCCCCAGAGCACAACTCCTCCTTTAAAGGTTACCTTCTGATATGTAACACATCTTGTGTTGTTTTACTAAGCTATGACTCTGTAACAAGTGTTTGAAATTTACAGCTTCAGTTAGTCATAGACTTGAGAAGTGTTTATTTTTTCTCAGTTGTTCTTGCTATGTAATGAATGTAACTCACTGAGAACTCTCAGACTCTAGTCCTGGGCTGTGGCAGCCTTGCTCTTTCCAAGAAATAGCACAGTGGCTACAGCACACCAGTAATACAAATGAGGTCCTTCTGCCTATTACAGAATAATAATTTGCAGACTGAGGAGAGACTGAAACCAAAGTCACATAAGGTCGTTTCTAGCTGAACTGAAAATAAAGCCCATGTTTTAAAGGCAGCTTAGGAACATTGCAGCCACTTATCCAGATTGGTTTACAGATAGGGTCTGTCTGCTTGTCTGGATGTGGCAGTTGCAAAAATGGTGAGTTCCTTTTCCATAAGTAACTCATTTGTTTCATTGAGTTGAAATTCCCTATTTGGATAAAGCCCTGTGACTGCTGGCAGTGACTGTGATTAATACCATGTTTCAAACAGCTCAAGGTTTCTTGCAGGCATAATGGGAGCTGCTGTGCATGAAGGATTCTGGATCTTCAGAAGACTTTAGAAGCATTTGTTTGTCTTTTGAGAAATACTGAATGTGCTGTGTGGGAAAAAACAACATTAATGCAAGATGTATGTTCAGTAGATGACTAATACACTAATTAAATTCCAATTTAAATGATACTTCTGTTCATCAAGACTGATTAACAAATGTTTACTGTAGAAGCACGTGAATTCAGTGCTTCCATCATGTTTTACATCATGGCTGCCTAGCACACACGTAAGGATTTATTTCAAAAAGCTCTTGCTAGCCTTTCGCTGTGTAAAAAAAATATAGAGTTAAGTCTCTGTGTCTTTGCCTTTTGCTGCCCCCAGTAAGTACCCAGTTTGTGCATGCTAGTCTTATGATGGGCTCCCTCAGTTGCTGCTCAAACCAGGAGTAGTTGCTTCTATACAGTTGTGATTGTCTCAGGGCAGGTCAGCAAAGTGAATCAGGATGGCTGCACTGTGCTGTGGGTTGCAGATCACAGGGTCACAGGATATTAGGGGTTGGAAGTGACCCAAGGAGATCATCGAGACCAACCCCCTTGCCAGAGCAGGACAATACTATCTAACACAGATCACAGAGGAACACATCCAGACAGGCCTTGAAAGGCTCCAGAGAAGGAGACTCCACGACCTCTCTGGGGAGCCTGTTCCAGTGCTCTGTGACCCTTACAGTAAAGAAGTTCCCCCTTGTGTTGAGGCAGAATCTCTTTTGCTGCAACTTACACCCATTGCTTCTTGTCCTATCACAGGGAGCAAGTGAGCAGAGCCTGTCCCCCCTCTCCTGGCCAGCCTTCAGATACTTATAAACATTGATCAAATCCCCTCTAAGTCTTCTTTTCTCCAGACTAAAAAGCCCCAGGTCCCTCAGCCTCTCCTCATAAGCCATGCCCTCCTGTCCCCTGATGATCATTGTTTCCCTCCACTGGACCCTCTCCAGCAGATCCCTGTCCCTCTTAAACTGGGGAGCCCAAAACTGAACACAGTATTCAAGATGGGGTCTCACCAGGGCAGAGAAGAGGGGGGAGGAGAACCTCCCTTGATCTGCTGGACACACTCCTCCTAATACACCCCAGGATCCCATAGGCCTTCTTGGCCACAAGGACACATTGCTGTGCCATGGTTAACTTGTTATCCAGCAAGATGCAGCAGTCTTGGCTGCAGACTGCACAGCTTCTGCTGTAAGATGTTTTCCAGTTGTTAGTGCCTTTGCCAGTCTCTTGCTGTTTGAGCTACAGAGTTTTGCTGGTGTCTGCTTCAGCCCAAAGTATACATTCTTCTTAATTGAATAAAAATACTGTGTGTTTGACTTTACTTTTTTGGTAGTTAGGGGAAGCTTGTAGCTCTGACAGTGGCCAAATGTGGCAGGATTTGCCTTTGATATTCTCATTCTAGGCTGGATTTTGTCATTGGTGAGTCAGCCTCTTTTCTGTCTGCCTCCCTGTACCATTAGCTTAACAGGCTTCCTTTGCAGCCCCTGGAGGCTGGCAGAGCTGTCAAACAGTGTGAAGGGCTGAGACAGGAGTGTTTGAGTTCCCCTGTCAGTCTAAATTGCCCTCACCAGGGAAGCTGGGATCAGATGAAGGGCTCTGTTTTTAATGTATGCCTCGTGCATGAGCACCGCTCAGAGACGACCACAGTCACAGTCGTCAGGTGCCACAGCCACTGATGGTGTGGACAAGGCCCTTGAGAGTGTTTTCAGCCTCTGCCATGGACGGGACCAGATTTGGCAGTTTGTGTCACTGTGGCTTCTCAAGGCATCAGGATGGAAATGCATCTGGCCTTTTTTTCCAGCCTGTATAATGCTGTGGAAGAGCTGTTCTGACCCTGTGTGCTAGTTAGAAGCAAGCTGGAATGTTTTGGTAAAAGAACTTGATAACAGGCAATGGAATGAAAACATGGTGTCTCCTTCTCTCACAGTCACACTGAGAACTCTGGGAAGAAGAAAGATTTTTTCTCCATTTTGTTTTTTTCTTCTGCCTTTGCCTTCAGACCTGGTCACATCTCATTAACCTTGCTCCTACTAACCTTGCTCCCTAACCTCTTGTCCGCACCTCTCTTCTTCCTGAGAACTGGGGTAAGGTTGAGAGGGGCTGGGGGAGGTGTTGGGGTGGTTTGGAAGCCCCTCCTGGGGACTCAGGTTTCTGGGAGGGGAGTTGTGCTTTTGTATTGTTTATCCTTTGTATATTTCTGTATATAATTGTATATAACTGTATATATTGTAAATAGCTGCTTGTAAATTCTGCTAGCTGTAAATAAATTGCTTCATCTATATTCCCAGGGTCTGTCTGAGTTAGCTGGGGCAAATACAAAGTGTGGGGGGGCGGGTAAGAGCCCAAACCATCACACCCTGCCAAGGCAGTAGTTACTGTGCTTGTCAGGACGACTCAAAAGAGGCACCAGGTCCACTGCTGATGCCATTTCCTGCTGCTAAGCTGACACAAAGCACCATGCACAGGTGGATCCTCTCCAGGAACTCCATCTGATAGCTTCCTACATTGGCACCATACAGGTTTTCATGAGGGCTAAAGCAAATCTTAGGTAGCCTTCAGTGAAGTACTTTCAGAAATGGATTGAATGGGATGTGAGCCTGGGTTCCTGAAAGTGTCAGGGAAGCTTCATGTATTGACTGTGTCCAGACCCTCTGTTCTATACTGATCCAAGACCTGATCTGCCTTTGTAGTGGTGGCAGTCAGAAAAAATGACCAGGGCATTTTTGCTGCTGTGGCTCCACCACATTTCCAGTAAGAGGCTTGAAACTGCCTGCCTGGGGCTTGGCAGAAGCATGATTTGGCAACTACTGGCTACACAGACTATGGGATGTAGAGATCTGGGTCATAGGATCTTCCAGAAATTCAGGGCTCTGGGAGCATTCTTACAGGCTATGTTTCAGCATAAATTATTTCTCTCTGAAAGTACTGTTTTTTCAAGACATTACTGAGCCAGAACATGAGAACATGTGGCCTTTAGGAGGTGGAGGCCACATCAAGCTTGCCTCTTGGGTTAAAATAGAAAGCTTTTCTATTTCCCCAAATCACTTGGTACTCACCTGGAGGTGCTGCAGAGATGATGCACTCTGCTTACCAGGGAGCTGAATAGGTTTTCTGTTTATCCAGCAGAGTGGAAAAGAAAAATAGAGACTTATGTGTCAGTGACTTCTATGCTGTTGTGAAAACAATTGCTTGGCATCTCAGCAAAGCCAGCTAACCCCACCAGTGTTCATTCACAAACAGCCTGCAAGCAGGAGTGTCAGGTACATTACAAGGGGATTAGGCTCAAGTGCAGGCTACAAACCAGCCTGGAGATGTCAAGGAAGATTGAAGGTAATGTAATCAGCTCTGAGTGTAGAAGTTACAATCTGTTAGAAGAGAGAGCTCATAATATCCTACGATGTGTGAAGTGAGACTAAAGCTGAAGTAAGAGGAAATCAGGGGTGGAGTATTTTCTGGCTCTTGAGGTTTTATGAACCTTGCAAACTGTTTTATGGCTCACAAAGCTAGTTGAGTCTGTGACCTCTTCTTTTTCTTTTCTTTTTTTTTTTCCCTCTGTAATTTAAACTTTTTTTTTTTCCTTTCCAGGGCCATCCAGATTAACAATAAAATCAATATTTAGCAATGAATTAAAGCTAAGCCTGTTATGCAAAGAGTAGAACAGCCCACCAGAATTAGCTAAGCCACAGAAAACACACATCTTTACATCTTTATATCTTCTTTATATCTTTATATCATCTTAGTATCTATATCTGTCTTTATTCATTGGATGATGTGTTGGTCACTCATCGCTCATGTTGGCTGTGATTTGTTTCTAGTATCACATTTTTCTTTTGTCAGCTTTCCTCTGATTTTATTTGATTTTTTTTTTCTTAGTTTGAGTTTCTTTGTGATTTTGTTTCTGGTTTTGGGATTGGTTTGTTTGTTTGTTTTTTAAGCTGGTCTTGTTTAGGTTTTTGTGTGTGCATGTGGATTTTTTTCCCCCACTCCAGTTTCCTGAGCAAACAAAGATGATGGAATTCATTTATTTGTACGTGTAGGTGTTTCTTTCAACCTCTCCCAACCAGTACTTTTACTGTGGCAACTACTTCCATCTGAATTTACCAGAAAGGTACACTTCTCCAAGATAATTGTGTTTCAGTGTTTCTTCTGGCAACAAGTGCCTGAAGAGAGGAGCAAGACCTTGTTATGTTTTGAGCAAGGGGTAAAACTTCAGGGAGCTGAAGTCAGTAGGCATTATAAACTTACCTACCACCAAGAAGGAAAAAAAAGGAAGAGGGAGAGGGCTTAAGAGAAACAATATTATGCTGCAACTCACAGTATCACAGTATCACAGTATCATCAGGGTTGGAAGAGACCTCACAGATCATCAAGTCCAACCCTTTACCACAGAGCTCAAGGCTAGACCATGGCACCAAGTGCCACGTCCAACCTTGCCTTGAACAGCCCCAGGGATGGCAACTCCACCACCTCCCCGGGCAGCCCATTCCAGTGTCCAATGACTCTCCAGGCAAAACTTGCAACTACCATGAGACAGAAATTCTTAGGAAATTGTCATTAGCTCCTGGAGCTCTCTGAGGTTTCTGCTTTGCTGAATGCCTGTGTAAAGCAGTATGCAACCTACAACAGCCTAGAACAAATCAAACTGACAATCCAAACAGCAATGAAACTAGATCAGGCTGTTTGTTATTCCATGATTAGTCATGAGAGAAATGTGGAGCTTGTTTCACAAATTGAAACATCCCAAAATACCAGAAAGTCTGTGACCATTCAGCGTTCTTGGGTTTTATTGGTAGTTGCTGAAGCCAAACAGAACCAGACGAAGTTGGTTACTTCATCTCTCCTTGTCTAGAAATGCTGCTCTGCTCCTAGAAATTGTACTCCTAGAAATATCAGACTTGGATTTGCATAGGACAATATGCAATGGAGGCAACATTTTGTGATCCTGACAAGTGGGATGAATGAACTCTGAAGACCACTGCTTCCTGAGGACTCTAAAAGACAGGTGTATGTGAAAGGAACTGTGATGTGAATGGTTTGAAGTTATTTCTGAATAATGTTAATTTCATGCCCAAATTTTCCTGCGATTTCAGTTGTAAATTTAGGAAGGAGATAAAAGTAGATGATGTTAACAATTTTTAAAGGGGTGAGGTGTGGTTCCCTTCTTGCCAACATCTGCTCTGCAAAAACTGTGATGCGGTACAAGTGTGTTCTTTCTTCAATCCCTAAAACTCATCTTTGCTTCCTAACAAGGCAGTACAGCAGCTGGGATGTGCCATTAAATGGTGGATTTTCCCTATCTCTTTTTGAATGACCATCCTGAGTTTTTGCTTCCTTTAACTCTTTCATGCTTGGCAAATGATCTCTCATAGTCATACACCAATACTGTTACTAGGAAAGTACTTCAGCGACCAAAACCCAGGTGCTTAAATGTGTGACCTGGAACCAGTTCCCCAGCATGTGCCTAGCCAAAAATTTGGCTCAGGAGAAACTGTGGTTCAGTGTCAAGGCTTTTTAGTCTCACTGGAGACAGGAATGGAGCTCCCTGCTTTCCAAAGTCACCATGTGCAGTGTTTTAGAAATGGGAAAGGGCCGAGTCTACTGTTAAAACATTTATGGCAACCACGAGATCTGTCTTTAGGCATCCCTTTTTGCAAATAGTCCTTGGTAGCCTGCAGCCTTCCTGGCTGGTGTTGGGCCAGGGGTGCTATGTCCTGGTGCCCTCAGAGTCTTCTTTGTGCTCTAGGCTGTGATGTATTGTGGTTACATGGCTTTTGTCTTATAACAGAAGCCAATTCTAGCCCTGAAATCATACCAGGGAAAATATCATGTGATTTGGTGTGAGTTTATTCCTAAGTGGTTCTTCCAGACCCTGAGTAGAGGAGTATCTCATGGTGCTTGGTTTCCCATCTGAGTAAGGAACTGTGGTAGGTAGGCAGTGTTGCAAGCATATGTCTTGGCTGTGTGCTGTTCTAGCCAAAATCACAAGAACCAGCTGTCAAATAAGTAAGACTAGCAAGGGAGGATTTTGCTGCTTCATTACTTGGGTTGTTTTAAGGGAGAGAGTAAGGAATGAAGAAGTCAGGCTTGATCTATTGCAGGCTACCTGCACTCCTTCTCCAGGGTGAGTGCTTCCCAGTACAATTCCCTTGTGCCTCCCTTATCAGTAATGGAAAGGTGTTTTATTACTGGGTTACTGCTGGCTGCTCACCAAGCACTTCTGAGACAGGAATTGTCATTCAAGCTATATTAAAGAGCACTCGAGTACATACAGGGAAAGGAAAACAGTCAGAAACTAAATCCAGAGCTCCTGATGCCCAGAGCTGCCTGAATGACATCAGGCTTTTCCCTGACCTGTATTCAAGTGCCTCCCTTGCAGTTGAAACCTGGGTTTTCAGAGCTGCCTGAAGGAATAAGATACCTACCTTCTTTAGACTGAGACACCAAATATCAGAATTCAGGATTTCTGGGACTTCCTTTTCATGTGCCACTAATTCTTTACATGCTTATCAGCTAAATTGCAGTAAGCATCCTGCTCCATGGAGTAATCCCTACTTGCAGCTCAGTGACATGATAAACTCTGTAAAGCAGAGCAGTGCTATTACTGCAGGCATTCAGGTATCCTCTGATGTGGCAAGGCCATGGGAGCCCTGTTTCTGCCCCCACCATCAGGCCAAGGGGTTGTGCTAGCACAGTGGTGGTACACAAGTTCTACCGTGTTTGTCATGTGAGGTCTCCAAAGACAGCTCCAGAGAGCTGCTGGGGGATTGGGGAGCACCCCAGGTTCCCCATATCACCAGCAGACCAGCCCCATAGCTTACAGCAGGGCATGAGCTGCCTTATCTCAAGTATTGTTTTTTGAAGCACTCCCTAATGCAAATATAACACAGAGACATTGTTCTGTGGGAATTGTCATCTACAAATTCCACTGTCCTTCAGGATGAGAATGTATAGACCTGGCAAGGAAGTGGCTTATTTGGCAGCTCAGCAAGCTTGGCTGTGAATGGAAACAGATTGCTTGGTGTGCATTGAGGTTTGGGCTTTGAAAGGATGGGGTCAGACTGCACCAGGGGTTTGGAAGTGTGGCGAGGTGAATATATGCATTAAGGTACAAGATGTGTGTAGTACTGTAGAGACTCAGATACCTTACATTCTGCCTATCATAACCCCAGCAGAGATTACATTTATCCTCTTACGGGAAGGGATTCCAAGTAGAGTTCTCTCGAGGCATCATTTTGTCTCCTCTGATTCTGTGTGATGTGAAGCTGATACCTGCCAGAAGCAGGTCTGGATGTACCCTGAAAGAAGCATTTTCCTAAGGGGGAAGAAAAATTAAAGCTTGCTCTGTTTTCCCACAGTTTTAAATGTTAGGATAATTGGACAATGTATATTTATATAATTATGTCAACAAACATTAATATTTTTGCAGCAAACAGCACCATGTGCCAAAAAATTAGATCAAATGTATTCTACTTACCTCTGTGTTTGTTAGAATCAGTGCCCTGAACAATAACTGCCTGGGCTGAAGAACAGGGAGAACTGCATGTAGAAAAAGGAGATGTGGATAGTCTATTGAGGGAATTCGTTAGCACCTTTGGTGAGGAGGCTGTATGGATCCTTGCTGAATTCTGTCTTCAGAGCCTCTGTGGCACACAAAGAAATCTCACTGCCCACCCAAAGATGTCCTGTTGTCTCCAGGTGTTTTCTGCCTCAAGATTTAGAGGCAGTTCTTTACATACTTGTGGCTTTGAGATGCTGATTCTCAGTAACCCCCAATGTACTTCTTTGGTAAACCAGCCCTGACTTTGATCCATATCCTTGAACCACGAGAAACATCAGCTGATGTCTGTTTGCAGCAAGCAAGTAACCTAAAAAAGGGACACTGCTGGGGCTGTGAACAGCTTCTCTTCTGATTTTCCCTCCTGGAGACACAAGACCTCTCTGCAAGAGAGGCCCTGTAGCTGTGGTGTCTGAAGGGTGATGTGTTGCTGGAGCACAAATGGGAATTTTGTGAATGTTGCCTATTAAGCTTTCTGTGCATTTTGTGAGCAGTTAAACAACAGAGGGTAAATATCTAGGGACAACATCTATCATCACAACAAACCCTCTCTGAACTCCCCCAGACTCATGCTTTCTGTGAGCAGCACTGGGCTCCTACTATGACTGAAGTCCATGTACAGTGCTAGATCTGTTTTTAATTTGCTGATAATGAAGTAGTTTATTTCTTGGTTTGGGTGTAATTGCAAATCAAGCTGGTCCCGTGCCATCATGTTGCTTTGTCTCTTCCTTCAGTGACACGCTCCTCTGAGCAACATTCGCTCTCACTTGCGTACATTCATGTACAGTGAAAGAGTGCCATGGACCAGGAGGGATGGCTTTGGTCTCTTTCAGGACAGCTTCCCAATTCCTCACTAGTATGGTTGATTATGGTGCTTGCAACATGCCAGGTCTGGATTCTGAGCAGAGGCCAGACAGCACTGGGATTGAAAGGCCTTTGGAAGGGAGGTTGGAAAAGGCTGCTGGAACAATTAAGGCCAGAGTGAAGCAAAGGACAGGGTTGGGCAGGTTTTCTTCAGGCGTGCAGCAGCTGAATGAATTCAGGAATTGATTTCAGAGACTGGGGCTAGAGACTGTGTCTACACTCAACTCTTCCCACCCCAGCTGCAGCAGAGAGGTGCTGTGCCCTCTGGGATTTGGCAGATACAGTGAGTGTCTGATATTCTTGCTCCAAGAATGCTGGTGGTGAGGATGGGTTTAGCGTTGGTACTGGACCTGCGAGGCATGCCAGGAGGGAGGGAGAAATCATTATCTTCTGCCAGAGACAAACATTCAGACAGCTTGTTGTTGAGCTGTGCATGGAGAAATCTCCCAAGAAAGGGAACTGAGCTCTCTGATTCTTGCTTGTTATATAGTAAAATAACTCTGATATTTCTCTACTAACAGGATGTGCTCTTTTCCTCAGATTAATAGTACCTTGCAACTCATGCTGTCTTCAAACAGGCACAATTTGCTGCTTGCTGCCATTCCTTCATTGATACTATGTCTTTCAGCTCCTGCTTGCCTAAAGCTAGCTCTTTGCTTCAGGTGATTTCCCCCAAATTGCTTCACTTGCTCTTTCCATAGTCTGGCCCTTTGCTTGTATTATTATGCCCAAAGTGTTTTAAAATATCTTAAATTCCACTTGTGTTTTCTGTGTCCCCCTACTATTGGTAACACCTCTCAACTAAGTTTGATCTGTGAGTTTATTTGCTATTGTTTTTCTTCCCCAAAGGATGCAATGATTTTATGGCGTCAGAATAAATTTACAAAGTCAGATTCCAGGAGCATAGTGGAGTCTAACAAATTTTGTACAGTGCTTTGGAGCATCTCCAGGGCTGGGCAAGAAATCTGGATAGCTAATGGGCCTGAATGCTCCAGGGGCAGGAGATGTCCAAACATTTGAAGACACTCAGATTCTTGTCAGTTTGTTCTAACACATCAAAATAACTTTTTTGGAGCAAGATATTTTAGTAAAGATCTTTATTATTGAACCAAGAATTGAGCTTCAGTAATGTAAACATAACTCATCATAATAAAATATTGCACAATAAGTATTTTTTCACTCTGCATGTAACAGTGGGAGTCCAACAGCTCTACAAAGCTTGGTGTTCAGGGCCAAACTATGGTATCTTATGAGCATAGAGGAAAATGTGCATTCAGATTCACTTGTATGCTTATTATGTACTTACCAGTTTTCATTTGACAAACCCACACTAATAAGATTTGAGCTCAAAAGCAAAGAAAGGTGCAGGTGACCAAAGGATGGAATTTTGTCCCTTGTTAAAGTCAGTTTAGCCTAAGGGTGAAGCAGGCAGAGGTGTTGAGGTTTTTCCTAAGGCCAATGTTAAAATGAAAATTCATAGATTTGTTATAGTCTGTGGTCCTGAAATGGGCTGCAAGGACCTCCTTCATCACTCTTCACCTAGGCAGGAGGATTATTTCTAGACAATGCTTATGGCTATTTGCCTGATGGATAAAGCCCCTTCCTACATAATTTGCTGCAATATTTAACAATGCTGATAGTCAGAAAGCTTTAATATCCTCTTTAAATCTACCTTGCCTTGAGTAAAACTGATTTTTCTTCCTTTACTCTTAGTGAACATGGAGAGCAATCAATCATCATCTTCCTGACCTTTTAAATGTGAGAGGATTGCTATTACATCTCTCCTTAGTCTTCTCTTTTGTAGACTAAACAAATCTACTTCCTTCATCTATTCTTCCTGGGCCATATTTTCTACACCTTGATCATTTGTATTACTGTCCTTTGGACTTTTTCCAGTTCTCCACATCTCTCTTTAATTATGGTGCACCAAAATTAATACAGTATTGCAGAAGAATGAAATCATTGCTCTTGTGTTATATACACATAACACTTGTGATAATACATCTTAGAAATGTGTCTTATTTGCAATGGCATCACATTGTCAACTCACTGACTTCATGACTTTATAATTTTATGCTGTGCTCTTCTTGTTCAGTCAGTGCATAGCTATTCACTCCTGTTTCCATGCTTGATTTCTCCTTAGGATGGTTTTGTATTTGAAATAGCACATTTCACATTGGTTAGGACTATCTCTGGAATTATCAAGGATGAGCATTCTATTTTGATCCTGCCTTTCCAAAGAGTGGCAGCTTCTTTCAATTTATGCTCCATTGCAATATTTATAAATTAGTTCTGGCTGATTTTCAGAAAGGTAGGACAGAACCATTTGTTCAGCAGGGTCTAGGAAAATAGTTGAGATCCATAATGGGAAAAAAAATGCACACATTTTTCTCCCCACTCTCCTGCATGTGACCATTTAAGCAGCTTCTGGTTATGATGTCCTCCTATTCCTGAATTATTAAAAATACTGTGTTTTTTTCATCTGTAAAAGATATGAATGCTTATATCTGATTGTTCTTTCTTTTCTAGTCTCCTTTGTAGTAGAGATGTGTTGACTTTTCAGGTCCAAAATGAGATCAGTTTTCCATACTATTTTTTTTAGGGAAAAGTCTTATTCTTTATTAGAGAAGTTACTACAGAGGCATTCTCTGAACCATAAGAGAAGAGACATAGCTCCTGTGGTCTGCATTAAGAGCTCTACCTAGATTTGCAAGTTGCTGAGTTTTGTTTCTCTTGCCCAGTGAAAGTTCATAGGGAGTATCTGTCCAAGGAAAAATCCAGGTCTCTGAAATTTACCCTCCTGTACATCCCTGATTTCTTTATGCACAACCTCCTAGTATCACTTCTTCTCTTTCACTTTATTTTGGTTCCATACTAAGAATGCTTCTTCCCAGGCTGTGGATTTATTTAGCAGATCACAGAATCAGAAAATGTTAGGGGTTGGAAGTGACCTTGACAGATCATCTAGTCCAACACTCCTGATGGAGCAAGATCATCTATACCAGATCACACAGGAATGCATCCAGATGGAAACGGAATTAACAGAAACGGAGAAGTGAGAACATAGTTAATGCTGTCAAGTGAAGGAAAAGGGATTCCCTTGTTCTTGTCTGTACAAACCACTCATTATAAGCAAAGCTGCTCCAGCAGACTGTAAGTGTTTCATGTGCAGCAGACCCCATTGCTGCAGTGTATTTCCCTGGCAGTACGCTGCGGGACACTGTTCTGACCTGCACTTCTAACAATGTCCTTGTCTGTCCAGCTGTCAGAGGGCTGCTTGAGGGTTCTTTTCAGTAAATGAGCTTGAGTCTCACCGTCTCATCTGCATAAGACTGTTAGTCCCCAGGTAACTGTTGAGACAAACTGTAATCACTTTCTGATTGCTGCATCATAAATCCTTGTTTTTATTCATGCTAGTCTGCAGCTTTCCGGTGATCTGGTGAACAACTGCTGGATTGGATCATGTGGGGAACACTGTCAGCTCTCCAGTGCTTCTCAGAAAAAATGTCGTTTTGAAGTCTCCACCCTTCTGCCTGGACACAGGAGTTGCTGGGAAAAGCCCTCTAACTGAGATGTCAGTATGGTGTGAGGAACAGAACAAACCCTGATGGCTTTACTCTCTGTGGATCCATTGCTCTTTGACTTGACTCTCTATTTAGCATCTGTGAAGCTCAGCTTGCTGGCATGAAGATCTGGTTTCCTAGCTTTCTACCATGCCATGACAGGTGGTGAATGGCAGCTCAGGGTGATGGGGCCGACTGGTTGGGATGTTTCCAGGGTAGTGTGGAGCTGTGCTGAGGCAGAGGTGGTTTTCTGAGATCTCTGCTTGCACAGCAATAAAACTACAGCCTATCAGGAAAGTATGATAGAGATTGTTAGCCCCTGGGCTGGGCAACCAGCTGTGAAGGGACATGTAAGCTGCTGTATTTAAGAGGATGGAGGATGCTCTGGTTTTTTAAAGGCAGAGAGGCTGCCCTGTGTATCCAGGAGAGCTGTATGCTATCAAAGACCCGATGCATTGCTCTTCTCTATTGTTTCCCCCTGCAGTTTTGGAATTCCCAAACACAGGAGTAACAAGGGCCTGCTCCTCTACTGTAGTATAGCAAAAGGGAGTTTCTTGTCTCATCTCCATGGCAGACCTGAGTTCTTACTCTTTGGCAGATCTTTATTTGTCTCCCTGTTCTGTGCTTACATGCTGCCTATATCCAGCCGTGTACTCTTGCTTCTCCATTTAGGAGAAGGGATGCTAATTCCTGCTGGTTGTCTTGCACTTAACACACAGAATTTCCAGTCTGAAATAATGCCCATAAATCATTAAAGTGGCTCCAGATTTTCTACTAAGCTAATGAGATTTCTCTTCCCTATAAAATTACTCATCCTACCCATGTAGTAGGATATGGCCATTTGGGATAAGGTTCTAGGGGAACAGAGGTGATCCTTCTGCTCAGATCAAGAGGGTGCAAAGCTGGTTGCATCAGTTCCTGCCTGTCTGCTTTGGATCACTCGATGGTCCCGCCTGGCCTTTCCCCAGAAACATTGATGTGTGCTCTCTGCTTCACCCCAGCTAAACCAAATCATGTCAGGGGACTTGCACAGTGACAAGGGTTTTTCTCTTAATAATTTGAAGGGTTTTTTCCTCTTAATGATTTGCACAAGTACTTGAAAAGCCATGATGGCATGGGTTGAATGGAGGCCAGATGGTTTGGATCCTTGGAGAGCAGTTCCACTCTGCATAGCCCTGCCCTGGGAAACCCTAGAAGTGGCATGGGCAAGGATAGAAGAAGGTCAATCATATTTCCCTCCTCCTAGGGTCCTCCTTGCTTTGAAACCTTCCTTCATCTCTCAAGAACATACTTGGAGCATTCTCAGGTAATTTTCTCTCCCTTGGATCATTGCCTGCAAGTTTTTTTCTCCAGATTGTGTGTCCTGGAGAGAACCCCTTTGTCCCTGCAGTGAGAGCTGAGGGAGGAAGGAAGCTGAATGAGATGTTCTACCAGAGGTTTTGTTTGTGACACACCATGGATAAAGCTGACATATTTAATAGGGCAACTCTAAAGTCTTGGAACACACTTTAATTTGTTGGCTGGATATCAGGTCTTAGATTTGATTGTAGTCATTTTTATATTAAAAATCTAAACAGTTCCTGGAGCACAGATGGGTTCTCCTGCCAACCCCAAAACTTCCCTTCCTCTTTCTGGTCAAGTAGATCTTGATTTTTTTTATGCTCTGTGGCAGCCTTCAACTGAAATGACAAATGTTCAACTCATTCTCTGGATGCATTCACACTTGTCAGCCTAAGAAGAGTAAAGTCAAGTTGTGTGACAAGGAACGTAGCCCACCGCTTGTCCCAGCAGGAACCACCTACTCACAGGAGAAGCAGAATAGACTTTAGCCTCCTAATGTATGAAAGTAGGGCACCCGCTAGGATGAAGATCTATTAAACAGGAAGCACAATTGCTTTCCAAACAGTCCTTTCAGACAGTCCTCTGTCAGAGAGGTCAGAGACAGGAACACCTGCCTCGGCTGCCTTGCTGGTCACAGCTGCTCTCAGTACTCTCCCTGTGCAAGTGCAAACAAGGCACCTCCCTCATGTGTTCCTGTGTGATGTATTTGGCTGGCTACCTTGGCTGGTTTTGCCTTCTCAAGCAGCAATAGGGGACTCGACTGACAAGTGAAGGGAAGACAGTGCAAGATAGCGCTACCTTTGTAACTCATGTCCAAGGATGAGTGACTGATATGCAGCTGAGAAATCCTGTGTTGATGCAGTGACTGAGCTACTCCCTATTGGCTCATTCTCTTCTTTCAAGGCTAGAGCAATGGAGGCAGCTCTCTTTCCCTGCCAAAGAACATCCGTACTGGGAATTGTATGAGAAGCAATGGTTATCTGCCCTGCCTAATCATTGGAAACCACATGCATTTGGAGGCACCTAAGGCTGGGGGAGTCTGTTGTACGAGTCAAGATGAATTAGGATGATGTCAGGATGAACTCCGTGTGTAATAAGGAGAAAGATACATGCTGGAAAGCACTGGACAAATGAAATGGAGCAATCAAGAAGAAAAGCTAGTTCTGGGCAGAGATACTTGGCTTGGCTTCCTTCCCTGTAGGCTTGTTCCATTAACATTTGGACATTCAGCAAAAGCTGTCTTTGCAAGGGTAGGGAGATAAGCAGAAATACACTGATGTTTAGTTTAAAAGTAGCAGTGCTCAGGGTTTCAAGTGCTCTCTGGCTGCCTTCCTTTCCCCCTCTCAATGAAATACTCTGACTTTTCTGTACCAAAATATGTGAGTGAGCCTGGGACACGCTTGGGTTCCCTGTGCACATGTGGTTCTCCTCCTCATTTAATTTCATCCAGATGTCTTTTATTATTATTATTAAACTATGCTGCTATTAATAACTTGAAAATAGGCTTGCCCCTCTGAATAGCAACGGGATGCAAAACCATTGCTCCCTTTAGTTTGCAGTGCTGACTTGCTTCTTCACCCATTTACCATCCTACTGTTAAAAGATGCGTTCTCAAAACCAGGTTTATATCAACCATTCTTTGCCTCTCTGAGTGGACACCTTAAGGTTGTTGTTAAAATAATAGTTATACTGAGTCCTCTGTATTATTATGATATTGATTGTCACTAAGAGCAGTCTTTACAGGTGCATTGGCTGGCTGGTGGGGCCAGGCATGTGAAAACAATGTGTTGATTTTCACAGTACCACAGTATCACACAGTATCACAGTATCATCAGGGTTGGAAGAGACCTCATAGATCATCAAGTCCAACCCTTTACCACAGAGCTCAAGGCTAGACCATGGCACCAAGTGCCACGTCCAACCTTGCCTTGAAGTGCCCCAGGGACGGCAACTCCACCACCTCCCCGGGCAGCCCATTCCAGTGTCCAATGACTCTCTCAGTGAAGAACTTTCTCCTCACCTCCAGCCTAAATCTCCCCTGGCGCAGCTTGAGGCTGTGTCCTCTCGTTCTGGTGCTGGCCACCTGAGAGAAGAGAGCAACCTCCTCCTGGCCACAACCACCCCTCAGGTAGTTGTAGACAGCAATAAGGTCACCCCTGAGCCTCCTCTTCTCCAGGCTAAACAATCCCAGCTCCCTCAGCCTCTCCTCGTAGGGCTGTGCTCAAGGCCTCTCCCCAGCCTCGTCGACCTTCTCTGGACATGCTCAAGCATCTCAAAGTCCCTTTTAAACTGGGGGGCCCAGAACTGAACACAGTACTCAAGGTGTGGTCTAACCAGTGCAGAGTACAGGGGCAGAATGACCTCCCTGCTCCTGCTGACCACACCATTCCTGATGCAGGCCAGGATGCCATTGGCTCTCTTGGCCACCTGGGCACACTGCTGCCTCATGTTCAGGAGGGTATCAATCAGCACCCCCAGATCCCTCTCTGTCTGGCTGCTCTCCAGCCACTCCGACCCCAGCCTGTATCTCTCCATGGGGTTGTTGTAGCCAAAGTGCAGCACCCTGCACTTGGAGCTATTGAACCCCATCCCATTGGACTCTGCCCATCTGTCCAGGTGGTCAGGGTCCCACTGCAGAGCCCTTCTGCCTTCCAACTCAGTCACATCTGCCCCCAGCTTGGTGTCATCTGCAAACTTGCTGATGACTGACTCCATGCCCTCATCCAGATCATCTATGAAGATGTTAAAGAGGATGAGGCCCAGCACAGATCCCTGAGGGACACCACTAGTGACTGGCCGCCAGCTGGATGTGGCACCATTCACCACCACTCTCTGGGTCCGACCCTCCAGCCAGTTCCTAACCCAGCACAGAGTGTTGCTATCCAAGCCATGGGCTGACAGCTTAGCCAGCAGTTTGCTGTGGGGGACAGTGTCAAAGGCCTTGCTGAAGTCCAGATAGACCACATCCACAGGCCTCCCCACATCCACCAAGCAGGTCACCTGATCATAGAAGGAGATCAGGTTGGAGAGGCAGGATCTGCCCTTCCTAAACCCATGCTGGCTGGACCTGAGCCCTTTGCCATCCCTTAGGTGTGCTCTTATCACCCCCAAGATAACCTGCTCCATCAGTTTCCCTGGCACTGAGGTCAGGCTGACAGGTCTGTAGTTCCCAGGTTCCTCCATCCGACCCTTCTTGTGGATGGGGACCACGTTGGCCATTTTCCAGTCTTCTGGGACCTCTCCGGTGAGCCAGAACTGCTGGAAAATGATGGAGAGCGGCTTGGCCAGCTCAGCTGCCAGCTCTCTCAGCACCCTGGGATGGATCCCATTTGGTCCCATGGACTTGTGGGTGTCCAGATGGCTCAGCAGGTCCTGAACTAATTCTTCATGAATTTCCAGGGGAACACACCGCTCCCCGACCCCATCCCCCAGTTCAAGAGGCCATTCTTCTCCTCCTCCTTCCTTACTGTTGAAAACTGAGGTGAAGAAGGCATTCAGGACCTCAGCCTTTTCTACATCATCAGTTATAGTGTTCCCCTCCTGGTCCAGTAAGGAGTGGAGGCTCTTCTTGCCCTTCCTTTTAGCGTGGATAAATTTATAAAAGTGCTCTTTGTTATCTTTCACGGAAGTGGCCAGCCTAAGTTCTAGCTGAGCCTTAGCCTCTCTAATTTTTCTCCTGCATAATCTGGCTATCTCCTTAAACACGTCAGGAGTTGCTGAGTGGAGGCCAGAGTGTTCACAGAAATGAACATTGTCTTTAACCTTCTTGGTTTGTAATATGCTTGCAGGTGTACGATTTCCCTCAGTGTGCACAGGACTGTTGCCTGGTCCTCACAACAAGAAACAAACGTGCTTATATGATGCTGTTGTGGAGGCAGGGAATTAATGCGGCTGAGTCAGGAATATATAGAAAAATGGAGTTGTTTTATTTTCCTGAAAACTCATCCCCAAAACTATATACAGAAATTAATTTAGTTTTAATTAGCAGATTCACTTAGGTTGAGAAGGTCTACAAGGATGCTCAAGGATCAGTGCTGGGCACCATCCTCTTTAACATCTTCATAGATAATCTGGATGAGGGCATGGAGTCAGTCATCAGCAAGTTTGCAGATGACACCAAGCTGGGGGCAGATGTGGCTGGGTTGGAGGGCAGAAGGGCTCTGCAGCAGGACCTTGACCACCTGGACAGATGGGCAGAGTCCAATGGGATGGGGTTCAATAGCTCCAAGTGCAGGGTGCTGCACTTTGGCTACAACAACCCCATGGAGAGATACAGGCTAGGGTCGGAGTGGCTGGAGAGCAGCCAGACAGAGAGGGATCTGGGGGTGCTGATTGATACCCGCCTGAACATGAGGCAGCAGTGTGCCCAGGTGGCCAAGAGAGCCAATGGCATCCTGGCCTGCATCAGGAATGGTGTGGTCAGCAGGAGCAGGGAGGTCATTCTGCCCCTGTACTCTGCACTGGTTAGACCACACCTAGAGTACCGTGTTCAGTTCTGGGCCCCCCAATTTAGGAGGGACATTGAGATGCTTGAGCATGTCCATAGAAGGGCAACAAGGCTGGGGAGAGGCCTTGAGCACAAGCCCTACGAGGAGAGGCTGAGGGAGCTGGGATTGTTTAGCCTGGAGAAGAGGAGGCTCAGGGGTGACCTTATTGCTGTCTACAACTACCTGAGGGGTGGTTGTGGCCAGGAGGAGGTTGCTCTCTTCTCTCAGGTGGCCAGCACCAGAACGAGAGGACACAGCCTCAGGCTGCGCCAGGGGAGATTTAGGCTGGAGGTGAGGAGAAAGTTCTTCACTGAGAGAGTCATTGGACACTGGAATGGGCTGCCCGGGGAGGTGGTGGAGTCGCCGTCCCTGGAGTTGTTCAAGGCAGGATTAGACGTGGCACTTGGTGCCATGGTCTAGCCTTGAGCTCTGTGGTAAAGGGTTGGACTTGATGATCTATGAGGTCTCTTCCAACCTTGGTGATGCTGTGATACTGTGTGATACTGTGATACTGTGATAGGTAATTTGACTATTTTGGAAGTCAGAAGTTGGAAAAAGCTAAGCTATTAAATATAGCATCCCCCACTATTAATCAGGCTGAGCCATTAATATTTACTCACAGGTGAGTCAGGTTGGCTGAAAGGAAGGGCAGTCCAGATGCTTGTCCCCTTGTTTTCTTTCAGAAGCCATCCAAGGATCATTAAGGACTATTGAGCCTGCATGAAAAGTGCTAATCGTGGAAGCCGTCCAAAGCAGAGATGGTCCTGTCCCTCAGGAGCTTGTCCTTCAGAGTGCCAGGGGACTCTTTCTTGTAGAATCTATACAGGCAGGGGAGAACTCTAAGGCAGGAACCCCAAGGCAGAAAGTCCCCCAATATTTATACTCTCCCTAGACAAAGAGCAGAGTAACACTGCCTGGGCACAAAGACCACAGCCAATCCCCAGCCCAATTCCAGCACGGGCACTGCACAGGCACCCCTCATGCCAGAAGGGCCCCTTGCTCCCCCATTTCATGCCTGCAGGGCAGGGGGGGTGGGCAACAGGTCTTTTCACGCCTTTTCCACTCCCATTCAAACCACAGAGGGAGAGGAATTTTGGGGTATACAGGACTCCAGGACAGATGCTTCTTAAACATCACTTTCATGGACTGAAAAAGGCTGCTGCCAAAAGCTGCAAATTTCAGGAGGTAATGGGAGAGATGTCACCTGTTTGAAAGAGATGAGTTGCCCCTGGAAGTCACGAAGAGAGAGAGGGAGAATGTAAGTGGCAGTGTAGTTTTGTGAGATCTCTCCATGTCATAGCTGAGACAGATCTGGTGTTAAGTATTGGCTACAATGTAATTTTCAGACTATGGAGATGTATTTAGACACTTAAATTAGTGACTCTGCCATTCCATTCTATAGAACACCCACAGATCCTCTTGACTATAGACTGGTACCTTGAAGTTTGGGAACATACATGACTGCGACCATCTGCTGCCAGCTTTTATGGAGAAACTGAACATGAGCCAAGCCTCTTAGGGATCATACTGTGTGGTGCTATGAAAAGTGGACATGATGATCTAGCAACCCCTTTCCAGGTCTGCATTCCTCTGGTTTTGAAGCTGGAAACATGAAACAGGGTGATTTCTGAGGGCCCTATTAGTTTTGGCTTTAAATGGTAGCACATATCTCCTGAGAACCATTCATGACATGAAAAACCTTTCTTTTTTTTCTTAATGATAAAACTTAAACACTTTACTCAACAGTGATTTAATGAGCAGAATATTCCTGTTGTCACGGTCTGATACTAATAATAGACAGATGTCTGGCCGTTTGAAAAGCGATCAACACAGTATTGGCTACATAAAACCCAAACCATTTTAACTTAAAAATTGGAACTACTTATTCCAGGGTCACATTGTAAAGGAACTGGCAGTAAATACAACCTACTGACAAGATGTGTTTATGCTGCAGAAGTCTTGGAAACACATACAGTATAAAAGGATGCATTTGATTTTTAAGTGAATTACAGAGGAAAAAAAAGAGGTGGAGAGTGGGAGTTTGATGGGCAATTGTCTTGGGTTCAAATGCAGGTTCCCAGAGACTCTAATACTTTTAGTAGACCCAATGACAATTTATAGAATTTATAGAGTGCCCTCCCCTCTTTCCTCCTCCCTTCTCAGAGATAGGGAATTAGATGTAGAGAGGGAGAGGTGAGCACACCCAAATAAATCAATCTCACTCGATTTGGAAGTTAAAAAGGAAAAGTTTAACAATAACTTAGAAAAGGTATTGGAGGTAGGGAAGTTTACAAAGGATAAGGAAGGGAAAACAGCAAAATACAACAAGGGATGGATACAATCCGAGTAGTGTGATGGTGTCTCTGCCTCGTGGCTGCCACGTGGTGTGCTGGTATGCAGTATGAGTGTGTGTGGTCAAGGGAGCGAAGGAAAAGAGGATGAGACAGGAAACTCCTGTCTCTTTTATACCACAGGAAGTGGGGGGAGTGGGCTAACCATCACCTGGAGTGTGGCCCACCCCTGGGGAGGGGCCAAGACCCCTAGGGTCAGGTTCAGGGTCACTCCCCCAGGAGTGTTAACCCTATACAGCAATAAGAACAAACCAGTGATGAGAACCATCAAAATCAACACAGAGAGATGAAGATGAAATTTTCTGGCTTGTTTCTAAGAGGAGGCTCTGCCAAATTCAGAGTACATAATAGTTAAGCTTAGTACTCTGCATTGTTCTGAAGGTCAGTAAGAGCAAATTCCTTACAAATGGGTCCGCTGGCTGGTAGAACTTGGTGCACAACTGCATAGTGCTAGATGCCACTGGTGTCCCTACTGCTTCTTTTATTGGAATAACCTCTTCAGCCAGATGGTTAACAGTAATCTTCTATAATCTGTGTTCTGAGAGAGCTGGGGAAGAAATTGCATCTTGAGGTTTCTCTAAATTACGTTTGGTTTGAGTCATTTATTATACCAGACCTTTCTCATGGCTAGTTCTCAGTCCTCAAATAGTTCCTGTCCATCTCAAGTCTTGAATGTCTTTCCATTCTGTTACCTTTAGCCTGAACTCTGAGGCTCTGAGATGTAAGAGTGCAGTCTCAGTAGGGAGCCCAGTGACGCCACTGCTTAAGAGCTAGACAGCAGGAAGTTGCCTCGCTACTTGCTGCCTGAAATAGTGTGTGAAAAACATGCAAGGTACACTTTATAGACATCTTCTGAGATGTGTCTCACTGTCTAACATTCATGACAAAGCAGCCTCCTGTGAGAGTAGTTTCATTAAACCATTCTCCTAATAAGCAATCGAGAAAAGGCTCAGCTATTTGAAGATCTGTTCTTGCATATGGGAAAAAGACAGGAACTCTTCTTTGCCACAGAAAGCTCAAGGTGTAAACTGTAATATGCTACAACTTCAGAGCTGCTCTTGGTAATAAGACCTGTTGACTGGCCCCCCCATTAGGGAAGAAGAACATATTTGAAAATGCCATTTGAGGCAGAGCAAGAGATATTGTTAGCGAATTTATTAAACAGTAAAGGTCTGTGAAATAGCACTGACTTGCTTGCAGCCACATGAAGGGATGATAAAGAACCAGAAAGAAGATTTAGGAAGACACAAAGTACCCTATGGAACACCTGCAAGGAGTCTCTAACAAAGAGCATTTTTCCAGTAGAATATTATTTGTCAGCTTTGTGAAGATAAACATTCCACTCTGACAATACTAGAAATGATTCATCCTTAAAGGGCTCAGATGTAGTCAATGGGGAGAAAAAATGCAGTGATTCTTTATTCTAGAAAAGATGGGAAGAATCTGTGAGCTTAGTTGCAATGCCAGAGATCAAGAACTGCAAAATTACAGCCTGCTATACTTGCTAAAAAATTCAATTTTAAATTAACTTGAGTGTGATGAAGGCATGAGATAAATCTACTGAGACCCTTTCAGAAGAGTCACTGTAATTGTAGCATAGTTTGGAGGAAGACAAGCAGTCTCTGGCCAAGCAAAATAGATACTGCTTAGCTTACAATGAAGACCGCCAGTTTAATGAGAGCTATGATTATTTCTGTTATAACCTAGTAATGCAGATAAAAAAAAAACAACAGGCAGACAGGCTTATGTGCTTAGATCTGGTGCTTTAGGGGTAGCTAGAGACTCTGCAGGCAATCACATTGCCTGTTACAGAGACATCTGGTAAAGTCTACATGTGGCTTTCCATGTTGAGCAGATACTAAAGGGAGAGTTAGAAAATTTCCGTGTTGTCTTGATCCACATATCTATTTACATCTACTCTTTGAGTTGTAGATCAGTTTTGGCAAGTTTTTTTGAGCTCCAAATGTTCCCATCCTTTTTTTTTCCCCTTACACCCTCCCTCCCCAAATTTGCAGCATGAAATATTGAGACTAACCTATAAAAGTATGCTCCAATGCAGGTTGTGGAGTAACATAATGCATCCACAAGGCTTGCCTCTGTCTATTTGGATTTCTGGAGTCATAATGCTGCACTGACCATGACTGAGACTGGGCTTTATCTTAGCTGCTGTACCCTCACATTTCCAGAGTTTAGTCATACAGTTTGGAAGTAAAACATAAATTATAGCACAGGCAGAGAGCCATTGACAGGTATGTGGGAAAAAGGGAGAAAGGACCTATTGTGTGAGAAGCAGACAGCTCTGCTGACCTGAAAATATATTATTCTATGGACGCACAAACCAGAGGGGCTGTGGAATTTGTTCTCAATTCACCATGAACATCCTGGGCTGGGGCAACCATCCATTTGATGTGGGTGGTCCTAAATGCATGTCATAATTTACACTTAAGGCATATATGATCCCTTGAAATTCCATCTTGGGAGGACCATAAAAAACAGCATTGCGTGTGAAGCTCACTGGAGGTTTCTGTAAAGCTCCCCCATTGTCAGACATAAACACATCCTATTATTCTAGCTTAGGTCAAAGTTCAATGAGTCCCCAAAGCTTATTTCAGTCCTAAGTTGATCCCGTCGCACTCCGGGTGGGCAAAATAGAAGTGTTTCCAGCACAGCTACTTTCTTCTGGCTGCTCCACTCGGCAGTCAGAAGCAAACCTGACTCCTCAGGCTTTAGGTTAATGTACAGCTTATCAGTAGAATCACTCTTGCTCATCCTCAGGCTGTTTCCTGAAGGATTTTGCAAGCATCAGTAGAGTTTCCTTTTCTCTGTCTTAGGAGACCCTGGGAGACTATCATTAGCCTCATCTTCGAGAATAGGAATCGGAAGCGAAAGGACTCCATGCAGGGAAGCCTTATTAGCACAAGAAACAGATCACAGGTGTGCTTTTGCCTCTCTGCAGTGAAGGCAGAGCCCAGCCCTTTGCTGCCCTTCATGGGACTTGGCCCTCAGCTCAGAAGCAGATGTCAGCACCGTGCTGCTGCACCGGGCACTACCCTGATCCTGTGCAGCCACTGCCAGAGGGGCTTGCTGTGGGATTGGGTGGACCTGTCCCCTTTTCCTGAGGCACAGACCCTGATCTCATTTCTGTCAGGGCAACAGCAAGCAGTTGGCATAAACAGCAATGCAGCCTGGCCTTGTGACAGGATGGTTCCCTAGTCTGAGGCCAGTGCTTACTCCCCAAGTAACAAATGCACTTTCTGGGGCCCTTTTCCTTTTTATCTGTGAGCATGGGAGGCACTCAGCTTGGGGACCTCCCCAGAGTGATTCCTTCAAAACAGATCCCACCGCTTTTGGGGCCAGTAATGCAATGGACATTGGTGCTCCGGACAGGGCTTCATCAGTGGAGGAGTGTGAGGAGACCTTTCCTTTTCTGAAAGAAAAGAGATGGAGCAGCAGAAGGATTTGCACTTGGAGCTATACAAGCTGGGAAGAAGGTGCTATATCCTGCCCGAGGAAATTAATGATAGAAGTTTTACTTTGTACCTCATCTCAGCTGACAGGAGGTAATGCTATCTCTTTGGACTGCTTCGCTCTGTGGTATGAAGAATAGCCCCATAAGAGCAGGTGAGAAACATTTTGGCCATAGCTGCAGTTCAGAAACTTCAGAGCCAAATAAAGCAACGAAGGAAAAAATAGAGAGAAAAAATTGACCCTGTAATGTAAACAGAATAAAAAAGGCATCTTATAATAACAAGACTGGGTGCCTGGGGAGAAAACTGAGCTATTTGGCTTAAAATGGTAATGTGTGTCAGTATTCATTTCTCTTTTTTATTGTTCTGTCTTCCAGATTCAGGCTGCTTGTATCCTTAGATGCAGTCAGCAAAAGCTCAGAATGGCAAATCAGATGGAGAGATCGGATAGGTAGACCTGATCCTCTGTGGTATTTTATCTCAGAGAGAAAGTTACTGGGTCAAAGAATGCATATACGCAGCCTCTTTCCATCCTGTGACCTTCCCAGAGGGGCTCTCCCCTCTAAACTCATAACCAACAGGCTGTTTCCCCACTCTGAAGTATTGTCTGTTCCCTTCACCAGAAGTTTCCTGTGCTGACTGAAATATTAAAAGGCCAAAACAACGTGGGGGATGTTTGTTTATTTGTAGGGTCACATATTCATGCCTGGTTCAGGCCTGTCCTGATGAGGAATTTCAGCTATTTTGCTGGAAAGCTGGAGAGAATGTTATGGCCCTGGTGGGAAGTTTGGGCTTGTGGTGATGCTTGAGATGGCAGTAGGGCCCAGCTGGTTGGTAAAGGTACCCATAATATGAATGGGGCTCTGTGGGGAAGAGAAACTGTGACCTCCCTTAACCATAGAATCACAGAATCAACCAGGTTGGAAGAGACCTCCAAGATCATCCAGTCCGACCTAGCACCCAGCCCTATCCAGTCAACTAGACCATGGCACTAAGTGCCTCATCCAGGCTTTTCTTGAACACCTCCAGGGCCGGTGCCTCCACCACCTCCCTGGGCAGCCCATTCCAATGGCAAATCACTCTCTCTGGGAAGAACTTCCTCCTAACATCCAGCCTAGACCTCCCCTGGCACAGCTTGAGACTGTCCTCTTGTTCTGTTGCTGATTGCCTGGAAGAGACCAACCCCCACCTGGCTATAACCTCCTTTCAGGTAGTTGTAGACAGCAATGAGGTCACCTCTAAGCCTCCTCTTCTCCAGGCTAAACAACCCCAGCTCCCTGAGCCTCTCCTCATAGGGTTTGTGTTCCAGGCCTTTCACCAGCTTTGTCGCCCTTCCCTGGACACATTCCAGCACCTCAACATCTTTCTTGAATTGAGGACCCACCCTGAGGGCCTTCAGCCACAGGCATCAAGGAGTTAATGGAGGAGAAGGAAAAGCAAGTGAGACACTTGCATCCTGGGGCAATTATTTCTACAGTCAGCACAGCAGTAACATGCTCAGCCCAGCAGCTGGACCTCTCTGTGGAAGTCTGGCTGGTGCAGGATCCTGGGGGGCACCTTCTTGTGCCCTTCCCTTGTGGTGAGGAGCAGTGGAATGCACATGGTGGCAGCTACAGTATGACCATCATTCACAGTGTGGGGGGCAACAGTAGCAGAGGCTGCCCTTGTGCCTGCTGTTAGGAAGTCTCCCTCTAGAGCTTGGGAAACATCTGTGTTTCCTGCCACTCTGGGGCATCAGTGCAGCTGTGCTGGGCAGCAGAGCTATGAGTTCAATACCCACCAGGACCAGAGAAGTGAAGATCATCATGGACTAAGTGTTGATTTGAAAAGCCCTTGGGAACATGGGGTGGCTCAGTCAGCTGTTTGTCTCTCAGTGAACTGTTGGCACAGCAAGATGTATCAACCCATTTCAAAGAACAGTTCTCCAGATTCAGAGGAAATAAAGGTTTAAAGCATTGTTTTAAAATAGACTAGTTAAATCAAAATTATGGCAACAGAAAACTGCAGTGTGCAATAAAACTGTGACAACCAAACCAAAGCAAAGGACCTGGCAAAGTTTGTTGTCTTCTCATGGAAAAGGCTGTAGGGGTCCTAATAAACTTCTAGCTGCTTTCTCCTGAAGCCACAGAGAGAACAGTGTAGCTAACCACCCATTATAGGTTTTTATTGCCTGAGTTTTAATCAAAAAACATACTAGGGTGATGGCTTGTTCTGTTTGGTGCTATGAGTTCATAGCCTTACTACAGACTGCACTAGGTGTGCCCTGAGAAGAGTGGCTCACCATGTTCAAGACAGTTCATTCGACTTGTGAGGCTGAGGTCCCTTTGTCTGTGTGCCGGCAATAGTCATGAGCTTTGAGGGTATTTGCTCTGCACATTCTTTGCCATTAATTTTTTTGTGTTGTTTTGTTTTGTTAGCAATTTCTGAAAAAAAAAACCCATGCTTTGTATTGGATGGCATTTGAGTTTGTGTCTGCTTTGCAATCAAAACTTTAAATGGTTCTTAAAAACAAACTAAAGCCAAACCAAACAAAAAAGCCCCAGCAGCCCCCCCCAATAAACAAAACAAAACCCATCAAAACAAACAAACCCAAACCCACAAGCCAAAACCTTCTGATAACTTCTAATTTGAGAGGGAGTGGGTGTTTTCAAAAGAAACATTAGCTGTTGCTTGTGAAAATTGATTTTCTGGAAAATTATTATGTGACAGCTGTTTCTAAATGAAAAATAATCTGCTGACCAGCTGTAGAACATTCATATTTTGAGAGAAAGAGGGAAACCTCCATGTGCTGCAGTTGGCCTTGGACAGTTAGAAAGTGGGAGGGCAAGCAGTAGTCCAGAGGTCTCCCCTAGCGCAGATACACTCAGTGCATGGGGTGGTAGGCAGATTGAACACCTGGACGTCTTGCTGGGCTGACTCTGTGTGTGGCCTCACACTGTGCCACTGCATCTACCTTTGGCACCCTGACACAACTTTCTGCACCTGGAAGGCTGTAGAGATGCAAATCTCATAGCTTGCAGATGTAGGACAGAGGTGCCTGTCTGGTCTGCCAGGCTGAAGTCAGGATGTCTGTCTCTACAGGGGGTGGAAATCTGGTGAAGAGGTTAAAGAGCACTAATCCACAGAGAAGGAAAGTGTAAGTGCAGTTCATGAGCCCTCCATTGCCTCTCTGGAAATCACCACGACCATGCACAGGCCTGAAACTGTGGCATAGTCTGAAGACTTATGAATGTGACTTTACAGGTGACTTTCGATGCACTGCAACGTGAAAACAACTTCTGGCTGAGTGTTCAGAGGGCAGCAGCACAGCTGCCTCAGAAATGTCTGCTCCACAAATGATGCTTGAACACTAAAAAGCAGCTACAGTTCCCACAGCGTGCTGTCAAGGCTGAACACTGCAGAAAGTCCCACGAGACTGATGAGGCTGGAGACTCATCAGGGCAGGGTCAGTGTTACAACTGTGGGGCTGCATAATTAGTAGCTTAGTTTTGTTAAACGTTGTTGCTTTATGTTTGGTTTCCTTTTTTAGAGCTCTCTGCTCAAATGAAAGTCAGCAGATGTAGTTAAGGATGCTGCTCCACTAAGTATCCCAGAACCCAGTGGGTACTCTGTGCATCCAATTTTCCTGTGCAGGAATTGTCCTTATTGCCTGTAGTGGGATTTTACCAAACACCATGAGTATCCTGGGATCTTTGTGCTTGTGAGAGGCAACATGGTTACAGAAACGGACAATCGTGACCACTGCAGGTTTTTTCCTGATCGCTTGGAAGCCAAGCCCCAGTTCCTCTCTGTGCCTTTGTAAGCTAATTTGTGTTTGCTCAGCACGTGTTATAATTAATTGCTGTGTTAACAGGCTCCTGAGGTCACAAAGTCAGTGATTAGGTAGCCATTAGAAAGGACGGTGAAGGAGCCTCTTTTTTGGTATAGTTTCTTAGAAGTTAGAAGGTGTTTCTTCTTCTTGTGATTTTGCACAGGAAAGCAATGGACATAAGTGGCCTTCCATGGGCATGGAGCTCGTCTTGCCTTGGTCACCATCTACTAAACTTTGGCAAGGAGCAGGTATAAGAGTGCTGGCATTAAGCCAGACCTCAGGCTTGCAATGAACAGCAAAACATGCCAAGACTTTAGGCCCACTGTGCTAGTTTGAAGCAAGCTAGAATGTTTTGGTGAGAAGAACTAGATTACAGGCTGTGGAAAGAAAACAATGGTGATGTCTACTTCCCTCATAGGCTTGCTGAGATGTATGAAAACTTAAGTCAAAACATAGATAAGACACTTGGCACCACTCTCGCTTGGGCTGCTGGCTGAGCTGCATCTCTCTAACCTCACCCTCCATTTTGGGCTAATCCACTTTGCTTCCTAACCTCTGGCCAAACCTCCATCCTTCCTTGGGACTGGGGTAAGGTTGAGAGGGGCAGGGGGGAGGTGAAGGGGTGGTTGAGAGCCCCTCCTGGGGACTCAGGTTTCTGGGAGGGGAGTTGTGTTTCTGTATTACCTTTTACCTTGTATATTTCTGAATATAACTGTATATACTGTAAATATCTGCTTGTATATTGTGCCAGCTGTAAATATAAGCTTCTTTCATATTTCCAGAGCTGGCTGAGTCTAGTCTGGGTGATTTCTAAAATGTTGGGGGGTGGGGAACACCCAAACCATCACACCCACATTCTTATTTGGACTCAGCTTGCACCTTCGGTGTGTGCAAAGAGCCAGGGTCTGATAATGAGGAAGTGTTGGCTGCTGCTAACCTGCTGTAGAAGACACGGTGTAATTCCAGTGTTACAACAGAGTGTAACAACAGTAATGGTAGCAACACAATACAAACAACCTGCTGAATTGTATTTTGCAACTGGGAAAATGTTCCACCATTACTCCATACTCTACTTATCAGATTGGTGAACCTACCAAGGGAAGGAAATATTGAAGCACAAGTGTGTTAAAAAAATGGGAAACCATGCTGGTGCAGTTCTTCACACTTAGTTGTTCTCCGTGAATATGCCTGCAAATAAAACTGAGACCACAAAAATGCTTCTAGAAAGCTCAGAGCTTCCTGTCAGCACTCCCAGGAGCTTGTATTGTGGCCAGTTGTCTCCTGTGCTGCTCACTTTGTTGGAAGCAGATGGGCACAAGCACAGCTGAATCCAGCAGTGTCACAGTATGAACCAGTTTGCTTTTCATATGTTATAATGCTCCAGCAATCTTCTTTGTGTCGTTGGTGGTGCATGCTGAGCAAATACATGCCCTCTGGCTGTACAAGTCAGTTGAGTGTTGGCACTGGACTACCAGAATGAAATCAGGTGTTGACCTGCAGCCCACCTCCTCCTATGGAGGTGCTCTGCCAGCAATCCTTGCTGGATTACATGAAGTGTGGGCTTGCTGCCAGAAGTTTCCTGTCACAGCTTTAGCTGGGAGGTGCTTGGCAGATTTCCAAGACAGAAACAAAATCCTTGTGTACTGCCCAAACTTCATCTGGAAGAGGGGGAGAGCTCATAGACTAGGCAGTTGCTGTGGTTGGCCAGCCCCTCTCCTCTCACCATTCTCAGTGCATGTCCCATGAGCTGCCAAGTCAGCACCAGAGCTTGCTATCTGCTCCCCTGCTAGCACTAGGTGCATTTAAAATTTGGCCAAATCAAACATGATGCAAGTCAGTCAGTTCATCTGCAACTTGCTGTGCCCTTTACCTGCATGTGTGAGAGGAAGAAATGCTTCTTTCTGGAAGGTGGCAGTGTCCCAGAGGAATCTGGTCTCATTTGTGTTTGCTGTCATAAGCTGACAAGGCAGTGTCTTTCTCTTCCAGTATCACAGTATCACAGTATCACAGTATCACAGTATCACAGTATCACCAAGGCTGGAAGAGACCTCACAGATCATCAAGTCCAACCCTTTACCACAGAGCTCAAGGCTAGACCATGGCACCAAGTGCCACGTCCAACCTTGCCTTGAACAGCCCCAGGGACGGCGACTCCACCACCTCCCCGGGCAGCCCATTCCAGTGTCCAATGACTCTCTCAGTGAAGAACTTTCTCCTCACCTCCAGCCTAAATTTCCCCTGGCGCAGCCTGAGGCTGTGTCCTCTCGTTCTGGTGCTGGCCACCTGAGAGAAGAGAGCAACCTCCTCCTGGCCACAACCACCCCTCAGGTAGTTGTAGACAGCAATAAGGTCACCCCTGAGCCTCCTCTTCTCCAGGCTAACCAATCCCAGCTCCCTCAGCCTCTCCTTGTAGGGCTTGTGCTCGAGGTCTCTCACCAGCCTCGTCGCCCTTCTCTGGACATGCTCAAGCATCTCAATGTCCCTCCTAAACTGGGGGGCCCAGAACTGAGCACAGTACTCAAGGTGAGGTCTAACCAGTGCAGAGTACAGGGGCAGAATGACCTCCCTGCTCCTGCTGACCACACCATTCCTGATGCAGGCCAGGATGCCACTGGCTCTCTTGGCCACCTGGGCACACTGCTGGCTCATGTTCAGGTGGGTATCAGTCAGCACCCCCAGATCCCTCTCTGTCTGGCTGCTCTCCAGCCACTCCGACCCCAGCCTGTATCTCTGCATGGGGTTGTTGTGGCCACCAAGCACAACACCAAGCACAACACCAAGCACAGAAAGTGTCCCAGCCTGAAGGTGGTGTGCCTGTGTGCCATGATGCAAATAGTAACCACAGAAGAGAAGTATGTGATATCTGTCAGGGAAAAGCACAATAATGTAATCTGATTTTTTTGCATTTGGCTATATACATCACTGGAAATTTTGTAAAAAACAAACCTAGCCAAAGGAGTTGTTTAAACTGTCATAAACATAAACCAGATATTGTCAGTTTATGGCATTTCTAGTGGTGCTGTAAACTGAGCCAGAAATACTGAGCTGTGAGGCCGGGAGACAGCCAAAATGCAGCCAAAAAACTTTTCCCTGTGTTTAATTTAATACAAGTGTGACTGGAAAGGTACCAAGCCATGGTCCTGGTCATGCTCTGCATAAAGAAACCTTAGGGGAAAGTGACTGGAGACTCTGAGTGTGAAGTCACTGACCTTCAATCGAGTTTTATGATGAGATAACCATAGTGGGCAAGGCAGTACCTGGAAAATCTACCCTGAGGGCTCATTTGTTATGTTCATTTAAGAATATGCCTATCAAGTAGAACTGAGTTCAATCTGCAGTGCCCAAGCAGACTGGAAACCATAAAAACACATAGTGGGTGACCCTATGCCTGTCACTATGACCTTCAGCTTGGTGCCTCCAAACCTTTGCGGGGTGAAGCTGGAAAGCTGTGTCATGCAAAGGGTCACTCTTGATCTCCCTATATTTTATTTCAATATCTGTGGCTGGCTTTTACTGTCTGAGGGGAGTGACCTATGGGTCTGTCTTATGCATCTGCTTTTTTTTCCTCATTGGCTCAGTACGAGTGGCTGTGTGGGGTTAAGCTTTGCAGATACACTTCAAACAAAGCTTTAAAGGTGAGCAGATCCTGCTTTGTATGAGTCAACAAGAGTTGGATTCTATAGCATGTCTTTTGGAGGTGTGGCTCAAGCAGATCCAGGGAATTGGGAGCCTAAGCCAGACCACTTCAGCATGGAAATATGGTGCACATTTTTTCACATTGAAAAGAATTAACTACTAAAATAATTGCCATGGGGCTGTAAAAGGTTCTCTGTCTTGTGTAGTCTTTAAATGAAGACCAGGTGTCCCTCTAAAATACCAATTTCTTTAGTAGCACGATGGGATTGCCTCACTGCAGAGAATGATGCTCTCCAGCCAGTGTTATGCCAGACACCAGGTTGTTTGACTGTAGCATTTCCTTCTGGAATTAATCTGTGGATCCTGCAGACAAAAATAATGGTGGCATCTACTTCAAGTATCTGGGAAAGTCTGATTGGTTTATGAAGAAAAGGAACCGGAGTTGCCTCTTGCAGTTTATGGGAGAACATATCCCTGCATGTAAAAGCTCAGGGGCTGGATAGCAGCTGGACAGAGCTGCTGCTTGCTGGGAATATGACTCTGATGATAGTCTAAAAGAAGAGCTGAGGAGTACTGATGTACCCTGCCTGCTTGCTGCTCCAGCAGTGGATGGAATTGAGAGAGAGCTGATAGATTTTATGGATGTGCTTCTGAATGGGCACTTTTTTTCCAGGAACTGCCATGGTGCTGCAAGGTGATAGGATAGGGACCAAGGTGCCTTATTCGCTCCAGGTGAAGTCTGACAAAATGTGTAAGTGTGGGGGTGGGGAAAAGAGAAGAAAAAGCAAGCACATCTCAGAAGTGTACTGGGAGCAGGACCGAGTTTAGATGTAGGGTTTCACTTTCATCGGTGGCATCCAAAGCAGACTGGGAGGTAAGCACTCAGGGAAGTAAGTATATCTGTGTCTCTCTAGGTCAGATGAATGCCTGGCTGCTACAGGAACTTTATTAAATTCAGAATAAGAGAAGCTGTTCTGGAGAGAAAATAAAGATAATCAAGAAAGAAAAAGTCTGTCTCCTAGCCAGAAGTTGTGGATTTTCAAAGCAATCTCACATGAGCTGCAAAATCCATGCAGTCAGCAGTCCTGGTTCCAGCTGCTCTGATGCCTGGAGAGGTGATGCTGTGCAACCAGAACTGCAAATGAGGTGAGAGTTGTGGGGGGCACAACATGAGTTGCACTTGCCAGGCATTGGCAAACCCCTTTATAACATATGCTGTGGTGTCACCAATGTAGCTGTGGTGCTTGTGTTGTGTCCTTATGAAATGTGCATCTCTTTCCCAGCTGATTGTTGCTTCCTTGGCTGGCTGAGAATGTCCATAAAATACAGGATAAATAATTTTTATTCAATGGGAAATGCCTCTCCTGACTACTTCTTCCAATCACAGTGATCACATTGGCACGTTTTGATGACAGATGATGACAGAAATTCTTGTCATTTACAGCTTCTGCTTTGGTTCCACTAATAACAGCCTGTATGGCAACATGATCTGACCCCACCAGGTTCCTGGCTCAGTTCATCATCATCATCATCATCATCATCATCAGCAGCAGCAGCAGCAGCAGCAGCAGCTATTTTTAAAGGCAAGCTCTAAAAATCTCGGTGCTTCCCCTCTCAGCACCTCTCAGGGCAAATGCTGCAGCATGTTTGCAGATGGGGAAAATAAGCCACAGCATAAAGTAGGCTCATTCAGGGATGCTTCTTCACAGTCACTGCTCACATTAAGTGTCCACAAGGTGCGTCTGAAGCTGGGGTGAGGCCACATGTCACCACAAATTTCAGCACACTTCAGCATTCCTTCCACGAAGCAAACAAACTGCTTCACCGGCTTGCTGAGCTGGCTCAGGGCCAGCAGGCACAGTACTGCTGAGTATCTGCTAATCCCTTGCTGGCAGCGCTGTGGTTCCCCTCTCCCTCTGGGTAGTGACTGTCTACTGCTCACTACAGCTGGCAGCTAATCCCCCTTCAGCACTCCAGCACCTCTGCTCCGCCCGGGAATCCGTTGCTGGACTCAGACACATTGGCTGGCCCGACCCGACCTCCTGCCAGGCTGCTGCCCTAGGGATGGAGGAAATCAAGATACACCGCCTCTTACTTTGATGCTGCCTCATTCAGTTAAAGGAGTTTCCTGGTCCTGGGTCACTTTTTAAAGCCTGACAGAACAGTATCAGATTTCCCAAGATATTTAAGGGCTCCTACTGGGATGCTCAAACATTCCCAAACTACCTCAAAACTGATGTAGCTTTTCTGCCTTTCCAAGGAGGGGTTGGTTTCAAAGGAACCAGGTAGTTCCACAGTAATGTAAAGTGATGAGCAACGGTTGAGAGCTGATTCTCGGTTCTGTCTTTTGACTCACATGTGCACTCTATGGCCAAGGCTATCACGTTGCTACAGTGTGTTTCTTCTAGATGCCTTGATTCTGCACCTTGGTCTGCTCAGCACCTGACATTGAAATAATGACTACAAAGAAAAATGTGCATTTGAAGAGCACCTTCAGGCAACCTGCCAGAGCATTTTGTGACTGTGGACCCCAAGGCTCCCAGACCAACGGTGTCCTTTAAGCTGCATAATTTATCTTGCTTTGTTTGTTTGTTTTGTTTTCTTTTTTCATTGTTGTTTTAGTTTGGGTGGGTTTTTTTTTTGGTTGCCTTTTTTTCCCATTAAATTGCTTGCCTGATTTTTAAATCCCATATTAAATAAGCAGTCCATTCATAGAATTATAGAATCATAGAATCAACCAGGTTGGAAGAGATCTCCAACATCATCCAGTCCAACCTAGCACCCAGCCCTATCCAGTCATCTAGACCATGGCACTAAATGCCTCATCCAGGCTTTTCTTGAACACCTCCAGGGATGGTGTCTCCACCACCTCCCTGGGCAGCCCATTCCAATGGCAAATCACTCTCTCTGTGAAAAACTTCCTCCTAACATCCATCCTGTGCCTCCCCTGGCACATTTTCCGTTGTTGCTTTTGAGCTTTTCTGAGAAGCACAATTTTAATTTCCATAGGCTTTCTTTGCTTCTCATAGTCTCGCAGCTACTGCCCTACGGGGATGGCTGAGTGGAGCAAATTTGTGTGTTGCATGCATTTTCAGAAAGAATACTGGGCCATTTGGAGGTTAAGTGAATTCTTTGTGCTCTGATGTTTGATCCTTGAGGAAAATCATAGAATCATAGAACAGTTTAGGTTGGAAGTGATCTCAACGATCATCCAGTTCCAACCCCCTGCCATAGGCAGAGACACCTCCCACTAGAACAGGTCACTCAAGCCCTCATCCAACCTGGATGATGACCTGAGTAACAATTACCTGCCTTCTGCTGAACCAGTTGTCCCTCTTCTTTGCTTCTCATGTCTTTCCTAGCTGAAGCGTCCCTTTGGAAGGCAGCAGATCAGAAGGAGTGCTTATGTAAAAATAACAGAGTAGGAAGTCCCAGATTGCTTACCTGCCTTTTCTTTTTGAACCAGCTATGCCCAGAAATATGGCTGACAACAAAGAGGTTTTTTTTTCTCCTCTCCAAATCTCTCTTGAATAAAAAATTATCAGTTTACATAGAAATAATTATATTTTTTCCCCTTTGATCTACTGAAAACTGTCACCTCAGTGGAGACTTTAAGTACAAGTGAAATTTCTATCTCTACTGCAAGAATTTTGCTATTCTGTCTTCTGGTCATGTTTAACTCTGCTCTGATGTTTGAAAGTGTTTGTTGAATTTGCTTAGGCATATCCAAAGGAGTGGTTTCTGTGCCCATGTCCAAATACACAGTTGGTGCCCAAGTGCCTATCTTCTCTCTGAGGAAAGGGATGCTTCTCTGGCTGTCCTTGAGCTGCTTACTGGTCCCCTATGCAGCAGTCTGGTGGACTGTTTTGTTTCTCTTCCTGAGGCTTTGACGTTTGCATAGGTATTTTTATTATTCTTGGGATCTTTCCAGCCCTCTTCATGTCCTCTGGCAGTACTATCCTTGCACATTCCTGCATTTACACCTTCTCCTCCATTTGCATCCCGACTCTCTGCATACCAAAAAGTTTTCTACAAAGGAAACAAACTAGTGTGCCCTGGAAGCTGGAAAGTCACAGACCCATCAGGGAACACTGTAGGATGAATAACCCTGCACAGCATTTTCTACAGCATACAGACCAAAACCAATTGACTGGAGAATGGCTTTTTTATATGACTTGTCTCAAGAGCAGGACTAATAACGGTTTTACATGGCAGATGTGTTATAGTGCTTTCATTCTGTTTACACGGCTGGGAAAGTGACCCAGCTAAGTTTTCACAACTGCCATCTGTTGGTCAAATTCATTCCAATGCAATCAACCAAGTCACGGTTTGTTTTGGATTTTTTTTCCCCTCATTTGTTTTGTTCTGGTTTTAATTATTATAGCCACTGGGAATTTAATTCTGGGCTTTTGAATCAGTGAGTAGGACGACCTTTCCTCCTGGTCTCACAATGGCTGTTTGAAAGGGCTTACTGATGGTTAAAAAAAAAAAATCTTTCTGCTTACTTGCAAGTTTCTCAAAAAAATAAACCAACCAAAACCAAACCTTTGAACAGGTGAGGACTCAGTTAAAGCAGTGGAGTGATTGATTTGAAACCTTCTCACAATGCTTTGTCCAGCTTAACAGAGGACAATAATTAAAAGATCCATATCAACATGACTCAGGTTTCAAGCAAATTAAGAGCCAAAGAATGCCAAGAGTCTCTTTCTCTTGAAAACCAGAAAGGTTGCATATTCTCTAAAGTAAAGCTTCTTTCACAGGTTTCGCTGTACTGAGATCGTATCCAGTCTGCTCTTATTAGGTAATATTTTGTTTTTATCAATAGTCCTTGATTTTGCCTTGGAAAAATGCTTTGCAGTAGCAAGGAAACAGAAATGGAGAAGCTTTGCTGCGTGGCCAGCAGACAGGTGAACTGTGCTTCTCCTGCCTAGAGAGGGGATGGAGATGAACAGAATCCCAACACAGAGGGGAAACTCCTGCTTTTTTCAAACAGCTCATTGACAGTGTTCTGTCTCCACGTGTGGTGGGGATACTGACTCCCAGACAGGAAATGGGTGTCACTATCTTCCCACGAGTGTCTCCCCTCTGTAGCTGCTGGGACTCCAGACACCACCAACAACCCTTTCCCGCTATTCATTCTCGCCTGTGGCAAGTGATGGAGGCTACTAAGGGTACCTACTGGAGGTCCAAAGAGCTGACGTTTGAAAGCCTAGTTGAACTCACAGCCACATGTAACCTTTGCATATGCTACACTGAATGCAAACCCAGCTTAGGTGAAATACCTCTGCTGCCCTTGTGGGCTGCCATGCATTGACAGTGATGATAGTGGTCTGAGACCACCTCTGTAAGAGGGTGAAAGAAACTCCCAGGCTGCATAGTACCCAGAGAGTGCCTCAGCAGCATACAGCTTGCTTGTCTCTGAAGAGAAATCTGTACACATTCATAGCCACATCTTCAGGAATCAGGACGAGAGTATGGTGGGAACAATCTGTTAACAATGCACCCTCTGGGAGGATGACATCAAAGTGGTTCAAACCCTTGTAGAGACTCCGTGAACTTCTACAGTAGAGTGAATGACACTATTAAAAAAAAATAAAAAAGAGTTTGTCTCACTCTTTGGTGATAAAAATTCTGGAGTAATTCTACTGCAGACAGCAGATCTATTCTGATACAGGCAAGAGGCAAATCATATCTTCTCTTCTCTATGTGGGCAACAAGAATGTGCTTTCTGTCCCATGTGACGCTGAAGAAGGCCATGGAGTGAATTGGTCTTCATTTTGAAAGCACTGTAAATCATAGACTTTCAAAGCATTTGCAGGGAAATGCTATAATTTAAAAAGATTGTAGGAGAGTTTTGGTTAATGTAACTATTAAATTACCTACAGAAAATGGAATTCACCACAAAGAAAAAAAAAATGGTTGAAGGATTAAAAAAACCCAAACAATTCTTCTTAAAAGAAGGCGAAGATGGCATCAGTCTGGTTTCAGAGTGATCTTATTTTTAACTTCTGCTGAGAAATTTGGACTCTCTGTGTATTTGCATGGTGTCCTTAGGGATCTGTTACAAATTTATTGCTGTTTTTGGGAGGGAATGTGGGTTTTAATATTTTTTTCTTTTAGCTAGAAACTAGTCATATACTACTTATAAGTTTTCAACTTGTATTTATACTTCCATCAAAGTTCTGATAATAACTGCAGTAAGGGTTGTGTGATTGTGTTTTTCCTAGAAAAAAGAAATACATATATATATATATATAACCACAAAAAAAAACAGCCAACCAAAAAAAACCCCAAGCCCTAATTTTTGAAACTGTTTAACTCTTTAGATCAGGTCCAGAAAAAGAATTCAAATTTTAAAAGGGCAGTTAAGAATAAAAGTAACAACCTCAACATTGCTACACATGTGGGTGATGGTTCTGCTTTTTCTGTGTAAGTACAAATAACTTATAAGATTTCCTATCTTTATGGTCTTTGTTAAGGTGGATCAGCTTGTCAGCAGAAACTTGCCCAAAATACCTAAGCACTACTCTTCCACCTCAAAGTAAGTGTTTAGTGAAGTGAAGCTGAATTTCACACGGCTAGGTAAAGACCAATGGAGACTTCACACTGCAGAGAGAGAGGTCAGGTTAAACAAGGCTCTGTCTCACATTTCACCTAGCAACTCTGTAGCTTGGCAGAGGTGGGCACTAGATGAAAGGGGAGATGAGATGGTGAAAGGGGTGATGACAGATGGGTACCACCCATACATTCCTCCACAGATGCATATTCACATCTGTTTGGCATTTCAAGGGTTGGTTTCCTCTGAGCATCACTCAGAGACATCCAAGCAGGTGAGATCTTTGAAAGGCCAGGAAGCAGAAGAGTTTACCAGGGAGGTATATTGAACACATGTGGTAAAGGGTTGAATAAGTCTCCAAAGAAACATCAGTGGGGTCTCTGAGTTTTTCTTTTCCTCTTAGGGAGAAGGTATTTTTGCAATGATCTGAACTCCTGATTCAGACTTTTGCAGATCTCTAAGTGGATGTATTTTGTTACTCCCTAGATGTTACTATTTCAAAGATCTGAATCATTTATAGAAAATAAGACTCAGGTGCTTAAAAGTATTTGTAGGAATCCTGCATGGGGCAGTAAACCTTCTATCTTTTAATATCTTCTTGTACTCTGTGGGTGTTTTTCAGCTGTAGCTTCACAAATAAAGCCATAACCCTACATATGCTTCCACTGCTTTCCACTGCAGTACAGTACATAAAGACTCCAGCCCTAGAAATACCAGTGGATACCAAGTGTACTACAGGGTTCTTCCTCTGAAATCCTGAGGAGGAAAGCACAACTACCCTGTCTCTTTCTCCATCTGCTGTCATCTGTAATTTGGAGGAAATAGGGGTGGAGGTGTTCAGTTGGAAACTGAGCCTTTAAAGTGCCTTTAATCACCTTATTTTAAAATATTTGGCCTCTGATTTACTAGTCCTGGTGTGTGTGCAAAAAGCAAGATCTTCTTATGAGAGTTTTCAATGGATTTTGTTGTATGGAATAAATGTACATGCGTAAAATTGAGCAAATGCAACTCTGAAACTACTGCTGTAGCAGTGTTAAGATAGTACAACAGTCTTAACTGAAGCTAAGACAATGAGCTCAAGCAGCAGGTGTCCATTTCCAACTAAGAAATAGGTGTACAGGTGCCCAAGGGAGATGTTTTCCTTCAAAAAAGTCTCTCCAATGCAGTTCTGCTCTTCATGGGCATGGGAAAAGACTGATTTTAGTTGTTCTTAGATTTTCACTCAGGAAGGCAGCCCACTAGGTGAAAACCAGGTCAGTTTTGGCTAGGGCATTAGACAAGACAATGACAGTCTGATCTGACAAGAATGAAACCTCCCTTCTGGCTCCTTTGCTCATCCAGTAGAGCAGGACCTTCTTCTACTCTGACTCATATTAAAAGGAACCAGTTTTTTAATCTTAGGAAAGTATCTTTAAGCTTTGGAATCAATTATATGGTTATTGCTTATGGCAACAGATTCGATCTATTCAGCTCACAGTAGGAATATGGGGGGTGGGGCCTTTGGAAACCCCAATCACTCCTGAACAGTTTCCTTGCAGAATCTGCTATTGATGTGTCATGGGCAATATTTCTTCTGCATCACAAATGCTGAATGTAAGTTTAGTACCTGGGAAAAATGAAGAAGACATCCACCTGGAACTCCATGTAAGTTTTTTTTTTAACCTATTAAAGGATTTTCTGTCATTATTTCATTAACTCTTGAAAAATATTGTCTGGTGGGAGATTTGGGAAGCAGCTAAAGTTTAGAATTTTCCCCATAGTATTTAACCAGCAGACAGGGCTACCTTTTCATTTTTTTCAGGATAGGAAGCACTTATGATAAAGAAATTCAAGAGTGCTGTACAACGGACACAGGTCATATTTGGGTAACTTTTCTCATGATAATCAAGTACAATTTTCAGCCTAAATCTTCAAGACTGTGGCATGGATCTGGTCTATCTAAATGATTGCTTATAGCTCTGGAATGAGGACAGTGAAGGAAAGCCCTTTCCCAAACCACAATGGGACTTTCTGACATCCAAATATAATTTTTCTGTGTGGTGATGTTTCCTTGGGCACGGATGGTCATGTTCTTCATGGCAGTAAAGCCTCAAAAACTGTAGCATTGCTGCTAGGTACCAATTGGGCTTTAAAAAGTTGCCGTCAAGCACTACAGTCTTTTGTTTCTCTTTACATAGGAAACAACTCCCGTAGGTTGCTCTGTCAGGATGCTGAGTGGATGCAGTTGTACAAGGATGCAGCCATTCAGTCAAGCAATGAGACCTTTGCATCTTTTCTCAAGCAAAATTTTGCTTTCTGCACTCTTTATCTATTAGCCAAGCTTCTCCCAGAGTGTTGGGAATAGTAATATTAAACGTAGTGATTCCATAGAATTGTCTGAATATTATACACTGGAACATAAGCCATGGACAGGTGAGAATGCACGAGCTTGGAAGTACTGAGTGAAGATAAAACAGAAGGTTGGAATGACCTTAGAGAATGGTGCAACAAATATAAGTAATTGTAAGGCTGGAGTCTGTGGTTTTGGACTATCTCTGCTGACTTAGATTGCTTAGACACAATCATAGAATCATAGAATCATAGAATCATAGAATCATAGAATCATAGAATCAACCACGCTGGAAGAGACCTCCAAGATCATCCAGTCCAACCTAGCACACAGCCCTATCCAATCAACTAGACCATGGCACTAAGTGCCTCATCCAGGCTTTTCTTGAAGACCCCCAGGGACGGTGCCTCCACCACCTCCCTGGGCAGCCCATTCCAATGGCAAATCACTCTCTCTGTGAAGAACTTCTTCCTAATATCCAGCCTATACCTACCCTGGCACAACTTGAGACTGTGTCCCCTTGTTCTATTGCTGGTTACCTGGGAGAAGAGGCCAACCCCCACCTGGCTACAATGCCCCTTCAGGTAGTTGTAGACAGTAATAAGATCACCCCTGAGCCTCCTCTTCTCCAGGCTAAACAGGCCCAGCTCCCTCAACCTCTCCTCATAGGATTTGTGTTCCAGGCCCCTCACCAGCTTCGTTGCCCTTCTCTGGACATGTTCCAGCACCTCAACATCCTTCTTGAATTGAGGGGCCCAGAACTGGACACAGTACTCAAGGTGTGGTCTGACCAGTGCTGAGTACAGGGGAAGAATAACCTCCCTTGACCTACTGGCCACACTGTTCCTGATACAGGCCAGGATGCCATTGGCTCTCTTGGCCACCTGGGCACACTGCTGGCTCATCTTCAGCTTACTGTCTATCAGTACCCCCAGGTCTCTTTCCTCCTGACTGCTCTCCAGCCACTCAGTCCCCAGCCTATAGCGCTGCTTGGGGTTGTTGTGGCCAAAGTGCAGAACCCTGCCCTTGGCCTTGTTAAATCTCATCCCATTGGCCTCTGCCCACCCATCCAGCCTGTCCAGGTCCCTCTGCAGGGCTCTCCTACCTTCCAACAGATCAACACCTGCTCCTAGCTTGGTGTCATCTGCAAACTTACTGATGCTGGACTCAATTCCCTCGTCCAGGTCATCAATAAAGATATTGAACAGGACTGGGCCCAGCAATGTACGTGTTGTTGAGAGAATATGATGAATGTCTATGCCAATTAGTATGTAATTTCTAAAGCAAGTACATGTAACCAATTACAGTTTAATACAATTTGTAGGCTTCTGATAAAAGGTATATAAACACATGTTTGGAATGCAATAAAGGGATTGGAATTTGCTTTGTATGAGGTGTCACGGAGGGGTATTCTGCCACCTACATCGATTGTGGCAGAGGAGAAAATTAATTGATGTGAGAGGTTATTTTATTAAAGTATATATATATATATATATATATATATATTTATTTATTTATTTATTTATTTATTTATTTATTTTCTTCAATATTTTGAACTCTCGCCACCCCCAACCACTGAACTTTAACATTAATATTTGTTCTACACGGTTATGAAGACATTATGGGAATATATCAAACTGTAACTATTATAGTAACTGGCATACATTCAAACTATTAAACAGAGAGAGGATTTTTCCCCACAGCTTAATGCTGCTTGGGGTCTATATGCTATTTGCCCAGCAAAGTGGACTGAAAGCTGACAGGAGGTGATAGAGATTACAGAGGCCTTAAAGTATTTACTCACAATTCTGATTAAGTATGAATCACCCTCCAGGGCTATGTCACAGCCTATACCAGTGTCCAATTCTTCAAGGTCTCTGCCTGTGGACTTTGAGGCTGGAATCCTCTGGCTTCAGGGGAAATGAGTCTCTGACCTTGTGCTGCTGGCTCCTTCTGGATGCTCCGTCCAGGGAATTCACAGGCAGGATCTCCAGGTGCAGAGCCATGCTGTGCAGTCTGAGCACAGGTCTAACGCTGGCTGCTCAGGCCGATCGAATGCAGACAAGTGGGTCTGCTCCTGGCAACTTGTGGCAGTGGCACACACCAGGCAATCATATAAAGGCAGGCATAAGTGAGCTCTGCAAGTATGTATGCAGGCAGGCAAGCAAGCAATGTGGGGGAGCCAGCACGTGAGCCTGTGTACCCCTATTAATTAAATGTGGGCCGAGAATTAATACCCACTGGCCACTAGAATGACCAATCAGGTTGGCAGTCAGCCAAACTTTTACCACAATAGGTGAAAGCACTTGCCTGGACTTTCCTAATATGGGAATCACATGGGCCTAGCACTAGGCAGGCACAAGCTGGGTGCGTGGGGGTTACACAATGAGGGGTCCTGGGCAGGCCAGACTTTATGGCACCAGGTCTCTTGTGCCCCTTTGCGCTCATTTAATGTGTTTACCTCTGGTGCAGGCAGAGAGACATGCCCAGGCAGGGCAAGGCATCAATAAGCCTGCTTTCGGGCCTACAGGCCCTCCCCAACATCAGGCTTCTCCCCGTCTCTCCTGATGCCTGTGGCATTCAGCCCGTGGCACAGAGGGCAATAGAGAGCCTGAAGGGAAGCAGTGGGACTAGCAGCTGCACTAGATGGCTACCTCTTTGACCAGCGTTATGACCATAGACAAGTCTGTTTTGAAGAAGCTTATTGCATGTGATTTTCTTTTTTTCAATGCAATTGCTCCTTTACTCAGGTGGTCTCTGCTAGGTGGTAGTAGTGGCCTGAGTGTCCAGAAGAGAAGAAAGGCAGAAGCCCATAGGGAAAGCATTGGCTAAAGTGCGTCACTGTTTGAAGAAAGTGGCACTGGACTCTTGGGCAGTGAGGTCTAGGCAGTCTTTTACCAAGAAGCCTGGAATTGTCTTAAGGGTTTTAGTTCAGTCAATTGATGAGTAACATAAACTCTGGTCTCAGAAAATAACAGGCATTGAAGGTGATCAGGGTTTTACAGTCTGCATTCCTAAAACTCGAGAGGGCAAGGTATTAGGTAGAGGCTAGAACCATTTATTTTAGTTTTATTAAATGGAAACTCTAGACACTGTCTGACTCTGCCCCTTCCTTCTGCTAACACCACCTGGCAGAAAGGTTGTATTATTGATATCTGTTGTTTACCTTTCTCCTTTTAAAAATCTTTCAGCCTCCTGATCAGAAATGGGCACAGTGCCACGAGCTCTAAGAGGCCATGCTCAAATGAGGAAAAGCAATCAGATATGGAAAGTGATTGCAAACATTTTTCATCCAGCTATCTGGCCAAACCTCAGGAGTGCCAGAAGTATCCAGATGAAAACTACTGTCTGTAAAAAGGGATGACAAGTCATATTTTTTTTCACGAAGATACAAAGCAGTTATATTAATGAATCTGTAGTTCAGGTTAAAACTTGCTCTCTCACTACTCCAACAGAGCCAGCAGTTAGCAAGGACCATGGGAAGGATCATTTCTTGGGTGGTGGGTACCAGCCCTGCATGGCCCTTCTAGAAGGTCTGTAAACTCCCCCAGAGCACCAAGCTCTCTGCCTGACTTTGCTACTTTGTGGTATAGTTTGGGTAGTTGGCTGTTCCCGGGTACAATGCAATTACACCCAGTGAGAACAGCAAGAGTTTGGTAGGGCTTTCTCTAGGGTTGTAGGAAATAGGTGATAGCAGCAGGAGTAAAGATCTGCTCTGAAACATTTCCTAGGGTCTCAAAGCTTCACTGGTTCTTTGCACTTCTCTCCCAGGACCACCTCACTTCATGTGTAAAATGCAGATGAAAGGGAAAATTTCCCTGTAGTACTGAAAAGACTTGAGCCACGCTCAGCACCTCGGGAGAAAAGTTCCTTGTAGATAATTGAATCTCTTCATTTGCTGCAATATAAAGTGAAAAATCTTGGTTTAGGAGAATTTATGCTCCTTTTTGGAGTCAGGGGTGGTAGGTCATGCCCCATGCATCAGTGCAGAGGACTGCAATGTTTTCAGGCCCTGCTGCTCTGTCTGCACAAGGTAGATCCAAGTTGCTGACCTCCACCCCACTCAGTAAACCAGAGGAACTAAATCCATTTTTCTCCCTGGCTTCTCCCATAAGAATATGACACTCACAATGGCTCTTTCAGTATGACGACTGCACCAAACACACCAGGAAGAATAACTTAATCCTTAAAAATAAACAGCTGGCCATAAAAGAGCCCAGGAAAACCCTGGGTTCTGTTCTTCTGATAGCCTAGGGGTCTCAACGACAAATCACCCTTGCTACCTACCCCCCAGTGAATATTACTCCCTGCTTGTCAAGCCAGCTAATTGTTTTGGAGTGGATGTAATACATCTCCTGCCAGGAGAGGTTTGTGAGGCAGATGATGCTGTAAACGATCTTCTGTTTATCTAATCTCTTCTCTTGCTGCTATCATTGCCCACATATACAAATTCTCTTTATAGCTTCCCTCCATCCACTTCTCTGATTACAAGCTTAAACAAGTCCTTGCTCATTTTAGAGCTACAGGCTTTTTAAAGGAAATTAATGCAATAGCACTAGGCTGTTATTATCTCCTAGCAGGTAAGGTGGAGTGCTGTCCATACTCAGCCTGCTTTCCATAGTATAGTTTGAAATCAGCAAAAAATTGTCTCCATTTAATATCTCTCTGTTGGGACAAAGGTCTGCTGTTTTTTACTCATCTCAAATTAGAAGAGAATTGATTCAACATATGGAAATAAGCCAGGAAAACAGTTCAGTCAAAGTACAAGAAGTATGTAACCCAGGAGCTGGATCCTGATTTCTGCTGATGAGATGGCAATAGGAGCTTGTTAGATCAATGTCTTCACTCCCAGGCAAAGCTGAAAAAAATGGGACATGAACACACCATCCAGCACCCAAAGCAAAGCACATTCCTGAAGCAAGTGTTTAAGCCACCAAACTGCAGTAAGTGTGGTTTAATGTGCTGGCCAGTACTAGAATGGAACTGCACTCTCTGTTGCTAGAGAGAAACGTGAGACCAGCGAAAGTTTTATGATAGCTTATAATCTCCACTACCACCACTCTGCACAGAGTGAGCAGGCAGATGATTAAGTTTTAATTGAAAAATTGGATGTAATGGGGGGAAATATCAGCAAAAATAAACATTCAAGTCAGCAAGTCCACTAGTGACAGCAGATAATATTTCTCACGTGAGCTTTAAATCCTTAGCCTCCCTCCAAAACAAACATATTCTGCATTGTTCGTAACACTTTAAATTGGAAATATTTAGCCATCCAAGTAGTAGAAGTACATTCATTTATTTGCTCAGAGCCTGAATCAACATTAATGGGTCATCTTAGGGGACATGTATTTAAGTTTCATTCTGGAGATCATCTGTACAAAATAGTTTGAGTTTGTAAGCTAGGCACCTTGGTTTCCTGAAACCAATCTCTTGAAAACAAGAAGCTGGCTGAAGGCATTAAGCCTTCTGATGTTGAGGAAAGGGCTTTCCTGACAGAGAAAGCACTGCTGTGAGGATCTGTCTTAAGCCATCTAAGACCTGGTCTCAGGAGGGCTGGCGCCTGCTGAAGTGAAGGGATTTGCTCTCTCATGCTGTACGAACAGTGCAATGGTCGGCAGTCTCTTCCTCAGGTCACAAACTGCAGCTATACACACTTATCCCTGGCTGTGGCTGTGTCCTTTACTTCAGCAGCACCTTCACTGCACCTGTCTTATGTGTAATCCCAGAGGCAGTGCCTAGAGCTTCTTGGTTGCTAGGAAACTCCTTCAATGGCCTTGATCTGCTACCTGGTTGTGTTTACCCATTTACTATAAGCAACAATTAACTGGGGAGAGATTGTGGAGGACAGAGAGATGTACAAGAGGGGTAAGGCTCTCTTTAAAGTATTAATAAGAACTGTTGGCAGTGGCAACAATAGGAAATTACATTTTCTGAGTAAAAGGAGAATTATGCATTCAGGCATTCTAGTCCCTGGGAGGAGGGAGGCTAGTTAATGAGTGCATGTCGAAACATATCCACTGCCAGTGAAGACACGTTTGAACAAAATCCAAATACAATAACTAAGAGGCTCAAATTTTTATTTCTAGGAACCATCCCAAATCCAGCTCATGCTGGAGATCATTCGCCATCTGAGAGCAAGCTGTGTGAGATCCAACCCCCTATCCCACCACCAGGTGTTGGCAGCACAGAGCTCCAGGCCATGGTCCCTGCATTCATGGTTTCAGACCCCAGAGAAGAGTACGCTGTGCAGGAAGTTTTTTTCTCTGCATAGTTCATGTATGATGAGCCTTGTGGGGGCTATGGCCAGGGGCTAAGAAGTAAAATCACTGAGCTTGTCAGAGGCTGCAGCCTCCTGATAGTCAAGAAGTTAATGTATTTTCAGTGATTTTGTATTGGGTGACTGCTACATTATGAAATTCCTAAGGAATCTAGCAAGAAGGCTGGTTTTGCACCGAAAGCATACATGAGGAAATCTTGTCTTTTTAGCTCAGCACTACAAGTTCATTTTTAACTCCAAATGGCCTTTTTTCCCCCATTCATTCATTCATTCATTCATTCAATAAATATACCACTCTGCTCCTTGCCACACAACTCTGCTCTGGCGAGACCTCACCTTGAGTACTGTGTCCAACTCTGGGGCCCCCACAAAAGTGACATGGACCTGATGGAGTAGGTCCAGAGGAGGACCACAGAAATGATCAGAGGGCTGGAGCATCTCTTCTGCAAAGACAGGCTGGGAGAGCTGTGGATATTCAGCCTGGAGAAGAGAAGGCTCCAGAGATCTTACAGCAGCCTTCCAGTACCTGAAGGGGTTCTACAAGAAATCTGGGGAGGGACAGTTTACAAAGGCATATTGGTTTTAAATTACAGCAGGGTAGATTTAGATTGGACATTAGGAAGAAGTTCGTTACTATGAGAGTAGTGGAACACTGTAACAGATTGCTCAGGGAGGCAGTGGAGGCCCCATCCCTGGGTACTCAAGGTAAGGCTTGGCTGAGCTCTGAGCAAGCTGATCTAGCAGGGGATGATTCTGCTTACTGCAGTAGGGGGTGGATCAGATGACCTTTAAAGGTCACTTCCAGCACAATGCATCCTACAAAATACAGATATTTTTGCCACTGTCCTGGAAAAGTGAACAAAAAAGAAATGGATATTCCTATGTTTGCAAATAAAAGAATAGGACAAATGCAATTTTAAGATATTTCATTCTTTACTGTGAATATTTTCATGCTGTCCCTCTGGGCATCCCAGATCCAAGTGGGGTTTGCATACTGCTGTGGGGTAGTATTGTATTGTCCTTATTCTGAGCAACACAACACCCAGAGTTAGGAGATGTGTTTGCCATTGCAGCAGTTCTCCTGGGCAGAGAGTGGCCTGCAATTCTCTGATGATAAGTAAACATCTCTGTTTCCCTTTTGCACCATGCAACTTAATGGTAAAGGTTTCAAAGAAAAGTTGAGCTGACATAAAAAAAAGAAGTACTCTCCAAGTCAAATAAAAGAAGATTTATTTTCTTATTCAGGTTTCTGAAAGACTCCTTCTCTTTGCCATTTCTGTACACAATGGTTTTCACTATTCAAGAGTGCTTTCATTTAGTGTTTGAAATAGTTTTTTCATCTCTCTCTTTAACCATAAAATAAGCATTCTTTCCTTAACATGTCTAAGGATGTGGGTTTTACAGCACCATATAAATTATTGATTCAGAATATATATGTATATATATATTACTCGTTGTACTATCAGACTTTGTTTTTCACTAGGCCACTCTCTGTGTCCTGGTCTTATAAAAAATTGGTCAGTATGGTGTTGCAAAGATGTACCTTTGTGTCTGAGCCAAAATAGTTACATCAGCTCACCTTTTGTCTTGAGAATATGATGCCTTTTGACATGGTACAGCGGTACAGCTTACTTTCCTTGCTATGCCCAAGCAGCAATGGCAGCTTGCATTCCCCTACACTGCTGTCAGGACAGCTGTGGTGAGCAGGGCAGTACTGATGCACTTCTGCTGAGGTGGGTATGTGTTGGCGAAACGTTCGGTGGAGCGCTATGGGAAAATGACTCTTTGTTCACCAATATGGTTAGATGGTCAAATCCACTTTATTTCCATGATACAGTGACTTATATGCAGTCTAGCAAGAGGCATGCTCCACCAAGATTGGTTGCAGTCAGAGGGTCCAGAGTTACATGTAAGGCGTGCATAGGTTAGCTTATCACAACATTCTAAGGGTCAGCCTCCATCACCACCCCACTCCAGCCCCTTTGGTTATCTAGTCTCTGCCCACTGCAGCTGTGTGTGGGGTGCTCAGCTGTTTACAGCTCGATTTCCTGAGCTAGCTGGGATCCAAGGACGTTCTCAGCACAGGTTGCTCATGTTTAGAAATTTATGTCCTCGACTGGTGAGAAATTCTTCCACAGGTATGGGGCAGGTAGAGAAATCTTTATTAGTGAGTGGTACCACAGAATGACAGTATGTTGGGATTGGAAGGGACCTCTGGAGATCTTTGAGTCCAACCCCCACACAAGAGCAGGACCATGTAATCTAGCATTCCAATTGCCATTGGAATGGGCTGCCCAGGGAGGTGGTGGAACTGCCGTCCCTGGAGGTGTTCAAGATAAGCCTGGATGAGGCACTAAGTGCCATGGTCTAGTTGACTGGACAGGGCTAGGTGCTAGGTTAGACTGGATGATCTTGGAGGTCTCTTCCAACCTGGCTGATTCTATGATAGGTTGCACAGGGCCACATCCAGATGAGTCTTGAAACTCTTCAGAGAAGGAGATTCCACAGTCTCTGTGTTCCAGTGCTCTGGAACTTTACAGTAAAGTTCTTCCTCGTGTTGAGGTGGAACTTCCTGGGTTGTAGTTTACATCCATTGCCCCTTGTCCTGTCACAGGGCACAAGTGAGAAGACCTTCATATATTTATAAATATTTGTTGCATCCCCTCTCAGTCTTCCCCTTTCCAGACCAAAAGGCCCCAGGTCTCTCAGCCTTGGTCTCTCAGCCTTTCTTCATAAGGCAGTGCTCTGGTCTCTTAATCGTCCTTGTAGCTCTCAGTTGGACTCTCTCAAGTGTATCCCCATCCCTCTTGAACTGGGGAGCCCAGAACTGGATGTAGTATTCCAGGTGGGGCCTCACTAGGGCAGAGTAGAGGGGAAGATCTATTCAGCCATAATCTTACAGATGTTTTGCCAGGTCTGTGCTGCTTTTGTGAACAAAACCTGCTGGGCAAAAAGGACCATGGAGTGGATGTACTCCGACCTTCTCTGAAGTCTCTTTTTTTGAGGAGAAGAACAAAGGCAGAACTTGCTGGTGGTGCTGCTGATTTGTTCAACTTTTTTTTTTTTTTTTAAGTAGATAAATAGGATGCAGCTACACTGATGATGTGACCTCAATATACTAAATTGCAGACACCAGCAGGCAGGGATGCCTGTCTGTGGGATGAATTCTTGCACAGTGATAATGGGTTGTAGGGATTTCCTGCGTGGCTGTGTGAATCAGGGCCATCTGTCAGCAGCTTTCTGTGGTGACAAGTCGATGCTGAAAAGATGGATGGAGGGAATCTAAAGCAAGAGACCTTCCCAGCTGTAGGGGAGGCCAAGCTGGATAGATTTACAGTCTGCCTCATTCTCTTTAGGAGTGATGCTTTCCTGAAGTGTCTTTTTCTCAATATGTGATATTTTGACATTAGGTTGCTCCCCAGGTACTGCATTAGCTGCTGGGAAAGAGAACTGCAGGGTCACAGCTCAGGTAACCAATGTACATCCTGGGCAGCTGTATCTCAAAACCTGCTTGTTGGTGGGAGGATATTTTACCCCAGTCCTAACTTTCAAATCATGATGAGAAGAGAAATCAGGAAGAGGCAGAGGGAGCTTACCCATTATCTGTAACCAGACAGAGATTAAAGATGAAGCTAAAAGTATCTGCTTTGTGCTCTGACACCAGCTTATCAAAATACTTACTGTATCTCTCTTATATTAATGTAGGTTTTGGTGATTCTCTGTGCTACCCTACAGAACTAATTTATTGCAATTCAAGTATGTCATTGTTGAGTTTGAAATCAAATTATTTTAGTGATGATTTATGTTTAAGAAATAAGAGCTGCCTAGTACTGGTGAACTACCCTACATCAAAGAACCAGCCCAGGCAATGCAGTCCTCATAATAATGCTGATTTGTGGCAGCACAAATTACATGTCCAGCCTTTCTAAGATTTTTATGCTTTCTTTGTGGTATCAGAATTGCTGAAGATAAGGTGGCTTAAGCCTATAAGCAAGGCAGAGATGTGGAGAAAAGTAGTATTTCTCATTAGGGAAAAGTCTTCTTTAACTGAAAGTGTGTCTAGTTTTACCAGTTACACGATTTAGTCTGATAAAAGACACTGTCTCCCCTTCCAAACCTTTTTTGCAGACATTTTTAAATGGACCTTACTTTTAAGGAAACTGAAAAATTAGAGAGGGTGCAGTGGAAAGCTACACACAAACACTCCAAAAATAATCCAAGAGTTTGTGATTGCTTTGCGGTAGGGGAGCTGGAGAGCTCAGGCTACTTAACACATCAAGAGAAAGAGAAAAAGGGAAAGGGAAAAAAAAAAGAGGAGCCTTGCTCAGAATGGCAAAAAGCTTTTTACTCTTCTGGAGTCACAGCAAAAACCACAGCTGGAGATTAAATGTCAACTAGAAATAATGGTGTGGGGGGGTTTTTTTACAGTGTGTTGTATCTCTATAAGCTTTTTTTCTACAGTCAGCTTGCAGGCTCAATACAACTGTAACACAAGCGAAAATACAGGATTTGTACTTCACTTTGATTGACTGATCTTTTATTTTCTTAGAAAAAGTAACCCTACAAATGAGTTAAAGGAACATAGAATTATCTCCAAAGAGCCTGAAGTCCTGAGGAATCTCTGAGACTAAGGAGGACACAGAGATCCCTGACCCTGTTTGCCACAGTCCTCCAGAACTAATGAAATATAATACAGCCAGGCACATATCATAAATAATGAATGGCCTAAAGGACCACTTGGAGACTGCTAGACACTGGCAGGACTTAATGGCTAGTCTAGGGTTTGAGAGACCTACATCAAAAGATCTGCTCTGTCCAAGCGAGTTAGTAGCAATTCCCCTCCCTCATACTTATCTGTGAAGGTTAAGTACATCAAGGCTTGTAGGAAGCTTGTGTGCTGTAAAGTGAAGGCCAGGTGCGTAAGAACCAAGCAAAGGATGTGGACATACAATAAACAGGTTGGTAGCTGATGGAACAGGCTTTTAAGAGGATCCAAATTCTCTCCCCAAAAAAAAAAAAAAAAAAAAAAAAAAAAAAAAGCGTTTCTCTTGCTGTCTGTTCAACAAATCATAGAATCAACCAGGCTGGAAGAGACCTCCAAGCTCATCCAGTCCAACCTATCACCCAGCCCTATCCAGTCATCTAGACCATGGCACTAAGTGCCTCATCCAGGCTTTTCTTGAACATCTCCAGGGACGGTGCCTCCACCACCTCCCTGGGCAGCCCATTCCAATGCCAATCACTCTCTCTGGGAAGAACTTCCTCCTAACATCCAGCCTAGACCTCCCCCAGCACAACTTGAGACTGTGTCCCCTTGTTCTGTTGCTGGTTGCCTGGGAGAAGAGACCAACCCCCACCTGGCTACAACCTCCCTTCAGGTAGTTGTAGACAGCAGTGAGGTCAGCCCTGAGCTTCCTCTTCTCCAGGCTAAACAACCCCAGCTCCCTCAGCCTCTCCTCATAGGGTTTGTGTTCCAGGCTTTTCGCCAGCTTCATTGCCCTTCTCTGGACACATTCCAGCACCTCAACATCTCTCCTGAACTGAGGAGCCCAGAACTGGACACAGTACTCAAGGTGTGGCCTGACCAGTGCTGAGTACAGGAGAAGAAGAACCTCCCCTACCCTGCTAGCACCACCACTCCTGATACAAACATCCAAACATTTGTGTCACAGCCACCCAACATGCCTGTCCGCCCTGCCACCTGCTCCTGCTTGCTTCTCAGTGCACTTGCTCCAATTGTCCACACCAGTCTGGTCAGAGCACAGAAATCATAGCGAGAAACAGTGCAATAGTGGTCAGTGATTGAACAGCATCAGCCTGTAGCTTTCTATCCAGTTAGCAAAGCTCAATTTAAAGCAAGTTCAAAATTAAGCAAGATCAAGAGTGTGCACTTACAAGTTCTTCCACTCTTCACCTGTTCCAAATCTCTTGTCTTCCTTCATCCCCAGAATTATTTTACATTGAAATCAGTTCAGGTCCCTCAGACCACACACATTAACAGCCTCATTGAGACAACGCTGTTTGCCGCTCAGATGTACTAAAATAAGTGAACCATGTTGTACAAAAAGGTCAGTGGTTCACTTAAGGACCTCTTTCCTTCTGGCTCTGAAGTTGGAAAGATGATATTGTCTCACCTACTTGATTTGCTAAGGACCAGTAGTGCAATGGTATAACTACAAGAGTGTTGGCAGGTCTTTTTCCTCAGGTTAACCTTTTATCTACCCTGGAATTTTGAAGTTCCTGCTGTTTGAAGATATCATATGGGTGAAAGGGTTTGCAAGAGACATCACCCAGGGAAGGAGGCTTTTATAGGCCTTGTTTTATACATTCATAGAGGGCAGAAGTGCCAAGCAGGAGGAGAAAGATAATTAAAGACAGTTGCTCTTGGTTCACTTAGCAGCACAAGATTCTTGGACTGTAGACCAGCTCCTGCTTCTGGCTGCAGCTCAGCCAAAGGCATAGCTCTCCTGGGCTGTTTTTTCCAGCCTGTTCAGGAAAGGTCTGATCCACAGCCTGCTGAAATCAGTGGGAATTCCCAGATGGCTCTGGTGAGCTGCATTTCAGGCTCATGCTCACAGGTGCTGTCTTGGTGAGACTCAGCACAGCCACAGGGAGCTTGGAGAAATAGGGAGTGATAAAGCAAGCCACACAAAACGGCTTCCCACTGGCCTTCCCCTGCCAGGCAGAGGCCCTCTGCTGCTGAACTTCTGTTAAGGAGTGTCAGGTGCCTGCTAATTACAGCTAATGAGGAATTTAATTGCCTTTCAGCACATGGCTGGCTGTTCAGGCTGAAGTGTGGTTGGAGTCGTCTGTGTGTCTCATTACCCTGCTTGAGCCCACACACACAGTAGGAAGGGGCAGGAGGCCTTCTCATGCCCTCTGCACAGGGAGCTCTCTGGGGAGGGGCTGTCCCAGACCCACAGCCTCAAGCACCTTCTGGTCTCTTGCTCGCATCTGGAGGTCTCTGGATGTGGTAACCCTTCCTGCTGGGGTCTGCCTCCTCTGCCCAACCTGAGGACTTATGAAGGCTTCCTGGCAAGGTACATCACTCTGGATGGGGCTTTGGGTTTGTGCAGTAGTTGTTGTTGTAAGCTGTATGAGGATGGCAGAATGCATCCCAGTGCTCTCAAGTGGTGAGGGGCTAGTACACCTCGGCTGGCAATCTGGGTCTCCATCCATTGCTGCGTGCCAGGTTTGAGTTGATCTAAGCTGTTCTGCTTGGCCTGTGTGTTTGGTGGATGGAGCCAGGTGGGAAGAATGTGCTTGTGGAACACTGTATTTACAGACATGGTATCCCTTAACGGTGTAGCAGTGACATCTTAACACTATCTCTGGTGTCAGCGTCTTTCCCTCCTTGGCTCCCCAGCAACATGCTCTGCCCTGTATGCCTCCCCTAGTTTTGGTTATGTGGCACATATAGCCCAGCTTCTCTCACCTATGCATCTGAAGGTAGGTTGTGCACCTACCTTGCAAAACTGAGTCTTGCACAAGAGATGCTGGCTATGTGCAGGTAAAATCCAAGTATGCAAGCAGAGGGATAAATTAATGCATTTTCTTTCTAGAGGGTTGTGTTATACCTCAGTATTGCATCCTCTTTCTAGAGAGTTGTGTTATACCCTAGAAGAAGCTTAACTTCTTTCCTAACCACTTAACAAGCTAAAATTACTGTATTACAATTTATCAGATCATATTTTTATGACCAACACAAAACCACCCTCAAAGAGTGTCAAGACCCAGATTACACTAAAGTTGCCTTTAGACTTAATGCAGCTGATGTGTAACTAGGATTTTATAGAAAGGCTTTTAATGAATGGCCGAGTGGGAGATACTTTGTTTGTGTATGCCAGTTGTTTTGTGGCTCCATAATAACCATGCTGGCTAGAGAGCATGGCTGTGGGTAGGTTAACCTCCAGCAAAACCAATTGGCTCCAGCAAAATGTCCCTGACTGATTTCATACCAACTGAATGGATTCTCAGAAGCTTTTTGAAAACTGATGAGGTTTGAATTTGATAGGACACAGCCAAGGGCACTTAGCAGCTTTTTTTTGACTGTTGGAAACTTATGTGAATCACTTTACCCATCTAGGTGGCTGAATTGTTTAAACAATGACCACCACAACAACAAAAAAACAGAATTAAATAAAATTACTACAACCCCCCTCTCCCCCCAAAACAGAGTATTGGATAATTTCAACTGTACCAGGTGATGGCTTCCGTGAGATCCAAATGTCCCTATGTCAGTCTGATGTCTGTGTCTGTCAGGCAGCTCGGCTAGTTCTGGGTGGGGGGAAAGGATAGAGGCAGAATTGTGATTCTGGCTGTGCCTGTGTGTCCTGGAGTCCTGTACCCCTAAATTCCTCTTCTGCCTGGACTTCGGGGGGAAAGGGGGAAAGCTGCCTGGTTTCCCTCCCCCCTCGCCTGCCCTGCAGCCGTGAAGGGGGGGAGGACTGCCCCGTGAAGGGGGGGAGGACTGCCCCGTGAAGGGGGCGGGGACTGCCCCGTGAAGGGGGCGGGGACTGCCCCGTGAAGGGGGCGGGGACTGCCCCGTGAAGGGGGCGGGGACTGCCCCGTGAGTTCCCGCGCTGGAGCCAGGCTGGGATTGGCCGTGCGCTTTCGCGCCTAAGGTGTGGTAACTCTGCCCTTTGTCTAGCCAAGGTTATAAATATTGGGGGTCTTCCCGCCTTTGGGGTTCCCGCTTTGGAGTTTGCCTGTGCCTGGACGCATGTGTCTGCCTGAGCTCACACACTGCCCTGTGCCTGGACTGCAGAGAGACCTTAAAGGATTTGCTTTCCTATTGACACCTTTGTGTGCCTAACGACCCTTAACGACCTCTTAACGATTCCCCTGCAGCCGCTGGAGGAGGAAGACAGACCGCACGAGTCAGCCTGAGTGAGATATTTGGCTTAGCTTCATTTAGTAAGAAACTGCTATTAATTAATAGCTGAGGCCTTTTCCAACTTCTGACTTCCAAAATAGTCAGATTATTGACGGTGTCCTTGTAGGTTAATTCTCAAGTGACTGAATCTGCTTATTAAACTAAATTAATCGTTGTATATATAGTTGTGGGGGTGGGTTTTTGGGAAAAATAAAAAATAACTATTTTGATAAATTCCCGACTCGGCCATGTATTAATTCCTGCTCTCCGCAACACTGTGTTAGTCTAGAAGAAGCCTTTCAGGTGGGATAAGTTTAGAGAAATAGCTCTGTTCTGAGCAAGTCAGGTGCACTTTTTCAAGAATTCTGCTTTGCAGGCGAAACACTGCAAGTGCTTATCTACAAAGCTTCTATTGAATCTCTGCTTTCCTGTGGAAGTGCCTCGTTCAGTCACATTTTAAAGCCTCTTTTCAGTGGGTAGCAGGCCAGAGCCATCCTGGAGGGCTGTGCAACAGCCCTGTTGTAGTTCTCCTCTGATTGGTGACATGGGCTAACACTGTTGTGACACATGGGCACAGGGGGAGGCATAAGCTTTTATATGCTTTCAATGCAAGACTCTGAGACAGGTCTCAGCTGAGTGCATCTGTTAAATGCAGGGGCAGCTAAGCACCATAGCAAAGGAAGATCTTCCCTACTGTAGAAAACCCCCTTGCTGCAGAATGGGATTGGCTATCCTTGTAGCCCAGTTGGACTTGTACCCCCTGCTTCAGCTCCTTGTGCTGTTCCTACCCCCACTCCAGTAACTCTTTTGCACGTCATCTGCAGGCCAGTCTTGATACCTCACTGCTCTGGGATGGATTCACTTAATTTTTAGCACTTCCATTTCTCCAGGTTAGTTGTGGTTTCTGTTTTTGGTACATACATTAGTGGAGGTAGCAGTGGCAGCTTATAGGGATATGCAGGGCAGGAGTCTGCAAAAGCAGGTGTGTTTTTCTGCTGTCTGGAGGACCTGTAAGTCATCACAGAATTGTGTCATGCCTCAGATTTCTATCTGTGGGACAGAAGTCAAGTGCAAGTATGTTAGAAGACATGCAATTTACAGTTTCCTTCAGGTGACACATATCTGGCAGGACTTGAGGTGGCACCAAGGCTGTCCTGGCTCACTGAAGGCTAACATGCAGCTATGGAACACTTCCACAATACTGCTTTCTCAGGAAGAACTCAGCCCGTGAATGCTTAGGTAAAGTTTGACCCTTGTTTGAGAGTCAGCCCCCCTCTGCCGACATCTGACAACACACTGAAATTGAGAGGGAAAAAGCCAACCTACTGAAGCAAGTTCAGGCACTGCTGTCAAGGCACACAGTAGGGATGGAGGTAGTCAGTGTGTGGCAGGAAAGATTGCACCCCAGCATCTCTGAAGGCTTTTGGGTGCTGAACTGCCATGGTTTCAGTGGTAGAGGGGCCCTGGTCTTATCTGGAAGATGAGGACGCTGTAGCCACTTCCTTCTCCCACAAGGATCATATTGGGCTTAACTCCCTGTATCTGCAGGAAACAAGAACGGCCTCAGCCCCTCTCAGCACAGCCTTCAGTGGTGGAGCTGACTCCCAGCAGCTCATCCATTGTGGCTTGCAGGTAACAGCGTGTGTTTTTTAATGGCTGCCATGTACCAAAGCACTTTCAGGTCTCAAACGCTCTTCAGCATGCCAGCCAGCTCTGAGCACCACATAAACACATTGCTTTGAAAGGGCTTGTGGCCACCCTGGCTCTCTGGCTGTGCTGTCTATTGAAGGAAGAACAAACAATTTAGCAAGATAAGTCAAAACTCCGCAGCAGGCAGAAACTTGACATGTTATTTATACGTCACCCAAGCGACAAGTGAACAGCTGTCTGTGGACAGCTGATCTAAGCAACGTGGGCCTCTCTTTCTATGCTGCCCTGGGGTTTTGCACCCTGTCACTGATAATTATGTCATGTTACATGTAGATCTAGAAGCTGACCCTAGGTAACACAAGCATAAAGCAGTGCAGGGAATATACTGGGACAGCCGGGTGGATCCTAATAAAAAACATATGCCGAATATATTTTCTCTAGTCAAAAGTGTCCTGTCTGGAGACATGCCTATCAAAGGAGAAAGCAGCTCATTACATGCTGAAGTATTGCTGGGTTGGTGAGTCCTGGAGCCTGAGAAATGTAGGACCTGAATTCCCTTGTTCTACAGCTGTGGAAATGGTGCAGAACAAAGAACTGGGATAGAGCTGCAGGGAGAGACTGGCTTTGGGAATCAGACACCAAGACAAATGACCTTTGCATGACTTTGAACTATTGTTTGTATTTGGGAATCCTGGCCATCTAAAGACTTTCTGTTCCTTTTTGCCAGCCAGAGTAGGGGAAACATTTACACTGAAAAGTAATCCTTCTACTGCCCTTACCATGCACGTTGAGGACTTGTAGCACACCCTGGCTAAGATTTGATCATAGAATGGTTTGGTTTGGAAGGGACCTACAGCATCTGTGGGTCTATCTTTTGAAGGACAGGGCTTTTACAAACAGGAAGAAGTGCTTATCGTCATCTGGATTCACATCAGCAATAGTTCCCCTTTTTTCAGGTGATACAGCCTGTGTGAGCTGCTTGGACACATTTCTTCCTCTACTCTTCTGGCAAAGAAGGATGTGGCTTCCTGACTCTCAAGTTCAGGGGATTTTCAGCCAGCATTGTTCCATTAAAGAAACAGTAATTAGCAGCAGAAGCTTTACATCACTGTGCTGTGAAAATGGAGCTTTCTCAGTTGTTCTCATTTCAGCATGACATCTGGAATACATAATATGAAAAGGTATTGTGATGGCAGAGCAGTGCTTAAACCCCCCTATCCCACCAGCCACCTGAGTGCTCTCAAGCAGAGCTAAGACCCAGCATTGCTTTAAAAGAAGGATATCATCTCAGCAAAGGAGATGGGTCTCTCCAGAAGTGTGCCAATGTGGAGTACAGATCCTTTACATACTGGAAACTGCAGAGCAAGCTTTGGGTTAAGATCCTAAAGGTGATTGGTTTTGCTCTGGTGGTGTCCCTCTTCCTTCAAGCCCTCTGTTAGAAGTATGCACTGTTCCTTGATCTCTTAATCACCAAAATGTTGACGCCATCTGCCACAAGTGATTGCTCTATCACTAGCCAGAGGCCTGACTCTGCTCACAAAAAGCTGTTTGAACGTTCACTTCTTTGGGAGCTCAAGCTTCTCCAGTGTCACTCTTGAACTACATGCAAAGTTCTTATTTAGCAAGTCTCAGGAGGAAAAAAAATCTATCTGCAGAAGCCAGTGTTATTTTGTCTATAACCTCACAGCCCTTAGCTAAAGTAGTATCACTATTTTAAGCTCACTTTGTGTAGTGATTTTCTTCATGTGCTTAAAACTTTGGAGATAAGCAGACCTCAGATGCAGAGGAGACAACTTTGGATTATTTCTTGTATGGGGAGAGGCAAATTTTGTTTTAGAAAATACTGTATCTAAAGCCTTTAGGGCTATAGAGCTCTGGGTTGAGTTTTTTTTGTTGGTTTTTCAGTATCTGCTTTCAGAAGTGATTTTTTGAAGGGTACCACAGAACTAAAAATGTATCTGTAGTGCATTATTTAACCCCAGTTCTGGCATTTAAGCTCTTCTTTTGAGTTAGAGTTGCACTTGTGTGAAGTGGAGCTTCTAATGAGCTAATCCACATGGCTGTAAAGAACTGGCTGCGTGGAATAGCCCTATAGGAGACTGTTTGTCGTGGAAGTATGTCTGACCTGACAGTATATCAGATGTCTGCACAGCTTGGGCAGTGTTCACCCCGATAAAGTATCTGACTGGAAAAACAGTCCATTTCCAGGGAAACCCAGGTGTGTGGTGGTCTTAACTGAAATTAGAGGTACCATTTTTATGGAGATTTACAAACTTAAATTAGGGTATTATCTTATTTTAGAATTATTTAAGAATTAAACCCTTTCTAAGGGAGGACACAGAAGTCATTGTGAATTGGTGTCTGACTGTATTTATTCAGGAACCAAAATCCTTTTCTTTGTCTCCAAGGTTTTCTTATTTTGAAGTGAAATCACTTTGCAGTCAATTTTGGGTTTTTTTAGGCCTGGAATTCATTTGCCACTCTTCACAGTCATTGCTTTGTGGTTACTTTGGATTTTTAAAGTCATGGCATTTTTGTTCCCATTCTTAAGAGTTTTATGATCATGCATTTCAGTATACCAGTAGGGCAGAAGAAGAAACTTTAAAACGTAGGTTACTAATGTACTGTTCAATATTATAGAATAGAGTAGTACTTTTTAAAATGACTGATATTACATATGTCTTTCAAGGATGTGACTGTGTCCAGGTGGCCAAGGATGTCAACAGTATCCTGGCCTGCATCAGAAATAGTGTGGTCAACAGGAGTGGGGAAGTCTACAACTACCTGAAGGGAGGTTGTAGCCAGGTGGGGATTGGTGTCTTCTGCCAGGCAACCAGCAATAGAACAAGGGGACACAGTCTCAAGCTGTGCCAGGGGAGGTCTAGGCTGGATGTTAGGAGGAAGTTCTTGCCGGAGAGAGTGATTGGCATTGGAATGGGCTGCCCAGGGAGGTGGTGGAGTTGCCATCCCTAGAGGTGGTCAAAAAAAGACTGGCTGAGGCATTTACTGCCATGGTCTGGTTGACTGGATAGGGCTGGGTGCTGGGATAGACTGGATGATCTTGGAGGTCTCTTCCAGCCTGGTTGATTCTATGATTCTAAGTGATCATGTCCCTGTGCTGGTGAGACTGCACCTGAAATACTGTGTTCAGTTTTGGGGCTCCTCACTGCAAGGACATTGAATTGCTGGAGCACATCCAGAAAAGGGCAATGAAGCTGGTGAAAGATCCAGAGAACAAAATTTCAGGGGAGTTGTTGAGAGAACCAGGGTTGTTTAGCCTGGAAAAGAAGCTGCCTGGGGATACTTTATTGATCTCTACAGGTACCTGAAATGAGATTGTAGCCAGGTGGGTGTCAGTCTCTTCTCCTGGGTAACAAGTGACAGACTGAGATGAAATCACTTCAAGGGAGGTTTAGACTGGATATTAGAAACTTTTCCATTGTAAGAGCGGTTAAGCACTGGAACACACTGCCTAAGGAAGTGGTGAAATCACTGTCTCTCTAAGTGTTCAAGAAATGTGTAGATATGATGCCTAGGGACACGGACTTTACAGTGTTAAATCAACGGTTGGACTCAATCTTGGAGGACTTCTCCAACTTAAATGACACTACAATCTGACTCTGATTCTGTGAATAACCTGTATGCAAACCATGTTTCGTCTCTTTCAAAGGTGGTTAAAGAGCAAATACTGCAATGAAATCGGCTTGTAATGATAGTGTTGAAATATAAATGCAAATATTGGCAACAATAACTCTCAAATGCTACTGAGGTGGAAATGATGGTAGGTTTCAAATCTGGTTTTAGGGTAGTAAGTATGAATTTGCTACTTGACTGTCATCATTAATACTCTGATTTATCCTTAGCTTTTTTGTTTCTTCTTTTCTTACAGATAATAAAAAGAGCAATCTTAACTAATCTAACATTTAATTACACATATTTGTTTGGAGTGTTATAGACCCTCTTGAATGTCTCAGTTGATAACTAAGCCCTATCATCTTGGGTGTGGGACAATTGAGAGAAACTGGTCCATAGGAGCTGTGTAACACATGGTAGGATCTCTTGTTAACTGTGATAAGCCTGTGCTAGAAGTGTGCCAGCATCTCCCTGTATCGCAGGTGTCTGCTGAACATCAAAAGTCAGTGGCTGGAGGGCAGCGCTAGGCTAGGAGGCTTACCCTGCTCCCAGTAGTGCATCTGATTTCTCTGCCCAGGGCAGGCTTGTGGTCTGTAGGAATACCAGAGTCCAGAGTTAGCACAGTGACAGACAATATGCTCCCTGCCCTGCTGTCTAAACAAACTGGGGGATGGGGTAGGGGAGCAGTGTGTTCCCCTGGAAATTCATGAGGAATTAGTTCAGGACCTGCTGAGCCACCTGGACACCCACAAGTCCATGGGACCAGATGGGATCCATCCCAGGGTGCTGAGAGAGCTGGCAGCTGAGCTGGCCAAGCCACTCTCCATCATTTTCCAGCAGTCCTGGCTCACCGGAGAGGTCCCAGGAGACTGGAAAATGGCCAACGTGGTCCCCATCCACAAAAAGGGTCGGATGGAGGAACCTGGGAACTACAGACCCGTCAGCCTGACCTCAGTGCCAGGGAAACTGATGGAGCAGGTTCTCTTGGGGCCAATAACTGCGCACCTGAGGGATGGCAAAGATCTCAGGTCCAGCCAGCATGGGTTTAGGAAGGGCAGATCCTGCCTTTCTAACCTGATCTCCTTCTATGATCAGGTGACCCGCTTGGTGGATGTGGGGAGGCCTGTGGATGTGGTCTATCTGGACTTCAGCAAGGCCTTTGACACTGTCCCCCACAGCAAACTGCTGGCTAAGCTGTCAGCCCGCGGCTTGGATGGTAACACTCTGTGCTGGGTTAGGAACTGGCTGGAGGGCCGGACCCAGAGAGTGGTGGTGAATGGTGCCACATCCAGCTGGCGGCCAGTCACTAGTGGTGTCCCTCAGGGATCAGTGCTGGGCCCCATCCTCTTTAACATCTTCATAGATGATCTGGATGAGGGCATCGAATCAGTCATCAGCAAGTTTGCAGATGACACTAAGCTGGGGGCAGATGTGACTGAGCTGGAGGGCAGAAGGGCTCTGCAGCGGGACCTTGACCGCCTGGACAGATGGGCAGAGGCCAATGGGATGGGGTTCAATAGCTCAAAGTGCAGGGTGCTGCACTTTGGCCACAATAACCCCATGCAGAGATACAGGCTGGGGTCGGAGTGGCTGGAGAGCAGCCAGACAGAGAGGGATCTGGGGGTACTGATTGATACCCGCCTGAACATGAGCCAGCAGTGTGCCCAGGTGGCCAAGAGAGCCAGTGGCATCCTGGCCTGCATCAGGAGTGGTGTGGTCAGCAGGAGCAGGGAGGTCATTCTGCCCCTGTACTCTGCACTGGTCAGACCACACCTCGAGTACTGCGTTCAGTTCTGGGCCCCCCAGTTTAGGAAGGACACTGAGATGCTTGAGCGTGTCCAGAGAAGGGCGACGAGGCTGGTGAGAGGCCTCGAGCACAAGCCCTATGAGGAGAGGCTTAGGGAGCTGGGGTTGTTTAGCCTGGAGAAGAGGAGGCTCAGGGGTGACCTTATTGCTGTCTACAACTACCTGAAGGGTGGTTGTGGCCAGGAGGAGGTTGCTCTCTTCTCTCAGGTGGCCAGCTCCAGAACAAGAGGACACAGCCTCAGGCTGCGCCAGGGGAAATTTCGGCTCGAGGTGAGGAGAAAGTTCTTCACTGAGAGAGTCATTAGGCACTGGAATGGGCTGCCTGGGGAGGTGGTGGAGTCGTCGTCCCTGGGGCAGTTCAAGGCAAGGTTGGATGTGGCACTTGGTGCCATGGTCTAGCCTTGGGCACTGTGGTAAAGGGTTGGACTTGATGATCTGTGAGGTCTCTTCCAACCTTGGTGATACTGTGTGATACTGTGTGTGTTGCTTGTTGACATCTTGAAGATGAGAACCAATACTGAGGGGTTTCTTCAAGAGTGGAACTGAGTGCCAAGTCTGATTTTCTTCACAGCTATACATTTTAAGCCCCAAACCAATTTTCTTGTACCAGAGTCTCCCATCTCATACACTCTTCCTTACCTGTGGCTGGGACACTGCATTACCATCCTGAATAGCCACACATCTTTCCTTCTTGTATTGGAATCAGAGTATTTCCCTAATTCAGGACTTTGAGCCAAACTACTGACCTCTGCAAGCCATCATACATGTGCCACAGAGTTTGTGTGGCTGAACAGCATCCCTTCTTGCTGCTACATCACTGCATACACTGCCTGCCCTGGGCCCCATCTGCCAGATGGGAGGCGATGACTATGTGCAGTGGAGAAAAGTGCGCATCGGTATGCAAAGGGGGTTTGACAGTGGAAGCATGGGTGTGTTTGCTTTAACTGAGTGAATATATGAATCCAGCTTCCTGTGGAGATGCTTACTGTGCATTGGAGGATGGGAGATGAGCATTGCTTAGGAAGGTGCTGGGAGAGCAAAGACACAGCTGATCCAGAGGGGAAGCATCAGGCAGTTGGTGACACATTGCAGGGCAGCTTCAGCAGTGTGTGAAGAGTAAATGAAGCAATTGGAACCACCCCCAGAGCATCAGAGAAGAGAATTTTGGCAGTATTACTAACATGTGGAGGTCTCAGCAGCCTTCCATGTGAGCCTTTCCAGAGTGACTTGAAATGAAGCAATACCCATTCTTAACCATTGACAGATGCATAACATCTTCTGTACACTTTGTAACCTATTTCCTGCCTCTCCTTTCCATAGACTAGTTACTAGTGGACCCCAGATCTTGACCTTCATTATTCTGGTTTTGTCAGTTCTGATACTTTTCATGGTCTTCTCGCCTGCTGCTGTTTGCCTTTCCCCATCTTGCTTCCTTGCAATTCATCCCTCTTTCTGTTAGCACACTGCTGAGCTTCCTACTGCTTGGTGGCTTCTGTCTTTGTGGTAATTCTGCCATTTCAGCTGCCTTGGACTCTAGTGTACCTTTTATCTGCATGCCAATAAGCTTATGGGATGAATTTATACTGATGCAAAAAGTGGAGCCAGGAGCTTGTGGTAACACATACAAGTTAATATTAAACCCTGCTGTGCATAACACCTTGTAGGTGTTAGCTGCTGAGCAAAGTACTTTCTTCATTTCCAAGTCACTTTTCAAACAGAATGTATTTTCTATCCTTGAGGAATAACAAATCCATCATAAAGAGATGGGTTCTTTTACCAAAGAAGATGACCTTGTTATTTGATAACACAGAGGAGGAAACTGAGGCACAAGGAGACTGAATTACCATGAAAATCCTGAAAGCATCAGTCCCTGCACTCTGCTATGTGAACTGCTTTGCCTTGCAGGGCTCTCACACTTCAGTGTTTACATTTCTTTGAGGAGGAACTCTCTTTAAATATCCAGAAGTATAGGGATGTTTTTGCAAAGGGAAAGGCATTGAGCTTGAGGTTTTATGTATCTGCTCTCTCTAGGTGTCCAAACATATTTTTTCCTTCATAAAAATTTAATATGAAAAATTAATGAGGAGCTGGCTAGTGAAATGCTACAGTAACTGTAACCGGGCTAAGAGTGAGTTGTCAGCTCTGGACCTTCTCAGTCCGATAGGTAATTGCAGAACTGTGTGAGTGAGATAAAAAGGGAGGCTCTGAAAGGTTCAGGAAGATTTATGGAATACTTCAGACCACGAAACCACATAAAACAAAGTCCAAAAGGTTCCAAAAACTGGACAAGAGGGACCTGCTGTCAGAAGCAGCTTGTCATATAGTTATGATTTACCGTCCTCTCCCAAATGATCTGTATGATCTCTGTCAGCAACATGGCAAACAAACAGCATTCAGGGGGCTTGAGATGAGTGTTTGGGAGAGAAGGCAGCAGTGACAATGACCACGGCAAACTTAGTGAAGTCTCTGTAGAGCTCTTTCTGAGCAGAAAGCAGAGAATGCTCTTTTCACCTCTTTCTTTTCACTGCAAAAGGACAAACCTGGGTCAAGTAAAGGAAATATCCAAAAAATAACAAGAATTTAACTTTGAAGTTATTCAAAGCCTACTAGGGAATTTAGATAGTCATTAAAATTAATGGGATGGTGCATCTGAATCTCCACCATAACTTTGAGAATCCCAGTCTAAAATTTTCAAAGCCATTCCCCTCTCTATTTTTAAGTGTTTTTTGTTTTTTTTTTACCTCCTTCTTACCAGATGTGGACTTGTGCTAACATGATTTGCATGTGAAATAAAAATCAAGTCTGTTTAGATTGACTACTTTGGGCTAACACTTCTATCTCTGCAGCTTTCAAAACAACAGTTGACAAACTATTTTGCTTATGATCTTACCCTATGCACACTGCAGGCTGCATAGAAGGTTTCAACCAACGCTAATAAGCATGGAGGCTTGAATTTTTGATTTCTTTTTTTTTTCTTGATGTAATTTGAAACAAGGTAAAATATCCAGATGATCTGTCACGTTTTAAAGCAAGCCAAAATCACTGGAGTTTCTTCAGTGGTTTTATTTTGGATGAGTTGGCTGGTTGGTTTGGGGATTTTTATGTCAAATCCAGTTCATAAGGTAGTAACTGAATAGTCTGATAATGAATTCTGAAAGAATCTTTTCAGTACCCACAACGCTGGTGCTAAATGCTTGGCCAGGTGACCTTACGCTTTTCACAATAGCTCCTCTGTCCTATGAACAATTTTTTTTAACTATGACATTGAAAATAATCTAGAAAAGAATCCTCCTTCATTTTGGCTTATCTATATTTCCACTGGTGGGTAGTGCTGGGTCAGGAAAGCCAAGGACGACTCAATATGAGCTAGGTAGCTTGACAAGCTGAGGTTTATTGAGAGCATCAGACTTCAAGTTACAAAGCACATACTTTTCAGTTAGGGTGAGAAAAGTGAGCACACGTAGCATGCAACGTGGTACTGTTCACTAGCATTTGGCTCATCTAAATATTGGAATATGCATGATCCTACCTACTTGTGGTTACTGCAAAAGCATTTAGTGCATCTAAATATTGGAATTTGCATATTCCTCCTATTTCCCTCCTAATCTGGACACAGTCCCTCAGAAGTTGCTTATCAGAAGGCTCAAGAACAAATGCCTTTCGAGCTTCTTCACATACACTGCTGTGGTTTACTGCGGTTCCAATACTCAGACCTCACGTCCAAGGCTTCATTGTACAAGCTTCTAGGGGCTCATGCCCCCTATATTTCAGCCAGTTCTCAACAGGGTAGCTTGACCCAGACCTGTAAGTGTGATTATTTTTTTGTTTTGGTGGGGGTTTTGCTTGCTTTGGGTGTATAGCCTGCCTGACTTTCTGTCTTTCACCTTTAGGAATGAAGGTCATGTTACCAACAGGGTAGTTGTACTCCATGTGTGCTTTTCCACACCCAGTCTCTACAAGCATTACCTCCCTTGTTGACTCTGGTGTAGCTCCTCATGAGTCTCTGCTCTCCCCATGAATCCTCTGTTTCTGTCTTTCCTTCTTACACTCTCCCCATCACACCTATTCTCTACTTTACCTTTCTGTACTTTATTCTTTGCTCAGACATCCTATTCCAAATCCATTTTACTAGGTCCTACATTTCTTGCCTCAGTCTTCTCAGAGATCTGTCATCACTCTGTTCTTCCAAGGAATCCTTTCTTTTCAACCCACTTTCCTTCTGCTCACAGTGAGGTATATTCCCATCTGCATCTATGACTGAGTTGGTATGTCCAAGAGAACTGCTTCAAGCCTGCTGACTGCCTGTGATCCCAGGCAGTTCTGTCAGTCTTGCTCCACATTGAAGGGTAGTGATCATTGACTGTAGGCTTTTATCAGCAGTGATAAACAGCAGCAAGGAGGATGCATCACTAGCATCCCTACTTTCCTGCTGCTGTGAAGCACATTTCCCTTTTACAGCAGGAAACAGGGCTCAGGATCTCCTCTCTCCTTAAACCAGCCTGCTGGCACAGAAAGCTTTTGCTAATTCCTTTTACATGTAGGTGCAGTCTCAGCATTTCTGTCACCAGTTTGAGGCGAGGGCAAGGACCGAGCAGCCGGCAGGACCCACACCAGTTGATTAGCAGCACAGCATGCATGAGATTCCTTGGCACAGTACAAGGTTATTGAGAAGCTGGGCTGCATCCCAAATTTGCCCGTGGCAGAACTGGCAGATCACGTAGCTAGTGTTGCTTTCAAGCACTTGGCCAGGCAAAATCCATCCCTTCTCCATCCCCCAGCTCCCCTGCACATGGCTTTGGACTAGATTGGTTCTGTGGCTTGGCTGCCTCTTTGCCTATGTGCTCACAGTATTTGAGGCTGAGTGGAGTGTGGATCTCTACAGTAATCTAATTCTACCTTTTCCAGAGAGAGGAGACTGATTATCAGAAATTGCAGCTTCCTTTAAATCGATTTCTGGCCAGAGCTTTAGCATCCTGAGGTTTAAATCCAGTAGACGTTAAAGGTAACAAAGAGCTAGAAAAGTTCTGGTGATAATAATTCAAGTGATCATGGAATAATTTGGATTGGACCTCTGTCCTCTCTAATATGCAGCTTCAGCAGAGGATTGACATTACCCTTCTGGGCTGTGTAACTGGGAAGAGAAGATCCTAGGCAGATGTAGCTTAGATCACACCAGTGTTAGGCTAAGGAGGTCTATGCAGCAAAGACCCTGAGCTCCTCTATAATCAAAGATACATTTCTTTCTGCAGAATAGTAGCACTGAGCCTTGCATACCTGAGCATCTCCACAACCTGAGAAGCCTTCAGCAGCCACCTGGAGGACATCCACACCAAACAGTTATCCCTGACAAAGTGTGGGAAGAATCAATCAGGTTGTCTCTTTCACCCCTGTAAGAGAATGCTAGGCAGTGCTGAGCTCTTGTACCAATGACACTGGATGATAATGAGCAACCAGTTTGATCCAACATAGTGTAGTATTTGTATCCCATACCAATCTCCTTTGGACTGAACATATACTGTATAGGGACTCTTGAATGTACACTCTGTAGCTGTGCTGTGTAATACCATCATCATCCTCCTCATCTGTGCAGGCTGTGAGCAAGCTCCAGAGTTGGCCCTGATTTGTGTCAAATGCAAGTGGCTGCTTCCAGTCCTCAGGAAGTCCCATAGTCATCTGTATTACTAGTAGTGAGCAGAAAGCAGAGTTTGCTGATGGGTTTCTGGTTCATCACTAACTTCTTAGGAAATCCTAGAAGGCTCAGCCAAAGGCATTTCATTGGAAATAAGCCTTGAGCTGGCAAAGTGCCACTTCATATCACTGTTTCTCTTGAGCATCACTGATTTCCCTGTCTCCAGGAGAAAGAAGGTCCTTGAGTGTGGGGCTGAGTGAAAAGGATCTGGCTGGTTGGCACTTTTTACAGAGCAGGACCCAAACCTTTCATCTGAATTCTCCTCACATTTTTTTAATGTGAGTCTTGGAGGATGCCACCACTCCTAAATAAGAAAAAAAACCCACAAGTGGCAGCCTGTAGTAACAGACAAAGACTGAAAGGTTTTGGTTTAAGATGAAAAGAGCTTGAAATTGGGTACTTACACTTGCATTTCAGCTACAGAAGTGGAGCAACTCCAGCCTAGCAGTGATTCCTGTGAACCCTGTGATTCAGAGTCACAGTATGCCTATAAAAATCTGTCACCAAGTCTGTCTAAAGAGCTACTCTTGTCAACGCACAGTGTTACTGAGCATACCACCGCCACAGGATAAAAGCAGATGGAGGGCAGAATGTTATCTTTCCAAAAGTGAGATACACGTTTTCCTTTTTAGGAGCAAAATGTTATTGTTTTGGCTCTGTTGTTAGTACTGGACATTTGCTCTACACTTTCCTTTGAAATGCCCAGCTATGTGCAAAGACAAGAGGACAGCTGCAAAGCTTTGTAGTGCACGGGTTTCATGAAACTGATTTGGAGATAGTAAAGATACAAGGAGTGGAAGTGAAGTCTGTTCCATTGACTCCTCCATGCTGAGGTGGTCACCAGCATAGGCATCAACATCTTACCACAAATCTGGTAATGACCACCACTTACTAGGCTGCTGAGTACTAAGGTCTTCTCTTAGAGAAATTATCCATTTAGTTCCCCCTCACCCACATTCCTAAACATGGTCTTGTTTTGATTCTTGGGGTCCCTTGAACATATGGATCTGGCTCATGACTCAGGAGGCTGTTTTTCTGCCATGTCCATTCAAATAGAGTTGTTTAGCACAATTTTTAGCCATTTGTGGCTGTGAGCCCAATTGGAAACACATGTGCTGGTGAAAGGCAGGTGGAGAGATTCTTTTGTTAAACAAGCTTCAAATTCCATTGTGTTCCCAGTAACCAGTGGCTGAGACTCAGACCTCAGTAACACCAGACCAACCCCACTATTGAAGGAATAACCCTGGCTTTGCACTGCTTATAAAGTTTGTGAGTTTGTCTGTTTTGTGAGGGGGTTATTTTTCCCTCACAGAGTTTGCGTGTGGCACTGATTTTTCTGAAAATGCAAGCCTCTACAGGCCTGAAGGGGATAAAGAGAAACTTTCTGGAGCTGGCAGGGCTGTGTGGCCAAGGCTGAGGTGCTAGGATCAAATGAGAAAAGCAAGGGATCCTTTCCCACCAGCATGTTGTCCTCCTTCCCCTAAGGAGCCCATTTCCCTTCTGCCCTACACCCAGTCGCTAATCTGATTTCTGAATCAAGGGACAGCTGTTTTGCACTAAGTTGGGAGCTGCTGTTCACCCCCTGTGGGCTCCACGTGTAATTAGAGTAACACCTTGTATAGTGGTTTAAACAACAACAAATGTCTGTAGCTTCAGCCCACCCCAGATATAACTGAGGTTCATTATCACCTCAAGAGCCCTGACCATAAGTATTGAGGGGTCTGTCTTCTTGGAGAGGAAAGTTATTCTCATAGAGAGTGTGTGTGTCTTCAAAAGATGGCACAGAAGGACACAGGAGTCTTTAAACAAAGATAAACATAAGAGGAGGGTTAGGTTTACTTACTCCTCAGAAGGCTGGGTGAATGCAGCTGCTATGCAGCTATCCTAGTTGTCTCTTGTGGATGGAAGACTTAATTTTTTTAACTCTTCAACTACATTTATTCTCTGCATCACAAGGGGTTTCACTGCGAGGTAAACAGCTTGAATATATTTACCAATTTGGCAGGCAGTGTCATAGTGAAACTGCCAAAGATAAAGGAACAAAACCTAAGAGGTGTTTATGTACTTCAGATGTGCCGATTTTAATGGGCAGCAAGTACTTGATAGACAAATCAGTAAATGTACTTGCCCATTTCCTTCTTAGGTTTCTCCTGAGGACTGCACCTCTGGCATTGGGTGTTAGGTGAGAAATCACTTTTCACATACATGGATGCTTTCCACCATGAGAGCAGTCATCCCCTTGCTCCACTTTCTGACCAAGCTGTAAGGTTATAGAGTTAGCAGCCCACATCACATTTCTAGTGCGTTGTACCCAATACAAGGAGATAGTTGGAAATTTGCCTCAAAAATCCTTTTGTGTGTAAGATTTGGGATGCAAATAGAAGAAAACTTTCCAGGTTGGGGTGGAGGCAAATAGTTTGCTTCCTGTAGAAATCTCCAGTTATATTTCTGAAACGTAGAATGCCTGAAAAATACCCAAAATATCCCAGCTGAAAGACACAACTCCACTGTGAAATGCTCACATGGGAATTACTTTGTCCTGTGCAACTCTGTAGTCTGGGTCCTCTGTTCAGCATTGTGGTGGAGGGGCAGCAGCCCCAAAACTGAGGCTTTTCTATGCCTCTACATGCCCAGACATGTTCTTCTGCCAGGACCCACGAGGCAGCAAACAAATTGTGTAACACACACACACACAGCCTGTGTGTCCCTGAGGTCTGGGCAGGTAATCCCCTATTGGGAGGGTCCAGGCATGTCTCTATTGCCTATTGGGGCAAGGTTTGGCTTACGGCCAGCCTAATTGGTCATGTTAGATGTCCACCGAGCCATGAATCTCGGCCCCAGACCCTATAAAGGGGGGTGCACAGCAGTACCACGTGTTCAGTCTGCTCAGACGGTCCAGACTGTTTGCCAGTTCAGAAGCTTAGAGCATTTAGACTCAGCTCTGATCCACAGCAGCACCCTGCTGCACTGACCTGCTTGCATTGGCCTAGACAAAGGATCAGGCCTCACTCACCTGCAAGCATTACAGAGGCTCAGACCTCATGCATTGATCTCAAGGCACAGTCATGCTACCTGCGAATCCTCTGAGAAGCAGAGCACATTCATGCCTGCACCATACATATATGGGGAGCCAAGAACCCCCTGCCTAAGCTTAGAGCTATCTTGATTCATCTACGGATTTAAATCTCCCTGCAGCACGGCATAGACCCTGCTTGCCCGGCATAAATACTACTTGCCAGCTGTCCTGTAACTCTGGAAAGATCCAGGCTCAGCAGACCCTCAGACTGCAAACCTACGAATGCAGCCTGGTAGCTGCATGACCGTGTCAGAAGCTACATGGACCAAATCCTTCTCCTGCATCGGGAAATTCCTGCCAGCTGATCATCCCTGGACACGCACAGCATCCAGAAGCCACAGCACCGAGGCAGAGATGACCCCAGGAGAGAAGGTTAGAGAAATACTGTTACCCCAGAGACTGGGAACACTTTATCAATCCCCCTTGCAAGCCGGGACAAACTCCAGCTATACCAAGACCCCAAGTACTGGGCACACACTGAGACAGATTCCCGGGAGGGTGATTAATGATTGATACTTAAGAACAGCACACATAAGTAAGCTTTGATTCCTTTGTAATATAAGTTATCTCTATCTGAAGATCACACACAGTTTCAGCCCTTGCTGGGCAAACACTAGAGTTGTTAAGAGGCATTAAGCCTAAGAATCTTTCTCGCTGTCACTAATTGTTAATAATTTGATATTTCCATTTGATAATCAATCCCTGTAAATATATCCCAAAGCTATCTTCATAAACTTGCAAACGAACTTGGATTTCATAGTGGTTGGGGGTGGTGTGAATTTGTAAATATTAATTTTAATAAATAATTTTATAAAAAATCAAAACCACCTCAAATTAATTTCTCACCTGCCCCCTAACAGGGGAGGAATAGAGAAATCCCCTCCACGACAAGCATGCAAACATGTTTGTAGCTATAACAAGAGAGGATACCTTCATCTAATGGGTCATCTAGCCCATCTTGCTGCTCTAAGGCAAGATTGATTGAATCTGTCCTCTTCCTCACATGTATTTATCTATCTGTTTCTGCAAATCTGTGCAATACAAGTTTTAAACTTCCTCAGGCCATCCATTCTGGTGTGTTTTAATTATAGCTATTGGATTTTTTTCTTTTACTGTTTTAAAGCTTTGTGGCCTTCAGGCTTTTATTCCAAAGATTAAATAGTAGGATTAGAATTATTTTCTCCGTGTATGGGCCAGGGGTATTTTAGGGTTTGTTGCTCAGGATGAAGGGAGGTAGGAGTTTTATTTTGGGCTTTTTTTAGTCCTCTGATCATTATCACTATTTTTAGATAAATCTTTCTAATAATTGTTTTGGTGTTTGTTTGGGTTTCTTTGCTTTGCTTTGCTTTGCTTCTTTGTCCTTTTGTTAAATGAAATAAACAAAAGCCTTAGATACAACATCCAACCCTTATTCCCTCTGCTTGATCTCACTACTCTGGTATCATACTCAGGGTTTGTAAGGGTAATCCCTATTCTATTGCAAGAATCATTAACAGAGACGATGAGTAGTGGCGGAGTCAGAACAGACCCTTGAGTAATCCCTCTCAATATATCTTCCTAGGGTGAATCAAAGCAGCTGATAACTGTTCTCCACATTTTTTATAGGTTTTTGGGATCATTTTGGCATAGAGCCTTGATAAGCCTCATTTAGATGGTGTTGCCCTCTCTGTTTATGAAAATATCACACGGGACACTGTTGTAAACCTTACTGAGCTCAAGATTTATGTAATCTATTACATCTTACTTCACCCTGAGAAAAGGAGGAGGGAAGATCACGCATTGCAGGAGATCTAGCCCAAACTAAGACTGTTCCCAGGGGACAAAGGGAGTGTGAAGCACATGAAATACAGCTCCCAGGAGGTCCCACAGGGCTTTAGTGACAGAGCTGTTGTGATTTCCAGCCAAATATTTTCCAGTTTTGAAATGTTACCATTTTTAAGAAGTGCATAAGGCTGAAAAGTAAGTTAGCACTCTCTGATACACTTGGTCCTTGGTATACGGTAAAGTGAAGCGGATTCTGACACAGAAAGCTACACTGAGAGTTCAGCTGCACTGCAGTGGGAAGTGACAGGTATTTTCAGCTATGAAACTGTTAATGTGCATACACTTTCTGGTCATTTCTGGCTATGTTTGGGGCTCAATATTCTGATCTTGTGGTAGACTATCAGTTTGAAATTTATCTGAAAGTCACTCATATCCTTCTTTGATGAATCCAATTGATTCTCAAAGGATGCTGCTCTGTCATTGAAACAGGAGTAGCATATGCTATACCATGCATATGCTATGATAAACAGAAAAGCAAATTCTCCCCAGCAAGCAGTTGGATGGCTTTTCAGAAGTAACAGCAAATAGAATCGTAGGATCAACCAGTTTGGAAGAGACCTCCAAGATCATCCAGTCCAACCTAGCACCCAGCCCTATCCAGTCAACTAGACCATGGCACTAAGTGCCTCAGCCAGGCTTTGCTTGAAGATCTCCAGGGACGGTGCCTCCACCACCTCCCTGGGCAGCCCATTCCAATGGGAAATCTCTCTCTGGGAAGAACATTCTGAACATCAGATGTGTTTCCATTATTCTCGTGCAGTGTCTAGATTGCCTGGCATCTCTGGGACAATGTCAGTCCCTTGATCCTGTGGAGGCACAAAATACCCCAGAAGATTCAGTTTTCCATATTTAGGGCAATGATCTTCTCAGTTTGAATTCTGTATTTCTAGCTTAAAAAAATCAGAGAATCATAGAATCAGTCAGGGTTGGAAGGGCCCACAAGGATCATACAGTTCCAACCCCCCTGCCATGCACAGGGACACCCTACCCTAGATCAGGCTGGGCACAGTCTCATCCTATCTGGCCTTAAACACTTCTAGGGACAGGAACTCAATCACCTCCCTGAGCAACCCATTCCAGGTTCTCACCAGTCTCATTCTGAAGAACTTCCTCCTCACATCCAGCCTGAACTTACCCATCTCCAGCTTCGAAGAATAAATTTAGATGCTCCCTATCAGTGTTACAGCACAACATTATTTCCTATCTTCAGTCTACCTGCCTTATGTAGAGGTCTCACAAAGACCATAAAAAGGAAACAATCTTAACTCCCCACAAAGTCATTTCTTGTCAGTTTTAGACAGACTGGGTTAAAGGATGGGTAGGACTGATATGAACATTTTCATAGATGAAGTCTTGCATTTAGCTAGTGGACTTTTGAAGCAGTTTCTTGTAACACATGAAAATGCAGAAATACAGAGCTCAAAGCTGCTTTTTTTTTTTTTTTTTTTTTTTTTTTTTTTTTTTTTTTTTTTGGACTGTGTGAGGATAAAAGCCCTAGTTGGAAAGGAGTGCTAATAGCTGCATCTTTTAAGAATAGGCAACTGTTCACTGCAAACTGAAGCCTGGAATTTCTTATATTTTCAAATAAACCTGCAAGGGAAATGACCTGCATTGAGAGCACAAGCGGAGGGGATGCTTCCATGTGAGTTTATTTTGCTTAGTGGGTAAGATTAGAAGAGGCCTAAACAGGACTCTTTATTTTCAGCAACACTGAGCATCTGCTTTGAACTAAGATCCAAAGAAAACATACTCCCTTCTCATCCTAATTAAAAAGCAATAAAGGCTATTTTATTTTTTAAAATATTGAAAGTAGGATATCTGCCAAGAAATCCTTATTCTTCATAGAGGGGTAGATGTCAAATCTGGTGAGGCCATATCCTCATTTGGTGTCATCCAGCACCAATCCACTGAAGTCAGTTCAAGTACTTCTGAATTGGGCTGCCTAAGGTCCTGGCTCCTTGTCTGGCAGTGTCATTCAGAGTTGTGATTCTGCAGAGGTCATGTGCAAACATAGTACTTAGAGATAATAGCCCAAACACATTACAGCAGTTCTTATCTAGAAAATTATATCATGTCATGCTTTTTGGTGATCTCCTTTTTCATCTTGAAGGCTCCAGCAGCACAGAAGCCAGAGATTACTTAGCTAACAACAGGTAGGGGCAGTCAACCCCAGGCAGGCTGCTCTAACCTTTTTGGCACAATTGAGAAAAGTAAGATTCTATCTCCAGCTAAAATAGTTCATGGAGCAAAAAAAGCAGATTTTCACACTAGTATCTCAGAGAAATACAAATTAGCATGTGATTTACAGGAATATGATTAGTGACTGAGTTAAAAGCAATAGATCCAACTTACTGCTGTGTTGAAGGCAATTGCTTCTTTCTGTCCTGTAGTGTATCCAGTCATATATGAGTTGATTTCTTTTCCTACTGTATACAATAGGCTCACCAGTGAGGGTATAAAGGAAGGATTAGGAGACACAATCTCAAGTTGTGCTGCGGTAGTATAGGCTGGATGTTAGAAGGAAGTTCTTCACAGAGAGAGTGATTTCCCATTGGAATGGGCTGCCCAGGGAGGTGGTGGAGGCACCATCCCTTGAGGTCTTCAAGAAAATACTGGATGAGGCACTTGGTGCCATGGTCTAGTTGACTGGATAGGGCTGGGTGCTAGGTTGGACTGGATGATCTTGGACGTTTCTTCCAACCTGGTTGATTCTATGATTTCCCTAAATAAAGGAATGGAGAAGTCAATGGACATATGAGACAAGGAAAAAGAGTGATAGAACAATCTACTCTATTGTTGTCAAAGAGAAACATTGCTCAGACTTTATTTTCTTCCTTCTCAGTTCTGTAACTTCATAATTAACCACAGATGGGTATATAGGACAGGCTTTGAGCTAGGAATGAGTCTCAAAGTAAGTTAACCACTTTACCACTGTTTCTTCCTTTGTATCTCCTGCCCTCTCCTTCTGGAGGAAGAGTAACACAGCTGCCCACAGTGGGAGTGATAAGGCTGTTAGCTCAGAGATAAGTCTGTAGGGTGGAAGAGCACAGAAAGGCAGGCAGAACTCTCTTTGTTGTTGTTACAGAGGTCTGTACATGCTCCTCCCACTTATCCTCATGTTTATCAGAAACAATCTCATTAGATTCAATGGACGGGTACTGGGTTAAAGCCAGTGTGGGAGAAGAGGCCAAACAAAAGGGTACTACCCCAGTTTTAAATTAGCTCCTAACAAGAAACAAGATCCACTCTGAACTGTAATCTAAATTCCAACATGGATTTGAATATATTCTGAGCCCCTACAGGGTTTTCATCAGAGAGGCTGTGTTATAATTGTTTGCTGTTTCAGGTGTTCTGAAGTCACTGAAGAATGAAATGCTGCAATAAACATCCTTGACTTCACCTCGCATGCTGAAAAGTCAATGCATACCTAAAGCTTGCCAGGTTCTCGAATCTGGATCAAATTCTGCTTTTCCACTTTGAGCCAGAAACAATGGTTTTCCATGGCATTTTCTGCCTGAGTCAGTAGCTTCAAGCAATGTAAAGGCATAATAGACTCACAGAAAAGTTCAGATCAAAAGGCACCTCTGGTGTTCATCTGTCTGCTCAAAAAAGACACAAATTCAACATTAGGATCAGGTTGCTCAGTCTCATTCAGGGAAGTTCTGAAAAATCAGGAACGAATATTCCAAGCCATCCCAGTTCTTTCAGCCTCTCCTTGTGTTTCACATACTCTAGACTCCTGTCCACCTTAGGGACTCTCTGCAGTTTGACAGTCTCTCTCACATATAGCATGGCACAGAAGTGAACTTCAATGTATTTCAACTATTGATCCAGACCAAAAGATGCCTAAAGTCTGTGAAGTTCACCCATAACTTGTTGCATAAGGAAGTCTGTTGGATTGTTGTCTTCCTTGATTTATTCTACCTTATGTTCTTCTGATAATGCAATGGTGAGGAAACTTAAAAAAGAGATCTATTGGGTTTGGGGTTTTTTTTAAGCTACCAATGACATCTGCACTGATAGCATCACTATCCTGCATATCTCTATTCCGTCTGGATGGGGATGAACTCTCGTGTTGCCCTGAGATAAGCAAGGAGAGTATCAGACCTATAAACTGCATGGGACACCAGGAAGCATTTTGGTCCAGGCATTCCTCTTCCCCCCCAGGCTACTTCTTTCTAGAGGAAGCCATTGATCTTCGGCAGGCAGACACAGTTGGGCATTCAGTCAATCTATCAGTGACAGCCTACATAAAACAGTAGCAAACAGCCTCCAGTGATCCTGGGGAAGGGATCTTTGGCTGGAGAAGCACAGATTCAGCATTCATTCAAGAGGATTTTTTTTTTCTTTTTATTGCAGGAAATAATGATAGTAATAATCTGGGGAATCTCTGTCACAAAAGAACTTTTGGATAATCTCAAAACAAAGACATCCAGGCAGGAAGTCCCACTTGCTTTTGTTCCTTTAACAAGGCATTCCAGGTTCCAGAAATGCCTTTTTATTTTATTCTGAATGGAATTTATGGTAAAATACACAGTAGTAGGCAAATATTATTTAATTCAACTTTGCATAAACTTGAATGAGTACTCCCAAGAGAGCCTGGATTTCAGAGAAACCAGAAGATGATAGATAACAAAGGGACCTCCCTCCCTTCACCCTTGGAAGCTGAGTCTAGTTTGTTTCTTCTATTGAACATATTTTTTAGTATATTTTATCTTCTAGTTTTATGTATTTGAAAGAGAGGAGATTATTCCTCTGAGTAATATCAGCAAATTCCTCCTGACAGCCATGCTGTTGTGTGAATTTCCTTTGTCTATCCCTTCATATCTGTCCTTCTGGCACTGCAGTGAATTTGTCTGTCCTCCACGGTACTTGCATGCAGGCTTTCAATATCTGTAAATAACTGCAGTGTCTTCATACCTTCTCTAGATCACTTTGTGAAGCTAAGTGCCTCCACCCTCAACAGGACACCACTACACATCAACACTGCAGGTTTACCAAAGCCACTCCTGAAGGACTATGAAAAGTAGCTTTACTAGCTGCAATGTGTTGCTTCCATTGAAGTCCAGGTCCATCCTTCAGAGGAAAACATTAGTCAGGCACACTGAGCTGCTTGTGGATATACATTGTCTCCATCTTCCACTACTTTGAACTAACTGCACAGGTAGAGACAATTTAGGGACCTGTGTCTAGTTCTGTGTTGGCAGGGCAAGGTTATGCTTTGTGCCTCCAGGAGACACATGACATGATTCCTACTCCAGGGAAGTGTTGTGGTACAGTGGTTTCAAACCACCTTTGTGCCTTCCCCATCCTCAAGCTGCTCAAGGGGCTGCAGATAACCATGATGCTGCTGAGGCTTAAGTTAAGGCAGCCTGGCTGAATGTGCCATCTAAGCCAAGGTAGCTGAGAAACTCCTCAGCATTGCAGACAGAATTTGCACACAGGAATATATCAGCCATCCCTTACCTGAAGCCCCTATGGCAGATTCTGAGAGGCAGCTGGTCTTCTGGGAATGCTCTCACCATTAGGAACTCTGTTGGCCCAGTCATACTGCCATGATCCTCTGCAGGCTGTAGAATTTAGCACAAAGAAGAAAGATCTCACTCAGTTATTTCTGCACTGGGCAGACACTAGAACGTATCAATACAGAACCCACTACATGGTAACCTGGCTAAAACTGGTGTTATTAAACGTGGTCTGCCCTGTTTGCCAATAGCACTTTTGCTACATTAGTTTACTGAACTCTCCTTGGCTCTTTGGCTTAGGAAAAAAGACCATAGGCACTGTAGAGACAGAATAGGACATCTAAGGAAATATCAGGGCCCAGCATTCACCCCTAACATCATCAAACTCACCTGGGAGCTCTCTGCTGCAGGAACAAAGAATTTTGGGACTTAGCCTGGTGGTATAAGCAAAACCATAATAGAGTTGTGTGTCTGGCAGGACTTACTGGCCTAGAAAGTGGCTGTATTCTTGTGAATAGCTGACAGAACTGTAATGCAGCCCATATGGCATAAGATGAGGGAAGCTGTAAGAATGTGAGCATGCTGTATACATTCTACCAGATATTCCCTCAGCAGGGAAGAGTAGGGGATCAGCAGGATGAAGGCTGAGGGGTTCCTAGGGATTCCACAGCATTTAATTTGTGATACAGACACTGATTGGTGAATTTTTGGGTAGAAGGACCCCCATAATTTTGCTGGTTTGCAGAATGGACTAGTCAGAAAAAGAATTTAAGGGGCAGTTTCAAGCTGGTGACCCTGTTAAATAGTCATTTTCAGCTGGTGACCCTGTTAAATAGTCATTTTATACCTTTGATTACATCTAACTAATACAGTCACATGGTCTAGCCTTGAGCTCTGTGGTAAAGGGTTGGACTTGATGATCTGTGTGGTCTCTTCCAACCCTGATGATACTGTGTGATACATTTACATATTGATCATCTCTGCCTATGTGCCTGATGACTCTCCTCAGAATTCAGTCAATTGCCTGTGATCTAACATCAGAAAGAAAATGGTTATCATGTTCTCATTGCATGTTTGCAGAGAAGTTGGTTACGCTACACAGAGCTATGGGATCAGCCTTCTTGGAATATGAGATGTGTGTGGGTGAACTTGGTCAATGAGACATCCAAGAACATAATTTACTAGCCCACCCCTGAAGAGCATGATGGGACTCCAGAGGATGGGTTTGGGGAGGGGTACATTTAGAGAAAATATTAACTTGTTTCCCCTATCCTGGTGCTAGAACTTTAAGCCTCACATCAACTACCCTCAGCAAAGAACATTTTACTACAGAAAACTGATTATGTGCATAGTGGGAGCTCTCCCAGCTTTAAACTGAAGCAGCAAGGGTGCTGAATTTCTAATGACCTTATTTTCATTCAGGGTTTCTCAGGTGTTGAGTTAAAGAACTGCTAATAAAGAACAAACAAAACCAAACACAAAACACAAAGGTATGCCAAAACCTAAGTCTGCCCTAATTTCACCATGAGTATAAAGATCAATGTCTTCTGGTATAATGCCACCAGTTCTGAAATATCTGTGACACTTTTAGATGGAAAAGGGACAACTTTTTCAAAGGTACTAGAGCAGGGATACCTTTTATCTAGGTAAGCAAGTAGCAGTCCAGCTCTTGCTCAATCTGGTTGCCTTAATCCCCAGTTGATATTGAGGAGACTGATAGGCAACCTAAATGAGGAGAAATAAGTCACTGGGTAGAGCATTGTCAACCTATAACAGCTGCCACCGGGCAGATACAGGCAGTTCAGGAAAGCATGCTTCTGTTGGATGCTTCATTTTTAGACATCTAAGTTTTAACCAGCTGAATCCCAACCTAAGTGGGTCTTTCATTTTCCAACAGTTAACTTACATTGGAGTTTTGGCTCTGTTTTCAGCATCGTTTAGGAAATGTTAATGGCCTACCCTACCTCAGTATCTCTCAGCATATAGGACTGTAGCAGTTGCAAAAACATGTATTAAGTCTTACAGTGTCTAGTGGAGCATTTCAGCATCTCGTCTGGTGCTCTCTGCTTGCATGATCTTGAAATTCTTAACCAGAATTTGCCTTTCTGATGCACAGTCCTGGTCCTTTTGAAGAGAAGAGGAATTTTCCCTTTGGCTCTACGGAGATGTGTATGTCATTTCCTACAGAGAAACAAAATGGAGACATGTCTTTTTAAGTCAGAACTCCTTTCAGCTATTCTGTATCCAGAATAAAGATGACTAACAAAAACAAAGAATTGGTATTTTCCTCAGGATATTCTTAAGCAATGTAATTCACTTGCATGCTCTTTAATGTTACCTTTTCATGATAGAAGAGTTGGGTTCCAAGACAGATTGGAAGACTTTTATGATAGGCTCTTGGGTTTTGCATCACAGAACTGCCAAATGAAAGAGCAGTTGCTTTAGCAGGGTAATGCAGAAATAACTCATGGTACTCAGTGCTGAATTCACACACTTCCATGGGATTCAGACAGAGTCCTTTCCATTTCTGTTTCCTCTCTAATTCTAAATGATGGTTCACATAAATATGAGGACATGGCAGATAGTGGTATTTGTCAAATGAATCTCCACGTTCTCTTCAACCACTGCATGCTCAATGTTCTTATGTTTTGCCATACCCACAGAATACTGGGCCATTAAATCTAACTATGCATCTCTGGGAAATAATCTATACCTTGAGGCTTTTGAAGAAAGGCAAATTCCACAGTTGCACCTGGTCAAATGGCTACAAGTAAAGGAAATGACCCCTTGACCCTTTTAGGAGCTCTAAACATAAAACTTGTTTAACCCTGCCTTACCTGAATGGCTATAAACAGTATAACTGCTCACAAACCTCTGCTGCTCATTAAAAAACAAGACAGTATTTGACCGACGTTCAGCAGCAAGGGTTCTTCTGGGTGGCATGAGAAAGAGCTCTAGAAATTAAAACCAACTTAATTCTGAAAGTTCTACAGGGTTAAGAGTCTCCTAGTTTGTCTATGCATGCAGTATTCAGTGATGGATTATCCAGGTCCATCCTAGAAGTCTTTGAGTGAATGTAATGTAAGCATTGTGAAATCAGCATGCTGGTTGTCATGAAGACAGGGCTGTCTTACTACTTTATGTGATAAAGCCTTCTTGTCAGGGTATTTTGCTTTTTTTGTGACTGAAGGCAGCAGACCAAATGATTATTCCATTCTAAATCATTTCAGCAGCAGTTTATGGCAGGAGTCTATTGTAAAGCAATTGTATGAGAAAGCATTGTCTTGCTTTGTCTGTTGATCAGTTTTACAAATATACATTGGTAAAGAAAGGTCAATGAGGGAGTTCAGATTTGTGTCACACCTTCCTCCAGGCTCCTGACAATGTGTGATATGGGACAAGGTCCATCCAAACACCTTTGTTATTACTTCCACTTTGACTCCTTTGTGAATATGACCTCAATTATCTGTGAAGTTAAGGGTAAGAGTGGTATAATTCTTAGACTGGTATAATTTGTTACCCAAGTGATTCAGAGAAATAAAGAGTAAAAAGAATAAAATGACTTAAGAGAAGCATGCAAAATAAAGTCAGTCAAATGCAAGTTGAAATGCTGTTTGGTTTTAGCCTAGATACGTATGTTTGCCTGGTTTACATATCTGCTTGGGGCTGTAGACTGGTGATGAGAAAAGCATAAGAAGTTTGTCTCACACTTCTATGTCAGTCTTTGAATTTGGCCCACGGGAGAAATAGGAAATTTGATCACTGATTACTAGAAAAAAAGAAAAAAACAAACCTGTAAAAAAAAACCCAAACCAAACCACCATATTCTTCTATCCAGCCCAAACATATACCTCAGAATAAACATGAATGATGAGGTATGAAAGGGCAGCAGTCAGGAGAGAAGCTGTGAAGCTGTGTCAGCCCGTCACAGCCCGTTCGGCAGGCTGGGCACTCTCACGTCAGGGTTACAGGTCTGCAGTTTCCCATGAGACACCCCATGTTCTCAGGCTGTAGGGAAAGAGCCTGCTGCTCTGGCAGTGTCAGCCCTGCCTGCTAGACGATGGTACTGTCACTGTTCCCATTATTTCTATTTCAGGGCACTCTTTATCTGCTGAGTGACTTGGGCAGGCACAGGGGACCTTGAGCCTAAAGGGAAAACTTCCTTTCTAGGGGAGCCTGTCAGAGAATGCATTTGAAAAGAAAGCAGCATCCATGTCCACTGGACAGGGCTGTCCCGCTTCAGCTTGCAGTGAACACTGCTTGCTGTATCTGAGAAGAGCACTGGAGAGCTGATAGGGAGCACAGTGGGTTTCACCGAATGTGGCAGTGCTTGCCACAGTAAGTGGCATGCACTATAAGGCAGCAGAGAAATAGCATAAACTGAGCAGATTATGATGCACTAACGGTGTTGAGAACCTGTAATCTGCACAGCCCTCGTTTGTACAGCATTTCTAAGCCCAGTGTTGCAAACTTTCAAGGGTATGTGAGGTGCTTTCCCCAGAATTCCTCCCTCACTTGGTGGGAGGGAATTTCAACTCTGTCTCTTGTTTGCCCTTAACGTACACCTCTTCCCTTTGATATGCAGCCTCAGTTTAGAGATGAGAGAGTATCTTTCTTGTGATAATAAAAAAGAGCCCAAAAAGAGAGAGAAAGAGAAATCTGAAGATCACAATTTTGTGCACAAGTAAGCCCAAAGCAAGGAAAACAAAGTAGGAGAAAGCTCCAGGGAGACATTATTTGAGGCCTTTGGGTACTTAAAAAAAGCTGCAGGGAAGGGAAGATGAGGACAACCTATTTAGCAAGACCTGTTGTGACAGGACAAGGGGGTAGTGGTTTTAAACAAACAAAAAGAAGGGTCTATTCAGACTAGATATAAGGAAGAAACTTTTTAAGCTGTGAGTGGTGAGATGTTGGCCCAGATTGCCCAGAGAGGTGGGATGTACCCCATCTCTAGAAACATTGCATGTCATGTTGAACAGGGTTCTGAGCAACCTGATCTTAGAAATGTCCCTGCCCATGACAGCAAAGTTGGATTAGATGACCTTTAAAGGCCCATTCCAGCCTAAATTGTTCTATGATTCTATGAATATTACATCCCTCAAGCCCATGCCAGATTTTGCTGCCATAAAAGCCAAATTTAAAAGCAAACCCTCAGTCTCAAGTTGTGCCAGGGTAGGTATAGGCTGGATATTAGGAAGAAGTTCTTCACAGAGAGAGTGATTTCCCATTGGAATGGGCTGCCCAGGGAGGTGGTGGAGGCACCGTCCCTGGGGGTCTTCAAGAGAAGACTGGATGAGGCACTTAGTGCCATGGTCTAGTTGATTGGTTAGGGCTGGTTGCTAGGTTGGACTGGATGATCTTGGAGGTCTCTTCCAACCTGGTTGATTCTATGATTCTATGATTCTATGATTTTTCATGAGGAGACGTTATCTATAACAAAGAGCATGGCTTTTTCAAAGCTCCAGCTCCAGTATCATCTTTTGCTAACCAGGGATCTTTCTCAGCCTGGAACACAGACACAGCAGCTGGCTGGACTACCACCATGAGTACATACATTTGGACATTACTGTCCTATTCCAACGCCTTATGCATACATCAAAGCGTGCTACAGGAACAGCTGGAGTTTGTCTCCCTGCCTGTTGCCAGTAAAGCTCCAGCTTCTTCCCCTCAGCCTCTTCATCTATATATTCTCAACCCATCCTCCACCTTCCAAAAACATGCTAAATGGCTTACTATTAATGATCCTTTAGTTTAATAACCATGCTATCACAGAAAGCCTAAAAGATCATTCCACAGGCCAATGATCTGTCCAGCAATTCTTCTCAGTGTCAAATGAGCATTCAAAGTCTCTTTATTACTATTTCAGTTAAATTTAGTTCTCAGGCAAATAAGAGGCCCTGACTAGAGCTGAGGGATAGTGCTGGCAAGCAAGATGAGAAAGGACAAGGCATTTCTATCCCAAACTTCATACTTAACAAGTGATATCACTTTGGGCTGCTGGTTGTGTTAGGATTGGTCTAGCAGCCAGGCCTGGGGAGGAACGGGATAAGCAAGCATCAAGGGATTCCCTTCTGGACCAGGCATTGAAATTCTCAGGTATCCTCTAAAAAATGTTAAAGTTACATTGCAGATGACTTCCTGTAATCTTTGTGACACAATTTGTGCACCAGGCCCTGGAGAATCTTTTTATTCAAAAAGCCTCCTTTGGTGGATTTCCAATAATGCAGCTGGGAGGCAAACTAGGTCTGTCTCATTTGTAATGAGGATTATTGCAGTCGCTGTTAATTCTTGTTTCCTGTGTTAATGATTTCTTTCTGACAAAGTGTTCTGAGAATTTTCTCTTGCAGCATAGAGGGCTAAAACCCCACCTCCCATTGCTTTGAATTTGCTGCCCATTTTTGCTGAGCCACAGTGAGGATGGAAGCAGAAGGTTTTTGTCATTCTGAATTTCCTGGACAGTGGTATTTTTTGTTTTGTTTTACTTTTCTCCATATGGTTCTTGGATACCTTTTACCCATTTGGAATTAAAGTCTCCTTGTTTCCTATACTAGTGATCCTGCTGTTTCCAGCTGGAAGTCTGCAACACAAAGTACTTATGGAATTACACAGTGGAACCAAGCGTCTTTAACTGCCTCCAGAAGTATCTTCACCCACTCAGCAGCATTAGACAAATACCCGAACTGTGGAAGCTGATGCAAACTCTAGATTCATCTTAGATACCCATACAGACATGCCAAACAATATTTTTTAAATGAGATTCAAGCCTCAGACAGCTTCTGTTTTCATCAGCCATGGGGAATTATGGTGCAGGCAAGCACCATAAGTATTTCTTAGGAAGTGAAAGGGGGAAGATCCCCCACTCCCCACCTCCAGCATGCAGATCTATTTTGATACCCACAAGGAACATTTTTCATTAATGACCAGAATCTATTCTGACCCAAATCAGGTTCTCCTATGGCATAAACAGAGTCATTAAGAGAAGTATTCATAGGTTTCGTATCCTCTAACCAAGGCTGGCACCTATGCAAAAGCCCCAGGGCTTCCAGGTCAAGGCTGCTTTCTGAGCGCTCTGTGAGTAAATCAAGAGACGTCAGCGCTGGATGTGCTGTAGTAACTTTGCTGTGGGTTGCTCAGAAACACTGTAAAGTTCATATTTCACAATCATTAGCCTCAGCAATGCCCATCTGTTAAGCACTGGTAAAAACTGAAGTACTTCAGAGCAGATGTTCTCTCTGAACACGTGCCCACAAAGGGTTTGCAGATTTCCTGAATAATAAATGTTTATTCCAAATAACTCTGCAAATAATTGCCTAAGGTCAGCTCAGAGTGAATACTCTGTCTTCTGGATTTGCACTGGTATGAGCAGTGCAGAATTGCACCCACCATGCCCTATCCTAGTTCTCAAATACTGGTACAAATCAAGAGGGGGAGTCAGTGGAGTGTAAAACAGATGGAAGTAAGATCAAAATAAATCCTTCCAGTTTTTCCTTCTAACACTTCAGATCACAGATGGGAGAGCTGGGATGCAGACAAAATATGACAGGAGGTTACATGAACATCTGGAGTCCAAACAAATGCTTCTTTATACAGAATAACATTTAGCAAAGAATGCCTAGGAAATGTGAAAACTGGACCCAGTTCTGGTCCCATGAAAGTGGCTGCCAATACTCTTGTTCATGTCAGCAGTCTTGCTTGGATGACATTACAAATGTCATGTCTGAGTTACGCCCCATGGCAAATGGAGCTTTAAAAGCCTTCTCTGAATCTTTCTGGTAGAATTGGCTTTGCCAAAAAAAACTTTGCAAGGATATTTCAGGCAGGACACAAATGTCCAGTATTTGGATTCTCCCTTCAAAGCTACAAATATCTATGAGGTGTCCAACCCCTTATGAGAGCTACCAAGAAACAGCCATTTAATTCTGCTTTTTACCTTTAGAAGTGTTCCATCGGATTTAGATTTTGATGTTGCTGTTAAAATGGCATGGCAATTTAAGGTGACACTGTTGCCCAACTATTTATCATTAAACCTCTTTTGGTGAGAAGAGATTATCTCATAACTATCCACCTGTGAAACAGATTTAGGTGAGCACTTCTCGTGTCTTTCAGTGCAGCACCAAGCTGGTGCTCAGAGATGGCATAAAATGATCTGGTTGACTTTGCACTAGAGCTGATGAAGAGCTGTCTCCCTGAAAAGGGATCTCACAGAATCAAGTCTACTGATTCTGCAAGTGATGCTGCTGTACTTACACACACAAGAACATTTCCATGGAGCCTCAAAACCAGCTCCCTTGGGAATCTTATCTTTTCAGTGCAACTGGGAAAAGATGAACTAGGTTGAGAACAGTAGTTCATATAAATTTTCGGGGAAGGGTGTGGTAGTAAAGAAGGTCTTTGGATTGCAGAGGAGGAATCTGGAATTTTTGATAGATTATTAGTGTGGACAAGCTCTGCATATCTGAGTGTGTGTTTATGGTTTGCATAATGAAGGACAAATAGGCAGCCCAGCCTCTACCCAGCTGCAAATCTGTGTGTGATTAAGGAAGGGAGATGTGCTCCCTTCACTACCATTAAGTGAGGTTCTCCTTTATATCACTGTCATGGACCAGGATCTGATTTAAACCACGTGCTGTAGTTTGTAACCTTAAATAAATCAATGCTTTGTGCTTTTCTAAGGTATTGTCTGTCATTGTAGGACACTTAACAAACTGCCTGTGTGGGAATTGCTGGTTTAATCTAAAGCAGAAATACAGCCATCTTGGGGTGAGCAGGCAGAAGCAAGACCAACAGTGGAAGCCAGACCAATATGTGGAAAATCCTAAGGTGGCTCAGACTCTCCATTGCAGGTGACATTTTGCATGGATGCAGGGGAGGAATGTCCTTGGCCTCTAAAGGTCAGATATACAGTGCAGGTATACACAGCCAAAGATCAGCTGAGCTCATTCCTTTCTGCTGGGGCATGGTGCAGGGCCTCCCATAGGTTTACTCCACTGTATGGCTCCTTACTGACCCAGCTGGAAACTGGAGCCTAATAAGAATAACCTCAACTGTAATGCTAATCACATTGCTCTTTTGTGTGCTCTTAGTGTGTCAATAAAATTGTGTTGATCTCATAGATCCCTCAGGCTTGGGGAGTTATCTGATCTTCTGGTGTTGCATGCAAGGTTATGTACTTAAAATTCACCAATCTTCTTCACACTTTGCTGCAGACTTTTAAATGAGGAAATTAAATGAGCTACAGGTTTCAGGTCACTCTGGATGAACAGTATTTTAAGCTGGGCTCTTCAGCTCCTGAGAGGAGTAGAGGTGGGTATTCAGTGTGGATAACTTACTTTTTTTGTCTACTGCCTCCTCAAATGTAAAATCCTCAGCTGTGACGCAAGGGGAATAGGCATTTTATGTTTAGATGCAGCCAAGGGGAGATGCGTGCCTGCACCTCAGATAGTTCTTTGGTCATTCATTCAGATTTGGGTATAACTGCATCTGTATTTTGCATTTCAGCTGCTGACTACTTAAAGCAACCAGACTTGAATGTGCCAAAGAGGGTGTCACTAGAACAGGCACATTATGTACAGTGTGTGCCCATTGTTGAACACTGTTAATGGCCTTTGCTGGCCAGCCTGCGGTTCCCTGGTTGGTTTCTGCTACGATTCCAGCCTTTGTTCCTCTTCTGCAATGGAAACATTTATCCCTTATTTATTTTTGTGTGAGAAAACATGTTTCCATCCCAAACCTCTAGATACCACTTGGGTGCCCTCCTGACCTCCCCTCGTGGGCCCAGCTCATGTAAATGACCAGACTAAGGAATGTGGACAAAGGAAGTGCCATAAAGTAGAAATATTGCTGGCTCATAAATTCCCTCCACCACAGCAAGTTTTCAAAATAAACAGAGCTACAGTCACATAGGAGAGCCTAACTCAGTGGTGCAAAATTCATCACCAGCTCTTGCACAGGAGAATAGGTTGACATCGAAATGAATCTCCTCAAAGAGTCCCATCTGCCTCAAAACCCTGGCACTAGACCTGCATTATGTTCTATGTGGACTTCATCTGAATTTGCCTTCCAGTTTATTCTTCTCTTCACGGTCTGTACAAAACTGAATCTAGAGTGGGAATTCGAGCTAGTCCTTGTTCGTGTCACTGCGATTTGGTGACCATCATATCCTCTGGGTGGCTTTTGTAAAAATATCCATGTGTTTGATAATCCAGCCACCAGTCCTGCCAGCTGCCCAACTTGTTTAGCCAGGTCTTCTTGCTGATGGGTCTATTCAGCTGCAGCTTACTCTTGCTTTTGTTGTAGTGACACTTCTATCTCCATTTACAGGGGCTCAAGACCCCTTATTTATGAAAACAGATTATCCAGACAACAGAAAATTCCTAGGTGCTTGAAAAAGAGGCAGGCTTAGGCACTACATGTGCTCTCAGCTTATGAATGCAGAATTCTGCTGCCAGCCTTTCACAAGAAGAGAATTAGGAACATCTCCTTAAATTGGCAGCTTTTTGCACAGAAGGAAGCTTTCTTCTAATACTGCATGTGCCAGCAATGACCTAGTGGCCATCTAATAATTTCCCAAGCCCCCATAAAATGTGAATAAGTGAGATTAAGATGAGATTCTTAGAAACAAAAATTTAACTCTGGAACACAGGTGAATTTTTTTTATCTGAACACCAGACACATGCATGAGCCCCCATTCAGAAACCTGTCTTACAACTAAGAGCAATGGAGTCAAGAGCAGTGGCAAGCAGGCACCAGTTGTTATTTTTCAGCACTTTTTTTAGGTAGACATTAGAGATTTTCAGAAGTTGAAATGAAAGAACATGTGATGAGCTCACACAACTTGTTGAAAAATATTCCATTTTGACACTAAACATGCTACCTTTTCACTGAGACCAAATATCTTCCTGCTCTTCTCCCCTGGCTGCTTTTCTTATCTAAAAATAATTTGGTTTATTTACTCAGCGAAAAAATTAAATGCTTCCAAGGGCACTGAGCCCTTTTTTCTTTTCATCAAGAGCTCAAATGTCCACTGAAAAAGCTTTGATGAGAAATTTTCAATCAGATTCAGTGAATAAAGAGAAGCAATGGGGGAGGAAACTGACCTCTTTTTTTTTTTTCACTGAAGCACACAACAGAGTTCCTTAACATCAGTTGTGGGAATTATGAAGAAAGTTTCTGCCTTTGATCTGAAGGGCATCCTATAGTTTTCCTGAATTCTGCCAGCTGCTCCTATTCTGCTCTTCCACTCAGACAAAACCCTACATTATGATTGAGCCTGAAACCAACATAAACAATCTTGTGCCCTTTTACCCCTGTAGTTAGAAGATGGAGTATCAGTGCAGCTGAGAATTTACTCAATACATCTAAATGAAGTGTAACCTTCCAGAGTTAGATGGCACAAGCTAGATAACCCTGTTTAAATGGTAACAGATGAAGGATGACACTGAAAACTGCATGATGGGGACACAGCTGATAGTCCTACTTGTAGCTTCTATGTTAACTGCACTGGACATAAAACCACTAAATCTGGAAAACCTCCCAAATAGATTAGCTAAAAGTTTTGTTTGTAAGTGAGGGAGAAGAGATTCATTATGCCACAGAACATGCAAGAACAACTTAGGGATAAATGGATGAAGAATAAATTGAGGCAGCATGTAATCAAGCAGCCAGACTTTGGAAGAGTCTGCCAGCAGACTGTATGAAAGCAGTATGGAATAAGAGGGCCTATTTTTGTGATAACAAGGTCTGGACTCAGTCCAGGAGATCCATCCCTGGGCTGTGTAACCTCAGAGTACACAAACCTTGATATTTTTAATTTCCACAGCTTTATACCTCCTAGAAGTTAAATGTTTTCTAAGAAAACATGAAAAGAGCTGGTGTTGCCTGAAGGTCACTCAGGGATGCTAAAGGAACTGTCTGATGGGTCAGAGTCACTTCCACAGAGCAGAGGGCACAATAGATACTTCTGAGCCCTCCTTCCTGAATGCAAGGTCGTGAAGGACTTTATGGGATGTCTTGTGCTGCATCCTGTAAAGGTGCAGGTTCTACTTTCAGAAGGACAATGCTAGTGTTTACACATCTCTAATGGGCTGTTGTGGGACTCACTGTTCTAGTATGTGCTTCCAGTGGAGTGGAGCACCTGGGAAAAGCAGGCTGTGGATGACAAAAAGGAAAGGTGGAACAGAGTAAGATAGTGGAGCATAAAGAAGGCAATAGGCAAAGAGAAGTAGAAAGCTGAAGGAACAAATATTTTAAAAAACATGGAAAGCAAGCAAGTATCAATGTGTGAGGCAGGCAAAGGAGTAGAAAAGAGGATGAGAGGGTGACAGAGATAAGAAATGAGAGAGATTAGGCAGAAGCATCAGCTGCTGAGTATGCCATAAGCAGTGTCTGGGCTTGTGAGCAGTGGAAATTCAGGAAGGTGGCACCCTGGAGTCAGGTTTCAGTGCAAGTAGCAGGTAGTCCATGTCTGTCCTCTACCTCATAGTATGTCCTACCTTGCTACTCTGGGCTGTTTCGGCTGATGAGCATAAACCCTCCCTTCTCCCTTCCCAGCCTCACAGCCCTAGTAGAGTAAATGTTTGGGAAATTCCGTTGGTCTTGTTTTGTAGCATCTGGACTTAGGCTTGAATAAAGCCCTTCAGGCTGGGAGGTTTTGGAAGGAAGCCCCACACTCACTGGGCTCTTCGCCAGTGACTTAATCCTTTCTGTACTGACCCTTCTAGAAGCAGCAATCCCAGGCCACCGAGGATCTGATAGCCTTGAACTCTTCATGCCTGGAACTGTGCTTGCTGCTTTTCGGTGCTGATCTCTTCCCAGCAATTTTCTCCTGAGGCCCCAGTCTTCAAAGCAGGGGCAATACAGATCAGCCATATCATTCCTCATTTTCTCAACCAATGCTCCAGAGCAGCTGCCATTGTGTCAGTCACAACAGAAGATGCTGTGCCATCCACTTCAGCTGTTTTGTTTATGTTGCTCTTGCCTTGTGTGCATGCACACCAGAAACTCTATGCTTCCTTACAACAGACATCCCCAGATACTTTCCCAGGGCCATTGGCATGAAACTAAAATCAAGTTTGGCTTAGGCAGAGCTGAAGGTATAGAGAAGTTAAATGGTTCTCACTGAGCTGCATTTGTGTGTTTGTGTTCGTGGAGGTTAAAGGCAACACAGACATGTCCAGGACAATTGAGTGCAGTGTGCAAGAGCGTGCATGTGTTGTATGGATGTTGGTCCTGTGTTCCATGGGGATCTTGAGGTCAGTTCCATGACTTAGAGTAGGTAAATGGAAGACAAAGAATATTAATTATCTCTGGTAACATCTGCAAGTCTCTCAGCTTTCACAAGAAGCCATTGTAGATGAGTATCACTGTAGCCATAGAAGTAAACTGCACTGCTTGAGAGCTCGGGCTCAGTCTTGTCTCTAACACAGACTTTTTGTGTAATCCTAAATTCCATAAATAGCACTTAATGCCACAGTGCTCCTTCAGCAGCTGTTTTCCAAAGGCCAAAACACTCACACTAGGCATTGAGGTCATCTGGAGTTGGCAGCACTTGGCATCTTCAGTAAGCAAGGTTTGCTTCATCTTGAATAAGAGTAATAAAACCAGGCAAGAATCCATTGGGTAGCATTTGGACACTTAGATAAAGGCTTCTAGCAGTGTTTGAACAGCTTAGCATGCAGCATGCCTGCCAGGTGATGATAACAAGCTTACAGATCCATGTATTTCTGAGGTGGCAACTGCAAGTCAGGCAGGTACTCCACAGACCTACAATGACCAGATGTCTACATTCAGGGAAATGACTTCACTTTCTTAAGGTCTATGAGGTGCTAAGACATCCCATAAAGAACTCCACAGCAATGTTTACATAAAGATGCATTTTATACCACGGAAGCCAAACCATGTGATTTCTTCTTAATCTGTATTGTAGACAACCCTCAGGCAGGTTTGCTCTCACTGGCACTTGTTAGGAGTACAGAGAAGCATCTGTCACCTGGCTTCTTCTTCCACAAGCAAAAGCTAAGCCCAAGGGGTTTTATGACCCTTATACAACTTAGTCTTGCTCCTGCATCCCAGCTGCAGGCAGTCCACCTGGTCAGGCTGTTTGCTTGGGAGGAAAAAGCTACCTTCTGTGGGAGATCTGAAAGGCTTTTGTTTCCACATCAGATCTCCTGTTTAGGAGTGCATGCAACACCTCCAAGAAATGTAAAAAAGGGAAACTACAGCCCCCACGGAACTGGGGAGGCTGTAAATCCAGAGAAAACCTTCCTGTGACATTTATGAGCCAGCACATCAGAACTGGCCTCTAGTGCAGAGAGGCCTGGTCCAGTGCATTCCTTCCCCTCCTTCCCAGTTACAGGAGCAGTGGACGTTTGCTGTGGTGGTGTTCTTCAAAAGGGGACTGCAAGTGTGCCTTAGAGGAGCACACCACAGAAATCACATTTTTCTTTCCTCACAAGAAAAACTAATTAGCTGTAGTCTGCCAGCTGGACGCAGGGAGAAACTCCATTGTAACCTCTTGGATTTAGCATTCTGGGACCAATCCTGCCAGCCTAAATCCTCATCCTATGCTGTCTTTTTGGCGCATGCTGTCCTGGAAACTCTACTACTTTGGTTGTTTTTTTCCCTTGAGGTTATTAATAGTTATCTTAATGCCCAGGGACATTGTTGTCAGTTACTGTTGCAAAAGGGAGATTCAATATTGCTCCTGTTTCCAGATATTCTTGACTTTACCTCCAAGGCAGACATTTACTATTCCATAAATTCCATCTGCAGTTTCTCAGGTACTGCAGGACCTGGAAAAAGCTCTTTTATATCAGGTGTAGTATGGGGAACAAAGATACATTTTGGTTTTCAGGGAGAGTGGTGTAATTTTTTTTTTTATAAAATCTCTACCATACAGTTCCTTATTTCTGCTGAAGTTTTTGATTTCCTGCCACAATCAAATGATGTGAGACCTGGTTGAAACTGCTGAAATCAGTGGGAAGTTAGAAGCTCCACATTCTTGTTGGAGCTGAGCCCAGAATCTTGGCCATGTGCCGAGAGGGGCATGCTGCAGGAAGTTTCAGCCGTGCTTGCCCTCCACCCTTGAGCATCTGCTCTTGGCCATAGTGGGAGCAAGGATTTTGGGTTATGTAGACCTTTGATCTGAAATAATGTGGCCTTTGTACCACTCCCATCCATCTTCATGTGGGTTCTTTGTAAAAGTTGTAGTGCCTGTTAGCTGATCGTGTTCTGTTGATGTCCTCCCCCTGTCAGGACTGTAAAACACCAAGTTTGGGTCTGACACTAGTCCTGTCCCCAAGCACCACTGAGGGAGCTGCACCAGGGTAGGATGCAATCTAATGCACAGGGTGGATTTGTGTTGGGCACTTCACTGCATGTGCAGAATTTCTGGCACCAGTCCTGTCCCCAGACTCCACTGAGGGAGCTGCCTCAAGGCCGGGTGAGATCTACTGCCCTGGGTGGATTTGCGTTGGGCACTTCACTGCGCGTGCAGAATTTCCAGCTGTACATTTCTAACAAATGTTGACACCTCTGTGTTGTGTTTGCTCTGCAGAGTGGAAGCAAGGCCAAGGATCAGGCCCTCAGCCTGGAACATGCTGTCAGAGCTTTGTGTACACTTTAAATTAGCACACACTGAAAAAGCTGTAAGTCAACTGTGCTACAGATGTTAGGGAATTGATTGTATGCATGTGTGAAGGAGGTTACTAAGCCAAATTTAAACACCTACTTTATTCCCTTGTGGGACACTGATGTTCTTAAAGCTTAACTTAATGTTATGTATAACAGAACGACTCTCACATATCTCAGAAGAGAGAAGGTGCAGGAGTTTACATATACACAAGTATTATGAGCTATATCTCTTTCCTGAAAATGTAGCAAATAACTGTAAATGAGGAGGAAGGCAAAACTGTCTGATAAATTTTCTTCTAAATTGCCTTGTTGTTTAAATCCCTGTGGTTTTTACTGAATGAAGCAAGGAATGAAGCAAGGTTCTTGAGGAAGCAGTTCCTGAAGATGTAGTCACAAATACAATAACTTTTCTGAATGACTCCTAAAATTGAGATTACAAGATCTTCTCGCAAGCTTTTGTCAAATATTTACTATTTGCACAACTCTGTTCCAGTCTCATTGATTAAAATCATGGCTGAACTTGACATGAAATTCAGTCTGGATGCATCCCTTACCTGTGCACTCAGCCAGGTTGAAAATAGCATGCCAAACGGCCTTTGGTCAGCTAACAAAGCCACGAATGCTGAAAAACACAAGCTCGCCTGCACATCAGTAAATATCAGTCTCTATTTGTGAACTGAGATACAAGGGCAACATGTCTGGTGCTCACGATCTAGGACAGTGAAATAGCATGCTGCATGAGTCAAACAGGAAACAGAAACAATCTCCAGAGAGTACGGCAAGGCAGTAAATGAATATAAGTAGAATTTTTACACTCCAGAAGGGAGGAATTAAAAATAAAGACATAGGAAAAGAAGATTTCTGATGGTAAGGTATATATTAGACTATAGAAAGGCCTCTTGAGGGAGTAAATCGAAGCAGGATCTCTACAATCTTTTAAGCAGAGATTGAACACAATGGCAATAAATCTTTGATCAGAAAACAGCCCTGCACTGTGAGACAAAAAGAATAGACAGCTTTACTGTACCTCTCTAGGTCTTGTAAATGAGTGATTGAAGCTTGATATGCGTGGTTTAAGTTTTATACACATCTTGGGATCCACTAGATTGAAAGATACTGTGGGAATACCAATTGGTCTCAGGTCTCATTCTACCTGTGTTTCAGTATATCTGGTGATAATCTCCTGAAACATACACTCACATCCAAATTCTGAAGCAGAAATTACTAAGCATAGCTACAGCCACCAGACCAGAGCTACTCAAAAGAGCAGAAATGAGGAGCTGATATTTCTGCTAACATACAGGCAGAGTGGCACGTCACAGGTATGTACTTCAGGGACTCTTTTATGGCTAAGTATTTCCCTGTAAGTAAGCAAAGTTCTGGGAGATGGTTTTGGAAACCTTGTTTTGCACAATCAACTGGCTATAAGACCCAGTATGGTTCTAAGTAAAACACAACTTCATCAAGTTGGCAAATGATAGGATTTGGCATGTCCCAGAGTCCCATAAAACACATGTCCTTGTGACATGTGTGAGTGACATGTATGTTAATGATGTTAATGAATGCTTATTGCAAACTAAACATTTTTACCATCTGGCAACATTAGATGATGAATGTCAGAACAGTTCCAGAAAACAAAAAGTTTCCACCACCATAAACAAGATGTTTGCTGGATGTCACTTCAATGTGAGAGTAATACAGCTGCCTGTAGCCCAAAGAATGAATCTGTAAATACAAACTAGATTTAGTTTACATTATCTGCCTCAGCAGCCCTCTGTGTACTCAGTGTATATGCTGTCCAGGCACTAATGCCCAGCTCTGGTCACAAAGCATGCTCTCCTTTCCCTTTCACCTGATGCCTTTTTCTTATCTATTACTTTGGACTTTTATGTGGACTTAACGGTGTGGTTACGCTTTCCTAACATGGGCTTTGTTTGTTTGTTTTGGTTTTGTTTTGGTTTGGGTTTTTTCCAAAACAACACTAAAATAAAGGACTTCTTAAATTACAGAAACACTTTGAAGTAAATAAATCAAATTTTCAGGCACTTTCCTCAGTGGTCACGGAAAGAGAAGATAAAACATAACACAACACAAACAAAGCACAAAATAAAACAAAACCCTCAGGACTTTTCAAAGGCAAAAGCAAAATACAAAGAGAGAGTGAGGGGAGGTTTGTGCTGGTTTGACTTCCATCCCGTGGCCAGCATACGGTCACTAGAGGGCACCCTAATACACCGAACCTGCTGCAGCGCTCGGCGTCGCCGTGAGCTCAGGGAGCTGCGCAGTGGTACCCCGGGCAGCTGCGGGGCTATTGGCCTGGCTCTTGCGACTCTTGAGGTTGCACCTACGCTAAGGTTTTACATGGGATCTAGGATATGGTTTTGCAGTGGGCTTCTTGAACCGATATGCCTGTTTACTCTGCAGTGCAGAGCTTCCTCTGCGAATGTGGATTAGACCCCTCTGGAATGAAACAGTCATAAAACGAACCCCAGAAGGGCATGTTCTCCAGTTGCTAAATAGCAATTCAGTCCCTAGGAAAAGACTACAGCTAAACTAAAGAAAAACTCTTGAGATCAGATCACTTTGCTCTATAAATGTGTTCTTATTGTACCATAGAAGTCGCCAATACAAGCAAAACAATGAGGCCCCTAGAATTTGCTGAAGAAGGAAGACAGATGGAAAATATGCTTCAGAGTCTGAAAACCCCAAAGTGTACAAGTATTTGGGTGATGGTGTTTCAGTGTCCAAAGAAAGCCTGAAAGAAATGAGGTGGGTGCTGTGAGCACCTCTGACCGTTGTAACCTAGCCATTAGGCAAGATCTTTTCCCTGCAGACACGGGTTTGTTATCTGCTGATGCTCTGATCTTCTGTGCATCAGTTTCTCATGGAGAAAATACAAAGGCAGTGCTGAGACTGACCCTGGCCAGGCCTCTCAGGTGCCTCCTTTTGCTGGGAATAGTGAACCTTTATTGCTGAGGTTTAAGTTTCTCAAAGTGGCCTGCAAGTCAATGAACCTGAACACTTCAAGCGAAACCCAAGCAAAGACACACAGTTTTAAACACTCTTGGAATAGAATCTCCTCCACAGCATCAGCTTGATGCTCAAAGGGAGAGGCAGAACACGTCAAACTTGGCTCTGCTTTACCCCAAGCTTTCGGGAAACAGAAGAACAGAGCCAAGAGCTATGTTCATAACAAAACTTAAACCCAATCAGAATTTATCATGTTTTGAGTTTCTTCATGAAAGGTTAGACCAACTTAGGATGTGCTCCACTGGGATAAGAGAAGAGATGAATTTGACCCTTAAGGGCCAATTTCACATCCATTGAAATCACATGCAAAAATCCCAGGGAAGAAGTTTAAACTTTGAAACACTGCTAGAAAAGCAGCTACTACAGTTCTCTGTCACTCTAGTTAACCATCTATAAACAGTTACTCGACCTCTATTTGATCTCTCTCTCTGCCCTCCAAGGAATCTTTGGAGGCCAACACACATTATGGATATCTCTGTGTGCATGAACATGAGGCTATTTTACTACAATGAGGACAGACCTCTTGCAATTCTGTCTGAAAGCTGGTTGTTTGGGGAAATTATTTTCTTCCCTTCTGCAGAGCAGACAAAATCCAACGCGTCACTTCTCTTTGTTTATGCTGCTTTGTTGCAAATGCTTAATACTAAAAGTCCTGTTCATTGCAAGTGTAGAGGACAAGCTTGGTACTCTTGCATGGCAATAAGGAAGGAAAGTAGCCTTAATGCTTGAAACAGGAAGGTCAAAGACAGGAGCCAAGAAAGATCTTCACACCACTCTAGGGCTGGCCTCTTCTAGATGCTGCTTGGATGCACAACAAGACTGCAAAGCCTTTAAGATGATTGACAGTACTGGGGAGGGGGGGAAGAAAAAAGTAGGAATGTCATAAGAATAAAACTACTATTAAAAAAATCTTAAGCAAAATAGGGGCATATAATTAGTCACTAAATAAAATCTAACCAAATTTATATGCATGTATATATTTTTTCAAGTGTGATAAATGAAAGAATTTCAGAGTTAAGTTATAAAATAACATAAAAATACTGGAACTCTCAAAATCTGCATGTGCTTGTAGCTCAGCACCCTAAGGATACCATGCAATAGTTAATGTTTTGAATAGTTTAGCTTCTAGTTAATGTTTTGAATAGTTTAGCTTCTTTCATTTCCTTCTTATCACAGCATCCCGACATGTGAAAATAAGCAAGTTTAAGCATACTTTTTAGACCATATCTTGAAAAAAAACCACAACAAAACAAAACAAAAAACCCAACCCAAACCAAAACAACATAAACCACCAGCTTAATTTAGAGACAGAGATACAAAACTTCTGTAGCCATTATTATGTGGGCTAGTGGATGATATTACAAGGCACATATAAGGTTGATTTGGTATTTTAATAGTGCAGTCCCACAGACTAATACATACAGATTTCAGAATGTAATCATCCTTAACTTTAGATTCCTGAATTTCCTGGCATTAACATGCTTGGTTTGTAATGTATTTTACTTAAAACTGCTGAGATGTACTGTGACTCTCAGCTCCACTGAAAACATAGATTCTGCATCAACACTGTGGCTGCCCAAAAATTGATGTGCTTAGTTACATATAATAAATCCAGGAAATATTAAGGAAGATCACAGCCAAATAGTATTAGTGAGAACAAGATGAGAACAGGAGCATTATTTTCCCAACCTGAGGACATTTAGTTTAATTCTTAACTCACACACACACACAAAATCTTAATAATAATTAATTGTGTTGTATTGGCCAGAAAAGACTTTCTTTAGACACAATCTGTAGAGATTTAAAGCAACTTCAGATAATAATAATAACAATGATTTCATTGCTGGGTTATGCCAGTCTAAAATTCTAAGCAACTGAAAAGTTGCCATCTCCTTGTTTTAGAGGAAATGTAATTTGATACAAACACTAAAATTGTGGAATATCGTATTATTAAAAAAGGCTGTCTCAAGCTGTGTTGAAATCAAGAGTAGGTCTATTTAAGGTTTCAGAATTCATCCTTTCTTTGTTAGGATTCAGATAAAATATTAAATTTACTGTCTGCAGATGTTTTGAGGGAGGTGGGATTCAGACAACCAGCTCACGGAGGGATGCAAATTGGATCTTTTGAGTATTCAGTCACTGGTCAATTCTACAGGAGCTAATGTTACATCGAAAACAACTTTTTTTTTTAAGGACTGTAACACTCGCCAAGTCACTTGACTTCTCTTTAAAAAGTACAATCCATTCAGATTTCCCTAAGTTCACAATTCTTGATTCAGAGAGGGCAAACCATAAGACACTCCTTGGTTTTGTTTTGTTTCCTTTTGTTTCCCCCTCTGTTTTGTTTTGGTCTGTTGTTTTGTTACTGTTTAAGTCTCAAACTCAAAACTGTTGCAGGCAGAAACTTGGTTTTGACAGAACATTAATCGCAGTTCATAGAAATTGCTCGGTGCTCAGATGAGCTTGCTTATCTTACGGAGGTCTCTCCTTCATCCCAGTAGAAGGAATATACCGTCGAAGCGGTGAAGGCAACCCTACGGTATTGGGCTCCGTGTTTATAATGTCTTTTGTCCCTCTATCACGCCACAGCCCCCTTTCAGCGCTTGAATTTGCTCTGACCCAAAAAAACCCTTCCGCTTGCTGTTACCCATCAAATTAAAACTGCCCTGGAGAAATACCGCGACGCTTGCTTAAGTTTCTGACGGCTGCATAGCAGAGCACCGGCGGGTACGTGTATGTGTGTGCGCGCCTGGGGCGGACGGGACTCGCCTCCCGTGGGGAGCTCCCCGGGGACTTTACCCAGCACCGGGAGCTGGCGGCGGCTGCGTCCCGCCGCCAGCGGGTGCCGGAACTCACACACACTCCCCACCCGACAAGAAACCCTCTCTCGGGCTAGCCCCGCTGGAGGGAGGCAGATCCGCACCCTCTCGCCTCTGCCGAGGCACTGCGCAACCTGCCCCGCGCTCGCCGCTGGGGCAGGCAGGGAGAGGATGAAGGGGTGCTGCCCGCTGAGGAGTCCTGGATACTCGTGCTCCCTTCTGCCATAAGACTTGGTCTCCCACACAGAGGAGGCTGTAGCAGAGGGGAAGGGCAGCTCAAGCGCATGGGATGCTGAGGCAGCCTCCCGCCATGAAGATGAGGAGGGCATGAACCCTATCTGAAGCTCGTTGTACTCAGTTACCCAAAGGTGTAAGGAAAGCTCTTGCATTTGCGTCCTTTGTCGCTGAAGCTCTGTCCAGACATTACCTAAGATCCATTCATTTTCCCCTTTAGTTACAACACACGTGTAATGTGTGAGGGTGCCGAGGGGGAGGCTGCCACTCAGATTTAAATCTGATCTCATTACACATCCACTCGGTCTCTCTGATTAGGTCCCTGGAATGATTTTCTCTGGGCCTGTAGTAATAGCAAAGACTGTTGCTCTTCTCTGTGGATGTATGTTCCTCTGTGCCAGCTGCAGCACTTCATGGGACACTGACACTTCTAGCAGTGTTTGCAGTAGGATTACAATTACTTCTTCAAACCTTGCAGGTAAGCAGGGACAAAGAAATACAAATAACTGGATTTGCAGGAGCTGAATGTAAGACTCAGCCTTTCTGATGTGTCAAGGAGCCAGACAATTCATGGCAGTCAGTGCAAGCATTTCCCTCAGTGTTAGAATCGTCTAATTGAAACAGCCACACGTTAGCAAAGGTACAGGATTTGCCCCCTCTTTCCAACACCAAGAGCTATGGCTTGGGAGAGTTTGAAGCTGTCCAGGGTAAAAGCCAATTGTGCTGTCTTTGGTAGGCATCATGGACCTGTCCTTTAAACACCTCCAGACCAGGATTAGCTTTACCCACTCACCCCCCTTTGCCTCAGTCTTACCGAGGGAGCCTGTTTTAAATGAAGCTAAGGGGTCCAAATTCAATCAAAGCCTCGATATTTATTTAAAGTATTGAATGTCAACAAACAGGGCCTCACGGGCTTGGACTGCAGACAACAAGGACATGCTGAAATCAATTACACTTGACAATGCTGTAATAGCTCAGGGTAAGTGGTACCGCTTAGACCTCCCGGCTCTGCAGTGCTATCGGGGCTTTCAGCCGAGGTGCCAAGGAGCCCAGCGGCATTTGCAATACAAAGGAGGACAAATGTGGCAGCAAATGTACAACTGAGTTCAGCTAATATAGGAAAAGATGATGTTGCCAGCAAGTAAGTAGAGGCAAAAAAGAGCCTTAAATCCCCTCTCTCTCCGTTTTTCCTCTCACTCCACATACAAAAAAAAAAACAAAAAAAAAACCCCACCAAAAAACCAAAACCAACCCACACGAACAAACCCCCCAAACTTCTGGGGAGATGCTTTGTATAAGACGCTGGATCTGTGCTCGGGGCACCGGTCTAAATTTAGATTCGCACCCACAGGAGTGAGGGAGATTTTGCTTCCCTTCTTGATGTGAGTGGTGAACCCTTACAGGATGCTTACCCACAGCTGTGCCAGCCCTCAGCAGCCCCTGGTTCAAAAGAAGTGAGGCCAAGGTGCGCATAAGGGACCAAAACTGGTGTAGTCTGGTGAGGAAACATTCTCTCCCCCGTCTCGGGCGGGATGCAGTGGCCGACAGATCGGCTCCCCACCGCAGCTCCAGCCGCCGTGCGTCCGGGACCCCCGGGGGGGAGCGCACCGCCGCTGCCGTCCCATGGGAGGCTCGGGTCGCAGGGCTGCTGGGGCAAGCGCTCTGCCTGGGGCAAGACTGCCGGGCTGACGGAGCTAAGAGAGAAGCCCTCGCTCTTTTGGTTCCTTTCCAAGCATTTTTAAGAGAGGAAGGATGTAATAACATGCCACGGGCAATAAATCATAGCCTAGCTACTCCCCCTGGCTCCCCTCCCCCAGCCCGGCGGTCCCGGCCCCTCTATAGAGGGAGGGGAGGAGGGGACTCCCGCAGAGCGCCGCAGCCACCGGGACGAGCAGTCCTTCGCCTGCCCCGCGCCCCGCCAGCCGCCCCAGCATGGACCTCCGAGCCCTGGCTCTGCTTGCTTTCGCCCTGGCGATCATCTCCCTCTCGGAGGGTAAGTAAGCAAGCTGCCGAGGCCTGCTTCTCTCCGCTTGCTTCGCTCCTGGCTGCGGGCGCTGGGGAGCCCGTCTGGGAGCCGCGGTTCCGCGGAACTCCTCACTCTTCACCACTCTCCCCGCAGCTCACCCGCTCTCCCGGCCCTGGCTCCTGCCGCTACTCAGGTGTGCGCGTCTGGTGAGCTCCAAGCCATAGCGGGTGTGCGCGGGGAGCAGGCAGGCTCTCCTCTCCCTTGCTCGCTCGCTTTCTTAAGAAGAACGCTGGTCAAAGCAATCCTCGTTGCCAAATTTACCGATTGAAATCGGCTGTGGTGAAAACTTGCATCAGCACTCGGTCTGTAGGGAGGTGATTGGGTTGCAAAATACGCGTATCGATTTCCCGAAAAACAAAACAAAACAAAAATCAACCGAAAACGCGAACTAAAAGTTACAAGCGAAGAGGGACAGGCGGTTGCTCCGTTTCTTTTCGGATTCTCTGCCGTGATCTATCTTCCCTCGATTAGAGCAGAGCTGAACCAAAGTGGTCACTCGGCTGGAGTTCACCGCACTACCGGAGAGGGTGCACGGAGGGGTTTCGGGGGTTGAGCGGAGAGCTTAGCTGACGAGAGTTCTGGAGGGACGCGGGCTGGCAGCCTGCGAGGGTTGCTGCGGCAGCATTTGTAGCGAAGGCAGCAACATCGCGGCTGTCCTTCCCGCACCGCGCTGCCCGCTGCTCGTCCCCAGAGTCAGGCCGCGGCGGCAGCCGGCCGATTGCTCGACAGCTGCTGGCCGTGGGAGCTGCCGAGTGCGGGCAGACCCGGAGACCGCGGGCTAATGGCCGCACCATCCGCCCCGCGTCAGTGGACAGTGGGGAGCCCAAGTCCACGGGGCTCCACGGCAGAGGAGATAGCGTGGGGCGGCAGCACTCCCCACGGGTGGCCGGTCGAGGGTCCTGCCTGGAGCTTGTGGGCATCTCCCGGCTTCTCCCTGCGGCTAGGCTTTCGCCTGGCGGAGACTTGACACCTTTTGTCCCCCCATCGAAAGCTTGCTGGCTCAGTAACGAACACCCTTTCAAACCGCCGCTCCCGTCCTATTCTCCTGTTTCGGTTGTTCCCCACCCAAGGTGTTCTCTGGTGCCACCTTTGTTTAGCGTGAGGGAGTTAATTGCTCCTAATAACTTTGCTGATGCTTTTCTACAACATTGTCCCAGCAGCAGTTTCGTCCCGATGAAACGTACAAAAAAGCCATCCTGAAGCAAGCACTGTCCCAGAGAAACCCCCAAGAGGAAGGCTGGGCCGGTGGGCTCTGCCCCAGCAGCTTACCCGCCAAGCAGGGGCTGCAGGCTGGGAAATGAGCACCGCATATAAGTCAGGACAAAGCTGAAGGGCCGCAGGCGGCAGGGACAGCCCCAATCCCTCGCCCCCCACCGCTACGAGCATGTTTGGGGCTCGCTCTCTCTGCTTGTCTCCCCTCTGGCGGCTCTTGGCATGCAGCTAGGAGGCTGGTAGAGCTGCCTGGCTCAACCTCGGTTTGTTCCCTGCATGACAGCTCTCCTTAGCTGGCAGCAAATGACACCAAGTACCTTTATGGCGGGGCAAGCATGCCTGGGAGCTGGCTACCTGACTAGGGAAATTGCTGAAGAAAAACTAACGTAAGGGAGAGACTCCTCCTGCTTGCAATGAGAAGAATTAAGTGTTTTTGCCTGTGTCTTAGTCTCACGTAGTGAGCTCAGTCTTGATCTAGATGAGCATTTAGAGTGTCCTGGAGGCCAGGTGAGCTTTAAATTATCCCTAGCCAATGTGGTAAGGCTGATCTGTCTGTCACAGCCTCACTTCCCAGGGAAGTGGAGCTGTTCTAGTCCTAAAAGGCTTTGCAGCTCTCTCCTGATTCTGACAAATACACTCTTGGATGAACAGAAGTAAAATGAAGTTTTGATCAGTTGTTTTTTTCTGCTCATGCCCAGCCTGCCCACCTGGATATAGCTTTCCTTTCCATTCAAGTGCCTGTAAGTGATGCTTAGAGCTGACCCTGTTGGTGCCTGTGCTGCCGCTCTGTGGTGCTTGGTGCCTGTTGCTGGCCATCAGGCAAGTGGCACAGAAATGATGGATTGTTGTGCAGGGGAGGGAGTTGTCATTCCACCTCGCACTGAGGTGACAGAACCACACCAAATTCTGGTGATCCCTCGCTTCCTTGCTGTGCTTAATGTCCTTTCTTGACCAGGAAACAACTCTGGAACTTATAGATGTGTTAATCATGGTTAAACTTTCTCTGTACCTGATTTCAAATGCTATGGAATTGAAGTTCCTATCCTAGTGTCAGAGAGGATAGGACTACATTCTTAAACCATAGATCTGAAAGGTTCATCTTCTGCATGTTGTTTAGGGTAAAACTTGCTTAAATTTCCTTGGTACAAGTTTGCAGAGACACTTCCACTGCAGCTGTTATGGGTGGTTTTGTATGACTGTAATTAATTTCAGTCTCCCTTTCAGGTACAAACTCAGAGATATGTAGATAATTAGGCACCGATTTGCAGTGAGAAATCCTAGTGTCTTTCTCACTTCTTTCCACAAAAATACTAGTCAATGTAGCGCATGTTTGCAAGAGCCACCCTGCAGCCTCTCTCCTTGCAGATATGAGCTTGTCCTCCCACTTAATAACTCACAGATGATATAAGTGTTTGGACTGACATAAAACTGTCAGAAAAAGTCTTCCAAATTTGTTAACTTACAGTCTTGATCATCCTGGTTTGAATCTGGAGGAATTGTGCTCTCACTAATGAATTCCTCTCTCTTTGCCCATCTCCATGTGGAATCTGATTCTGGCTCATCACTTAGTTGAGACACTTGGGGAAAAAAAAAACCCTGTTCCTGCCTCCTGAGGACAGGATAGATTTACTGTGTTATCCATGGTTATACATGCTAGAGACAGTCTTCGGTAAATGTGCAATATATGCAGATCAGCAGCACTTTGCAAAGCTGTCTCTTTTCTCACCTTCCTAGACAGCAGTTTAGAATTCCAAGCCTTTTCCTGCTCTTTAGTTCTCCATCTGCCTCTAAGGCAACTGGGCTTAGGTGCTGCTAGTGCTCCCGTGTGATAAATGAACAGGGTGGCAAATTGTCATGTAGGATCTTAAGCCCTGTTAGATACAAATCTGATCCTCTACAGCATGAGCCTAATCTTATCGGTTAGGTGTATGAATCTAATTCCTCCCAGAGGCTGGAAACTGCTCCGCTGGGAAATTTTTTAAACCTTAAGCAGCTCCTTCTTGGCTTCCATGCAAGGCTTTAGTGTTTGTATTTTAGTGTGCATGGAGCTTTGAAGCTTACACACAGAATGAGGAACTTACTTCTGTGCACTTAGTTGCCAGTACTTAAGTCCTGCCATGGAGAAATCAGGTAGCAGGACTGCATCAGAGTCTGGCAATTGCCTGTCTGCATTTCTTAGTTGTGCATGCGTATACATGGATGATTTTAGCCCTGGGGGCTAAACTTAATTCTATCCCTAGTGACGCCGTGACAAAACTGGTGGTCCCTGGTTAGTATATGGAGAGTGCACTGCCTGATAACTGTCTCCTCAGTAGCCGTTAATTCGCCTGAGGCTAGGAGCTAAAAAGACTCCAAATCTCTCCTGCGAAACCGCTGTGGTCCCACATCTCGGGAGTCCACCTCCTTAAGCGAGTGTCTTGACTGGGAGCAAAGGCTGGCTGCAGTGGGGAAAGGTCAGCAGCTGGGCCCTGGGAAAGCCTGAAAAACTGAGAGCTTTTCTGTAGCCAGTAAGTCCCCCGTGAAAAAGCCTGCACCTGAGCCGAGTTGTTTTGATCTGAACTCTTTGGAATTCATCGCTTTCTTCTGACTACCTTCTACTTTAGCCTCGGGTCAAAATCATTTGACAAGAACAACACTGAGGACAAGTGCCCCTCTTTCGGCCTTTATTTTGTCTAATTACCAGGAGCATCCCTGCACAATGGAGCGGCTCCTTCTTCTAATCTCTTGTTCTTTACTTATCTCCATTTGCTCTCCTTCTTTTGTCTTCTAAAACCCCGCGCACGATTATTGAAAGGCTGAGTACCGCTGGGGTAAAAAGATTGTGATGTGAGCTGTGGGCAAATGCCCTCCCAAAGCTACAGCTTTTCTCCTGTTTTTTTTGTTTGGTTTGGGTTTTTTTGTTGTTTTGTTGTTGTTTTGTGTTTTTCACCTGCATGTTTGAAGGGATGTTGTCAGGTGTGCGTATCTGTTCGGCTGACCGAGAGCAAGAGGGAGTAACGTGTCCTTTCTCTCCCGGTGTCCCTCAGAGAAACCCGTCAGCCTGACTTACCGATGCCCCTGTCGATTCTACGAGAGCAACGTGGCAAGAGCCAACATCAAGCACCTCAAAATCCTCTCCACGCCCAACTGCTCACTTCAGATTGTGTAAGTTTTACTCTTCTCAGCTGGGTGCAAATCTCAGGTGTATAAAAGAAGAGCTGCACAGCTGGCTCCTGCTTTGGTGGCTGAACTTTGCTCTGTCTCATACCACGACTTCCAATTCGTCTCTTCACCCCGTGTGTCAGATACACATGGACCCTGCTTTACTCCATACAAAGGAGTTCAAGTGGATGTTTCCCAGCTGTGTTTTACCTCTGTGATCTCTTTGTGACTATGCAGTCCCATGTCCTGTTCCCCTATCGGTATGTGAACAGAAATGTCGGACAGCCTTGCTTGTTGTCTTGGATGTGGAGCTTCACAGCTTGGGGAAAATAGAATGATTTGAGTCTTCTAATGCTCCACTTCTCCATAAGAGAGCAACTAAACAAGCAAAAGGAATTCCTGGATTTCCTGCAGCCTTCACAGGAGGTACAGGCCCTAAACATGTGCTGGCACACATTTACCAGGCCATGACTGGTGCTGGTCAATCAGAGAAGACAGAAACGATGGGTACTTAATGGAAAATAACATCTTCACTTTTGGTGAAAAATAAAAAGACACCAATTAATTATTTTCAGGGAAAATGTGGTTGTAGATGTGTGTGTGTTTTGCAGGGTCAGGTTTTTTGGTTCATTTGTTCAGGGTTGAGCCTCTCCTTCCACTTCCCGAATTCAAAATCTTCAGAAGAAAAAAAAATAGCATTCATCTATTTTCATTCTGAAGGAGTCTTACTGCTGCTGACCTGAGTAAGAGGATCTCGATGAATAGACTGAGTTTCTCTGTAGCAGTCCCATCACTACTTCTGTCTTTCATCTATGTTGAGCTTTCCAGTTGCAACTCGAATGCTGTAGAAATCCATCTTTGTCATCTGAAATATTTCTGCACTCAGCTGATGTGGTTTCATGAGCTTTCTCAGGAATGTACAGATCTGTTGAAGGGAATACATCCATTCCTGAACCTTTTTTTCTTTCCTTTCTTTTTCTTTTTTTTTTTTTCCTTTTTAAACCACTCTGGATAGATCATCCACATTTTCTCATCTGTGCTTCTGCCTTAGGATTTGGTGGAGGACAGTAAGAAACATGTACGTCTCAGCTGAGAAATAATTTCCTTTCACAAAAATGGCAAAACCAGCTGTAACTAACTGATCTCTACCTATAAACAAATTTACAGGCAAGCATCCAAAATGCAGTAGTGTATGTATTGTGCTCTGGGACTGTCAATGGATATCATAATGGTTCCAGTGCCAAGGCTTTGTAAAGGATTGGATTTTTTTCTGGAGTAGTTTCAAGAAAATGACAGGCATTTGTAACAGGACAAAGTATATATTTATTTCTTAATTAATAATGTGATCTTAATTATTAGTTAGATAAGAGCATGAAATGCAGAAACAAAAGAAACTCATGTTCTTGCTCATTCCTGACCCAAGTATGTTTGTTTGCAATGGGATTCAGTGGCATACAGAACACACTGTCTTTTTGTTGTATTATAAAGTAAGGTACTTAAAAGATACCTCCAAATACTCCTGAAATATTATGAATTTGAACAAGGTCTTCCTTATCAAAATAGAAGCTGAAATGGAATCAAAACATAGCATATAAAATTCTCATCTTGATGATTTTAAGCACATTGAGTTTGGTGGGCATGCATTGTGCAGTGAAAGCAAAAGCATATTAAAAAGTTTCCAGGAACACAAAATGTCAGTGGAATCATACAGTTTTAAGGAAAGAGTTTATAATTTATCTTTTTTTTTCCACAAGTACATTCCCCTTTATTAATTAAGGGCACCTGTACCTGAACAGAAAGCTGAGGAGCAGGCTTTTGTTTTTGTTTCTATTGGAAGTCATCTCTCCAAATCCCAAAATCTCCTCTGTCAGTGTCTACTTCTACAAATCCCACTCTAAATTCTCTGCTTTTCAATGAGGGAAGCAGGCATTTTCAGCATGCAATTAATTGCATCCTAAAGTAGACGCCTAAACCAGTTCAGATTAACATGCCATCTAATTGCCCAGGTCTCTGATGTGACTGTACAAGGAGCAGGGGCTGATAGCTTATGTGTGGTTTTGGTTCTGTACCCATCTGAAGAGTTCCGGGCATTGCTAACATTAGCAAATCCATTCTCACTGTCTGTTGATATCACTTCACTGGAACCGTTCCAGTTTGGCCATGCTGTAAGGGAAATATGAATTAGGTCCATTCATCTCTTTGTTGGTGCAGGGCTTGCAAGACTGGATCTTCAATGTGTTTATATTCCATTGTGTTGTTGCATTAAGTTCAGACCAGGGAGCCTTTTTGACCTTTTATTTCTTACTGCAAAGCCTTATATTCTGAAGATTTAATTTTTATATGAGGAATATTTTGGCTTTCATCCAGCAAAATGCTTAAACAAGTACTGAACCTTACTCCTATGAGTAGAAGCATTTGCACTCCTTCTGTATGAAAAATGCAGATAGCCCAAATACCACACTTGGGGAATTCAAAGTAGCTAAACAGTCTAACGAGGAAAATGCAGCTTGGACATCCAGGAGAAGTCCCTCAGGAGGTTTCAACTTTTATTTCCAGTGCTGAGTGAACACAGGAGGGAAAACTTGCCTCTGGCTCTAGGATGCTTCCAGTCACCTCCCTGTTTGCAATCTGTTAGTTCAGTCTTGCATAAAACAAAAAGCTAACAAGTGACCAGACTCTTTCAGAATACCCAAGAAGCAGACTTTGGTGTCTGTCTTCAAAACATGTGAAATTTCAATTTTAGGTTGAATTTGAAGGCCATTTTTTAATAAATTCCTTGCAAAAATTACCTATACCACATCAGTTCTTCCAAATGAAATTTAATTGTCATCAGCACAGAATTTATATCAGCCCAGATATACATTGGGAAACAAAGTCCTTACCTGTCCCCACCCCCAGGTGCACACCTTCCTCCAGTACAGATTACAAGAATCATCCTCAGAGAAGACAGATGACACCAGTGCTTCAAACCCAGGCATGTTTATAATAGGTGCTTCAAGGATGACAAAGATAACCCATCCTCTTCATGGGCTAATTGAGAGCAGCAGGGACACACAAAAAAGTAGACTCCCAAGGTGGGTTGTGGGTGTGGGCTCAGGAATGTTGCATGGTAGACTCACTCTGACTTTTCTCTTTTGGCAGTGCAAGGCTCAAGAGCAACAGCAAGCAAGTGTGCATTGATCCCAAATTAAAGTGGATCCAGGAATATCTGGAGAAAGCTTTAAACAAGTAAGGCAAGAGACAAATGGACTTAACAGCTAACAACCTGAGTTATTAAAGGGTAGAACGTTAAGGGCTGGCTTTTACCATGTGGACAAGGTACTCGTGGAATCAGATAATGTTCTGAAGATGGGTTTGGAGTTGACCTAGTCTGTAATAAAACAACAGCTTCTATTATATCCTAAATGTTAAAATAAGAGTTTTGCCAGGCTTTGAGGCAAAATTTATCCTGATCAATCTGTTCTGGGGTCCCCAACTCATCTTTTTATAAAAGCCGTTCTCCCAAGGAAAATGCTTCCTCTATGCTCCCTCCTCCCCAAGTCAAACTACAATTACTTCAGAATCTATATTGTTCCAGTTTCTTTGAAGCCCATTCTCCATGTTATTACATCGAGGGTCTGTTTGCACAGGCAGCTGTGACCTAGGGGGTCTTGGCACTAAATTCTTTCTCTGCTGGCCAGTGAGGAGTGATATTGATATCAGCCAAGATGAGATGCGCTGCCATGAATCAGGCTCTCTGATAAGGCCAGGGGAAAACCCATCATACCTAGAAAATTCAGACTCTTTAAATCTATTTTTATTCCTCTTGAAAGTGAATGATTATGACTACTCTGAGGTGGACCCAGTATATCTCAGTTCGATTTTACTAAGCTAAATTTCTGCTGAGTTACAGTGGGGGTCCTCCAGCCTTTCTGGGATGGATGATAAGACAAATGATGGTACAAAGCATATTCTTGATAGTCCAGAGGCCTGGGCTGTGGTTGATCCAGCAGCAACATTGAGGCCAACAAGTCTACCTGTGCACTCAGTATCCCTCCCATCCTTGCCACTACATTCCCACTCAGTAACCACACTGTAACCATGCTGAACATAAAGGCAGGGCTGGAATCCAGTCATGTGGAAAAGCAATGCATTCTTGGAGAAACTTAGGGAAGTGCATAGCCCCAGGGCAGATGTGAGGCAGTACAGGTAGCTGAGTGTCCTCCACTGTTTACTTTAAAAAACATCTGCCAAACAAGAGCTAGAGTTCCCCTGTGTTTTTACAAGAAGGATGGGGAAAATGCTTCCAGAAGCAAAAAATTCTTCCATGTGGCCTTTTTTTGGGACCAAACTGGGGTCAAGAGACAGAAGAAAGTGAGAAGGAAGCCAGCTAATAAAATGACTGTGATTCCAGCCTTGACAGCTTTTCCCATCTCTCATCCAATGCTCAGTGCCTTCTTTGCTGCCAGCATTCACCCCTCTTGTCCTTTGGGCAAATTCTCTCTTGAGGTGATCCAGGCTAATGCTGCCAGGATGAGTTTTGATTCAGGCACAAACCAACCTAAGAGCAGAGTGTAGCCCATGTGTCCTAGGGGCTTGAGCTTTGTTTTCCAACCTGGGAAAATCCTCAAACCCCCCTGCCTAAGTTTCTGTGTGTTATCATCCTTTATGAAGCTCTTGGTGCTGTTCATAAGACCTGAAACTTAGGAGACACGTACAAAATTTGTAGAGTTGGGAAAATGTGATTATTTGCTCAGATCCTGCTTGCCTGACTTTGGGGAACAACTCAGCTGGAACATATTGTGCTTTCACTTTCACTAGTGGAGATCTTTGGCTAGCTTTACTGAAACTAGTGAGTCTATGCCTGATCTCCAGACAGATTTGTTTACCTAATGCTCATCCAGAAGAAATTCTACCAATATGGTGGAATTCTTAATGGTTTACATTGAATAATGGAAGATGATTTGGTCCCAGTAACATGACCTAAGATGACAGAAAGCATGGATCTCCATCACCTAATCCTGTAATCGTGGCACGGTTTTCGTTTTCCAACTAGTAATGCTAGCATCAGTGGCATTTTCATGCTCCACAGACAGTCAGGGCTCTGTCTGTAGCATTTTCACAAGGCATGTTTTTGATATATTTTAGTGCACAGCTTTGACTTCTTCAATGAAATGTACTTTGGAATATATTTATAGTACATCAAACAATTCATATATTTGAATTGGAGCCATATGAATGTTGGTAGTTTAAAACACCGATATCCCTCAAAGCTACTAACAGCTTGTAAAATAAATCTATATAGATCTATAAATGTTAATGTAGCTATCCATTTCAATCAGCCATATATTATATTTTTTCACTTGTACTGAAATTGTATGAAATGTGACATTACCCTCTATGCACTAGCAATAAAATGGCTAATTGTTTCATGTTATGAAAACCCAATTGTACATGGGAATTTATTTTTCTGGAATAAAATCAATACATTTTGTAGAAAGGACTCTTGTAATTGCTTAAGTAAAATCCAAACTGTCAAGACATCTTAATCTATGTCAGTGCTTCAGTACAGGAGTATCTTCTGTATTTTAATCTGCAGCTAAAGGCAAGAAAAAGTTCACAGAATACTGTAGTCCAATAGAGTTGACTGTGAAACCAGAGATGGATTTAACTGTGGAATTATTTTGCTTGCTAGTTCTGCTTTAGCCTTTATTATTGCTTTACGTTCATCACATCTCCATGTAATATACACATTTATGAAACATCAGTAAAATACATTCAGGCTGTCAGGAAGTCAAATTCCTTAACTGGCTTTAAAAATCATGGTGCAGCTGCTTTGACCAACATCATTCAATATTCATCCATTTTATAGACAAGAGGCAAATCAACCTTTCTTGAAAGAGCTAACAAATCATTTACCATTTCCAGGCAATCCCAGTCATCATTTTCAACACGCTGACTGCCTTTCCCTTCTTCCTTCACACAAGGGTATGCAAAATCAGGCCCTTGTGGTGTTAACAGAGCCCAAAATATATAGAGACCATGTTGTATGCCCTCTCATTAATATAGTCCCATCTCAGGCCTTCCCTCAGCCTGAGATGCTGGAGTCTGCTAAGCTTAGTGGCTACTGCTGGCATAGATTAGTGCTGATGGATCTGGAGAGGATAAAGTCAAATAAGATAAGTCTTTCCTCTGAGACCACTGAGAGAAAGGAAACTTCTAGTGGCTGGCTGTAGTGGGAGCCAAAACCTGCTGCTGCCTACCTACACAGTATTTGTAAGCCCCAGCCTGGCAGCTCTGAGGCTGAGAGTAACTTCTAACCTCATTTATAAGTAAGAGCTAAAGTGTAAGACATCCAAACTACCTGCTGGCATTCCACCAAGCATGTGCTGGTTCAGTGTCCCATGTGATGGGGACAACGTAGGCAACTATCTTTACAGGTTTGTTTTAAGTTTCCAAATACCCACAAATCCCACAGAGTAGCCACCAGCTCTTGTTGATGTTAGTGGGAATACTGGGTGGCATCCAGCCTCCCCTTTGCTTTCATTGTACCTCAGGGTGTACCGTGTAGATGATAAGGCTCCTGGCCGACAGATTCTGTCTGGCATATGGGAAGAAGTCGATGTTTTGGGGAAAAGAGTTGTTCTGGCCTTAGAATTTGCAAATGTCCTGTCGACAGGGCACTTTGATTTGCCTGGTGCTCCTCTGGGGCAGAGGGTATATGAAAGGGGATGTTATCGTCAGTTGCCATCAGCCTGCCAGCAAGATGTGAGGGGACCGTAGGATGGAAGTGAATAAGGCCTTTGTACACGGATAATTCATGGCAGTCTTTTTGTATTTTTCTCTTAATTTAGACCACGTCAGCGCACTCATAAAAAAAAGCAACAGAAGAAACGGGGCCCACTCTGCCCTTCCCGTGCAACACCACTAAAGTCTCCAGGGAGAAAGAATGGTAGGAAGCATTAGTTTCTGAGCTGGGATACCTGAGGTTCAAGTCCCTGCTCTTCCACTGACCATCCCTAAGTAACCTTGGGCAAATATGTTAGCCTGTCCAGACCTCCCTTTTCCCTCTGTATTTTCTGAGGTTTACATCTGTACCCTCCCTGCAAAGGAATACTGTATAGGTAAAACTCTTTACAGGGGAAAAGTTCAGCCACAACAGAGGTAGGAATTTTTATGCACATGGGAAAGTGAGCATCCAAAGAGACCACACTAACCCTGAAACAAAACCAAAGTCAAAAGCAGTGTAAATGTTTGAAAGCCTTATCAATTTTAGCTGGCTGTGTTGCTCCAATACCAAACTGAGTGAAACTATAGAGAGTAGCTTTCAATTTGTTACTGGTGTGTTTTAATAACAAGTGCAGCACTGGATGGTGTCAGCATGGTTTGGTGCCTTGGTGACTGGTTGACATCTCTCCTATAGGAGATGCTAGGCAAGTCCCAGAGATATGCCAATGCTCCATGATGTCCCAGCTGTTTCTTTCCCACAAGGATGGTGTATCTTGTCTTTTTGCACCAAAAGAAGTAGAATTAACAGATATCAGGAAAAAAAATATCTTTGAAGAGGACAATTTTGCTCATGGCTTAGTTATCCTCTTTGTGCCTGAATGAGTTTTTTAAGGTTACCTTCACTGAGAGTAGCCACAATTGTCTCTGGCTATGGTCACACAACCTTAGTTGTCCATAGGGCACTGAGAGCAGTGTTTGTGTTTGTGTTCTCATTTTGTAGGCTAAACAGGACAGCCTGGGATATCAGGGTTTTTTGCTACCTGATATTTACCTTCTAACACTTGTAACAGCCTTAGTGACCTCATCCAGACTGCAGCAGGCTGAGCAGGCTGGAGCAGGAGTAGAGGTCACTTCACACAAAACATGGAGGCCACCAGGCTCCTTGTTCTGAGTGAAACCTGCACATAATACACTTGCACTTTGCTGTGATGCCTAACCCACCACTCTGTCAGGGTACCATGCTCATACTGAGCATGGGAAACTTGATTTATCAGCCTCCTACCCTGAGCTCCCTACCTCTGCACTTCATGCCTCAGGCATTTATTGTGCAGCATGTGGCTGCTCACTCTCTGTCACCTCACCTCTCCTGGGCGGTCACCGTGACGTGCTACTCAGCTGCTAACAGCAGGTGAGGTCCCAGAGAAGGGAGACCATGGAGATGGTTCCTGGCTGGATAGCATACTCAGGAACCTCTGCTCTCAAGCCACTCCATGGTGGGAGCTGAACAGCAACGAGAGCAGAGCATGGACTGTCCTCTGTGCTCCTCCGTTCTCACAGTGGCCTGTGGAGCTGCAGTCCATGATCGCTAGCAGAGCTGTGGGGTAGGGGCAGGTAGAAGAGGCATTCCCAGTGCCATTTGCTCTACTACTGGGGCTGCTCACAAATGATTAATCCCTCCCTTCCCTGCTGGATATTCCACCAAGTCTCTTTGCCCACCAATAATTTTCTGCTCTGGCTTTCAAGCCCAGAATAAGCTTCTTAGCCAGCCTTCCTCCTATATTAGTGCTGAATATCTTACTAACTGATGAGCACAACCTGCTCAAAATAACTCCTATTGCTGGGTTTGCCCTGGTGGGTCCCAGTAGCTCCTTGTGGAGAACTTTTCCCAAAAATGTTTGACAAATGCTGGAGGGACTGCAAAAGAAATACCTTCGGGTTAGTCCAGACAGAGATTTGCTGTTTGACTAGGCCTGATATTAAAACTTCTGCAACTGAAATAAACCTTAATAGTGTTTCACTCTGTTCTTCATCAACAGGAGGTTCAAGATGTAAGAGGCAAGCATTGTAAGCCGTCTCCAAGATTTCTTACTGTAGGACCCAGAAAGCAGATAACCAGTATTAGGGAACGAACACATTTCACTGTTATCATGCAGCACAAAGCAACGCTTCATGCATTTCCAAAGGGTGTTCATGTTTGGGGTTTGGGTTTTTGGTTTGGTTTTTGGTGGGTTGGTGATTTTCTTTGCACAAATTGGCTTGCTTTCACAGTGCTAATTTTTACATAGTAAGATGTAACTATTCAAGAAAAATATGTTTCTATACAGGTTGGTTTATTACTTAGCACTGAGGGCAGATATGAGTTTAAACTAACCTCACTTTGTCATATAATATTTTGTTTTCTTTGCTATGTAGAAGTCCTGCATTATTTAACTTTATGTTGGTTCATGCAAGTCTCCTGGAGTTTTAAACCTAGAAGTACATGAACTGTACAGTGCAATGTTGTTGTAGTGGAGGAATTCCTTGCCTGCAGAAGTCTTTGAGACTAAGAACATAGGAAGGCTAAGAAGCATCAGATATTGACAAAAGTGGACAGCATTACAACGGGTGGCATTTATAGGTATTTTGGGTGAGAGTTTAAAGTGACAGCTACATGGCTAAAGCCCTTCTCTGAAGATCAGAAACCTTGGTGACACTTGCTTGTATTTGTTTGGTTCTATAGTAGTTGTGCTTGTTAGAAGCCACGACACTGATCTGATGTTACTTGGCGTTTCCTATGCTTCTGTGGTTTTGGTGACAAATTTTAGCACAAAAAGAAATGGGTTGTTGGAGGTCTAACCACACGATCATGCTGCAAGTTGCTTGGAGGTGCCATGCACCAGGTGTCTCTTCCCACCCATCTGCAGGAGTTGGCTTCAGCTCACCTGGCTAGCGTCACACTGAAGGAGGCAAGATGCATTCACAAGGCCCTTTGCAACCATGTTGTAGCCTCAGCTACTGAACAAACGCATGTTATCTGAGGGCAGTCACACCTTTGATTGCTCCAGAGACTTAGAAGAGGATGTCTGACCATATCTTTGGAGAAAAGAGATGCCTGGAGCAAGAGAGGGTCTATTCAGTTTGTGGAAGGAGTGGTGTTTCTTGAATGTGGGTATGAAGGCTGATGCTCAGTGTTTACCAGTGGTCATGGCCCTGTTTGCTGGTGAGCCTTTGACATTTTCATTGTAAAATACTCATGGGGACAGGTGCCACTTCTTGCACTGATCCTCTCTCTCAGCCAGAATTATCTTTCTCCCAATTCCTGTCTGTGCATGCAATATTTTTGCTATATCGTTTGTGGAAAGATATCTGCAGTATTGGGGTAATCCACTGAGATCCAGGGGGAAGCACAACTGTGCAGCACAATGCCCGTGTTTGTATGTGTCTATGAGTGTGTACTGTAAATGAAAAATTGTAGTGAGATTGTATTCTTGTTAGAGCAGGTTGCTTCAAAAGAAAATTTCCCACTTTCCTGCAGCCTGTGTTGGGAACATTGAGAGAGGTGTTTCATTAAGCACTCCTTTTTTGCAGCAGGCACCTTTAGTGCCAAAGAGGCACTTTGGCTAGCCAGGGACTACCTTGTTTTCATGTGGATTCAGGTAAAAAACCATTTTCTTCTCTGTGAAGTAGTTCTGTTATAGAGGGTGTTTTAGCTAGGACCACATCACCTCACTTCCTTTAAAGTAACTGCTGTGCCTAAAATATGTATGTGTGATTTTGACATTCCTTCTATTGTTACCATTACCAACCTGGTGCTTTATGTATATTGTGTCTCTGTTTTGAAAAGTTTGGTGCCACTGTAATTGATGAGAATTGGAGTGTTATCTTCATGTGAGTAGGATCAGATCCTCTGTTTTAAGGGTAAAGACAGAAAGAAATCAGGATTCCTTCTGTCTTTCCTGGACTGTACCTTATATATAGGGTCCATTTCCTGTTTCCACACAAGCACCTGCAATTGCTAGTGGTTTGCCAAGGACATGAGTGGAAAAGCCAGGAATTACTTTGGGGAAAGTGCTGAGGAATCTTGGTTCCAACAGACAAAGCTCATTCATCTCACACAGGCTTCCCATCAAAGCACAGCTGGAGGTCTGATCAATTCCCAGTGGAGTAAATGGAACATTAAATAATCCTTGGATTTTGATTCAATAGCATCCTTTGCTAATGAGGAGATTTAGTTTCTAGGGCAAATGCTGGCTTTCCAGAGAAAAGATGGAGGGAGTAAATGTGACTGTACAGCCTTGCAATAACCTGCTCCACTCCTTGCTACAGGCAGTGCATTTGGCATCAGCACCAGTAGGGAACAGTCTTTGGGCACTTGCTAATCTCCTGTTAGAGCTTGGGCAAGCAGACTGCTTTGTCAGAAGCATTGAGATGGGGCAGTGCTGGAGCACCGTGGTGAAACCCAGGGTGCCTGGCCTTGGGACTGTGTATCTGGGAAGTGGAGGTACTGCAGGAAATGGGGTCACCTGTCAGCTTTCACTTCTGAGGACAAACTAGGGAAGTGTTGCAGGAGAAGACTGTGTTGAAGGAAGGGCATTTACCCCTGGGAGAAATACAGGAGTAGCAGCAGGGAAGAAAGGGACTCGCCGCAAGGCTAGGGAATACTCACAGCTAGGTGATGGTTGGTTGGGTGCCTTATGAACTGTCTTCCTCTGGCATTTCTTGAGTCTCACACTGTGACCTGGACCCTGAAACTTGTGCTGGTGACAAGTCACTACTCATATAGCTGAGACCACTCATAGAGTGTGCAACTGCTCTTGTGGGCCAGCACCATGTCCTTCTCTTGCGAGGTTGAGCAAAGGGTGGCAGAGACCTGGCCAGGAGTAACTGGAGACTGAGGTGAGAACTCAGTAAAAGCTTTATCTTGCTTTAGACCAAAATTGAACTCTTGCTTTAGACCAAAATTCAACCTTGAGCTGGAAGCTTTGCTCTCTGCCTGACATTATTTACATGATGCATCAGGAAGAGTAGCCTTGCCCTTTGCACTACAGAAATCAATCACTCAGTCACCCAAGGCTCCCTGTGCTATCCTGTGCATCACACGCTGTTCAAGAGCACTTGATTTTTCTTTCTGCCTTTAACTGTTGACCAAAGACTGAATCAGGGAAAGGAAGCATGGAGAGTTAGGAGCGAGGTAGGAACTACATGTGGAGGGGAAAGAGGTAACTGAACTGGTGGTGGAAAAGCAGCTTCTGTAAATGAGAAATCATCCTGTGTGGTATTTTCAAAGTGCAGCTGTCAAATCCTAAGGTTGGATTATTATTATTATTTTTTTAAAGAATCAATGGTATTTATTGCTGTGCCAATTTGTTATTTATACTAGCTTTATACTTGTATGTATGAATATCTTATCTGAATTCTGTCTGAGGAAGGATGAAGGGTGACTTTCTGACGTGTTTTAACTAAGGTGTTTGATTATAGCTGTTCGTTTTGCAATGAAAGCTACATGCAAAGTTAAAAACACACATTCCATTGAAAATGCATCTCCTATAGAAGTTTTTATTGTTGTTTTCCCTTTGTTAGCATCTAGAGGGTCATTCTTTTCTCTGGCAATTTATTTTGAGTTTCACCATGTAAAATCTGATTTTCGTACTCTTTGCTAACATCCCACCAAGAAAAGCCTTGTCTGCAAACATAAAACTGATGGCCACAGAGAAGAAAACATCTTATCATGATGAATAGGCTGCATGAACCTCCCATCTTCCATTCCTTAAGAACTCAGTGTTGTCAGAATGTGGTAAAATACTGTACTTTATATTTTTATTCAACAAAAAGATATCTTCCCAAATAATGTGAAAAGGATTTTGCATTTGTATTCCTGTAAGGCAGCTTTTATGAAGGAGTTACATTATGCTTTTGAAACTACTCCTTTGATAGAATATTTTGAAAATGGACACTTTCATATTGTTGTAATTTCTCTCTTAAATACATATGCATTAAAACGTTTCTTAATAAAAAATGGCTATCTAAATTAAAATGTTGCTTTGCTTCTAATTTGTTTTCCTCACATACAAACAGCTAAGAGCTTCAAGTCAGAAAAAAAAGCATTCAGATGTAGTTTGTGTGTCCAGTTTCAAGGATGCTTTCATGGAGCACCATGGGCTCAGACTCTGCAGGGAACCTGAGTCAAAGTACTCTCAGTCTGGTACAGAGCAGCCACCTAGCAGATTGAAATATCCCATCTTAAAAAGGAAAGGCTCAACCATATCCTCCCTAAAGAGAAAACCAAACTTCCCCCCCCCAACTTCTAAGGAGATGAGGTTGACTTTAGTGGAATCAAAAATCTTGAGCTGTATTTGCTCCAGCAGTGGATACCATCATCATCTGTACTGTGGAAGGGACTGGTGTTTCTCTGAAGGGGATGAGGAAGTGCTGTCAACAACACTCTTCTTGGGGCTAGTTTTCTCAGGGCACAGCAGAGTCAGTCTTCAGTTTGAAGGTGGGAAATGGTTTTAGAGGCTTGAACAAATGTCCTGGTATTCTGGAGTTGTAAACCTAACTTGGATGCTGTTGTAGGGAATTTGCTCTTAGTTTCAAAACTCTGAGTTGAAAATGGGCTTTTGTCAATGCCTTTCCTGCTCCAGAGGGAAAGTGCTTCCTCAGGTCTCCCTGCTTCCTCCACAGCTGCCTTGCTCTAACATGCCAGTTCTGCTCCATTCATTCACTGCACAGCACAGCTGAATCCTGTAGCCTGTACAGCTCTGGCTGGAGCAAAAGTTATGGATAATTTGATATCTCATAATAACAAAACAGTGCCTGAGCCTACCTGAGCCTCTTTTTCAGTAAATATTTATTGGCACAAGGCAAAACACATACAAAAAATGGAGAAAGAAAACTCAGATACTTGGTGAGCCCTTTCCAAGTCCAGCAATGGGATGAAACAGATGAAAAATTGAGCAGGTAATTGTGAGTGTAGATGGTCAGTGAGAGATTCCCAGGCCACTGGAAAGTGAATTGCAGGTAGTTATCTACAGAATCACACATTGATATTAAGAAAAGATCCAATGCTCTGTGGAGCACTTTGCTGTGCCTTTCATCAGCTCTTTTCTCTTAAATGTGAAAGTTTTGGTTCTTATTTCCTCAGTAAAGCATTGTGGCAATGTATCTGTGAACTGCCTAGGAATTAGAGGTGACCCCACCTTATTAGTACATCTGGCTCTCTTTATAGGCACCTTTCCAATATGAGCAAGCTGAAGGAAATCAGCTGTGTTCATGGTCTCAGATATCCTAACACTGATTACGGGCTGGATTTATGAGGCTCTGGTGTGGTATAGGTCAGAAGACAGCATGGGAAGTGCCTCTGTTTCTTGGGACCAGCTGAGGATGTTATCACTGAGGATGTTGCCTAGGAACTGCTGTGATGCTACGCGAGTGTCAATCCTAGCTTCTGGTGAGCATCTCTCTGTTTTACATGTCATCCCAAAGATCCCTTAAACAAAATGAATATGTAGCTTTGAAACCAGCAAAGGTAAAGTAATAATAATAATAATAATAAAATAAAGCTGAAGCCAGAGAAATTCAAACTGAAACCAGATTTCTAAGTGTGGAACTGATTAGCCTCTGGAACACATTTCTCAAGATGGGGAGGGGGGGGAAGGCCCTGATCCTTCCTGTGTCTTCAGAGTGGGGCTGAACGTTGTTGTGGTGTTAGCCACATACAGCTTGCTGGACTCTCTGGGGACACAGCGAAGTTCTCTTGCCTCTGTTAACAATAGGGTCAGATGAGATGAGCTAACGATCCCTCTGGCCTCAGAAATCCATATGCAGAAAGTGCTGGTTCCAACGGAGCATTCCTCAGCCTGTCTGTGATGAATAACACTAGTACATCATCAGCCATCAGAGTTCCACTTGGACTGAGGCTGAGAATGGCTCCTGCTGTTACACAGGAGACAGATTTGGGGTAAAAGGCCTCTATTTCTGATCACAAAGGTTGCCCTCCAGCTGGAGAAGCAGGGGCATGGCAATGAGAGAATGCTGCAGCACTGCACCTGGACCATGGACTCTGAGAGGGGTGTCTGCTCACAGAGGCCCCTCTGGAAGGAGTGCTCACACTGGTAACCTCTGGATTTCTCCCTTTCTTCATTCTTGCCCCTGATACTTATTTGCCCTTTATTCTCTCCCCTGTCTTTTTGAGGACCTCCTTTTTCCTCTTAACCCCAATTCCACAGATGAAGTGAGAGATCTTGATGATTTAAAGCTGTCTGTCAGAGTCTGCCAGTCATCAGCACCTTCCTTGCTTCCTCATCCTTGGTGCTCCTCTGTGACTGAGGGCCAGCCATCCATTTCCAGTCTCGGGAAGAGATGACAGGACAATTCCTTTCTGTTCTCTGCAGACAGTGTATCAGAGCAGGATCTAGGGTCCTTTTGGTGAGGAGCTGCCTGACTGCTGCTGCATAGTTGTTTTGTTTATATACTTTTGGGCTCATTCCTCTCTGTGAAGTTTGATCTGTCTTCCCCTGCCTGCCACAGCACTATCCTTTGACACATCACTGTGTCCTCAGTTCACTTGTCTTTCAGTGCATCCCTCTACAGCCATCCATTACTCATCATAGCTACCAAGGTAAAACAGTGACCTGATATTTCTTCCTTCCCACTGCCACCAAATGAAGAGCTGAATCTTGACACATCAACATTGTGAGCTGGCAGAATCAAGAAGATGCTTTAGGCTTTCAGCAAACCCAAGCCAGACCACCATGGCTTGAATGGAGGGAGGACTCTGAACACAGTCTGATGTGAGGTAGAAGCACATAACCTAAGAACAGCAGGACAGAGGTTTAAAATGCTTCTGTAGCTGACTGAAAGCTCCAAAGTCTGTTCCATTCTTCCACCCCAAAGATCTGCAATCAGTTCCAGCTGCCTAGCATGCCACGTGATTTATTGCAGTGCCTGGAAGAAGATTTTGGCTGTGGTGAAACATGTTTGTACGTTGCCTGTAAAAACAGCAATTCTGAAGAAAGCACTCTCTGGATGTGGTTCAGAGTGTGTAACAAAACCCAGATTGCCGAGCCCTTCCATACACAGTACCACAGCAATACTTAAAATCAGTTGAAGTTTAATATCTAGCACACACTGTTTGCCTCTGAGCACCAGAAAAATAATTAAAATACTTCAGACTGCACTGTACAGTTCCTACACAAAAGGAGAACTACTGACACGAGCAAATGCCAAGCCCTGTTGCACAGCCTGGACCACGTTTTCTAAATTGGAGTCTTCCCACAGGGCAGAGTGCTATTAAAAAAGTTCTGCACAAAATAATTGGAAAAAGAGAGAAAATATTTCTTCCTTTTTAAATATATATACTGCAAATGCAAAGAGGAATCCAAACCCTGTATACCACATCTACAGCCACAAAAGCAGATGGGTGACTACCATCAAGCTAAGTGTTCGTGTTCAAAATTTAGATGCTCGTGGTAACTTGCAGCGCTTTATTCAGCCTGGTTGTTCCAGTGTTTCTTTTGCCTGCGTTATTTCCTCCTCAACAATCTATGCCAGCCCTGCTTCTGAGGGGTTGGTACCCCTCTGTTCCCCTCAAGATCTCCAGAGCAGACATCTGGTCTTACCAGGAAAGGGAGTGGATTCCAGAGGTATTTCCAGAATGTATATATTGCACGAGCCTCTACTCCCCAACACTTGTACCTCATCTCCCAGTCTGATTTTCTCTTTGTCTGTTGTTACTATATATGAGACAAGGACCTACTGTGCAGGAGTTGCACAAACACAGAATTATAAAGACAATCCCTACCGGATAGGTTTCATGGCTTGAAGATCTGCTGTGCTGGGTACATACACATTTCAAGCGATGCAAGTCTCTATCTCTTCATTGAGCATTGGAAAGGCAACACACCAGACACAGGATGGCTTGTCAAGCAAGTAAAAGAGATCATCTAATTTCTCACTTGCCTCTTTCACCCTATGCAAGTTTTGGCTAACAGGAAGTATTTAGGTTCTTTAGAGGAGTAGAGTAATGTAAAGAGGAGTGACAAGAAGAAACAAGGCTTCCTGGTAAGAAGAGTCTGGAGACAGATGCTCTGCAGGTAGGAGAGGAGCAAGTTTGAGATGTGCAACTTGCTCTGCACAGGTCCCACGTGACTTGCTCCCATGTGAGTCTAGCAATGCTCACCCTGTGTATCACTGCTTTGGGCACCCAGCCATCCTGGCTCCTCCTTCCTCTCCCTTCCTTTCCCCTCCCTCCTTCCTCACTTTTAACTACTTTAAGATTTCTCTTCCCTCTGCCATATTATTATTGCTGACTTTGGACATTCTTTCTTGCCTTTCATCACGCTTCCCAGTGCTCACACATTCTGTGTTGGTTTGGCCAGCTCTGCCTTTTGTCTGTGCAAAAGTAAAAGCTTTATCTGTTGCCCAGAGACCATGGTGACTTCAGGGCTTTTCCAGTGCCAGCACCTAATTGCAAACAAATGGAATTCCCCAGCTACATCCCCAGCAATACTGTATCTTGGGTGGGAAGGCCTAATTCTGTGCTCTTTGTGCTGCAGGACTGGTGAAATCCTCCTGATTTACAGCAATGTATTGCAGGGTGCCATCTGGCCTTCAGCAATCTAGCTGCCTAAGAGAAGGCATAAAAGCTACATAATGCTCGTGACATGAATATCCCAAATGTCTGTTTTCCCCTAACATCAAGGAAGAAAGGGTTGTTGATCACAGTGAGCAATATGGGCACTTTTCAGAAAGTCCTCCCATAGCACAGAAGCAAATGGCACAGCATTTCCACTCTGTTTCTGTCTCTCTGAAGCACAAAGAGGAGTCATTGCTCCATGACAAGAACTGCCAGAGTGGTATATACGAAGCAGGGCATCAGGCTGGAAGTGTGCTGGCTCACATGCTATACACAAATACCCTGCCCAGCATCCAGAAACACTTGAAAGTTAGCTTTTCATGCAGGAGAAAGACGGAAACGTTCCCAATACTCTGACATCTGTTTTTGTTCCAAAGTAGGACAGAAAAAGTCTGTGTATCATGTTTTCTAATGGAATGGACACTTTGGTAAGGGTTCATTCAGGAAATGGCAAAAGAATTTGTTTTGCTCAGATTGACAGAGTTGGATCTGCCTACACGTCATACTGACACGTAGGAGTTACAGTTCCAGCAATCCACCCCATCCTGGGTTTCTCAGGGTAGACTGTAACTCTTATGCTGCACTGCTCTTAGAGTCTATCTATGAGTTATTGGAACATATCAGCAAAAGGTGTTTCATGGGGTTTATAATTTCTCCAAGGCACCTAGCTCATAAAAGATGCTGAGAGCATGAAGAAGAGTCTGGGAGCTTGGACAGGCACTGAGCAGGTTGATTTAATCAGAAATCTTTCTGTTACGATTTTTACCCCCAGCAAATTGTACAAAAATTGCTTCAAACTTACCCTGAAGAAAAAAAAATCTTAATTTTCCTGACAGCTATTTTTAATTACAGAAATACTCTGGCAGAAAATTCTCAATCACCTCTACATTTTCTGACAAATTATCACTTAACTGCTATTCATTATTTTATTTGCCAGTCCTTGTTTTATTTGCCTGCTCTGGGGAACCATTCTCAGATATCGTCAGGCTTTTGCCTCCTCTGTTGCTCTGAAGTGCTTCTTTCCATTGGAGAGCTTCCCAAACTTCATGCGGAGTGCACAGTTCATATAAAGAAATCAGAGTCCTGGGGCCTCTTCCAACCATTCATCTCTGCACCATGGTACCTGCATGTGATTTTTTTGGGGGGTCAGCACAGCCTTGTCCCAAATAGCAATTCCACCATTCTGGGTGAGGGCATATACCAGGAAGAGAAGAGTGAGGACTGTTCTTGCCTGCTCTCTAGCAAACTCATATGAATAAAAACAAGTATCTTTCCAATTGTTTTTATTAGAATCCAAACACTCAGTGGGAACACAGCCATGCTGGTTAAACTTTAGTGGTAAAGCCCAAATGCTCTGAGGTGACTTCTTATCCTCTCTCAATTCTGCACAATTGTTTAATTTTCATAATATTGCTAAGGTGTTTTGACTTCACTATTTCGAATATGATCTAACAACAAAAAGCAGCAGAACAACATCAAAAGTAGATGTTTTTATATTTTAAAAATTAAATATATTCCCAAATCAAATAATTTCTGTGGAAATAATCTTCCTGCTAGAAGTTATGATATTCTAACTTCCCCTGAGCCAATTAGTAATGGAAACAAATGGCAAATCATCATCAGCTTTCAGGAAAAAAGAGTTTTGAGGGGTTTTTTATACACTTCTAACAGCCTCTCAAGACCATGGTTTGGGACAAAGGAAGTCAGGAGGAACAGAAGACCAGTTTTTCCATCCCGTCATACTGAAGCACTGAAGGTGAGTCCCTGCAGCCCTGCTAGGATCAGTCTGTAACAGCAGGGAGGGAGCCTTAACAGTTCAAAGGCAAAGGTATGAGGGTGCCCAACAACAGTGCTTTGGCAACATCATCGCCTGAAAACCGTGAAGAGCCATATGTGTAGCAGTCAACCTGGATGAGTCTTGCATGTACATTTCCCTTTGGGGGCTGTCTGCGATGGATTTGAGTTAGATTGAAGATATGAATCTATAAATGTGGTATTTTTGGTCATGCTGCCTGTTTTGTATTAAATCCCTGAAGTTGCTTTCTTTCTTGCCTTTCTATTTTTTTCTCACTTTAGCAGTTTTGCAGCGTGCATAGGAGAGTCAGGGGAGAAGGGAAAAAGTGTGATGTTCTCTTACCGACACATCATTTAGAGTTTCAGTGGTGGGTTGTTGTGAAGCTGTCTTGCTTGGGTTCAGGGGATTGATTATGAGGCCGAATTTATAAGGGTTTAAATAATTTAATATTATATACACAAGGAATTCCCCCCTTCCCCAAACTACATACAGCTAACCCACACAAGTCCTTTGTATGAGGTCATGAAATTACTTTACAGAATGTCTATTTACAGCAAAAAATCAGGAATGTAGCAGAGGTTTTGGAGAGGTTTGGATAGAGAGAGTCTAGTGGCATAAACGTGTCACAGGTAAAGTCTGAAAGTCTATGCTTCTCGAATCAAGGTTGTTCAGTTACTCACTGGCTGGAGTCAGGCTCGGGGCTCCCAAAAGAAGTCGATTCTATGATTCTATGATTCTAAGCTCATAGCAAAGCTGCGTTGCTGACCCTCGTGGGCTTGAATAGTTCAGTTCAGGGATTATTGGGGCGCGCTGTCTGAGGGACTCCACAGGCACAATCGAGCTGGGCACGGTGGGCTGGAGCGGCAGCTGGCCAGGAGCACCTTGGTCATTGCAGTGGCAATGGCCCCAAAACGGCAAAGTGGCTAGAAGCAGCGGGTGGAGGAGGGGTGGCAGGGACACTGAATTGCCCCTTTTATGAGGTATGACCCCGAGATTGATGGTCCTTTGTGGGAGAATTTCTCCCGCAGCGGGGCATGAGCTGTAAACATGAGACCTTGTGATGGGAGATGTCCTTGGAGTCTCACAGGCTCCAAGGAAGCTGGGCTGCGGACAGCGAGCAACCCACGCACATCTGCAGAGGGCTGGACCCTGCCAGCCCCCTGGGGTGGAACCACAGGCTGTTTTGATAAGGGTGGCCTATCTGCACCCTGCACATGGCTTGGGGCCAATCTGTACTGTTCATTTGTGCCAGCCCCAGACTGGCTGGATACACCTCCTCTGAGCACTATATAAGACACTGCACTACCCTAATAAAATTGTACTGATGCATAGAAGCTAGAGTCGAGGCTTCAGTGCCCCGATCTCGCCTCTCGCCAGCCTCCAGACCCCGACAGTCCTTGGCCACAATCCTGTCCAATAGGGGTCTGGCAGCAGGCCAAAACATGCCAAATAAGGTGAAACCCACGGGTCCGGTACCCCCCAAATATGGAGGGGGCTCAGGTGGATCCCCACCCTAGGCGCATGAGCTTACACAAGGTGTTTACTTCAACCTTGTAAGCAGGCAGGCCAGATTCAAAGGCACCAGTCTTATTGTGCTCCTTTGTCCCCCTTAATTTGTTTTCCCCAGGTTTGGGCAGGGCAACACCTTTCGGGGGGACAACATGTCCGGGCAAGAATAGGTTGGAAACACGGCCATTTGGGGCTGGTGCAACCCTCCACCACATGGGTGAACTGCACAAGTAGAGAGATGTTAATCCAAGGCAAAGGGCAAAATCTCAGGTTCTAAGTCTTAATCCATGTTAGAAATAAAGAAGAGCATCTACAGGTGGAAAGTAATTGGAGATGGTTTCAGATTGTCTATGAGTCTGTGGAAAGATCCTGTTTTCAGATGTGCGCAGTACATGCATGGCCTTTAGCCCTTCTTGATCTGTAAAGTCATGACCAGACCATCACATGAGCAAGTACTGTGCAAGATGGGCATGCTATTTCCTGGTAACTGTTTTCTGTTGGGGGGAGAGGGTTTCCCATCTCTGCCACAAAATTAAATCACAACCAAAGGTGAAGGAACTGTTTTTTAATGCAATTTTAGCCTAAACTGAGAAAAGTTTATTCCTTTATCTTATCTGTCTCATGATTCAGATATATCTGTGAAATTGCTCTGAAAGCAACATAGCTGTATAAAAACTGGTTCAAATTCTTGACTCTTTAACATAGAGACCTTGTCTGTAGTGCAACTGCAAGCTTTTGCTCATCATACACATCAGGTTCTGTAAAAGCACAATTAGATCCAAATGACTGCAAGTAATTTTGTCCACCTATGGAAAAGCTTTAAAAAGAGAGACCTAAATAGTTTCAGGTATGTATATTTAATGGCATGGAGAACAAATTCTGTGGCCTTATTTTGGATTGGTATGCATAACCGTACTAGAACTTGGCCAAGTATCCTCCCATTGGACTTTTCATCACTTTATTTTACTCATTACTTTGAACCTGTGGATCTTAACTCTTTGAACATTTGCCTTCAGAGGAATTAAATTAGATTATCAGTAGCTTTCATTCTTCAGTTCCAGCTGCTCAGACTTTGGCAAATATCCTTCTACAGAGGAGCAACCTTTGGAACTCATAGATCAAAATGCAGAGAGGGCTAAGACAAACCCCTGCTAACACACTACAATGAGTAACAAATGGTGTTTTCCAAACAAGCAGATGTTCCTGGTGTCCATGGATAAAATAGGTGCTGCTGTGCTCCACCACAGCACTAGGAGTAGTGTTCATTGCTGAATCTTTCCCAGTAGGTTGTGCAGCAAAATATCCTAATGGATGAAAGATTGTGACAGGGCAGGTTGTTGTGTTTGGTTGGTTGGATTTTCAATAAGGAAGAGTTTTTATATAGAAAAAAAAAAGCAGTGTGAGTAAATTTAAGCAGGGACACTGCATGCTTCAGCACTAGCTGTCCACTCCTTTGTAAACACAAAGCCATAATTACACTGAACATTTTGCCTAAGCAAAATGTGTGTATGAGAGTGGTAGCTGTATCAATACACACATAAATGTGGGCATGCATACATGTCTTGGCATGCATATATAGTCATACATTTTACATGTGTATAAAAGGAGTGTAAAATGTAAACAACATAAACAGTAAAGTGCCTGGTGTGTAACCCTGGGTGCTCCAGCTAGAAGGCACTGATATATTTATTACATTTCCTATTAAGATTGACATCTAAATCAACATTTACCTAGTGCTACCCATAACACTACTCAAGAAATGGCACGACAGAGAAATTTGAGAGCCTTCAATCTTCAGAAGGGGCGCATGTGTATTCTATGGGAGCACAGAGGAGACTACAAAAGCCCAGGCAGAGCTATATAGAACTCCTGAAAACTAGCCCTTTTTTCTCATTGGAAAATGGAGTTTTGTGATTATCAAAGCCTTTTGAGGAAACAGATTGACTTTAGCAACATCTTCCCATTGGGGAAAGTGAAACGAAAGGACTTGCTTGGAACTGGCAGTGGTGTTTCATCCATGCCAGTCATTCAGTGCCTCAAATAGTTTTCATTCTTGAATGACACTGCATCTTCCTCTGCCCTTTCTCCATCACTACAATTGTTCTGAAGGCCTGTCATCTCCTTGACATTGTCCTTGCATTTTGGACTATAGGATGCTCTGTAGAGAAAGGGAGAGAGAAGGAGGTGGAGAATGAATTATGTCATATGATGTGTACTTACAAACCTGCTCTTGCATAGATGCTGCCAAGCCAGCTGTGTTATAACATGTGACAGCCAGAGCTCCACTGTGTCACACCCAGCCACTGTCTGTGATTTCTTCTCCTCTGGGGTGACTATGTGTTGGCAACAACCTCTCCATGTCTGCCTGTCAGTTCTGCAGGGTGACAGTTGTATTTTTTTTTCAAATTAACATTACCAAAGCAGAAAGGGACTGAAATTAGCCACATGCTTGGCTGAATCCAGTCAGTGGTTTCAAATGAAAAACATGAAGCAAGCTTCAGGAGTACTTCAGCATTTCAGTTTTGAAAATGAAAGGCTTTAATTTTTCCTTTCCCTGGAAGTTTGGTACTTTGAGACAAAACAAGTAGTTCTGTACTGGCAATACTTTATTTCTTTTCTTTTTATTTTTGTTTTTTAACTATTCCATTAAAGAAGTTCAGCTCAGTTCAGTTAATTACATCATTCCTACCCTAAATTTCCTAAGTCAACTACCAAAAAGTTTCTTTCCAGCTCCTTTCTGTCCTTTCACTATCAACCTACATGCTTCCTGATAATGACTGTTTCTAAGGTTCAGGTTTTTTGAGTATCAATCATGTGTAACTGCTCACATTAGTGCAGACTGTATCAGCAACAGAACAAGGGGACAGAGTCTCAAATTGTGCCAGGGGAGGTCTAGGCTGGATGTTAGGAGGAAGTTCTTCACAGAGAGAGTGATTTCTCATTGGAATGGGCTGCCCAGGGAGGTGGTGGAGTCACTGTCCCTGGAGGTGTTCAAGAAAAGACTGGATGAGGCACTTAGTGCCATGGTCTAGTTGACTGGCTAGGGCTGGGTGCTAGGTTGAACTGGATGTTCTTGGAGGTGTCTTCCAGCCTGGTTGATTCTATGATTCTATGAAAGTCCATCTGCTTCTGAGTATGATAGTGGCCATGTCTTCAACTGCTCTAAACCAGAATAACATCAGTAATTTCACATGGGTCTGAGCTGTTTTACACTCCTCTAAAGAGATGGTTCATTTACAATGACTGCAAGATACTTTACAGGGAGAGAGCTAAGGGTCACCTTGCCTGTGGCTGATATGCAGTCAGCTTTGCTCTGTTATGTCTATCACTTTTATTAGACTTGCTTTCCTTACAGGCAAGCCCTGTGCAAACCTCCTAGTTGGGTAATCTGCTCTTCATCACCCTGTGTATTTCAATCCACGTATTTACACGACTGGGGCTACGTGAGAAATGAGATCCACATCTCTTCACATCTGTACTCCCACTATGGAAAATATTTCACTGATGGGCTGTCAGGAATCATTACAAACCTGAGGAGCCAATGCCTTCATAGGAATGCCTTCAACTCATCTCCAGGTCTAGAGATGATTTATGAGCTGGATTAGGTTCCCTGCCTTCCCCAGATCTCAAAAAATTCTCCTTTCTGAAAAGGAAGATGCTTATTGCTGCAGAAATCTAAACACATCTGCTCTCAAGGAGCAGAGAGTGATAAAGCCCTGCACCTCCTCTGACTGTGAGGTGCCCCACAGACTGAACAACCTGAAACAATCGAACAGAGGTATGTGACCAGCACTCCCAGTTAGAGAGGGAATAGACACTGATGAGATCATAGTGTAGCAGTAAGCTAGGAATGGTATATCATTTGCAGTGTGGTTCTGCAGGCTGGAGAGGACAATCTTCATCCTCCTGCAGGCATCCGCACTCGACCTGCTGAGTCCATACAGCAAGTTGTGATAGTGTCATCTGTCAGTGCCAGAAAGTGTCCGGCACTCACTCACCCTACAGCTACTGATACACTTTAAGATGCAGCTCGGGACCTTTCTGCAGGCCTCCTACCTTCTGGCTAAAATAGAGAGGACAGCATGTTCTCACCTCACTAAGTATACCTTGCTTCTGTCAAGGCCCAGTTAAGCAAAGCACAAAACCTGTGGGGGCCTTTTACACACACAAAAATCGTTTACTTTTTTTTGCTTTTCTTTTTCCTGTCCATTTTGATGGGCAAATACCATCTCAACGTCTTTTCTCCTGTTAATTATGTTTTAAAAGAGTGAGATGGGAAAGAATAAAAAAAAAAAACAAAAAACAAAGAAGAGAGACTATTTTCCTGCTTGGTTAGTCCTTGGTGTCCTTTTCTTTGCCAGGAAGAAATTGCAGAGTGGGAGTTTCACAGCAACTAGTATTTTTAATAGACTTTAGATAATTAATATTTGGAGAAAAGGAGAAAAATCTACAGAAGTATTTAAAAAAAAAAAAAGTCCCTAGCAGTGCTTTGTCAGAAAATGAACTGCAAGAGTTCTTCAGGCATCCTTGCTATTGGTACCCAGGGCTGCAGTGGCGGTGGGCTCTTTCCAGTCTTGGCCTCAGCAGCTCTCTGGCAGGCTCTGCTGTGGAACGCCTCTGGCTGGGAGGCTGTACATGTGCCCTCTGCAACGAGGGTGTCCAGGCAAGAGCTATTTCCCTATCGAGCTGAGCTGGAGCCCCTGAAGCCAGGAGCACACCTCCTCCCAAACTCACACCTCCTTCTTCTCACCACTCACCACTTCAAGAGGTGAAAGAAAATAAAAAAGGGGCTTAGGAGTGACCTGAGAGGGGTTTGGATATGGTGACCCTCAGTTTCCTATCAGCACGTGAAATCCAAGCCCTCTTTTCTCTGTCTTTACTGCCCATTTAGAAGTGTTTCCCTGTTTTATGTCAGCTCACGGATGACACAATGTCACATTCAGAATTAACGAGGCCAGCGGGGCAGGGAGAATGTCATTAGACTAAATGCAAATGCAGTGCTCAGAACTGGCCCAGACCTTTGCCCTGACGCTGAATTAATTCAAGGCTAAATCTTGGATGCAAATAGCCCAGGGCATGACCCAGTTCTGGTTCAGACTAAATCCAGACTTCAAGCTCGAGAAAACTTTGTTATTTTTTCACTTTGAATTTTCATGCACTACTTAGTTTCTGTCTGTATGCCAGCTATGAGAGAAGAAATTTAGGAATACTGCAAAGGAGGTAATTCTTCAGCTCCCACCATTCAGACAAGAAGAGGAAGTGGCTAAAAAGTGTTTGAGAGTTTTCCAGCGTTCATTCGCAGGCTCCCCAAAAAGGAGCCAAATCCCAGTGATCATCCAGCCTGCTAGGTGGTTTGTGCTAATTGATCTCAGCAAGGTCTACTCCATCACACACACAAAAATACCCTATCTTTTCTGTCTCAGTGATGTCTCCTAAGGCTGAAACAAAAAAGGAATGGTAATAAATATCCTGTGCACATGGGTTTAATGTCATTACCTCTGAAATTAACTCCGAGTGGTCGTAGCCTCCAGCCGGTTCACAGCTTCTGACTGGATAGGTGAGCCAAAGCCACATTTTGAAATATACACATCATTTACATTTTCATTTACCTTTTTCTTCTTCTTTTGTTTTTTTTTTTACCTTTTTTTTTTCCACCTTTTTTTTTTCCCCACCTTTTTTTTTTTTTTTTCCCCTGCATTCAATAGAGCAAAATCCAAAATAAGCAAGTGGAAGAAAAGAAGTACTGAAAACCAAAGATGAAATGGAAAGGGAGTCCAATGCAGTTTTTCTAGAATGAAAATTTCAGATAATGACTTTTGGCCAAAGGTTTGGTATTCAAATATGTCAGTTTTCAGAAAGGAAAACAACTTCTGTGCATCTTCTGTGACTTCTTTTATTTGCTATAAAATGATGAGGATTAAGTATATTTGTTTTGTTCTGGTTCCAAGTATTGTTTCATATTTTTCTTTTCCTCATTTAAAGCAGGTTGAATGGTTTCTGTGACGAAATTCTTGTCTTCACCTTCCCAATATAATTTCTTGTCTTCCTCTCACAGATGTCCATTGTTGGCTCAGGGATGAACAAATATTCCCAGAGCATCCACAGTTACTACTGACCTCAGCATCTCCACTGAAACTAAACTGCAAAATTCAGAGTTAAAATGAGGTTCAGATTTTGGCTTTACTGTTTGGAATCTCAGCTGACTTTTAAGCCTACAAAATGAAGGATGGAGCATAGGGATCTCAGCTGCTAGATACTGGGGTGAAATAGCTCTGCCTAGCACTGCCCTCCATTAAGAGATTCTGTCCAGAGACCTTGCTGACTAACTTGCTGCACAAGAAAGTGGCTTCTCACTGAAAGCTCTGCATAAAGCTTGCATCTGTACATATCTTTCTTTTCTAGGCCTGCTTTTATTCCTAATGGCTTGTTGCCAGGGCAGGGTTTGCTAGTGAAATCCACATGAGAGTAGTTTTGAAAGCCTAAAAATCAATCATGACTTCAAGTTTTTCTCCCCCCCCCCCTTTTTCTGTAGGAATAGCACTCCTCCATCACCCCTCCTCTGCCCAGTTTGCACTGCTCTCTGAAGTTATCAATAAAAATTCTACAGCCAACACATAATTGGATTTCTATACAAGCTTTCAAAACTGAGCTGCATGAGTTGTAAGGGGCAGACAACTCGACAGAGGAGTTAGTGCTTCCAGCTCTACATATGTTTTCATTGCTTGCTTCTTTCAAAGCAATCATTTTCTCATTTTAGTTTGATTGTAGAAGGATCAGGTGAAAACAAACCACAGTTTCTTTAGCAACCAGCTCTGGTGGCTGGCCAATATTCATTGGAGTGCCAGCAAAATACTGTTCTGGGAACGGCTACCGGCGACTGCTTTCCTACTGGTGCTTAATGGGAAAGGGTTTGGGGTAAGAGAAGCACATGCAGCAAGTTGCACGCTAATTACAAGGCTTCTCTGAGGATATACCTTTGGATAACCCAGTGTCAGAAGTGAGATGGGCCGCAGAGCCTGGGAGGTACAAATGGTTTGGGTTTTAACCCCAGTAATAACTCTGATTTGGACAAGAGTGGCTTCCTTCCGATGAATGGTTTGAAGAGCAACAACAGAGCATTGCATCATTGACCTGCCATCATAGACATTTCCACAGCACAGGACAGACATCCAAACTGTTTAAACCAACCAAACAACCAGCAAAACCAGGTCAAACAACAGCAAATACCAGTCCTTCACACTTTGTGTTCTCTTCTCCTCCACTCCATCTTTTCAAGCCTTTGTACTAGAAGGGCAGAGAAGGCTACACTCTTCCCTGAAGCAAGTAAGTGATGGAGATGAAGACGGAAAGGATGAAGGTGGAGATGGAGATGCAGATGGAGATGAAGATTTATGTGGATGGCACTTAGAGTCCAGCTGCTCACTCCTTCCTCATCTCTGTTCCCACACTGGTCCTTTTTGACTGGCATGTGCATAGCTCAAGAGAAGATGTTCCCACACAGGAAGGTTTGTACCATAAAGGTACACAGACAATCTAGTCTGGTGCCTGGTGTCATTGACAGTACTTGTTATCAGCATTACAGCAGGCAGTGTAACCAGACATTAAAGTGAACATACTGCAGTGCTTCCAGAGTTTATTATATGTTTGCAAGAGGGCAGAAGCAAAGATGGGAGTTACCTTGTGCCACCAGGTAGATCACTCTCAGCATGCACAGTGATCTCTGCCTCACCTCTCACAAGCAGTTCTCCCACAGGCAGTGGTTCTTGTACTGCTGAGGTTGGGCTGGACTCTCTTGCAAAGAAACAGCAATATCTCCTTTCCTTTGCTTCTCTGCAGTGGCCATCAGCGGCTCCCCTCTCCATCACTTGTTCCAACAAGTTGTTTTTTTTCTTGATCTGGGAATGAAGGTCTTGTTACCAAGACCCCTTCCCACATCCTCCAGACATTCATTCCTTTCTGCTTGTCAGCTTCTGTGATCCTAGATCTTTCTCTTTTCTGTGTTTTTCATGGCAAGTCCATTCATCTTGCCTTGATGAGGGCTGGGTCTGAGTTTTATTTCCCAGCTGGCACCAGAAAGGAGAGGACTGCCTTGGGACTGTTGGGATGTGCAGACATTTCTGATGAAGCAAATGGGAGTTGCAAATGAGATTCAGGTCAATATCTCACTTCCAGCTCTAACGAATTCTGAAATGAAGGCTAGAACTGAACCTGGGCTTGAGACTTAGTTGAGCTCCTATTGTGAAAAGGAGCCGGAGCTAAGCATCACAAATATTTTGGATCTGAGCTGTTGTGAACCCTCAAAAGGAAATGCAAAGTGCATTTCCTATCTGTCTGTCTGAGGGCTAGGAACTGCACCACAGCAGAGCTTGAGGTGGAGGGTCTTTTTAGAGCCACTGTCTTGACCTGGGCCACCCACCTCCATGTCCTGCTGGTGGTGGCCAAGAGGAAGACTAGTTCTGTTGTGGGAAACATAATTGCTTTACAGTTTGCTTCCTGTTTGAATAAAACCAGCAGACCAAATTACTAAAGCATTTTGAAGGCACAGAATTTAAAGAGAATTGAATTAAGGATATGGAAACAGCATTTTTTGAGACACTTTCAACAAAAACTTTAAAAATATAAACCAGCACACTTGATGAGAGCATCTTTTTCCATCTCTAATGAATGTTTTGAAACAAAGCAACTTTATTTTGCTCCAAAGCTCCAGTGGAGGCAAGTTTTCTTTTTGCTTCATTTCATCTCCCTGGAATACTGAAAAACATCTGTCATGATGGCCAGGTCCCTCTTGCTTCCCTACAAATGTTGCTTTCACTTGAATCCATGTTTTCTTACAGGAAAAGCCTTTTTTGTGAGAATGGACATGAAACTGCCTGGGAACAAGCCATAACTCAATGCAACGTGGTCATTCATGGAGAACTTCTCCAGCCACTTGGTTCCCCTCCAGTACACAGGCTTGTAAATAAAACACAAAGGCCTCCTGCTCCCTGCAGCCCCAGCAGATGGAAACAATCTGTGCTCGTTCTATATCATTTTACACCCTGGGGAAATCAAGCAGGTGGTGACACCGTTACCTCTAACCAGGACTTTAAAGTAGTTGCTGTCCCCCCAGTGCCCAAGGGCAGTCTTCTTCTCTATCAAGCAGAGCTAGAGGAAGGTAATAGTGAGTGAGTGTGTGGTACATGTCCTGCAGCCCCCTTCTCTTGTTTGGCATGTTGACTCTGTATCCCACCAGCTGTCTGTGCAGGGACCTCTGGCTCTGAATGCCACCTGAAAGGAGTCTGCTGCCTGCAGCAGGAAGACCTCTGCCCTCAGTGTGTTCCTCACCCACCTTTCTAGCCAGATGGGAACAACCCTGAGAGGGGGTTCACCATCCACAGCAAAAGCTGTAGCCAAGGCCAGGCACAAATTCTACTTCAAGTCTCTAATCTGATCTTTTTTACCTGATTTCTGTCTGCCAGTTCCCAGTCTAAAAATGCTACTTTTTGTTACTGAAAAGGTCTCCTTGGTTTAAAATTACTCCTTTTTCCTTTGCCAATGATGTTATTTTACTTATTCATGCATTTCCTGCAGGTCACCCCAGGGAGCAGGGGTTAAGTTATGCAGTGCCTTGCAACTGGGACCACTCAGTTTTGGCAAGGTGAGTCTATGCTTTCCACTCCTGCTCTACCTGTTTGATGTGCTTCAGGTCAGTGATAACTTGTACAGAGATGGTGTAGGAATTTTGTGATCTGGGACCTCCTTATTCCCCAGCTACAGGCTGGGGACAGAGTGGCTGGAGAGCAGCCAAGAAGAAAGGGACCTGGAGGTACTGCTAGATAGTAGGCTGAAGATGAGCCAGCAGTGTGCCCAGGTGGCCAAGAGAGCCAAAGGCATCCTGGCCTGTATCAGGAACAGTGTGGCCAGCAGGACAAGGGAGGTTATTCTTCCCCTATACTCAACACTGGTCAGGCCACACCTTGAGTACTGTGTCCATTTCTGGGACCCTCAATTCAGGAGAGATGTTGAGGTGCTGGAACGTGTCCAGAGAAGGGCGACAAAGTTGGTGAGGGGCCTGGAACACAAACCCTATGAGGAGACGCTGAGGGGACTGGGGTTGTTTAGGCTGGAGAAGAGGAGGCTCAGGGCTGACCTCATTGCTGCCTACAACTACCTGAAGGGAGGTTGTAGCCAGGTGGGGGTTGGGTCTCTTCTGCCAGGCAACCAGCAATAGAACAAGGGGACACAGTTTCAGGTTGTGCCAGGGGGGATATAGACTGGATGTTAGGAGGAAGTTCTTCCCAGAGAGAGTGATTTGCCATTGGAATGGGCTGCCCAGGGAGGTGGTGGAGTCACCATCCCTGGAAGTGTTCAAGAAAAGCCTGGATGAGGCACTTAGTGCCATGGTCTAGTTGACTGGCTAGGGCTGGGTGCTAGGTTGGACTGGATGTTCTTGGAGGTCTCTTCCAACCTGGTTGATTCTATGATTCTTTGCTGAATGATTAGAAAAGATTTCAGAGCTCCCCCATCTCTGCCCATTCTGGTGTCTTTGAAATATTCCATTGGAACTGGAGGAAAAAGTCAATTGTGTTTCACAAACATCAGCTGCTTTTCTTAAAAAAAATTGCAGTCTTCCCCTCTTTTGCTTTTCAAGATTATTCATGGAAAGAAAAGGAGAAAATGAGTGAACTGTTGAAAAATTCTTCTTCGGCTTTTGTGTTTCATTAAAAAAAAAAATCCCAACTCTAGAGCAGTAAAATAAAAAAGAAATGTAGAGGAGGGATGATTCAGGGGAGAAGGAAACTCACATTCATCTTTGCCCAAAGCCAAAAACCAATTTAAATAGCAAATGTCATGCAACCACTCACTCTGCCCATCATTCCTTTCCCAAACACAGAGACAAAACAACATTTTATTAGGATAGAGTTTGTCTACACACAACTGTGCCTCTTTAAGAGAATGTTGTAGTAGGAGACATCTCATGCAATTTCTGTACATCATTTTCCTTGTAGAATGCACCTTCCAGCTGGATTGTTCATTCCAGTAGGCAGCTGGGAGATGCACTGTGCCAAGGTGAGAATGTTTATTTTGACATAATCTCAACCATATCAAAGATTTCACTTCAAATCCATAGGTGAAAACCCACAATCCTGACCAAAGGTGGCCTTAAAATGAGTTACCCTTGCTACAATAGATGTGTACTCATCATAGAGACCCAGTGTCTGAGGCCTCCTCCAAGTGAATCAAGGTACTTCTGAATGGAGCAAGGCTATGAAAGGGGAAAGCACACTTTTAGTTTCTAATTTTATCAGTGCCAGGCATCCTACTGCAGTGGCTTCATGCTTCTATCTCATGTAGTTATGGCAGAAAAGCTTTAGGCCAAAGTGTATTCCTTATGGTGAAAGGAAAACTATCAGGCAGATAGTACTAACACAGTGCCAAGAACAAACTGCTTGATTTGCACAACCTGTTGGATTGCTCCTTTCAGCACTGTTGATAGGATGGGAATAATGCAGTCAATGATATAAAGCTATTGCATGTGTCAGTGGAGACTATCCTGAAAGGAAGCTTTCAAATCAGAAGTGTGATTAGAAGGCAGGAAGAGAGATTATAGCCTAGGAAAACACGTTGGGCTAGAAGATACTGAAGGACTCACTTTACAGCAAGATAAAAAACTAGGAATATTGTGGAAGTAGACAGGACTGTCAGGGCTGTATAGAAACCAGATTTAACACAGAGCTTCTGTTGCTGTGTTTCCTTGCACAGGAATATCATGGATGTTCACAGATACTCTGTGAAGTTGAGTCATTACATTTGAATGTAACTAAATGTAAATAAATATGAGGCTTGCTATGCCTGGAGATTGAAGTTCAGAGTAAAAGAGGATGTTCCTCTAAACCAGTGGAATGTTTACAATTATGTTAATGCAGATTCAAAATCAAGAGTTTGGGAAAGTTATAAAATATATTGACACATAATTATTAATAAAGAAAATTTATAAGAAACTTTCCCAGTGAGCAATTTTTCTTTTCCTTAGGATCACCTGCTTCTGAGTGTAACTGGAGTAAACATATTGGTCCAAATGTCTCAGGCAATTGGCAAGCATCAGAGTCTTTCCTTCTGGTTTTACTCTTACAATTCAGCTAAAGGTCAAAATGCTCATTTTTTTGTCTTCTCCCTCTGTATTTCCCCAATATCTGTTGCTGCTTTCCTTATTCACACTAAAAAAGCCAGTGTTAGCATACTGGTGTCCTCCAAGCACCATCCAGATCCTATGAACTGTGGCATCTGAGTTTTGTAGAAAGATGAAGAATATTTTAATGTGGATGTTTTTGTTTTGGCCAAGACTGGGTTCCTTTTGCAGCATTTCCAGACCCCAGTAATAAACCTCTGGAGAAAGTTGGGGGTTGAGAGATTTGCAGCTTTGTTGTGCTCGCTGCAGAAGTTGGAATAACTTGGATAAACATTGGTTAATCAGTACAATTCCTCATGCTTATCTGCAATAAACCCAGACTGCCTACTCTTTACTATTCCCCCAACACTAGTTTTCACCAGACATAATCACAAACATTCCTGTTTTCTGATAACACAGAGAGAAGCAAAGTTGATTCAGAAAAAATTGTGTGTGTGAGCACAGGCAGTTGGGGCTGCTGCTTGCACCCAGGGGCTGCTGCTTGAAGGGGCTTGCCAGAGCCAGCCTGACTTCCAGCCCAGCTGGGGAGATAGGGAGCTGAGGAAATCTGACTTCTGAAGAGCATGGATAGCCTGGGATAATCACTTCTTGTAAGCCACTGAAGTAGGTCTCTTGCATTTCACTTCATGATAGCACTGTGAAGTGTGTGTGTGTGTGAGATGGTGACATTTATGAGAGAAGTGAAGAAACAGCTGGAGGAGCTAGATGCTTCTGAATAGCTGCTAGAGTGTAATGGATTTTTGGTGAGCCTGGTCATTCCAGCAATTTGAAGTTCACAGAGTAAACAAAATTATTCAGAAGCTTTCTTCAACTGAGAAGAAGTTTTCAATTAAAAAATGCTCAGGGAAATTGGGAAATGTGGCCACATTCCTTGCTCACCTTCCCAAAAGAGTTATTTTTTAATTTGTAAATATTTTGTTTAACATTTATCAAACAGGGCAGTCAGTCTTGATTTGGGTTGGGTTGAATATGAGGTTTAGGATGGAACATTCCAATTAATGTTCTCTTTTTCACCTGGCTAGAAAAAGTGTGTATTTCTGCCTCTCGATGTTTTTGGTCTGGATTCCAAACAGAAAAACCTAAGATGAAGATGCTACTCAAGACATAGTATAACTTTTCTGGACTGCTTTTCATAAATCACCTCAGGCTGAGATCAGATTATACCCAGCTCCTATCTCAGCCCAGACCTCCCAAGGGAAAGCTGCCTGCAACCAGGAGAGTAGTAACCTTCTGAAGGAGATGAATCATACCCTCTCTGGTGGATGACAAGGAACAGTGGATTTGCCCAGCAGATAATTTCAGAATAGAAATCTGAAATTCAAAAGTTTATGTCTATGTTTATGCCCAGCTGGTTGGAAGCAAGGAAGACAGGAAAGTATTTGATCAATGCAGAGTCTGTGATTTTCAAACCCATGCTTTTGGAGAGGGTAGGGAAAGGAAGAGGGCTAATGGGATTAGTTCTGATGATAAAACTCTCACAGCAGATGTGCTGCTATGCTGGGAAAACATTTCAGCCCTCCCACTCCCTGATCTCTGGTAGGCTTTCCCCACACCATTCTTAGGGCCTCTATAGGCATGGCCACCCAGCCCACCCCAGGGTGTGGGACTGCAAATTCAGCAGTCTAACTTCCCTTCTTTGCCTCCTGCTTGCTCCTCTGTCTCTAACTGGTTTGTGGTGCTGCCAACCCATCCCTACTTCCCACAGTCTTGACCCAGCAGCTGGGTTTAAGGAGTCCTTGGCTCTTGCATTCACAAATTGGAGCCCCTGGATTTGCAAACAGCAGGGTGAGCATTCTGGGTCACTCCACAGGCTAGCTTGGCTGCACCAGGTATCTTCTGGGACTTCGGCAGCAGACCTGACTGTTTCACAATGGACACTGAAAAATGGAGTATAAATCTTGGACTTCAGGAGACAAGATTACATCTTCATTCACATTAATTTGCAACCATGACTATAGTTCTCCCAACCTTGTTGAAAACATATCTATTTATTTATTTTCTTATGTTATCAATGACATTAATAGCTCAGCAGCAGCTGCTGCCAAAAGAACGATCCAGGTTATAGGCTCAGTGAAGAATAATATTTTACACTATTTGAGATAAATAAATCTTGATTTTTCAAGCAGACAAAGTTATTTTATTCAGTAAGGCACTCAGAAAAGGAATATTTTGATCTCCAAAGGATTCAAAAAGTGCCAGTGATACAGAATGCAATCACCACAGCAGATTTATTCATCCATTTTCCCTCCATCACTTGTCATGTACTTTTCAAACCAAGCTGACTGCCAAAGGGACCCGTTCACAAGACATTTATAGTAAAAGTTGCGTCCATCCAAACCAGATGGAATGCAGATAGTGCAGGATATGACAGGGGAGCAGATGTTTTCTAATCATTCCCGCATCATTCCTGGTCACTAGCCAGTGGTACTGGGGTTATCCCGTCCCCATGCAAGAGCAGCATGGCTTTGCACTCTGCAGAGACATGTGCTAATCCAGATGCCTGCTTCGGAGAAAGATTAGGAGACTCGGCACTGGTATTTTTATGATGCCTTGCTGTTGCACCTCATTTAATTTTTATGTTGACTGTAAACAAAGCAAACGAGTATCAGTGCTTAAACCACACTTTTCACAGGCAGTGTGGTTGCTCTGGAGCCCTCTATTTCTACAGGAGAGGTGTAGCAGCTCTGCAAGGCTGTGTGTGGCCCCCTCTCTGGCTTCTGGTTATTGTCTCTCAACTGTGACCTGTGATAATATAATTAGTATAATTATTTTTTGTCTGTTCACTGTCATCTCTAAGTCACTTAGTGGATTACATTAAATGTCTTGTGGTTGGTTGGGTTTTTTGTTGTTGTTTTGGTTTTGTTGGGTTTTTTTTCTCCTAAAGACTGAGTATCTCTTCTATTTAAATTCTGTAAAGGAATCCCTTTTGTCTTCAGTTAGACAGTAGATAAAATCCAAATGGTTGCTGGAAGAGAAAGATTTAATCTAGGCAGACCTGCTGTGAAATGTTCTCATTCATTTATATTCATAGAGACGTAGATGTCCATATATATGTATCAGCTATGTGTATCAGCTATGTCTATATCAGCTATGTCTACATCTGTATCAATCTGCAGTCCCACACTAGGTTCTATGATGCTTTAGCTCATGTTGCCCCAGAATTGAACCAAAATAGTATTTCCTTAGCAGAGCTCCTTTCATTCAAGAGATCATATGGATTAGATTTTTCTTGGGAAGCTGGAATTTTCTCAGAAGATCCCATTCACACATCCATGAGTTTTATTTCACTGTGCAGTGGTTATTGAATATTTGCATTCCAGTGGCACCTGAAGTGGGGAAAGAGATGCAAGATTTTTCACAAAGTCTTGGGTAGGTTTGTACCTCCTGGACTTTAAAACTGTGTATGGTGCCTGCACTACCATCATCTAACAGGTCCCAGCTGTGTCTCCAGGTATTGCACTCAAACCTCAAGGCTGTAGAGGTGCTATACACTTAGTGTTGTAATCAGTTTAGGTGCATCTGAAAACAGTCCTGATTTCTTTGTAGTCCACTATGTGTACATATATCCCTGCATATATGAGAAAATACTTAGGTAATAGTTGGTCTGTGTAGAAACTATTTTTTTTCTTCAAGAAGTCTTTTAAAATAAATGCAGGGATTTTTGTATCACTTCGTGTGTGAAGGACAGGGGTTTTGGTGCAGACAAGGAACAGTTTGAGAAACATCAATGAAAGAGGTATCTGTATTAAGGGTATTAGATGCTGGAGAGAAAGAAGCTGATGGCTCTGTAAATGGTTTCATATTGAGAGGTAGCAGTGCAATTATTTTATTTTTTTTTGGCTTTCCTGCTGCTGTCAACAAGGGAAAGGCCTAAGCACCAAATGTGCTTTGTAAAAAAATTATCCTCCACCTCCAGGCAGAAGAGAATTAGAAGGCAGACAAAAGTGATGGAGAGTCCATTATCCAGCTTGAGAACAGAGATACTGGGTTGCTTGTGAAAAGGCAGGAAGGCAAAATCCTAATGCTCAGGAGTACAGTAATATTTACACTGCTGATAGTGACACACAGACTGAGGACTAAGACCAGCTGGACTTAATCTGTGAGATCTCATGCTAGGGTTGCATCGAGTTTCTATCTCTTAGCTGGATTAATTTGGAGCTTGGCTCTCAGTCAGCCACGGTCAAGATGTGATCCTTTCCACTGTCCTTCTAGGGAGGAGCATGGCTGGCATGTTGTATTTCCTTGGCCAATCTTTGCTGGGAAGTGCTCCCAGGGAGCAAAGAATGGGTATTTAATTGCTCTCACATTTCCAGAGGGAGTCTTGAGATGCCTCTTGGCAAGGGCTGAGAATACCTGAAGGTAAATGGAAAATCACATTTTGTTACTTGCATCAGACCCCTCCTGGTGTACAGAGGATTTTGCTCTTTACATCCCCTCAGCCATGCACTGTTCATGAGGGTACAATTTACAACAGACTTTGTGTGGGTGGGTCTGCTCAGAGAAGAGTGATATTAACCCAAGCATAGAGCCAAACAGCTTTGCTTTCCCAAGGATGAAGTGAAGATAAAACAAATTATGGCTAAAAAAGATTTAGCAATGTAAAATCTGGAAGCTGTCAGGAATATGGAATTGCAATTACAGTCCTATCCTACTCTCAGCCACACCATAAAAAGAAGGTCACCAGGATCCTTCTGCTGAAGGCAGACAGGATGTATCTATTGCTCTAGGTATGGTGGTTGCAAGGAGGTCATTAGGCAGAGGGATTTCTTTTCAGAGAATCATTTTGCTATTTAAGCTTGGAAAATGTGCCTTGGCTTGAGAGTGAGGCCAAGCAGGAGGCATAAACTCTGCAAGGGCAACAGACCTAGCCTGAAAAATTCATATCCACACCTGACCTTTTGGCTTTCACCTCCAGGAGATCGTTTCCAGGGAATAAATAACCTGGTCATTCTTAAGTCCATTGGGCAAATGCAGTCCTTTCAAGGTCTTTCTGTAAGCTTCAGGCATCCAGAACAGATGAACATATGCCAGCATCTGAAGCAGGGGTCAGAGCGGGTAGAGCAGAAAGCAAGTATAAAAATCTCCTGAATATTGCCTGTGACTTTAATTCAACGAAACACTAAGACATGTGCTTAGCCTGAAATTGTAGTGCAAACAAGTCACTTGTCTACTTAAGGCTAGGCATGTGGTTAAGTACTTTGCTGGATCAAAGCCAGCATGTGTAGTAGGATGCTACTAGATGAGAAATCAGACTAGATGCAAACATGTGAGAGTGCATCAAACTGGCTCAGGAGCTGAGCTCTGCAGGCAGCACTTGTGAAATGGATGTCACACTGAGCTCTAGAAGGAGAGAGCATATTTCAGTGCCAAGGTTTAGCTTGGTGGTGCCACATGAACAGAGTGTAACCGTCTGTGTAACTTACACATGCTGGTACCTTCACTAGAGGCCCTGTCGTCAGGGTACAGTGGGCAATAAGAGCTTTTCTGAAGAATCATACTGATATACTCCGGAGACAGGATTCCTGTCTCTATATCAGAGTGTCACCTTTATTGTATGGGTGTAAGCAAATGCTGTAAATTGTTATTCATCCTTACACAGTGTTGCTGTGCTGTTTGAAGTGAGTATCTTAGACTGAGATGATTAAATCCTCTGGCCCTTTTCACTGAGCATGGATGTAACCTATGTGACAGAGAATGAATGAGAGAAGCTGAGAGAGAATGACACAAAGACATATTTCAATACCTAAGTTTTGGGTCATGTCCTGGAGAACAGCCAAAAAGGCAGGGCTGACTATGAACAGGGCTGCCTGGAAAGGGACCAGGGCAGTGAGCAGAGAAACTCTGTACTGCCATGTTCAACGAACTGTGATTTTCTATTCTTTGCAAATGGGCAAATTGCAGCAAAAGTGTAAATCACAGCAACACTGTTCTGTTGGGTTTTTTAGTTCCTAACAGAAATAAGATCCAAAACCTTGGGCACCACTAAAGGCTCGAGATAGATATGATTACAGTGACTTAAACACTTAATATTTGTTAGCATAGAATCATAGAATCAACCAGGTTGGAAGAGACCTCCAAGATCATCCAGTCCAACCTAGCACCCAGCCCCATCGAGTCAACTAGACCATGGCACCGAGTGTCTCATCCAGGCTTTTCTTGAACACTTCCAGGGACAGTGACTCCACCACCTCCCTGGGCAGCCCATTCCAATGGCAAATCACTCTCTCTGGGAAGAACTTCCTCCTAACATCCAGTCTATATCCCCCCTGGCACAACCTGAGACTGTGTCCCCTTGTTCTATTGCTGGTTGCCTGGGAGAAGAGACCCAACCCCCACCTGGCTACAACCTCCTTTCAGGTAGTTGTAGACAGCAATGAGGTCACCCTTGAACCTCCTCTTCTCCAGGGTAACTCCTCTTCTCCAGCTCCCTCATAGGGTTTGTGTTCCAGGCCTTTCACCAGCTTTGTTGCCCTTCTCTGGACACATTCCAGTATCTCAACATCTCTCTTGAATTGAGGAGCCCAGAACTGGACACAGTGCTCAAGGTGTGACCTGACCAGTGCTGAGTACAGGGGAAGTATAACCTCCCTTGTCCTACTGGCAACACTATTCCTGTTACAGACCAGGATGCAATAATATGCAGGTCAGCATATTATCATCAGAGACCACTCTGAGGTGAGCATGTATTTGTAGGTTGACTGTCACACAGGGGCTACATTCAGAGCTGAGGAGCACTGCTGGTCTCCCAGAGCCTTCTCCATCTGTGCCCTGGGGAGCTTTCCTGTGGGTGCTGCTGGCACGGGGCTGTGCTGTGCAAGGTTTCATCCAGCAGCATCAAAGCACTGAAAAGCTGCACTTCCATCTCCAGGAATGCTTTTTTCACCCTCGATCTGAGGGGATGAATCCCACTCTGCAGTCATGCCAAGCAGTCAAATGAGGGCTTATTTTCATTAAGAATCTGTGGTAGTTTTCTGCTCTACCAAAAACCAGATCAAATGACAGAAAAGATCTTGTGATAGTAAGAAAGTGAGATGCGTTTTGCCCACTTACAGACACACACACATGAGATTAGCTAAAGGGGTGTTCCATTGGAGGTTTTCTTTGAGGAATATACCTTAGTACTAGCAGAGAAAAAACCCAAGAAGCTTAAGGAAGTAACTTCCAGTATGAGAGTGTGGCACTTGAGTATTCCCACTGCTTCAGTGCCAAAAGCTAGACTTCATTCATTAGAAACCATACACTGCTCAATTTAAGTCTGTGAATGAGTTAGGGTCTGGCTTTTGTGTCTTACAGGAAATTCATCATGGGATGTCAAAAACATTTCTATTCTAAAATGATGAAAAAATACAAATTGGGGTTTGATTAAGCATATTGAATGTGTAAAGATTCAGAACATTTAATTTTACTTTTGATTTCTTTTAAGAAATAAAATATTCTGATATGTTTGTGGGAGTTTTTTTGTTTTCTTTTAAAGGTGTTCTGAAGAGATATTGCCACAAAGGAAAAATAGTCTTTCTCTGAGTGGGTATAACTACATTAAGAGTTTCAGTGCTTTTGAAATGTTTAATTTTGGAGATTTTCACTTGAAATATTAAAATCAGCTTTTAACATTTTTCCATTCAGAAAGAAGTACCTCCTCTTAGCTAACAATTCTCTCATTAGATGATACCAAAACTCCTCTGAAAGCTCACTTGGTGAGAAAGGGCTTTATTTCGTAGAGCACTGGGAAGTAGCCATCTCTGGCAAGGACTGTGCAAAGGTTTTCAATGGCTCAGGAATTCATGATTAGAGGTTTAAGCTAAGAAGCGTCCCAAAGGGGGTTTGGTGCATGGAGCTCTCAGTGATATTTGGCCATAAATATTAAGATTTTAATGCCATGTGTGGTGAGCAGTCTCAGACTTCAGTGAAATACAGAAAAACTGCTTTGTGTGTCTAAAAGTGATCTACCAAATACTATGCCTCTGAAATGTATTTGAAAATAGCTTTACCTTGGATTTAACTGGGTGTGCTGGGATACACCTCACCCAAAGAAACAAAGACAGACTGCATCAAGAGATTTGAAGCTGGTCCACTTTTTTTTTTGTTTGCATGTGTACTTATCTGTCAGCAGAAAACTAATATATATAGCAAAGGTGAAAGAACAAAAAAAATGCAAGTTTCCAGAACAAATATTTCAGCTAAATTTGTTTGGATGAATGACACCCAAAAGTAGGCTTTTATATATGTATCAGAAGCAGCACATATATACACATATGTATGTATATGACTTTCAGATACAGAGTAGTCTTTGTTAGGAAACTTTCTCACTTAACTCTGATCTTAGATGGAGGCCTGTTATCTACACAGCACACAGTCATGGGATAATCTGATTAAAAGAGTTTCAGATACAGGTAATCTTATGAAAAGCACTGAGCTATTCCAAGGCATGATTACTATCACACTGCTTAATTATATTTTCTTTCTTTAGGAAAGTGTAGCTATCTGAAAGTGTAATGGAGTGGTTGCTGTTTGTGTAGCTGTGAAGAAGGGAAACTCACCGGTTCATTAGCAAAGCAAATGATTTGCCTTTGGCATTAGTTAACCCTAAGGGCTAAATTCCACCCTCAAGTACAGAACGAAGAGAATAACAAGGATTAGACTGGATTTGCAGTGCTGTGAGTGAGAACGAAATTTGGCCCTTACCCTTCAATGGGAAAGTAAATACAATATTCCTGCTTTCCATCCATCATGTCAGATAGCTAGATGGCTTGATTAGATTACTGAGGCCACACTCACAAGTACGTGTATTTGGCTGAGTAGAAAAATGCCATTAAAATGAGATTCCTGGAATTTAGCAGGAAACCAAAATATTTCTTCTCCAAACTCATTATACTTGCAGAAAAAAATGGGGTAAATAAATGAGAAAGCTTATATGTTTGAAAGCTCATATATATATATATATGAGGGACCCTCAAGGAGTGCCTGCTGTCTGTGTTTAAAATTGGAAGCGTTTAAATACCATTTATCAGATCAGGTTCTTCAGTTTTTGCCTGGATTTGTGACAGGTCTTTGCATAATTCTGTTTTTGTTGTGGAAAAACTTTTGACTTGCACACTTTTGGAAAATGCACATTTTTAACATTTTGTCCTGTAGAGTGTACACTGAGCATAATATTTATCCCAGATCTAGAAGATGGAATAGATCTTCCAGCATGAGGTTCTTTTGCTGGGAGGAGCATTTTTTTACTTTATAATGTGTTGATTTCTCAGTCTAAACACTCCATGCATAGCACTGATTTCGACATAGCTCAGGGACAGTGGAGTACCTGGATGCTTTTCTGCCAGCTCAGCTTTCTTGGTTGATAGCTTGCAACCATAGCATTTGTAAGTTACAGCCTTCAAGGTAGAGAATATAGGCTTCCAAATTTTAGATAGAAGAACACTGGACAAAACAGGAGTCAGTGTTGGGCAGATAAGTGTAAGTTTTCACAGCAGCCCCACGAAACGCAGAGGATTTCACCATAGAATCATAGAATCAACCAGGTTGGAAGAGACCTCCAAGATCATCCAGTCCAACCTAGCACCCAGCCCCATCCAGTCAACTAGACCATGGCACTAAGTGCCTCATCCAGTCTTCTCTTGAAGACCCCCAGGGACGGTGCCTCCACCACCTCCCTGGGCAGCCCATTCCAATGGGAAATCACTCTCTCTGTGAAGAACTTCTTCCTAATATCCAGCCTAGACCTACCCTGGCACAACTTGAGACTATGTCCCCTTGTTCTATTGCTGGTTGCCTGGGAGAAGAGGCCACCCCCCACCTGGCTACAATGCCCCTTCAGGTAGTTGTAGACAGCAATAAGATCACCCCTGAGCCTCCTCTTCTCCAGGCTAAACAACCCCAGCTCCCTCAGCCTCTCCTCATAGGATTTGTGCTCCAGGCCCCTCACCAGCTTCGTTGCCCTTCTCTGGACATGTTCCAGCACCTCAACATCTTTCTTGAATTGAGGGGCCCAGAACTGGACACAGCACTCAAGGTGTGGCCTGACCAGTGCTGAGTACAGGGGAAGAATAACCTCCCTGCTCCTACTGGCCACACTATTCCTGATGCAGGCCAGGATGCCATTGGCTCTCTTGGCCACCTGGGCACACTGCTGGCTCATCTTCAGCCTACTATCTATCAGTACCCCCAGGTCCCTTTCCTCCTGGCTGCTCTCCAGCCACTCAGTCCCCAGCCTATAGCGCTGCTTGGGGTTGTTGTGGCCAAAGTGCAGGCTGCATTTGGCTAGAAACTAGCTCATCCAAGAGGGATTAGTGGGAACGGGATTGGTGGATCTTGTGAAGGGCTGCCTCTACCAAACCCACGGCAGAACCGCGGTTCTGACTGGTTTTGTTTCTTCAGTATTGCATTTCTGTATATTACATTTACATTTCTTAGAAGGAAAACCACCATGGAAACATGTAGCTGTGAACGCTGGCAAGGAAAAGCTTGGTTGTCAGTAGAGAGTGGTAAGGGACTGAAAAGGTAAAGCTACATGGTGCTGGGAGGAATACTGAGAGATTTTTAGCCCTTGGCTGTTAAGTTCAGATAATGACTTCTATGTCATCTGGACAGCACAACACTGGCCACAGGACTGTGGTGAGCCATAAAAACCTGACCCATGTTTTTCAAGTTTTCTCCCAATCTGTCCTTCTTGATATAGGCTCTGCTTCTCTGTAACCTCATTATACCCATGTGTTAGGTATCCCCACTGTTCCCATGTATGTTTTCCCTTCTTTCCCTCATGTACATACACACACAGCAGGTAGGCAGAGATTTGTCATCCAGTGTGATTTTTAAAGGTATACAGGGAAGGATTCCAACATTATTAAGTTTTCTCACATTAAACCATCTAATTTATTGTTAATATGTTGCATTTTTTTTTTTGGGCTGATGATGCTTTTGTATGTTGTGTTTAAATCCCTTTACTGCTAGTGCAGTAAAACTTCAGCTACACCTAAAAGCATTCCTAATAAGTAATCTTGAACTCCACTTATTTCCCATTAAAACCTCTGTTTTGTAGGAGTCTTCTCTTGTTTAATGGATATTTTTTCCCTTGCATTCAGCATTTCCATCATTTGCAACTGGATCTAGTGCAAAACCTTGTGGAATAAATTTTGATCCCAGTGTATATACTGAGGGTAATATAAGTGGCATTAGAAGAGCTGCTCCAGATTTGCACAAAGAGAGGCTGAGGGAGCTGGGGTTGTTTAGCCTGGAGAAGAGGAGGCTCAGGGGTGATCTTATTACTGTCTACAACTACCTGAAAGGACATTGTAGCCAGGTGGGGGGTGGCCTCTTCTCCCAGGCAACCAGCAATAGAACAAGGGGACACAGTCTCAAGTTGTGCTGGGGTAGGTCTAGGCTGGATGTTAGGAGGAAGTTCTTCACAGAGAGAGTGATTTCTCATTGGAATGGGCTGCCCAGGGAGTTGGTGGAGGCACCGTCCCTGGGGGTCTTCAAGAGAAGACTGGATGAGGCACTTAGTGCCATGGTCTAGTTGACTGGCTAGGGCTGGGGGATAGGTTGGACTGGATGATGTTGGAGGTTCTCTTCCAACCTGGTTGATTCTATGAGAAGGGTCTATTGAAAGAGCAGACAGATTCAAATTGTAAAACAATGCACCACATGCACTAGAAAGAAAGCTGCAAGCAGCAAACACAGGTGCACTTTACAGTGCATCTAGTGTTTCCAAGGGCGGGTCAGGGACTTAACAAGCACTTGATCGAGCGACTAAAGCTACCTCAGATACTGAGACGCACTCAGATTGTGAGACTGATTCACAAACAGGTTCCTAGAGGCTTCCAGCTACTTTTGTAAGAGGGAACCAGGAGCTGTGAGCCCTATTGCCTTGCAGCTGCCACAAGCACAGTCAGAATCTTGAGTGCACAGCAGCAGTATGAAGTGAGGCAGGAACCTGGAGAAGGAACCCCAGAAGTGAGTGCATCATGTGGGGAGCTACCTAGACTACCAAGCAGGAAAGGCAGAGAGTGAGAGGAGCATCAGTCTTCTCTCACAGGGAGACTCAGCAGCAGCATGGTTGTGTTCATCTCTCCACAGCTGAATATCCAAACTCAGTTGACTTTTAGTTACTAATGGAAATATCTGTCTACAACTACCTGAGGGGAGGCTGTAGCCAGGAGGAGGTTGCTCTCTTCTCTCAGGTGGCCAGCACCAGAACAAGAGGACACAGCCTCAAGCTATGCCAGGGAAAATTTAGGCTTGAGGTGAGGAGAAAGTTCTTCACTGAGAGAGTCATTGGACACTGGAATGGGCTGCCCGGGGAGGTGGTGGAGTCGCTGTCCCTGGGGCAGTTCAAGGCAGGATCAGACGTGGCACTTGGTGCCGTGGTCTAGCCTTGAGCTCTGTGGTAAAGGGTTGGACTTGATGATCTATGAGATCTCTTCCAACCTTGGTGATACTGTGATCCCTGCTCCAATCTCACCTTCCTCACCCCTTGCCAGAGCCTAAATAACTGAAAAGTGAAAAATTCAGGTGAAGAGATGATTTTCAAAAGGGTGTGCAGAACACAGCAGTAGCTCAGGCTCTCCAGACTACAAAGAGCACTATGAGTTGCTGCCTGTGAGGAGGAGCTCTCACCATCATGCTGCTTACCTGGGACAAAGCAGAGCACCACAGACTGATCAGCTCACCTCAAGCAAATGAGAGCTCATGGAGATCCTTCAAGAGATATATCTAAGATCAGAATGAATGTGTATGGGGGCAGAAATGGCTGAGAGATAGTGACTAAGTTAATTGGTGATCAAAGATGTTTTTTTAACAAGCAGGTCCACCCACTGGACAAGATTTGATACTTCCTCATTTCTGTCACTTTGACTTCATGACTTTCCTAATGTAACTTTTTAACAGGTAATGTAAGAGACACACCTGTAGTTACAGGTAGCTAGATAATAAAGGAAAGTGCAGAAAACTTATGAAGTGTCTTATTAGTAATGATCTGTTTCCTGCATTTGTTAATGGCTCTAGAGAGAAGCCCTGGGAATGAGAAGGAATCTGGCTGTGTGGACCAATACCTGTCATCAGTATTTGTAACCAATGCAAAAGAAAGAAATCAAAGAACAGATTTTTCCAGTCCGTGCTTGTAGAAGAAAGTCCTGTAGCTGTATTCCATCCCTAAGCAATGCAACATGATCTCTTCTGGTACCTTCCAAATTTGCATTTCTAATCTTTTCTTTTGCAATATAAGGACTGTATAAAATGCCTTGGAAAAAAATTGCAAGTTGAGTTACACATAGAATTACATAATGTTGACATCTTGGACTTTAAGTAATGGCAGCAACCTCAGGCTCAATTGTCAAGCCATCTACAGCTGGCTGGAGTATGTTAGTGACACCTTTGATGATGCTGGAGTTGTCATGGTGTCACTATGGAGGCATGTAGCTCTTACCACGTCTGTGAGCAACAAGAAGAGTGTCTCTTGAAAGCTCTGTGTTATAAATGCATGACAGTGAAAGACTCTTACAATGTACAAATATATGGTAACTGATCAGTAATACAACACTGTCACACTTTAAGTTGGCTCAGGTGGGAGGGTGATTGATTTCAGGTGAAGCTGCTGGGCTGAAGGAGGAGTTCACATCAAACACGAATATTCAAAGCAGGGTAGAAACTTCCCCCCTCCCTCCCCCCGTTCCTCCACAGGAAAGAATTGCAAATAAAAATTGAAGAGTGTGGGATTTTTTTTCTCTTTCAGTTTGAGAAGTTTGGCTCATATTTGCTCTCGTATTGCACACTACAGTGTGCTGCTAGATTATACACTCTCATGAGCATTAGCTCCTTGGAAAATCAGAGGACTGATGCATGGATAACTGCACTCCAGTTTCATTCTAGTATCAAGAAATGAGTGATTTCCGTCTGTGGCCATGAACATCCCTGCAGAAGCTGCAATGCAGCCAGACAACGCATATGCAAATGTCATCCTCTTGATCTGTGAAAGCCCTGCTAATATTGCCTCCTTTTCAGAGTGTGTGTTGCAAGAAAGGAGCATGGTTAAGGTATTACTGGCCACATGAGAGATCCATGCATTTCCAGTTAAGCATCCCCCATCTATGCAACCCTCTTTTTGCTTAGTTCACTGAACAGGAATATTTATAGCCCCATTGCTGGCTTTGTCTATGGACATCTATCTACAGGGAGAGAGTAAATAAATCCTAAGTTTTGCCTCAAAAGAGAGGATATCTGCTTATTATTTCACAGTGATTGCAAATCCTCTTCCTTTCAAAGGCTTTTATAAACACACAGTCTCCAGCTTTGGCCAGCTTAGGGCCACAAACTCGGTGAACATTTGGCTAATGTGAATCTCTGTGGCTCTCCTGTGCGAGCCATTTCCTTGTGTGTATTCGACAGCAGAGACACTTGTGATGAGTCAGTGATTGCATTAGCAAACAACATATTTTTAAGGTACTACAGAGGCTAAAGGGACCGTGAAAGACTGGGAGAAAACCAGATCCAAATGAGTCATTATGCTGGCTAGCAAATCGTTGGGTCTGTGTTCTTCTCTTTCATTTGCTGGAGTCCTGACAGCTTATAATATTGATGTAAAGGCTGAACTGAGATCCTACAGAAAATTTGGCTTGAAGGGACATCCTGAGTACAGTTAAAGGTGGTAGCCTCGGCTAGGTCTCCATCAGCATCAATGCTACTCTCCAATAACAGGCACTACTTGCAGATCTGGGACTTAAAAAGATGGTTTAGTGGTGGATTTGGCAGTGCTGGTTGCGGTAGGACTTTCCCAGTATAAACAAAGCTATGATTCTGTGGTAACAGGTACAAGATTTAACAGAAAGTGAGACCATTTCTCCTCCTTTCCCAAGCTGCAGAGCTCAGCAAAGAAGCCCAGAAGAGCAACTAGGAGCAACTATGCAAAGTTCAAAAACCATGCATGCAGCAGCACTTGCGAGGGTGTTTGCGGTCTTCAGTGGGTGCTGATGATGGGGTTTTGAAGCACTATATTTAAGGTGCTGACTGCTAACAAAGCTACCTGATGCACAGAGAGAGTAGAATGCATCCCTTGGACACCAGAGAATATTGTTCTGAAATGTTCTTATTCAGGCTCCTGTTTTTACTCCTGTATGCTGTTTGATAACTGGTACTTGCTAGTCCAGCTCCCTGTGACAGAAATGAGATGGAGAGGACTCTTTGAAGAAGTTTTGCTGGCATGCCTGTGTGCTGGCACATTGCAATGTGGTGGTGAGCAGAAGACTACTCTGTGGCCCAGCTGCCTGTAATGCCTGTAATGTGAACAGCTGCCTGCAGTGTGCACAGCTGTCTGTGGGAAGCACAGCTGTCCACATGGCACACAGCTGTTTTTAGGATGCACACTTGTTAGCAGGCTGTCCCAGTGCCTGCATAGCAGGCAGCTGGCTGTGTGGCACACAGCTCTGCCTGGGGCACAGCTGTCTTAAGGTGCACGCTTGTCTCAGGTTGCACAGCTCTGCTTGGCATCCAGCTATCTCAAGGGGCACAGCTGTCTGTGAGCTGCACAGCTGTATCAGTATGCACAGCTGTCTGCAGAGTACATAACTCCATTAGTGTTGCTCATCCCTAAATAATTTACCTTAATGTAATTTAATTGAGTTTATGCAAGTTCATGCCTTTCCTCAGTTCAGTTTGCCTTCACTGTGTTCTCAGTAGCTGCCTCCCAGGGGCATAGACTCATGTGAGATGCAAAGGATAACCTTGCTGAGGGCTGCTAGACAGTACAGTTTATCTCACATTAGGTGCTCTACTGCCTGTAGGTGCACAGTGTCTAAATCTTTGCAGAATTCACAATTATTTTTTCCATGTCATTGTGCAGGTCAAAAATCTGGAAGGACAGACATTGATAAAAGGAATAGGATGTGACACAGCAAAGTGACATCTGTCAGGAAGGCTTTAGATGAAGTTGGATTTACCATGGGCAGGAGAAAATATTAGATGATCTCTCGAGGTCTGTTTCAGCACTTTGAGAGGAAAATGAATCCCCTCACGTGAAGTAGAGCATGTTATTGTTATACATGACCATGACCTTCTGGGGAGGGACATTTTAGGCTATCAGGTAGTGACAGGACTAGGGGGAATGGAGCAAAGCTAGAGGTGGTTAGGTTCAGACTGGACATGAAGAGGAAGTTCTTCACCATCAGAGTGGTGAGAGCCTGGAATGGGTTGCCCAGGGAGGTGGTTGAGGCCCTGCCCCTGGAGGTGTTTAAGGCCAGGCTGGATGAGGCCATGGGCAGCCTGTTCTAGGGTAGGGTGTCCCTGCCTATGGCAGGGGGGTTGGAAATGGATGATCTTTGTGGTCCCTTCCAACTCTGACTGATTCTGTGATTCTAACAAAATATTTCATAGTACCTAACAGTTAATAATACCACTGCATATTGGCTCAGTGATTCATTGGAGGTGAGACAGGTGCCAAAAGCTTTTCCACCCTGCCTGCCTTCCTGTCTTCACTGCATGTACAACAGTAATTTGCAGCATGATGGAGGCTGTCTGGCCAGCACAAGTATATCAGACTTTATAGATTCTGGTTTGTTTTTTTTCAAGTCCAAAGCAACCCAAAAGGGATAGTAATCTGCTGAAGAGGGTAGTTATCTTCTCTGCACAGGGGAGTAGTTTTCCTGTGGCACACTGCATCTTCTACAGACCGGATAACTTGAGACCTCCGCTTTCTGTGTAGAGGGCTGTACTTTCTGGACTGGTAGTTGGATTTACAGTTCTGTAGCCAACAGCACCCAGTCCAGTGTGTGGCAGGGTGGTAACAGCAGGGAGGAAACACTGGAAAACCTGGAAAGACAGAAATTCAGAGCAGACTGGAGAGCAGGACCATGGAGCAGGAGCAGGAAGGTGGGATGGGAACAAAGTGTCCAGGCTAATGGGGAAGATGCATCCTAGGGGGTTGGGAAGTGAAGTGAGATGCTGCTCAGTATTCCAGATGGTGATATGTCAGGCTGAGTCCAAAGGTTATTGATAGGATTTTGTCCCTTCTTGTTGCCAAATCTGTTGCAAATGAGCTAGGAAGCATTTCCAGGCTGAGTCTTGTTGCAGACAGACTTTCAAGGCTGAATGAGTCCTGGTGCTCTGCCTTGGAAATGTAAATCACTGTCTTCCACTTCCCAGGCCCTTTTGGCCTGCTATGAGCCAAATCTCCACCACATGGTGAAGTGATGAGCTGCAGAGTAGTCACCCCTGCGGAGGAACTGCGATCAAGCATGTGGTGCTAGGGGCTAGTATATGGTGGAAAGCACAAAACCAGGCACCTGGAGAGGCAAGGAGATGGATGCTATTCCAGGGGCTTAAGCATCCACATTGTGTACAGGTTATGCTGGACATGTTCTCAGAGCAACCTTCAATTGCACAGTGAGGACATCTCATTTATCATATTCCTCTAAACCAAGTTGCATAATTCATAACACTGGTGGTACAAATAGCCATTCCTTCCTCTGTGTAAGTTTGCTACAAAGAGCTGGGCTTCTCCTGGGTACGTTTACTTGCTGAGGAGGCAGAGAGCATTGGGCGGGGGGGAAGGGGAAGGGAGGGGTGCAAGGGATAAAGAGAAAGCCCACAGCAGGAGGAACAGGTTAACTGCCCTTTCAGCTGCCAACCTCTTCAGATTTGCTGCATACAGTGTGGAACTGCACTTGAAGCCTGCCAAGCAGGCAGCTCTTTCCACAAGCTGCTTGATTAATCCAGGATTCCTCTTCTAGGAGTGACACAATCTACCTTATAATTCCTCAGGTTTTATATTGAATTAGAGTTCTTTCTTTTCCATGAACATTGCTTTGTATTTATTAGCAGTTAATTTGTGAATTAAACTCGCCTAGTTCTCCTCCCCTCCGCTGATCAGTAACCTGGAATCCTCCTGCATCTCTTCTCAGTTTAGGAGAATCGCTGTGTCCTTGGCAGAGTTCGTCACCTTTCCTCTTGCCTATTCTCATCACCTTATGAGAATACCTGTATCCTTGGCAGATTTTGTCACCTTTCTTCTTGCCTCTTCCCAAATAACTTCCAAATCTATGAAAAAGAAATCACAGCTGAGGACTGGGAACCTTCAAAGAGCACTTGTCAAAATGACATGTCTGACTTTGCTGTCTACAACTACCTGAAGGGAGGCTGTAGCCAAGTGGGGGTTGGTCTCTTCTGCCAGGCAACCAGCAATAGAACAAGGGGACACAGTCTCAAGTTGTGGTGGGTGAGGTATAGGCTGGATGTTAGGAGGAAGTTCTTCCCAGAGGGTGATTTGCCATTGGAATGTGTTGCCCAGGGAGGTGGTGGAGGCACCGTCCCTGGAGGTGTTCAAGAAAAGACTGGATGAGGCACTTAGTGCCATGGTCCAGCTGACTGGATAGGGCTGGGTGCTAGGTTGGACTGGATGATCTTGGAGGTCTCTTCCAGCCTGGTTGATTCTATGATTCTATGATTGTTCCATTTCAGGAAAAAAAAAAAAAAAAAAAGAGAGAGAGAGAGAACCCCTGGCATTAGCATGTTTTGAGTGTATAATGGAATTCTGTCAGCCCTTCTTCAGAGAGGTGTCACTTAAAACATTTCTTTTTTTTTTTTCTGGCAGAAGTCTGTGTCTCAGACTTGCAAGATATCACAACAACTCTGCAAGAAGAATTAGAAACTAATAGAAACCTGCATGTTTTTATAGGGACATATCTTTGTATTGCCATTTATTTTGTAAATAAATATTCAAAGTGAAGTGTGCTTTTAGAACCGTCTGTCAACAGTAACTCCTGTGGCAGCAGGAGCTGACCCCAGGAGCTGACCCCAGGATTATTTTTCAAGAGGTTAGGTGTGGGTTGGTGTTTTTTTTTGGAAGAAGTTGAGGAACAACATGATAAAATATAACAGTCAATGAGATCTCATCAGTGAGATTGGGAGGGTCTGACTCTTCCATAACTCTGAGTGAAGAACCTCACTGCATGCCATAATTCATCCAAGCCAGCTCCTGGCATTAACACCCATGTAGCACTCACAGTCTGTCCACAGTCACTTCTGCAAAACCTGTGATTAGGAAATACCTCCACCAATTCTAGGAAGGTAACTTCTCTGGAGAGAGGCCAGGCAGAGAGGAATATGTGGGTACCGTTTGACAGGCAGCTCAACACAAGCCAGCAGTGTGCCTAGGTGGCCAAGAAGACCAATGGCATCCTGGCCTGTATCAGGAATAGTGTGACCAGCAGGACCAGGGAAGTCATTCTGCCCATGTACTCAGCACTGATTAGGCCACACCTTGAATGCTGTGTCCAGTTCTGAGCCTTTCAATTTAAGAAAGATTTTGAGGTGCTTGAATGTGTCCAGAGAAGGGCAACAAGGCTGGAGCAGAAGCCCTGTGAGGAGTAGCTGAGGGAGCTGGGGTTGTTGTCCTGGCAGGGCAGAAATCCGGCCAGACTGGTTTTGGCCACTGCTCTCCTCTTCCTTTGTCAGGGTCCAGGAGTTGACTTGATGAGCAGACTAAACAATGGGGACTGGCTTCAGCAAAGCTGCCTTGAGGGCTAGCAGCCAACACCACGTGTCTTGTGCATGCCCTCCACGTGCTGGTGTAGTCACACGAGGCATAAAACTTTGAATTCATTGGCCAAAACAAGTAATGTATATGCCTATTCTCCAGCTTGATTTTCAAAAGGCATATTTAATGGGGCAATGATTTGAAAATGCACCTTTCCCACAGTGCCTTTCCCACTGCGCCTTTCCCACTGAGTCTCTCTAGCAGTGCCAACCCCCATTAGCAGACTTTTTAGCTGCATCCTACCTGCAGAAAGCATTCATAGAATCATAGAATCAACCAGGTTGGAAGAGAACCTCCAACATCATCCAGTAAAACCTAGCACCCAGCCCTATCCAGTCAACTAGACCATGGCACTAAGTGCCTCATCCAGTCTTTTCTTGAACACCTCTAGGGACGGTGACTCCACCACCTCCCTGGGCAGCCCATTCCAATGGCAAATCACTCTCTCTGTGAAGAACTTCCTCCTAACATCCAGCCTAGACCTCCCCTGGCACAGCTTCAGACTGTGTTCTCTTGTTCTGTTGCTGGTTGTCTGGCAGAAGATGCCAGTTGCCACCTGGCTACAGCCTCCCTTCAGGTAGTTGTAGACAGCAATGAGGTCACCCCTGAGCCTCCTCTTCTCCAGGCTAAACAACCCCAGCTCCCTCAGCCTCTCCTCATAGGGTTTGTGTTCCAGGCCCCTCACCAGCTTTGTTGCCCTTCTCAGGACACCTTCCAGCACCTCAACATCTCTCTTGAATTGAGTGGCCCAGAACTGGACACAGTACTCAAGGTGTGGCCTGACCAGTGCTGAGTACAAGGGAAGAATAACCTCCCTTGTCCTACTGGCCACACTGTTCCTGATGCAGGCCAGGATGCCATTGGCTCTCTTGGCCACCTGGGCACACTGCTGGCTCATCTTCAGCCTACTATCTATCAGTACCTCCAGGTCTCTTTCTTCCTGGCTGCTCTCGAGCCACTCTGTCCCCAGCCTGTAGTGCTGCTTGGGGTTTGTTCAGAGCGACCAGGTGTTTGCAGCTTGCAGCAAATACAGTTCCCTTCTTCTTCCCTTTGCCTGGATACACTTTGTATTTTTACCTTCAAGATCATAATTACAGTGTTTGGAAGTGTCTTTGTACAGGAAGCTTACTCAAGGATCCATGCATCATGAGTACATATGCTAGAGTTAATGTTAAGTCTCCATAAGCGTAGTCAGAATTTTTCCTGGTTTTGCATTCCTATTACCCAGGTTCTGATTGTTTAAACTGTTTAATTCTGTGTTTATGTGCAATTATTGCTGACCAAAAATCTGGATTAATCTTATAAGATTTCACTGGTTTTTTAATATTAATAAATAATATTTTATCCTCCTACACAAAAGTAATATTTATACTTGAGATCCCATTTTAATTTTGTAGTAGTTGTTCTGCCTGGAGAAGAGGAGGCTCAGGAGAGACCTTATTGCTCTCTACAACTACCTAAAAGGTCGTAAGGAGGAGCCAGAAAACTACAGACCTGTGAGCCTGACCTCAGTGCCAGGCAAGGTCATGGAACAGGTCATCTTGGGTGCCATCACAAAGCACCTACAGGATGGCCAAGGGATCAGGCCCAGCCAGCATGGGTTTAGGAAGGGCAGGTCCTGCCTCACCAACCTGATCTCCTTTTATGATCAGGTTACCTGCCTGGTGAATGTGGGGCAGGCTGTGGATGTAGTCTACTTGGACTTCAGCAAAGCCTTTGACACTGTCTGCCACAAGAAGCTCCTAGCCAAGCTGGCAGCTCATGGTTTGGACAGATTCACTCTGTGCTGGATCAAGAACTGGCTGGATGGCAGACCCCAGAGAGTGGTGGTGAATGGTACCACATCCAGTTGGCAGCTGTCACTAGTGGTGTTCCCCAAGGATCAGTACTGGGCCCAGTCCTGTTCAATATCTTTATTGGTGACCTGGACGAGGGGATTGAGTCCAGCATCAGTAAGTTTGCAGATGACACCAAGCTAGGAGCAGGAGCTAGGAGCACAAATCCTATGAGGAGAGGCTGAGGGAACTGGGCCTGTTTAGCCTGGAGAAGAGGAGGCTCAGGGGTGATCTTATTACTGTCTACAACTACCTGCAGGGGCATTGTAGCCAGGTGGGGGGTGGCCTCTTCTCCCAGGTAACCAGCAATAGAACAAGGGGACACAGTCTCAAGTTGTGCCAGGGTAGGTCTAGGCTGGATGTTAGGAAGAAGTTCTTCACAGAGAGAGTGATTTCTCATTGGAATGGGCTGCCCAGGAAGGTGGTGGAGGCACCGTCCCTGGGGGTCTTCAAGAGAAGACTGGATGAGGCACTTAGTGCCATGGTCTAGTTGACTGGCTAGGGCTGGTTGCTAGGTTGGACTGGATGATGTTGGAGGTCTCTTCCAACCTGGTTGATTCTATGCCACCAGAATATGATCTATGCCACCAATTGTAGCCAGGTAAGAGTTGGTCTCTTCTCCCAGTCAACCAGTGACAGAATAAGAGGACACAGTCTCAAACTGTGCCTCAACAGGTTTAGTTTGGATGTTAGGAAGAGATTCTTCACAGAAAGAGTGATTGGCATTGGGATGGGCTGCCCATGGAGGTGGTGAAGTCACCATCTCTGAAGGTGTTTAAAAGGAGACTGGATGAGGCACTTAGTGCTGTGGTTTACTTAATGAGAAGGTACTACATGGTAGGTTGGACTTGACGATCTTGAAGGTCTTTTCCAACCTGGTTAATTCTGTGATTCTGTGATTCTCTGTTAATGAAATCACCAAGTAATCAGGCCTTCTGCTGGATCAGAGAAGTGTAATTTGTCCTTGAATATCCCAGGTTTAGAGTTAATTATTTTAACCCATTTTCTACTTCATTTACATATTATAACAACTGACTCAGATCAAGGTGAAATTCAAAACTGTGGGCCGATATTATTCTATTCCTCAGGGTTTCTCTGGCAGTCACATGATATTTAATACAATAGCTAGAGGTAGAATAATCCCACCATAATCTCAGATCAGTCCCAGCAGTCCCATAACATTGGAATGTGGATCCATTACAGGGCCTGTTTCCTTTGCAGTAGGTAAGGCGCTGGCATTCAGTGGGTAGAGAAGTGACAAAAGGGTTTGGGGAGTGTTTAGCTCTGCTGTTACCTCTTGATGGAGGACAAGGGGGTGAAAGAAGCCAAAAAAATACCTCCTCATAGGTGCCAACAGTCAAGCTTTCAGGTCTGTCCCACCTGCCTCTAGAGTAGGGTCTGACTAGAAAGTGGGCACTCACTCTCATGAAAAAGTTGCAGTTTTCTGAGTGTTACCTCTTGAATGACTTTCAGCCACTGCCTAGCACTAGTGAAGAGTTTTACTTCTCAAGGAACTGTACTGTGATGGACTAGAGGAGCAAATGTCAGGATGAACAAATCCTGCCTTAGTCCTTTACTACTGGTGTGGGCAGGGAATTCACTGAGAGCTGCCTTGAGGTCCTAGAGGTTAGATAAGGATGAAGAATAAGCATCTTTTCCTTCTATACTCATCCTGGACAAGTCTGCAACGACCAGATAGAGCCACCTCCCAGTGACCCGTTATCACTCCTGCCAGAGGCTATTAGGAACATTCAGAGTTATGTTGGTGCACACAAACATTAATGAGAGACATGTGAAAGCACTGGATTGCTGTCCTATGGGAAATGTGGATGTTTGAGCATCTCCTTTAATCTTGAGACAAAAATGAAAAGAGAAAAGAATCCAAGAGGAAGGAAAAGTCACAAGAAATAACATGGTTTTGTGCGATGGGAAGTCCTCGGAGGTGTAATCTAAACCCTTAAAAATGTTAATTTCCTATGGATAGGAAAGTGTTGATGGCTTTGATGTGACAAAACCTCTAGCATGAGTAACATTTGGTGTTTCAAAGGGTTGATGTGAAAATGTGGTAGGAACACAGTGCTAGTGGGGTCAGATGAATCATTTGCTTGGACACATTAAACTAATTCTAAAACTAGAGTTCTTTTCCAATTTTGCTACGTTTGGAACGCCACTGCTTCTCACTGCTAGTGAAAATACACTGATTCCTATTAGCTCTTCTATCACTCTTGCTCTTTGGCTTTTCCTTCTATGCAGTTTCTGCCCACTGTCACACAGTGCTTTTGGAAGGTGTAGCCATACTTCCTCTTCACTTCTCTTTTGCTAAGCTATGTGAACAGGCAGGTTACTTTAGTTCTCTTGTGTATTACAGACCCTCCAGTTTACTAAGCATCCTTGCAGCTCCTGTATGTATGGGGTTATGGATGTCTTATTAGAATTCCGCTTTCTAGCATGAATATATCCTAGTTCTCATGCAAACACATTTGCTCATATAGTCTCAGTACACTTCTGCTTTCCTCTGTCAGTACTGTAGTAGCGGCTCTCAGCCATTCTAAGTGTCCAAGAAATGCAGAGATTTTTTTTAGTTCTCAGTGATGAACTATCTGCTAAAAGTGAAATTCTTGAGCCTGCTTCCTATATATCCAAATTTATGTGAAGCTTTTCTATCCCATTTCTTTGGGTTTAGTTTCTGAGATCATCTGATTCTTCTCATCTCTGCTACAGCTACATGATTGCTGAAATCTTCCCATGGATGCATTCAATGAAATCTGTTTCATAAGAAGTTTTGTTTCTTATTAGTTTGGTTTTTGTTGTTGCTATTGGTTTTGCTGGTTGTTTTTTTTTTTTTTAAATAACTTTTCATAATTATTTGCTTTAGTTCTTTTCAGTTCTTTTTATTTTTTTGGACAGTATCCTGCCACTGTTCTGGATTAGGTTTTTTTGAGCTGGAATCAGGTCTCAGAAGAGTTGTGTAAATCTGATGTAATGCCATACAAACACAAAATGTGTCTTCAGATCAAAACTGGAATAAACCTTAGAATTGCTGAAGTAATTCTGGGTTAACTAAGATCAGATTCCAGCCTAGTGACTCCATGGAGATAATGTCTCTGAGTAGAAGAATCAGGATTTACACAAAATGTAGATAGCATTGGGCAATAACAATAACATACCTTGAGCTGGAGGCTCTTTCTTTGGCTTGAAAACAGTGGGAAGCTGCCAGCAGAGAATGGTCAGCCAGCTGAGAGGTAGGGGAATCCAAGCTGGGCTTCTGTTTCTGTCACAGTATCTCTGAGCAAGAGTGGGCAAGATATCAGTTGTTTCAAGAGGTATTTAAAGGCCTCCAAAGACTGAGGCCATTAGTTCAGCTGCTCAAAGGAAGTGGTGAAGTAACCTCTTGCCTGATAGGATCTACAAGAATGCCTCAGCAGGCATCAAAAGCACGTGTAGGTTTACTAGGAAGGATGTTTGAAAGGGTTATGTGTTTCTCTTACCAAGTGACCAGTTTCCAGAACTAAGGCTGCAGACCTCATGATGAGGCAGAAGCCAAGACACAGCCTCCCCTCCCTGTGGTCACATCCATCTCTGTGCTGGATATAGATGCTTCTGAAAAATCTTACTAACTTTTCGGATGCATCTTCAGGCTCTAAGTATTTCTGGCACTTTTGTTCCTTTCTTCTTTATCAGCATTTGTATTTGTGAAAGAGAAACAATTTCACTTCTCTGCCAGGGTGGTTGCTAGGATTTGTGCATTCATGAGTGTGGAGGGCTGAGACACTGTAACAGAAGTCCCTGAGATGGGCATCTCCGTGCAGTTTGCATGGGAATTCGCCAGCACTGTGGCAGGGCGATTGTTTGCTCTAATGCTCAACATATTTATGGGGAGAAAAGTGTAAACAGAGAATACAAATGTAACCATTGTTACTTGCAACTCGACTTTCATGCATCTTGCCAGATTATAAATCTTGACTGCATGTATTCCAGGTCTGAACCAAAAATATTTTCCAAGGAAATAATGTTTGTAACAATGATCTCAGACCAGTGCAGCTCATTAGCTAGCAATCTGCCTGCAGGCAGTACTAAAGATTCGATCCATCTGGAATTAAATAGCAAGGGATAGCTGGAAGCTGTGTTCGATACTGGTGGTGGGAAAAGCCTTAAAACTCCTTGATTGCAACACATGAAAGCTGTGAACCATCACTAACCAAAAAAATATGATGTGCCAGCTACAGCAAAAGTAACACCAGGGCAATGCCATTATTTGAGGTCATTCCACCTTCATCTTGTCAAAGAGGAATAAAAGAAGGGCATGAGATAAGCCAGATCTCTAGTATATCCCTCCCTTATCAGTGGGACCTAATTGGCATTAAACACTGAATGTGTCTGGATTTAATACAGCTCCTCTGTTCAATTAGTTCATCCACCAAAGCATTGTAAAGCTGCCCATTTAAAGAGTTTATAGGGGATAGTTTCCTTTAAGTCCTCTAGATATCAGAGGCTCGAGTGTCCTAATTGATATTTATTAATAAATTATCAAAAAGACTGCAACTTATGCCAAGGAGGGAGGCAAAATCGTGGATAATTAGGAAGGAAGGGACTTCTTTCTATATAATATATCTTTTGGAAGATGCTTGGGACTGAGGGTGAACAGTGAAAATCTGTCCCCATCACTGTGAGCAGGGTCACTTGGAAACATGCAAAGCACAACAAGGGAGAGGTAAACTTTATCTGTGCCATCTCTGACTGCTGAGCCTATTTTAGGGCATGTAGGAAGATGAAGCTCCATAACGCTTTTGCTCTATATTTTCTATGGCAGCAGTGGGGAGTAGGAAATTATCAGAAGGCTTCGTGGCTGTGTAAGAAACTGAGTTTTTGAGAGATATGCTCAAGTTGCTTGAGAAGCAAAGGCCAAATACCAGGAGTAGGGGTTTCCTTCTGTGTTTGATGATCAGACTTGGCCATGGGCATAATGAAGTGAAGTGAAAAGAGCATGGAAACTTCTGGGTGATGTCTCACATTCCATCTGAGAGCACCTTCATTTTGAAAGCCTCTCCAAGGCAAAATGCCTGTTTCCAGTGGGTCCAGTTGCAGTCTGGGAGGGATGAGGTCGAACAGGGCTGTCACACCATGAGGCTGCTATTGTGTCTTACCAATCTGGATAATGCTAACAAGGAAGGAGCAAAGTTTGACCCCATTAGCTGCCAGGTGTTATGCCACTCCTGAAATGATGGGCTACAGACCCCAGCCAAGAGTCTGTGCTCCCCATTAATAAATGAAGCATTTGAGCAGTTGTGACATATTGACAGGCTCATAAAAAAGCAAGATGGAAAGGGACCTCAAAGAATCTTCTTGTTCAGTGTTTCTCCACCTCTGGTCTGCAAGGCATCAGAAGACTGTGAAAGCAATGCAAAAAGCACAACCATACCCACCTACCCTATACACCCTTTTGTGCCAGAACAGTGCAGGAAACCAAAGACAGCATATGAGTGCTCATAACTTAGCTTCATTTTCATCCACTAGTAAATGATGAGTGGTGTTGTAATGCTATGTAGGAGCTGGAGTTGCTACTCAGATGGTTAGCATTATTATTTTTAAAAACATCATTCAGATGCATTTGATCAGACCTTAACTGTGTTTTCTGGAAAGACCAGGAGAGAAGTTTGTCTAACCTACATCTGAGTTTGTTGGATACCACACCTTTTTCCCACCTGACAGGCTACCTGTGCAGGAGCAGAGGAACCTGCCCATATTGCTGAAATTTCTAGACAGGAGGGTGACCTAAGTCAGGCTGCCTGAGGTCCAGAGATCTCAGGCTGCTGACCACTGGGCATTAGCAGATTTCCTTTGTGATGGGAAGTTTGTAACTCTGGCTCAGGCATGTTGCCTTCAGCCTGTCCTGGATGCTACATGGTGTGCACGTAGTCATCTGTCTCCTTGAGGTTTCCTAGACAGAGAGAGGCCTGGTCCAGCCTGTTCTGAAATGCCACCTGGCTTTCTTTACCATCCATCTCTAGGGTACTCCAGGCCCTCATGAACACACTCTCCCTACAATTTTCATTGCATCCTCCTTATTTTTACAGTAATCACTCACCTGTGGCTGCCACTGCTGACTCCATAGTCTATAGATATGGAGTATCAAAAATACTATGCAAATGAATGGGGCATAAATATGTGCAACAGCTTTTTCTGTGGTTCTCACTCTTTAGATAAGATTTTTAATAACTCTATACATCTTGCAGGTAATGCCATTTGACCTCCTACATTTCTTAATGAAATCCTCAACTACTTACATGCACTTTTACACCATCTTTTGTCTTGTCCCTCTCAGGTATTTTTCATCTGTTTGATGCTTAGACACCAGCAAGTTTGTAACTCTAATGAGAAGGTTCTCATTAGATCAATCCAAGCCTCTGTGCAGCCTGCACCTTTACCAGTTCAGTCTAAGAGAACTGCAGACAGAAGAAGGCTGAGCAAGCTCTATCCTACTACAGTTCTACTAATATCAATTTTGTTTGTTTTTAAGGACTTTTTTTTCGCAGTATCACAGTATCATCAGGGTTGGAAGAGACCTCACAGATCATCAAGCCCAACCCTTTACCACAGAGCTCAAGGCTAGACCATGGCACCAAGTGCCACGTCCAATCCTGCCTTGAACAGCTCCAGGGACGGCGACTCCACCACCTCCCTGGGCAGCCCATTCCAGTGTCCAATGACTCTCTCAGTGAAGAACTTTCTCCTCACCTCGAGCCTAAATCTCCCCTGGCACAGCCTGAGGCTGTGTCCTCTCGTTCTGGTGCTGGCCAGAGCAACCTCCTCCTGGCCACAACCTCCCCTCAGGTAGTTGTAGACAGCAATAAGGTCACCCCTGAGCCTCCTCTTCTCCAGGCTAACCAATCCCAGCTCCCTCAGCCTCTCCTCGTAGGGCTTGTGCTCGAGGCCTCTCACCAGCCTCGTCGCCCTTCTCTGGACACGCTCAAGCATCTCAATGTCCCTTCTAAACTGGGGGGCCCAGAACTGAACACAGTACTCAAGGTGTGGTCTAACCAGTGCAGAGTACAGGGGCAGAATGACCTCCCTGCTCCTGCTGACCACACCATTCCTGATGCAGGCCAGGATGCCATTGGCTCTCTTGGCCACCTGGGCACACTGCTGGCTCATGTTCAGGTGGGTATCAATCAGCACCCCCAGATCCCTCTCTGTTTGGCTGCTCTCCAGCCACTCCGACCCCAGCCTGTATCTCTGCATGGGGTTGTTGTGGCCAAAGTGCAGCACCCTGCACTTGGAGCTATTGAATGCCATCCCATTGGACTCTGCCCATCTGTACATTTTGAAACTGAGTTGTACTGACTTTTTGGTGTGACATGCATGGGGTAGTTGTTGTTGTGGGTTTTTTGCTGTGTATTTTTGTTTGCTTGGTTTTGGTTGTTTGGTGGTGAGGGTTTTGGTGGTTTGTTTTTTTTCAATTGGACCAAAGTTCAGGGCCAGTGTTAGGAGTAGTAGAGTCTCCACTCTTCAAGCAATTAAAGCAGTAGTAAGAACAGCCAGGTCCCTAGAACAATTCTGCAACAAGGCACCAAGGGAAAGTAAGAGAAACAGATGCTTGGCAATAGCTCTCCTGAAAAGAAATTTACCTCCCAGTTTGCAGTAATTTTAAACTAAGTTAAATGAGACTTGCTTGATTTAAAGAAGGACACATAAACCCATATAGTAGCTTTACCTGGGTACATCTGCCATCAAGACAGTGTTATTTTTATGTGCTGAAAAGATTTTTTACAATCCTCTCTGATATGCAGAACCACCAGTCATGGTGATAACAACCCGAGGACAAGATTTGGCAATGCCAGCACATTTCTTGAATGACATCTATGGATAATTTAAGCATGTGTTTCCGTACCCTGACTGCTGAATCCTGAGTTGGGTGGGGTAAGCACACATATTAACAAAGGAATACAAATATTATCTGCCTTCTGTGTTTTCTGACTCATGTTTTTAAAGTAATGACAGAGCAGACTACTTTGTTTGACATGATTTTACTTAGACTATGGTATAAATAAGGTAATGTGTATGACCTGTCTACGTGTGCACAGTCAGCTCTCAGATATCTTTGGAGGGACTTTTAGGACTGCATAGATCCTGTACTGATGACGCTGAGGCAGGAGTACGCACAGCTGGATTAGCCCCAGCGCTAATAAACTTCTCCAGAACCTCATCACAGTACAGTAATGTAGCACTAACCGGCTGGGATCCCACAGAGCCAGGCCCTGCACTGGAGCTAATCAGTGCCAGTGGGCCCCAGCTGGGTCTGTGCAGGAAAAGCCACATGGAAGGCAGTGTATCATGACCACCAGAGGAGCCTGGAGTATGCACATTTTATCCTTCTGCTGTGCAGGCATCTGAACCTCCTTCTTCTTTTGGTAATTTGTTAGTGGAGCACATTTCCAGAGGCTTGGTGAGTCCTGAGAACATAATTTCTTGAAACCTTTGGCTGGTCAAATACTCAAGAAAGATGGAAGCTGCAGTATAAAGTGTGACTGTTTTGATCTACCTTTGTATTCTGTTTGCTGGGAATGACAAGCCTGTGGCATTCCAAGATAATAATATGGCCTGGGTTCAAAGGTAACATTCAGCTCCAGGAAGAAGTAAATGTGGCAACCTTTCAGCCTCAAACTTAGTTGTATAGATACTTGTGCACTGGGGAGCTTCTTCAGCCACTGGGATTACTTGATGATGCTAAGACCATATTAATACTTTAACAGTCCCTAACCCACAGGAATCAAGATTTCTAGAGCTCATTTCCCACTTAGAAGTTTCTCATTTTTTTAAGCAAGTGCCCAGTAAGAATGAATATCTAATCTCCACTCTTTCATTTTGGAACAGGATATTGGATCAGAGGGAAGGATCTTACACTTTGTGTTCAGTGCATCCTCCTTGCTTTTCACACAAGTTGAGTGCTGGAGGATTCCCATAGGTGAAGAAGAAGCCAGAAGAGTTAAGGGGTCAAAGTGTTACAAAGAAGGTTCAGGTGTTGTCACAAACAGTTCAATTGGAGCTGTCATACCCATTTGCCCAGCTGGTGGCTTTGTCCTCCCAGTGTGTGCTTTGTGAAATAAGTTAATTATAACAAGTCACAGGTTTCTGACACTTCCCACTCTTATAGGTACCACTTCATTTACAATCCTTTTCAAATCCTGCCTGTCCTCAAACAGAAGGGATTTCTGAACTGGCCATTAAGTTGGAGTTGACAAAGCCTCTGTCAGTATTTTAATACAACATTCTTCTTTGGGACCCTGGATCTACTATTTGATGACAAAAGCTATAACAGAAAGCAAGGCATTCCTGAAAGGCAATGCAATTTGTACATGGCATCCTTGTCTTATCCTCCTTGTGTAGCATGGAGCTCTTTAGAGACCCCTCTTTGATTCAATTTGAACTTTAGCCCTTCAGAGTTCAGAGGTTATGTCAAAAAACTTTCTTTCTGGCTTTTAACATCAGCAACTAGAGATTTAAGCCCTAATAGGGACAAACTCCCATTGTTTTCTGCGCACTGGGATTTAGATGGGATTAGATTCAAGGAGATGTGCAGCAGGTCTTTGCAGTTTGCTGCTGGTAGTGGTGTTTCTCCTGTGATCTTTAAGCTTTCAGGAAGAAATTTACAGTCCAGTTCTAGTTCAAATATAGGTCCTGACTGAAACTTCCTTGTTCAAATACATTTTGGTGAAATGAAATAAGAGAATCCCAGTTTATCCCACCTGCTTCCATTCTTGTATGTTTCTGTTGGCTGATGGTGTTTAGAAATGTGTAACAAGTTACCAGTGCCCAAAGAGCTCCCCATTGCTTAGTTTCCCATGGAGGGAAAACAAAGAGCAAACATTTCACTCATGGGTACTATGACTGAATTCAACCTATAATATTACCAGTCCAAACCCAGATGAGTAGATGCTCTGTGCTTTCAGTGAACCCCAGTCTCTAATAAGGGAAAACTTTAGGACAGTTAAGGCAGATGTTGCCAGAAAATATCTCTTCCCTCAGAAAGAAGGGGAAGAATGAAAGAGATTCTCTGGTTGTGCAAAATATTTTGCTAGAGAGATTTTGGAATCATTCCCTAGCCACAGTGAGCAAATTATGTATCTCTCATCTGGGCTCTGCACTTGTAAGTGCTGTTAATGCACCTAAAAATCTCTAGTTCATTGCTAAGACTCGCTATCACTTTAGCCTGACAGCCTAACAAGAAGTGCAGTGAGAGCAGAGCCTTGTGCAGTAGGATCTGCCATCTGTCTCTTGATATGCTGTTCCATCACTGCCAGGGAGCAGATCCCACCTGGGCAGCATGGCACCATCTTCAAAGGCCAGCAAAGAGGACCTTCTTAGGGCAACTTGAAAGCACAACAGCATGGATGGGAAAAGGTCATGGTGGTGCATAGATCACTCCCCAGGAGCAGCCATGCAGCCTGCAAGACACTTGCTGCTTCCTGGATGCAAGGTTTTCTGCATTAACTATCTGGCTCCTGAGTTGCTGAGGTCAGTGTTATAAATAAGGAATGCAATGATGAGTCCAGCACATAGGCTTGCAAGAGAGCACTTGTAGAGCTGGACAAAGCTCACTGTATGTTTTGTTGCCTTTAAATAAGGCAAGAATAATCTCAACCCCCTATTTCCTTGTACTACTGCAAAAGTACTATGATACCTCTGTCCTAACCAAACACAGCAAAGAACCTTAGGTGCTTAGGTTCTCTATGTCTGTGGAGGATTTATGAGAAAGTAAAGTTTGATGTTGTGCACACCCCATTAACAGCATGAATAATGAGTTCTTTGATGGCTATGGGGGACTGTGGCTGCAGTACTTCTCAGATACTGAGGGTCCCTGAGGAGTTCAGCCTTAGAAAGCACTGACAATATAGGCACATAGAGACATGGCACCATAAATATCCTATATATGTCACTGGGTTGTCTTCAGTTGGGCATTCAAAGCAGGCATTCACAAGGACCTCCTGGAGGTCAGCCTGAAACTCTGGAGTACAGGCTTGAGGAAGGTGTTATTTGAATTGGTGAATATATGACAAAATACAGCAATAATTTCTTTTCTAACCCAAGGAATGGGTCAGAGAAGGAAGAAAATGGGGCAAAGGAGTGAAATTTCACAAGGGCAAAACACAGGAGAAAGAGGCACTGTACTGAACTTCAGATGCTATGGGCTCAGATCCACACAGGTCCCAACAGATTCTACCACATTCATCTGTTTGCAGACATACGAAGGAACAAATAACACAGGCTTGGATGCTGAATAAATGAGTGAATAAGAAAAACATATCAGAGCCAGAACTGGACTCCTGCATGAACCCGACAGAGCTGTGGGTAACCTCTTGTGGTAACCTCGTTCCCTTCCTCTTCTCCTGCTTGACACGAGCATGGTATTTACCAGCTAGCAGTGCAAAATAGTCAATGCACTGACTCCCAGTTGTTGATCACAGAATCAGAGAATCACAGAATGTCAGTGGCTCAAGGGGACCTCAAAAGGTCATCTAGTCCAACGCCCCTGCCAGAGCAGGATCACCTGTATCAGATCACACAAAAATATGTCCAGGTGGGTTTTGAATATTTCCAGAGAGGGAGACTCCACAACCCCTTTGGGCAGCCTGTTCCAGTGTTCTGTCACCCTCACAATGAAAAAAACCCTCCTCATGCTTACATGAAACTTCCTATGCCTCAGCTTCCACCCATTGCCACTTGTTCTGTCATTTGGTATCAGTGAGTAGAGCCTGGCTCCATCCTCCTGGCATTCACTCTTTACATATTTATAAACATTGATGAGATCATCTCTCAGTCTCCTCTTCTCCAAGCTAAAGAGCTCCAGCTCCCTCAGTCTCTTCTTGTAAGAGAGATGTTCCATTCCCTTATTCATCTTTGTGGACTCTCTCAAGCAGTTCTATGTCCTTCTTGAAGTGGATGGCCCAGAACTGGGCAACTAATATAGCCACAGATTGACTAAATGCCTAATTACCACACTAAGACATGCAAGACTGCAACAATTCATTCCATCACAGCTCAGCTTTTGTACTTCAGGATAAAAATAACCCCTGTATGTGAAAGTTATTAGTTTTTGGATAAATACTTTCTAATACACCAGCAACTGTGCCTGAGAGGCTGGGCTCCATGGCAGTGTAAAGAAACTCTCTGACTTGCAGTGTGAAGATGTATGTTTTACTGATTTCTGCCAGTGTCTCTGGGAACATTAAAGGTTGTAATCAAGAGCAAAAGTTCTTTAAAGACTGAGCATTTCTTTTCAGCTGATGGCTTTGAAACTCTAACAGCATTGATCAGCCAGCAAGCTAAAGCATCAGTCCATCCTCATTACTTCCCTGGAATAGTAAGCGAACTTAATTTCCTGAGCAGTATGAGTAGAAGTAGCTTGAGTAGGTCTCCTTCAGGTGAGCAGCAGCCCAGCATAGTGCCAGTGAAGCAGTGGGATGATCTGGAGGAGCAGCAGAACTGTTTGGACTCTGATATGTCCTGCCCTGTAGGATGTTTGTGCAGGAGTGCCTAGCAAGGGGAGAAGCTTGGGTGAATGGTCTTCTCAGTAAGCCATTTTTTGTTTCAGGTTGGCTCAAAATGTCTACTTTAGCCTCAAATCAAGCATTTTATTTTTAAGTCTACTTAGGGAAGTAGTCAGAACACAGCAACACCAAAAAGAAACCCCGCAACAATAAAGCACAATAGGAGATAAACCTCCACTGTCTCAAACTGGAAAGTAGAAGTGTTTTGTTGGTGGTGGTTTTGTTTGGCTTTTTTTCCTGATTTGACTGAATATTTTGTTTCCCTAGGTTTAGTTTCTTTCAAAACCTATTGTCTGATACAGAGCAAAGTCCAAGAACAACTTCCATTGCTTCAAAGGTGTCATTATTTTTCTTTTCTGCATTTACTAATCATTAAAAATATTTTGTTCTGTTGTAGGAATGCTGCAAGGTGTATGCCCATGTGCATTCTCTGAGAGCAAGGGCCAGACATTTCTGGCAAACCTGAGAACACCCAAAGGCTTACAGCTCCAGTAGCTGGGAAGCCTTGGAGCCTCCTCATCCCATTCCTTAGGGCACTCTGCACAGAGGTTTTGCCCTGGCATAAAAGACCTTAAAACCAAAATCTGCTCACAGCATAGCTGTTTCCAGACTTGTGACCCCGGATCCAGACACAAGCCTCACTTCTACTTGAACTTCCACCAGGCTCTCAGCCTTGGGTTTGGCAATAGCTGCTGCAGTTCATTGAAAGTTTGTCAAAACCCAAACAATTCCACAAACCCTGCAGTTCCAGCATTTTTGTACTAAAACCTGTTCTGCTGGAAATTTCCCAACCCAGCTCTACAGAGAGCCATTATTTCTGAAATGCTTTTGTAAACATTTATTGCAGGGGTTTTCTTAATGACAGCAGCCACAGACTCTGGCTGAGCTTAATTTGGCAATTTGCAAATCTCACTCCTTTTTGCATATTAGCCAGTTGGAGGAAGGGTAGAATTTTTTTGTGTCTTTCAGCACCACCACTGTGGTTTGGCTGCAAGATGTGCTACAAAATGTTTCCTGGGAATGTCCCTGCCTGACACAGCAATACTGTGGTACTCAGGGCATTGATTGAAGACAGTGGCAAAATACTTCACATTTTGTGTGGCATCCTTCTTTTACAAATCTTCACCTTAAAAGAAGTTTTACCAATGCATAGAGAATTTCAGGTAGATAAGAATCTCTTCTTATGTGTGTGTGTCCCCCCTCCCCCCCCCCCCCCCCCCCCCCTTAAGTTTTCTTTGGTCATTACTAAAGGACATCAAACCCTACCCTGGGGTAAGAAGAGACACAAGAACCTGAAGGCACTTAGCATCAGTCAAGCTGTCTCACAGGCTCTTGCTTTCTACCCAGTACCCCCTGAAACCTTTCAGTCTAGCACCCAAAACATACGCATGTTTTGCAAGACTCCAGCAGAGTGGTGTTGGTGGGAGGTGGCAGACAGGGAATGGGAGTGGGAGGAGAATACCCTTGTGAGACTTTCACAAGGACTGGAGGCTGTTTCTTGTGTGACTGCCTTGTGGGGGTATCTCAGAGGGCTGACCTTTCTGCCTGTACTGAGCCCTCTATTTATTCCCTCCTCACTCGGGCAGGAGGTGTAGCCCTTCTTTCACAGCCGGATGCATTCACCAGAGCAGCTTTGCTGATCAGTGTTTCTCTAGTACTCCCAGTGCTGTTGCAGGGATGTGGCCAGCAGAAAACAGTCATCCTGGATACAATTTTGTTAGTGCTGCTTCATGTGCTGGTGTAAGTCTGCTGTTTTTCGCATCATCCCTGTTCTACAGCTGCAGTATGGAGAGGAAAGCTCAGCCTGCAGCACTGGCTGAGGATATTGTGATCTGCTGTTCTTGCTGGCTGTCTGCCTCCCCTTGCCCCCAAGATCCCTTTCTCCACAGATGCTTTCCGTGCTGGAATGTAGATTTACTCTCTGTGATCATTATATTGAAATCTCTCCCTCAAGTCTGGATTACCTGATCTGTGTTACTGAGCTCTTGTCTCAGTACCTAACAGTCCTCTGGGATCTGTCTGCTCTCTAAACTTGATCTCTGCTGAAGATAAATCCTCACCTGCACAATGTTTATCCGTTTGGCTGTTTGTTCTTGGATTCATCCACTGAGCTCCTTGAAAGCAATTTAATCAGCCCCTTTGCACTGCAGGAGGTCATCCTCTACAAGGAGAAGACTGCTTGCGTATTTGATTTCCTCCTACTGACAGATCACACTAGAAGCAGGCCACTGTGGCAGGAAAAAACACATAGAGGGTTTTTTCTAACATTGTTGTTCTTTGAGCATAATGGTTTAGCAAGTGTGTCACATAACCAAGAGTATCAGCATCCTACAAGAGATGTCCAACACAAGACTTACCACTGTCTGGCTAAGCAGAGACAGGGTAGAGGTGTCAGAATGTCATGGTGAGGCAGGGCCATCCCCCAGGCAGCTCAGCCAGGCTGAGTATGAGTTGCCTCTACACTTCCCCCAGGCAGTAAGCTTTAAACCTTGTTATCAACCTTTTGTCCTAGCCAAACAATGTCTTTTCCCTCAATGAGGCTGCTCTCTCCACTAAGGGACAGGCCTTTGGTGGGGCTAAGCATATGCACTTATTCTGAAGAAGCTCATGGCAATTTACACAGTTTCTCACACAGTGCTGTGCTGAGGCTTCTCTCTGCCATGAGGGAAACTGTCCTCCATACTTTTGTTGATCCTCTGAAGCGTGCAGAAGGGTTAGGGCATTTCTGCTAGTTTCTCCAAAAGAGGACCTGCAATGCTACCTTTAAAAATAACCCACACTTCCTAGCTGACCACAAGAAAAGCTCTGCATTAAGGTTTCATTTCACTGTGGAAATCATACATAATATACTTCAGTTCTGGAGGAAAAGGTTAGGTAAATGAAGAAAGCTCTCAGAGCCTTTCACAGATGGGTGACTTATATCTTGTCCCTGCACTCCTGTATAGACCCAGGGCAGATGGAAAAAAGTCTTGCCTCTGCAGGACTCCATGTGTGAACACCAACTTTGAAGCTGTTTCACAGTATGACAGTATCATCAGGATTGGAAGAGACCTCACAGATCATCAAGCCCAACCCTTTACCACAGAGGTCAAGGCTAGACCATGGCACCAAGTGCCACGTCCAACCTTGCCTTGAACTGCCCCAGGGACGACGACTCCACCACCTCCCCGGGCAGCCCATTCCAGTGTCCAATGACTCTCTCAGTGAAGAACTTTCTCCTCACCTCGAGCCTAAATCTCCCCTGGCGAAGCCTGAGGCTGTGTCCTCTTGTTCTGGCACTGGCCACATCATCCCGAGTGCTGAGGCTGCTCTGCATCATGAGGCAAAGTACTACAGTCCAGTCCTTGTACTTAAAGCTCACTTCAAACCTCCTTGATAAGTCCAGTTGCATTTAATATAAACATTTAGGTGAATCTGAGCAACATATTTGTGTGCTTGGGGCAGCAAAGGGAAAAGTAATGATGTTTTTCTCCAGGTGCCTCCGTTTTTTCTGTTCCTTACTGTATCTATAATACTGTTTGAATTACATCCCAGAATAGACTCTCTTCTAGAACTACTTTAGAGGCAGTAGAAACCACACAAAGCAGAACTGCATAACCCTCTTTCCTCCTTAAAGCATTGCATATTTCACAGGTCCTACGGAATATTTTGCAGTTCAGGAGAATAATCTCTCTGGGACACACCACGTCGCATTTTAAACAATAGCCCAAGTGTTGCATGGAGGAATATTAGTAACATTTGCCAATTTTAAAGGGTTTGTAGGAGAATTTCCCATTATAGGATTTCACAAAGCAGCCGTTTCAGCATCACTTATGCCTTGTTACATTTCAACGTCTCTCTAAGTGTATATTTAACTTCTAAAATAAGAAAACACTTGCTGTAGTAGAGACCTTCCAATTCTTTGTAGAAAAGATTTTGCTCCAAGTGAGTGGAGTTTCTGGTACCTTCATTTGTGTCAAACTCTTTGGTCCTACAAAATCATTAGCATCCTCCAAAGACTACCAGGACAGCTGTCTGTCTGGTTCGCCACTGGCAGGCTGCAAGCTTAGCAGTGGGGAATGCTTGTTAAGCAGCTGCTACGAGATTCTCCATTCACCTGGGATTTATTCATGACTCAAACGGCAATGAGGCAGACTGCCTTCAGTGAACTGTAAGAAGAGATGTAAGACCAGCTGAGCTGAGTCTGGTACCTTTTTTACTGCCAGGGACACAAGGTGGAAGGACATTTCCTTTGCACAATCACTCCAGGTGTGTTACAGATTCTGGCTCTGGTAGCAGTAGTGTAGCTGTGGCTGAAGTGGACCCACTCCAAACACTGAATTGCTTTAGTGCAATCTACATGACAACAGAAAAGAATGCTGCCAGGGCAGGCCAGCCTTGCCGTAGTCCTTTCTGGCTTCTGCTTGCTTTGCCATTCCTTTCCTTGCTCTGTTCTGCCCATTATTCTGAGCTGGCAGGGTTGCACCGGCAGCTCTGCCTCCCAGCAGCCTACTGTGCTGATGGTGGTGCTCTCCTTCCTCTGGCAGTGATGGGCAGGACAGATGGAGAGTGCCTCAGAAAGGCCTCGGATGGTTTTGTTGGTGTACAGCTGAATCTGTAGCTCTGGCAGGTGTAAATAGCAGAGCTGAGCTTATACTGGGTGGATGTAAAGGGGCAAGAGACCCTTTGCTGTCCAGATGACAGCAAAGATCTCCTTTGCACCTGGCTGCAGAGGCTGACCGAATGTTTCAGGTTAGAGTCCCTAATGCTGAACACCTGGAGCAAACACACTTTTATGCTGCTGAACACCTGGAGCAAACACACTTTTATGCTGTTTCTGGAGCAAGGGCTCGGCTCCAGCCTCTCTCCTGCTTCCACATTGCTCCCCGTGGCCTGGCGCACTGAGCACGCTCCAGGCTAGAGGGTGCTACAGGCTTGAATCTTCTCAGGGTGAAGAGGAATTCAAATTCAAGAATCTCCACTCTCACTGTATTAACTTCCCGAGTAAACATATGGAAGGAAGGAGGATGCCTCTTTTCTTGTCTAAAAGAAAAGTAAACATAACTTCATATTTGAAGTGTGAACTGGATGTCAAGCATGTTCTCCAAGCATACTTTTCCTCTCCTGGGGTTCAAGAGATAACCCTCTAGTTTTAGTGAGAGCTAAGTGGCCAGTGGGTAAGACTGTGGGAATTCAGGTTTTGTTGAGAAGCTAAAATCTTGAAACTGAAGGACTATCAAGCTGAGGAGCATAAGAGGTCTGATAGATTCAATTTGCCTTTACTGGAGGAAACAGTCTTCCAGTCAGGAAAATGACTCTTGATCCTCAGATCTTCCAGTTCCTGGCCATAGTGTAAATCCATTTCCTTGAGGGCTTACACCACCAACCACTGGAGCAGCTGTGGCACAAGCACACTGTGCTACTGTTTAGGGTCTGTAAATGTCAGTGAAGAGGCAGGGCAGACAGCCTTGGGCAGTAATCACTCAACTGAGCTTTCTCAAAGCTTGTTTGTCAGTCTGAGGTCTTTAATTGAACATAGTCTTTCATAAGCAGAGGGTACCTGTGCTGTATGAAAACAATGGAAATACTCTGAAGTGTGTAATCACAACTTGCAGTACAGATACCACAGCTAGTTTTCTGTATATAACACTCAGTTCAATCTTCCACATTGCCCCCAAGTGCCAGGTGTTTACACTTAATATGGGAACTGTGAGAGCTTGGGGTATCATCTCCTGCACTCCTTCACCCTGAAACATAAAGTGTTGTGGGTGCACAACACTGATAAAACCAACAATGCTCAAAGAAAACAAATTAAGATGATCATAGCAGAGATGGGAGAGAGGAAACAGAATGGACATCACTGTGATTGTTTGAAAACATCACTATGATAAACAAGCACCTAACTTACAAGCAACTCAACAATACAAACAGAAGAGTCAACACTGGAATGAGCTGCAGTGGCAAACTGGACAGATGACAGCAGAGGAGGAGCGTGTGCTTTTAGCACAGGCACCAGATGTGTGTGTGATCTTGGCAGTAGCTGTGCCCTGGTTTCGGTACCATGAGAGGGAGAGTAGTATTTCCTTATCTCATACTACTCTTGTAAGTCTTAATTAGTTTATGTTCACAAATTACTGTGAGAGATCAAGTAGGAGTATCCATTTACCACGGAGCTGCAAACCATATAGTATTTTTTTTTTCTCTTTGGTAAAGTACAGCACAGGACAAATATTTTGACAAGTGAGAACTTTAATTACCATTTTGAAGAGAAAATAGTCTAAACAGCCTAATACTGAAACAGAGTGCTGGTTAAGCACAGAAAGTCTTTGCACAACCTGAGCTAGATCTGCAACTTGTTCACCTACTGCCTAGAGGCATTATGACTTTCTATTATATCTTCTACATGTTGGAATAAAATACCAATAACCATAATAATCCAAACACTGCAACAGATCTAAAGGAGAAGGAAGTGGGCAGTAGTACTCTCTGTGTCTAGCAAATATTTATGTGGCAAATATTTAGCAAGCTTGGAGGTATTATTTTGGGGGGAAAAAGAGGCATGGGTTCGTGTTGATTAATGTTTTGCTACTGATTAAATCTGAGCCTGTACAAACTGTGCAGTGACAAAGAAACCTGAGACTGTAATGAGGAAACAGTTGGGTAGGATGTGAGAGATTGAAACCACAGATATTGCCATCCCCAGGAGAAATACCTTATTCTAAGGGCTGGAAATTAGTTTGGGACTATTGGATTCTATTCAAGGAATAAGTCCTATTATGTACAATATCTCCTCATCTTTACCCCAGAAATTTCCTTGAAAAGCCAAATCTTGTATTGCAATAATTAAAGGAAAACATATGTGAAACAAGACACCTATTTCTTGTCTGGACTTTCATTAGTCTGTCCAGCATAAAACATCACAGGGTCTCCAGACAGTATAGATCAACTTTCCTCTACATATCTCCAGGTGGAAAATGGCTTTGAGCATTTTATAGACACAGGATCTCCAAGGCATTTTGTTTTGGTTGTCCAACCTGGCCTCATCCTTCAACATTCACATTTTTATGCAATTAAACTTCTTACTGCAGCAGACCCACTAACCTCACTGCCATAATATGTTCAAGGAAGTTTGTAAGTTGTTGCTGACCTATATTGTGCTCAGCCTTGGTGAGGCTGCACCTCTAGTAACGTGTTCAGTGCTGGGCACCACAGTACAGGAAGGACATTGAGGCATCAGAACATGGATGGAGAAGGGCTACTAAGCTGGTGAAGGGCCTGGAGAACAAGTCCCATGAGGAGCGGCTGAGGGAATTGGAGCTATCTATCAGAAAGGAAGCTGAGGGAAGACCTTCTTGCTCTCTACAACTGCACAAAATGAGCTTGTGGAGGGTAAGCATTGGTCTCTTCTCACGAGCAACTGATGACAGAATGAGAGAGGGAATGATCTTAAGTTGCACCAGGGGAGATTTAGACTGGATATTAAGGAAAAAAAAATCATGGAAAGGGTTGTCAGGCGCTGGAACAAGCTGCCCAGGGAGGTGGCTGTCCTGGAGTCCTGTACCCCTAAATTCCTCTCCTGCCCAGACTTCGGGGGGGAAAGGCGAAAAGCCGCCTGTTTTCCCTCCCCCCTCGCCTGTCCTGCAGCCGTGAAGGGGGGGAGGACTACCCCGTGAAGGGGGGGAGGACTACCCCATGAAGGGGGAGAGGACTGCCCCGTGAAGGGGGGGAGGACTACCCCGTGAAGGGGGGGAGGACTGCCCCATGAGTTCCCGTGCTGGAGCCAGGCTGGGATTGGCCGTGCGCTTTCGCGCCTAAGGTGTGGTAACTCTGCCCTTTGTCTAGTGAAGGTTATAAATATTGGGGGTCTTCTCGCCTTTGGGGTTCCCGCTTTGGAGTTTACCTGTGCCTGGACGTATGTGTCTGCCTGAGCTCACACACTCCCCTGTGCCTGGACTGCAGAGAGACCAAGGATTCGCTTTCCTATTGACACCTGTGTGTGCCTAACAACCTCTTAACGATTCACCTGCAGCCGCTGGAAAAGAAGAGGAAGACAGACCGCACAAGTCAGCCTGAGTGAGTTATTTGGCTTAGCTTCATTTAGTAAGAAACCGCTATTAATTAATAGCTAAAGCCTTTTCCAACTTCTGACTTCCATTATAGTCAGATTATTGATGGTATCCTTGTAGGTTAATTCTCATGCAACTGAATCTGCTTATTAAACTAAATTAATCTTTGCATATATAGTTGTGGGGGCAGGTTTTTGGGAAAATAAAAATAACTATTTTTGATAAATTCCCGACTCGGCCACATATTAATTCCTGCTCTCCGCAACAGTGGCTGAGTTGCCATCCCTGGATGTGTTTGAAAGCCATATAGACTTGGTGCATGGGGATGTGGTGTAGTGGCACACTGGGTGGAGTGGGCAAAATAGTTGGGCCTGATGATCTCAGAAGTCCTTTCTGGCCTGGCTGATTCTGTGATTCTGTAATTGCTTGGCATGTTACCTTTTAACATAGTGGCCAAAAGTTCTGAAAAGTGGTAACCTAAAACTGAGTTCCCTAGGTTCTGACTTGTACCCTTATTAGAGTAATGCTGGGTGCAGAATACTTGCGGGTGTTATGCTGCTAATACAGCACTGCTTCACCTAGCCACCACATTTATACAGCTTTCAATGTATGTCTAAGGATAGTGGCAAAAACCCAAATAACTCACTGCAATACATTTATGTCTTTCCAGAGTAAAAGTCTGCCGTACCCTGAGTAATTTCTATTTGACATTAATAAGTATTTTCCTGCAATACACTTAAGCCATGATGCATATCCCTGCCCAGCAGTATCTGTCACCCACAGGTCAAAACTGTGTGAAATGGTCTAAATCCCATGAAAATACAAACTGGATTTGTGGTCAACCAAACAGGCATAACTGGCCAGTGGAGTTTATCAAATATTCCCTTGCAAAGCATTCTTTGCCACTCTGGTGCTGGCTGCAAAATTTATTCTTTGTAAAAAGAAAATCTGTTATATCAGTGTTGCAAACACTTTGCTCTTGACAGGTAAGATTATGATGGGTAGAATTTCCACAGGAGAAGCTCTGCCTGGGCACAACCCTATTTAGCGTCAGTATTTATTGCTTCCTTAGAACCAGAGCAGGGGAGTCAGCTGTCAGGAAAACTAACCTTGCCCTTTTGCCAGAGTTGGAAACTCCATAAGGAGAAGAAGTTGATGGTTAGAGACATTTCCAATAGTGCCTCATCATCTTCCTGATGGGATTTCACACCACACAAATGGGTTCAATGATTCAGGTTAAAACAGAGGCATGTCTGGAAAAGTGATGAGTTCAGTGTGTAACTTTCTGAACTCAGATCTTCCCTGCTCATGCTCAAGTATCCTTCTCTTCATCACATCTGAAATGGTGAGCCTGCAAATGCAGATTACATTAGAGGGTGGGAACTGTGCTGTAGTTAATGCACAGACATGCTTATTCTTTTCCCCAGAATGCTATAAAACCTCCAGGTTTCTACAGATATTCTGAGTAATCATTATACCTTAAGGAGAGCAAGAATTTGATTCCAAAACTGGAACTTTTTGGAAAACATCTGTGAGATATGCACCTAACTCTTTCAAAGTATGATGTGATATGAAAAATGGTTTGTTTCATGTCCTTTTTAGTCTCAGTTTCTCATCTGGGAAGGCTGCACTGTCGAAGTTGCTCAGGGTAAAATCTGAAATTTAAAAATAGACCAGTCCCCAAAAGGGAATGAGAGGTGTTCAGAAGAGCCATGCTCTCTCTGTAAGGTAGGGATTTTGCAGACATGGTGTAAGGAGGAAAGGTCTGGATCCAGATGCTGTGCCATGACTGGTGACCCTGAATCATCCCTCAGCCTCTTGCTAAAAATGTGTGCTGTGCATACTTATTGCACTCCAACTGCTCTCTTGGAGTGTCCTTGGAGCAGTTTGGCCCTAGAGCAAAGCTTTAATTGCTTGTGGTTTTAAGTGCTCTAAAATCCACCTGTGTATTTTAGAAACATTTTCAGAGGGGGAAAAAAAAAAAAAGGAAAGAGTTAAATGGTTTTACCACATTTAAATCCATTCTTGGAACAAGCTGATGGACTGAAAAAAACAGTAAATGTAGCTAAGGATTAATGGACTCAGGCCTAGACATGAAAGACCAACCTCTTTTTTTCCCCCCTATACTTTTTATTCATGGCAAAACAGAGGTATTTTAAATATAACACAAAAATAAGATTATACTATTTATCTTTAGTTTGCTTCTTTGTGTGCCATTTGAAAGGTTCTCTAAGATCCAGGTTCCTGTCAAAGTTTTGTTTTCTCCCATTGTGGCTGAGGGGTATTCTGCCACCTTCGCCAATGGTGGCAGAGGGGAGAAATTCATTGGTGCGAGAGGATATTCTGTAAAAATATATAATTTATTGACTTCAACCACTGAATTTTAATATTAATATTTGTTCTTCCACGGTTATGAAAGACATTCTAGGAATAATATCAAACAGAACTTGTTAATAACTAGCAAACATTCCAACTACAAACAGAGAGATGAAATTCCCCGTGGCAAATAGCGCTTGGGGTGAATGTGCTGCTTGCCCAGTAGATGGGCACAAGCTCTTTCTGCTCTATGGTAGAAGGCAATAGAGAATTACAGAGGCATTAAAGCATTTACTCACAAATTCTTATTAGTTATCAATCGCCCTCCAGGGCTATGTCACAGCCTATATAAGTGTCCAATCTTCAGGAGAGTCTACCCATGGACGTCGAGGCTGGAATTCTCCCAGCTTCAGGGGGAAGGATGCAGTCTCTGACCTTGTTCTCCTGGCTTCTTCTGGACGCTCTGTCCAGGGGTTCTTAGGCAGTGTCCTGGAGTCCTGTATACCCCTAAATTCCTCTCCCTCTGTGGCTTGAATGGGAGAGGAAAAGCCACCTGTTTCCCCCCCCCCGCCTTGCCCTGCAGGTGTGAAGGGGGTGAACAGGGACCCTTCTGGCACCGTGCAGTGCCCACGCTGGAATCGGGCTGGGATTGGCTGTATCCTTCATAGAATCATAGAATCATAGAATCAGCCAGGTTGGAAGAGACCTCCAACATAATCCAGTCCAACCTATCACCCAGCCCTAGCCAGTCAACTAGACCATGGCACTAAGTGCCTCATCCAGTCTTCTCTTGAAGACCTCCAGGGACGGTGCCTCCACCACCTCCCTGGGCAGCCCATTCCAATGCCAATCACTCTCTCTGTGAAAAACTTCCTCCTAACATCCAGCCTAACCTACCCCGGCACAACTTGAGACTGTGTCCCCTTGTTCTGTTGCTGGTTGTCTGGGAGAAGAGGCCACTCCCCACCTGGCTACAATGTCCTTTCAGGTAGTTGTAAACAGTAATAAGATCACCCCTGAGCCTCCTCTTCTCCAGGCTAAACAACCCCAGCTCCCTCAGCCTCTCCTCATAGGGTTTGTGTTCCAGGCCCTATATGGCCAGCGTGACACCGTGCTGAGACTGCACAGCATCCTGCTTCTGCACCTGAAGCTCCTGCCTGTTGCGGAGGCAGGGAATTAATGTGGCAGAGTCAGGAATTTTATACAAATATAGAGTTATTTTGTTTTCCCAAAACCTGCCCCCAAAACTATATCTACAGAAATTAATTTAGTTTAATTAGCAGATTCAGTTGCTTGAGAATATCTACAGGGATGCCATCGATAATCTGACCGTCACTGGAGGTCTTCAAGAAAAGACTGGATGAGGCACTTAGTGCCATGGTCTAGTTGACTGGCTAGGGCTGGGTGATAGGTTGGACTGGATTATGTTGGAGGTCTCTTCCAACCTGGTTGATCCTATGATTCTAATAGTGTGCAGATAAGTGGAGTCTGCTCCTAGCAACTCATGGCAAGAAGTTGATTTTAATAATTTGACTTCTTTCAAGGCATGCTGTGGCTGGAGAAATTGTCTTCAAAGGTGATAGGGCCAGGAGCAGACCTGGGCTATAGAAACTGGAGATGATGGGATTAAGCATTTGCAGGGACAGAGCAGTCCTCAAACTGCAGCTTCATGTTAGAAAACAAAACAAAACAAAAAGTTAAAAAGACTAAATTTCTTTGACCTAAGTAGTCTGTTTAAGAAAAAATTATGCTATGAAGTAAGCTCAAACCACAGAAGCACAGAATCATAGAATCAGTCAGGGTTGGAAGGGACCACAAGGATCATCTAGTTTCAACCAAATAGTTTGTACTACAGGTCCTCAACTACTACGTAGTTTTTCAAGGCAAAGCCTGTCTTTCCTAGGCAGCTCAGGAAAGACAACTCATACAGCTATTTGTCACAGAATCACAGAAAGTTAGGGATTGGAAGGGACCTTGTTGCAGAGTGCTGTTTAGATTGCCGTGGGAACATGGTCAAGGCCCTCATAGATCAGTGTGACCAAAGGCAATACCACAGGGACTCCAGATGATTCAATGTGAATTATGCCAGAGACCTTTATTGATCATTTTGGCTCTCAATATATCCCTCAGGGCATAAGGCACACTCCTACACATTAGCATAATTAGTCAAGGACAACCCACTCCATCAATCAGCATAAACCATGCCTTGTTTTCCTCATTAACAAGGTGTCCATTATCTATCCTTTCTGAGATAAGGTAGCCAGCAGCTGGTGGGAACCAAGGTCAGCATCTGCCTGTTATTATCCTTCTTCACTTTGCATTCCCACAGGACCTCGAAAAATCCTCTACTCCAACTCCCCTGCCAGAGCAGGATCACTCATGGCAGGGAATGCATCCAGGCAGGTTTTGAAAGTCTTCAGAGAAGGAGACTCCACAACCTCCCTGGGTAGGCTGTTTCAGTCTTCTGTTGCACTCACCTTATCTTCAATAAGAATCCAGGCAGGGCTGAGCATGTTTCTCCTTTCCCTATGTTAAGGGTTAACTCCTCCTGGAGAGTGGTCTGAACTTGACCCCAGGTCCTCCTGACTCTACCTGGGGGTGGTCTTGAACCTGATCCCAGGTGCAATGGTTAGCCCAATTCCTGGCTTGGACCCCTATAAAAGCAGAGGAACTTCCTGTTTCTCTCTCTGCTCCTGCTTTGCCACATGGCCAGCCAACCCCATAGTTAACCAACCACCTCCTGAATCTACCTCCATCCCTTGCCATCAGTCTGCTTTTGTATATATTTTGTATCTCATTTCCCTTCTCTATACCCTTTTTGTACCTCCCCTTAAATGAAATACCTTTCATTTATTGTTAAAGTTTTCCTTTTAACTTCCAAATCAGAGCAAGGCTATTCTTTGCGTGTTTTACCCCTTTCCACTCTCTCTACCTAATTCTTTCTCTTTCCAAAGTGGAGAGAGGGGGAGACATCCTTATATATATTATTGTTCTGTAAGGCCTTGGGTCTCTGGTAAGCTTAAACTAGGACACCCTGTACTTAGAGTTAGCCAGGGAATACAACCCAACATCTATATTACCCACACATCTGGAATCTGGCAGAGACTGCAGATGCCCAGGGAGCTATTGAGTCATCATTCCTGGAAGTATGTAAAAGATGTGGCACATAGGACCATGGCTTAGTGGTAGACTTGGCAGTGTTATGCTTATGGACCCAGCAGTGATCTTGAAGGTATTTCCCAACATACGTAATTCTAAGATGTTAAGAGAGCTATGCTTTGATCAACTACTACATCAGCTACATCCAGCCAAGATTCCACCCTCCCTAAGCATCCCTCAACCTGTTTGATTTTGGTGAAAAATAGAAAGCTGGAAAAGTTTGATCTGTGCTAAAATATTCAAGAGTCTGACAAAAATGTGCTTCATCTGTAGCAAGTGCAGGAGATTCAGCTGACATGAGCAGCAGAAAATGTAGTCATTTGGCTACCTATGGTGGTCCAAGTCAAAACTCCAAGTCTGCTATAGCCAAAATCTCTCAGGAGAAATCCCATCTCCTCACCCCCCCTCCCGTGCTGAGTGCAGCTTGGAGAGTGCTCAGCAGCCTGTGCTTCCACAGGCTAGTCTGAGATTCCAGTACCTCCCAAGAAGAGACACAGAAATATTGCTGCAGCCCTGAAATCTAACACATTCTGCTTGCGTTCCCCTTTATTTAGTTAAGAAAGTGGTAAACACTGCAGAGCTTAACCTTGTCACCTCAACTAATTCACATTAAGTTAATAAAATGCAGCAGAATCCAGAAACAATCAGCATTTGTGGCTTTCTAGGCCTCTTAAGCTCATTTCTCTGCCATGCAAACCTGCCTTTCCACTGATTTACTCAGCATTAAGTCCTCTGAATTCCAAACTTTTACGTTATTACAAGCTTCCCTTCACGGACTGTGTCTGTGCCAGCAGGTGCATGGACTGAGAGGCCCATGGTAATGTGCACTTTATTACTTCCAACAGATACTTTTTTTCCCCCTGATCCTTACAAGCTCTAGAGCATTGCTTGATATTTGGCTATTACAGTTAAAAGAGCAGAGTTGTCTTACTTCTGAGTCTATAACTGCAACTATCAAAAAGGCTATGTGTGACTGGTGTTTAAAATGTGTGTGCCAGCTGCGAAATCTGCACACCTGGAAAATCACTGCTGTAAGGATTAAAGAGACATAATAAATCCTGCTAAGGACAAGCATGATGTTTCAACCAGTATTTCTGTCTGCATCAGAAACCATCCTACTGAGTTAATAAACACTGCAATACTCCCTAACAGATCATGAGGGGTCTCTAAACATCTCTAGTGCTGAGATGAATGTCCAGGCAGTGTGCTGGGGCTGTTAACTCATCGAGGAGTGATCTTCTCTCCCTCAGTTTCCCTTGCTTGCAAGGTGTTTGCTCTCTGTGGTGGTGCCTGCAGTTTCAGCTTGGGTTTGGTTACATGCTCTGATTCATGCATGTCAGTAAATGTACACAGTCTGATGTCTATATTCACTCAGACAGGGTCTTGGAGAGAGGGAAGCCAAACTGTAGCTTCATGAAAGCAAAGATGATTCAGTTGGGTTGTCATGAAACTGTGTACACAGCTCTGCTCGGAACTGTTTCTGGTTTCTATTTAAGCATTCCAAGAGAAGGGGAAGTCCATTTGCAGGAAATCAAATAACTAACAATATGGACCTACCTCAGCAGGAAAAAGCATATGCTTTTATTTACAAGGAACTAATTCCTCTTAGCAAGGGGGTACACCAGATTCCTTTTCCCTTCCCAGATGGCTGCTAGAAGTGACAAACATTGTGCTCTGCCAAAATGTTTACATATAGTCTCCCCGATAGCCAACCTGCTGTTGCTGAGGGCCAGAAGTCAGCAATAAATAATAGCTCTGACTTTCACTGCATTGCAAAACCTTTCATCTCAGAGGAGAGGAAACCCCTTCTGACACTTCACACCTTGAAAAAACATCTTTGCATTAGTAAGTGGGAAGTGAAACAATCTTCAAAGAGAGTTGTTGATGCACATGGGGACCTAGTCCAGAGGCCATTTATTTGCATCTTTGCTCTGACACTTGAGGAACATGTTCCATTTATACACTGCTCAGTCAGCCTTTGATTCTGATTTTTGAAAGAGAAGGCTCTCAGGAAGATGGCTGTGGTTCGTTTTGTGTCTGCTTTTCAGGCACTGTAGCAGGTAAAAATAGACATAAAATTTCATGCTTTGGCTCTTGCAAGCTGTTAAAATTGGACAGTTGTAGATGATGCTCCTGCTGACACTCCTGTATCTTTTGTAGTCCGACAGTGCTCTTAGCAGGCTGAGAGGCTACTGGTTATTTTCTACAGGCACTTGTCCTCCACCAAACCTTCAAATAAAAGCATTCCTACACTCACTCTTTGACAGCTCTCCTGCCCGTAGGCTTTTATAGCCTGTGGTCTGTTTATGGGTTTTAGGTTTATAGCCAGCCTAATTAGCTGCTGCGATAAGGATAATTAGGTAATTAGGATAATTTGGATAGCACAGTATGAGGCTTTTCAAACCTCTCTTCTGGAGAGATTTGTCTGCCAGAGTGTAGCCAATGACACTTATCTGATCTAATGGAAAACAAAAAGCCTGTGTATCTGTGAGCATGATTGATAGCAGAAAGATACCATCCAAGTCAAGGGGTTGAGAATAAGTAACCTTGAGACATACTCTGTGAAGATAGAGCTGAACTCACACAGACCTGATAGCTTCCTCTTACCTTGTGGATAGCATAGTCAGTACTCAGATTACTATCTTCCTAACTTGATGACTTTTGATAAAAGCAATGATGAAGAACTAGAGAAAATGACCAAGAAAGCCTTGAATTCTCCCACCCTTTATATCTTCAAATCCAAACCAAATGATGTCCTGGAAAATACACTCCAGCCAATTATAAGTTTTGAACCACAGAGCAGGAATAACCAGAAACTCAGTTGTTCTTCAGAGAGGATAAAACTGTGAGGTCTCAAACCTCTCATGTTTGAATGTTGTGAATTGACAGAGTTTATCTTGTAATCCCTTTCTCTTTTTCTGTTTCTCCTATAGTTCCTAATCTAACTCTTGTGAGCATGGAAACAAGAATGACAGTGAGATTGTAACTGCAAGGACAGGATCTTAAGTAGAGAAGTTTGAAAACATTTACCTGATCCTAACTGATTGCAGACCAGTTCACATGAGGTAAATATCCCTAATTGCTTCGAGAAGTGAAACGTCACCCAAAGGTCAAATAAAACTGAGAGACAAAATGCAAACTGAGAATAAACTGGAATAGAATTGGAATAGAACCGAGGTAGGGGAGTGGATGTTAAACATCTAGTTGAATTTCCAGCATTCAGTGGAAGGGAATACTGAGCAACTTCTGGAGTCTAGGCTGAGAAGGAAGAAGATACAGGATCTATTAAATGCCCTGCTTGTTCCTGGAGAAAAAAAATATGAAATCCAGTGACTGATGAAGTTTTTAGGGCATGAAAAGGAAACATGTATTCTGCCTAGAGAAGAGCAGCCAGATTGAGCACCGTTATCCATTGCTCTGAGTTGTCCCAGGGCATTTTCCCTTCTGGGTCCTTGCTGGAAATACGGAAGAATTGACTACGGGAAGCAGCCTTGACAGACAGAGTACCACATGGTCACTCCTGGGAACAGGTACAGATGCAGATGTAGAACATTCCCCCTTCTCTGGGCTATGATGTGCAGGCCACATCTGGAGACAGAGTGGTGTGGAAGGCATCACAGCTCAGCTGGGAGGTGAGATGAGACTGTGCAGCCCCTAGAGCGCAAGCAGTTGGCCACAGCTCAGTCCTAACAGCTGAGCTACAGAAGAGGAGCTGAGATGAAGCTGAAACACCTGGTCTCCCTGTAATCCTGGATCTGCCTGGGGGCACAGAGAGAAAAATCAAATTCATTTACTGAGGTTTTAAACTGGAGACAGGCATGAATCCAATCTGTATAGAGAAAACACACAAGATTCACACCAAATACAAGCTGAGTTATAAGAAACTACAGGCTAGAGCTCCTCTAACCTGCAGTATATTAGACCTGAGAGATTCAGCCAGCACTGCTGTGGTAGTAGTCTTCCTCTGATTTCTGCCTGAGTACTGATCTTATCCTGGTAGAGAAAAAAGCTTCATTCCTTCTCACTCCTGCAAAAGCAGATGAATCCAGGATTTCCCAGTTAGGCCGGGCAAGGCTTTCCTCAAGACAAGCAGAAATCTTTGGGCAAAGCTAAGAGCCAAATCAGTTCTCTACTTATTCCAGTAGTCTCCTGAGTTCCTCAGACTGAGTACTCTATAAATATAACCTGCCATTAACTGGAGTGATTGCTCAAACATCTATTGGCTGTTGCAGTTCCTGCAGGCTTTCTTAAGCAAAAGCCTAGATCTCCTGAATTGTAAATCCATGACTTGCACTGCATTTATGCTCTCAAATGAATGCCTCTAGTCAATTCTTTCCATTAAATCACTTTTGGCTTTTACATGTAAGCTACAAGCGAGTCTTGCAATAGATCTCACTCTTCACCAGCCCTAACTGGAGCTGCACAGGACATTTTTGCTGAAATTACTTTTATGAGATGATGAGTAAATTTTACCCCCTCCAATGAGCTGCAGTGGTGACAATTTTTCTCACCAATAATTTTTGCCCTCTTTTATCAATGACAACAAAAAAACATGCAATTAATTTTCTGTAGTTTTAGTCATTTATTGACAATCCTGTGTCATTCAGTCAATCCTGTATCATTTGGTCTTCCAGCTAGCATGTCCTAACATATTGTATAAGTGTTATGGCAGCTACATCTTGGGATGAAAAAGAAGGATTTGTGTTGGGAGATGAAGCAAAGAGGGAAGTGGACACAAGCACACAGGGCACTCATCAAGTGAGATGATGTATGGCATAACAGCTAGCACAGGATGTGATAGTTATGTAACAATATGTAGAGGGTTAACACTCCAGGGGGAGTAACCTTGAACCTGACTCTAGGTGGTCTTGACCCCTCCCCGGGGGTGGGTCTGAACACTACCAGGTGATGGTTCGCCCACTCCCCCTTCCTGTCTAGAGATCCACAAAAGCAGGGGGACTGCCTGTTTCTCTCTCTGCACTCCCTGCCTCGGTCCTAGCACCATCACCATCCTGTTCCTGTTTTCTCCTTTGTTTTACCACGTGGCCATCACCCACGAGGTGGACAAAGCCATCTCCATCAAAATCGGGTTGTATTTATACATTTTGTATTTGCTTTCCCTTCCCTACACCCTTTGTAACTTCCCTACCTCAGATACCTTTTAAAGTTATTGTTAAACTTTCCTTTTTTACTTCCAAATTGAGTGAGATTCATTTATTTGGGTGTTTTTACCTTTTCTCTCTCTCCATCTAATCCCTTTCTTTTGGGAAAGAAGGGGGAAGAGGGAAGGGTACTCTATAAAAATTGTTATTGGTTCTATCACATTTATTTGAGTCTCTGAAAATTTAAACTGGAACTGAGACACAATACCTGCTATAAGAACCATTTTTCTTACAGTTGATTCTTTTATTTTAAAATAAACAACAGCAGCTGCTGCTCAGCAATGATTGGAACATCCTCTCTTTTCTGGATTTTGTCTCCTACTAGTGTTAGTACAACCTAGCATTTGGAACAAAAAAAAATAACTCATAAATTGGCTGAACAGCCATTGTTTAAAATATTTTGACATGATTCTCCATGAAGACTGCACTGGCTGTATCTCAAGAAATGATGTGAAGGTAATAAAAGTAACATAAGAATAAATATATATGAGAATCTTCTATTTTATTTTTTTTCCCAGAAAGACTGTTTTTTTCCCTGAGTGTATAGATCACAGAAGAAAATATTCAGTGCTTCCCTTCCCTCTCTGAGATTGGGAGATTTTCAGATGTAGTACTGGTGGAAAATCCCAGTGTCTGTACCCATGTATAGAACTGTCACATTCATTTAGAAGAGCAGTGTTTTGTTGTTGCCTGATAACTGTTATACTGTTTATATATCTAAGTGAGGGCTGCAGCCCAAACTGATTCAGACCTCTAACACTCCAGGTTTGTAATGGCCAGTATCTACTTCTCTCTTTGGTGGTTGATTTTTGACTTTCTTTAAAGCTGAACGTTCCTTTCAAAATGCATGTTATGAATAGCTATTTATAATTCAGGTATTGCTACTGCCTCTATGAATGTTCATTCTGTTCCTGACCTCTCTACCTCTGTGACATTGCAAGGCAACCAATTGCATTATGCAAAAGTAAAATCAAAGCTAAAAGCATGCCCTTTTGCTGTCCTTGAATTTGTTTAACTGAATTGCTATTTACTTCTTTATTGGGGTGTTTTGGGTTTTTTTTCCATATTATGAGCCAAGCAGAGGCAAATCTCCCTGTCTCTTCTTCATGACACTTTTATTGCTCATCATTTATCTTTTCTCCTTCCTGAAAAAAATGACATTTAACTCTAAGCTTTTCTTAGCAATTTCTCTTTTGCTTCCTTCATTATTTTCATCACCATTCTACAAGCTCTGTATATAAAGAACAGTTTTTGAGACAAATAATCAGGAATGTACAGTAGAACTGATTGGAAATTTGCTGTGTTTTCACCAGAATGAGGAAAACTTTGTTTCCAAAAAGTTGGTTTTTTTAGTTGCTTATTTGAATAGTAAATACATCGTATTTATGTTTGCAATCAAAATGAAGCATTTCCAGATAACTGTAAAGTAGTTTTGGGAAATCTAAAGGAAGGCTTTTCTAGACTATCCTTTCAGGATAAAAGATAAGCACTCAAATCACTTCTCCATTTCAGGATGGGAAAAACATTCCATTTGCAGTTCACTTCTCTGTCATCTGCCTACATTACAGTATCCATGTAAGGCAGTACAATTGATTTTATGTAATTATCCTGGCTATATTTTTTGTTGTTATTTTTTTCCACCCTGCCCACAGTTTGTATTGTTTGCATTTTGAACATAGTGTCACATTCCTGCCTTTCCATCTACTCTAAATATTTCTGAGGAGAGTGTCACCTCAGTAAGGAAAATGGGTTTATTTCCAGCACGTGAAGACAATTATTCCTCTGCTGAAGCATGCTTAGGACTATACCTTGGTATTGCGAGAGATGACCTTGCAGCAATTAAATGCTATTAATTTATAGTGAGAGACTTAGTGTGGCAGACATAACAAAGTGACTGATCTGTAGACAAATGCATCACGAGTTACAGAAAGAAGGCTCTAAACCTGTGAAGTGTTCAGTGTTCAAAGCTTCTGTGAGTTTTGGAAGGAGGTATTTTGCCCAGAGCACAACAGCATTTGACCCAAATGAGTTATTTTAGGAAGCCAGACAGCCCTTGCCAAGCTGCTCTTGAGCTGTCAGACCAGCAAGCTTCTCCAGGTGTTATTAATGCTGAAAGCTTTTTGCTTGGACTACCACGGAGAGACAGGGATGTCTCCCGGGAAGTTAAAAGGCTGCTTTGCACACAGCAAGGGATGCTTTAATACTGTCCCATGGAGATTCATCTTGTTTCTAATCTATCAAAAGTAATTTGTTCTTCAGGGGCCTTTGGACAATTGCCCAAGTTGCCTTGCCCATCTTGCACTAAAGAGAAAGGGAATTTTGGCAGCATCATCATTTCATGAATGAATCAGATTGATGTAAACAATTCTGTAAGTTTAATGGGGCCCATACATAGAAGCATTAGTCCCACTCTGAACCCATACTCTAGACTTCTGCTGACCTGGGGGTTAGGCTTGTCTGAAGATAACATGAGTCTCTACAACAGTCCATGGATTTATTCAAACTTGTGTTGACTTTCAGCCTGTCTGCTTAAAATATACACGGGGGAAGGACAGATTGCTCTCTGCACCAAGCGCTGTCTAAAGGAAGTGTCTGCTGAGGTTTTGGTTCTGGGCCAAGTTTCCTGCTGTCTAGCATTAGGGCTTTGGCAAGGTAGTCTGGGCCCTGTCACAAAGAGAATACATAAAAGTGGGTTTTCCTTGTCATCACACATAATTAAGGACAACATTTTAATCAGGCTGCTCCCACTTAATTGTAATGTTTTACTTTAGCTACCCTGGGCCTGCTGCTTTAAGTAGATCCAGTGCATTTGTCAGACTGGGTCAGGCTGGGAAGATGAAAACTCATCAGAGGTACAGAGAAGTACATCATTTTATAAGGAAAGAATGTGTTCACGTCATGGTGTGTTACAAAATAACCATGGTCAAATGCAGGAGGGATTGACTGCTGTGGTACTGGAAGCAGTCAGGTTTGGACTCTGGTAGCTTGCTGTGGTTTAAGAGAGTTGAAGCTTTGAGGATCAAATCTTGGAATTGGGCAGGGAATTTTGATCCACTGACATTTTTAATAAAAAACAGAGCCATGAAAAGAATTTGTCAGCACCTTGGAATATAAAAATATCCCCCTCTTTTTTTAATTTAAAAAATGAACCAAAGAAGAAATTAACCAGAAAGCCATGAATGCTCATCTTTTGATCATTCACAGCACCATTGTGTTCCAAAAACTTCTGGCCAAATATTTTTTTGTAGCATGCCTTGGAAGTCATCATTTTTAGACCCTGTCAGCTCAAAGCATAGAAGCATTTTCCAGCATCGTGGAGGCCTTAAAACCTGTTTGATTGATATCTGGAAGGATCCCACAGGAGCACTTAAGGAAGGGAAATTCATGAAAGGAGATAATCCTTCCACTGATGGCCCATGGTGATCTCCAGAGCTTGCTCTAGAATGCTGCAGAGAGGCCAGTGGTGCAGACCTGGTATCCTGAGCTTGCTGTGCAATGATCCGTTCAGTCCATGATGCATTTTGCTTAAGTTTCAGCCCACTGCTGGACACTTATGGGGAAATGGTAATACACAGGAGAGCTGCAAGAAGTGCATTGGCATCCTAGTGTTACTTACCATGTCCTCTGATCCTATGAGTTGGAAGTTCTCAGGAGTAAGCCATAGAAGCATATGGATGCAGACTGGCCTTGCACATATGCATGGTCAGTACAGGATATAGAGCTTCTACAGGGTGTCATTGCCAGACTGCTGAATCAGTTGCTAAGTGATGTAGCCTGCCTTGTACAAAGCTGATCATTCAGATATTATGCTTAAAAGAGAGATGTTGGTGCTAGTAATTGCTGTATCAGAGCTGAGATGTTTGCCAAACATTTTAAGAACCTGAATCCATTGTTTATGATGTGTTCTAGCTAACTCATGCTTCTCATCAACACACAGAGCTATCTCAGCATCCAGGCACAAGGTGGACTAATGGCAAAGTTGCCTCTGTTCAAGTATATTGCCATTTTGTATGGCTGTTACCATTCTTACCTTTGTTTGAGAGAGGCAGACATGGGGAGCTACCATTCATGCTTAGAGGGCATGAAATGTAGGTTTTAATGAACATCTGGAGCCACGGTTCCAGTTTTGACTGCAACACAGTCAGTGAATCCAATATACAGATGAACTGGGGATACTGCTGAAAGTATAGCACAGACAGCCTAAGAATATGGACCACCAGCTTTATGCCCTAGTGCTAATTAACTAGATTTTCTACTGTTTGAATGGATGGCTGCCAAAAGATTGTGTTACAACAGGACTGTCAGACCTGCAGAAGATATATCTCTTTGAATGTCTACAGCAAAAGAAGCCTCTAGCAGTGCCCTGTGACGCATTTTGCAAAGGTAGAGATAAGGCGCTTGTCTACTCTGAAGGAGTGGTTTGGCAATGTGACACTCCCACACTTGACTGTCCACATTGGCATTCCACGCCTGTGGTTAGCAGTTGTGGCATCTTTTGTTGTATCCATTTTAGCCAGGAACAGATTTACATAAAAAGATGGTGGCATGAAGACAACTTCAACCTCTTCTGCCTTAGCTCTCTTCTCTCAATTCCCTGATACTATCCAATCACTCGCTGCTGCTGCAGAGACCAAGAGTGGGAGAACGAAAATGGTGCTGCAAAGCAGACAGGAGAGAGAACATGCAGACCTGTGTTATAGCCTGTTTCTTCCTACATGGGAGGAAGAAAGAACATACCTCATGTTCCTTCCTTCCATCATGGGATCATCCAATTTGACACTGCATGTGGTAGCTCCATACAGGTGCAAGACCGTACACCAGGACCTACAAGCCTCCTGCCTTTGCCTTTTGTTAAGCTTTAAATTCTGGGCCAAACTCAGTACACAGGTAAGTCGATTTAAATTATCAGTAAACAGGTCACAAGAGATCTGCCATTTCACCTACAGCTTTTGCCTCTGAATGCTCACCTGCTGTGTTGTGGCACACAAACAAATCTCTGTGAAACGAACGTGAAGGGTTGGTCTTAGCTGTGATCATCCTTAAATTTACACAATGGCCACACTTGCAAGACCTATTATTATGAAAAAAACCTCCTCCCAGCATTTCCTCAGTGAAAGGAATGGACAAGTGTGGCAGTAAGCCATATGCCATGCCAGCAGTATCTTCAAGAGGACTTGACTTGTCTAAAAGTTTTGACTCTTGATGGAAATAACCTGAAGAAAATGAAGAAACCATCCAAAATCCTAGGCAGCAAAGATACAATGACAAAGGATGCTGTAAAGAGGTGGTGGAGTCACTATCTCTGGAGATGATTAAAAGGAGGCTGGATGAGGCACTTAGTGTCATGCTTTAGTTAATTAGAAGGGTTAGGTGACAGGTTGGACTTTGTGATCTTAGAAGTCTTTTCCAATCTGGTTAATTCTGTGATTTCATGATTCTGTAATTCTGTGAAGGGTCTTGAAGTTACCTCACAATAAACTGTTCTGAAAGTAAATATCTGACTGCAATAAGGATACAGCAGCAATAAGCAAACACAAAAGAGCAGTAGGCTTTAAATGTTAGCAACCTGTTTAATTCAGCTACTCACCAAGGCATGGGACAGGAATCCTGAAGGCTGAATTCTCTTTCTGCCTCTAGAACTGAGTGCTCTATAACCTGTGGTAAGTCACTTCATTTACTCATTTTTCAGTTTCCCTTTGTCTTCCCTAAGATGATAAGTTTTTCTGGGAAGGGACCTGGATCTCATTCAGGGCCTTTATGTGCTACTGAAATACAGAAATACGACAATGCCTAATCTCTCCTTGGAGATCTTGTTCTTGCTCCATTTGTAGGCAGTCACACCTCATCATAGCAGAGTGGATAAGGTTTGGATAATGTGACACACCTTGTGTGCTTTCTTAGAGCAAGGTGTTTAAGAGCCCCAGTCTATGTATTTAAAGAGATGCTAATATACTGTACACATACTTTATGACTCTGGACAAAGGTGCCTGCTCTGACAGATGCAGGTACAAATCACAGCAGATGCAGTTGTGACCTGGTGCCCGGTTTTCCAGAAGTTTCTGTGACACTTAGAAGGTACCTTTTGTGTTTCCTAACTTCTTCTTGAATAGAGAAAGCTTCTTGAAGGAAATGTCTATAGACACAAGTGGTAAAACCAACCACGTTCTGGTGAGAGTCAGATGTTCCAGCAGATCATCTCTCTCATACACATCCTTTGCATAGTGCTCAAGATTAGATTTTTCCAACCACTAAACTGTAGAAAAAACTGACATCCCTAGGCAGAAGCACTTCTATGACAGCACTGAAGCATGCCCTGATTTGTTTAAAATGTCTATGCTACAGGGCACAGGCTTGTCTGCTGACACTGTCCCACCATAAGTCTCCCAGTACTACTAGAGGGCTTTGTCCTATATTTTCAGTGACTCCTGGGAACTCTTCTTTTGTTTAGAAAAAAAATGTGCTTTTGAGGTAAGAGAATGTTTTACACCTGCTGGTGCCAAGAAGGCCTTAATGGCTGTGATGGAGACGTTAATGCCAAGAAAACACAAATACACTGCTGAACCACAAAGCAGTGAATGGGTCACTGTGTTTGACATTCCCATCTGACTCTTCAAGCTAGCAGCTGATTTCCTGTCTCTGAAAAGCTATAAGGTTATTCAGGATATAACTCAGAATCACAGAATGTTAGGAGTTGGAAGGGACCTCAAAATATCATCTAGTCCAACTGCCCTGCTAAAGCAGGATCACTCAAAATAGGTCACATAGAAACATATCCAGGAAGATGTTGAGCATCTCCAGAAAAGGAGACTCCACAACCTATCTGGACAGCCTATTCCAGTGCTTTGTCACCCTCACAGTGAAAAAAACCATGTCCCATGTTTATGTGGAACCTCCTAAGCTTCAGCTTTGCACCTATTGCTCCTTAATGTTTTTTTCCAAAAGACAAATACTACCACTAATTTAGTTAACATCTGCCATCAGTTAATAGCAACAGCACTAAGTAATTTAACTAGAGCAATATCTTCCTCTTGCACATCTGGAATACACCCAACCCAGGGTGCCAACTGTGTATGACACTCTGCTAACAGTACAACAGCAAAGTGCTAAGTAATTATTTCACTGAACAAAGTGCTACTAAAAAGAGACACTGTGTTTAATACTGATCATTGCTTGGCAGCATACATATAAGGGACTTCTGGAATCGAGACAGAGAGGTGCTGTTGTTATTAGACTAGTACAGAGCTATAGCACCTGAAGCATACTAGATCCATAACTAGAAAGAAGTGCTGAAAGAAGTTCTTAACTAACCTCCTTAGCTTTACCATGAGCTGAAGAATTCTGACCGGATAATTAGTCACTACTAACCATAAAGTACCAAAAAGCTACTGCAGAACCAAGAAGATAAGCAAACCTTCTGTCCTGGTATTTTGCATTTAAATTGGTCTCTGGATGGAGCCACAACTTCTTTTCTGTACATCTTTCAGTTAAAGGAATTAAATTCTTTCTGTAGTTAAAGACTCAGATACATGAATCCAAGATTATGTTCTTGACTTATCTTAAGGTGATGAGATAGCCTTGTTCCTCACAATCTTATTAGTCCTTCCACATATGCAGCTAGTTTCCTACATGCAAAGAACTTTTTATGCTTATCACATAACAGAAGGTATCCTGTTATCCCATTTACTACCTTAGTTTTTCTCCACTGATGCTTCTCTTCCGAAACCACGTTCTCAGTTATCTTAATCCCATCACCCAAAATCTTGAAATTTCCTATCAAATATTCTGATCATTCTTTTCTGTCCCTAGGAAACTGAGCCTATTACTTAACAATGCCATGCAGGCTGGTACTAAGAATAACAAAAAGCCAAAATGCAAGTGTGTGTGAACTGGACAGCATTCATTCTTCTACGCTGCTTTTTGAAGCAAAGAAGTTCTTGCTTTGTTTAAGAGCTTTAAGAATTCTTCTCCACTTATGGCCATCAAACCAAGACAAAGCAAACATTTTTCAGCTGTGCACATTCTTTATGGGACACCTCAGCAAGCTTGTAAAAGAGTGCAGTTGTCTTCCTCTTATTTTGCTATCCTCTATTTATCTAGACTGTGCTGGAGCAGTCAAGCCGGCACATCAGGAATGGTGTGGTCAGCAGGAGCAGGGAGGTCATTCTGCCCCTCTACTCTGCACTGCTTAGACCACACCTTGAGTACTGTGTTCAGTTCTGGGCCCCCCAGTTTAGGAGGGACATTGAGATGCTTGAATGTGTCCAGAGGAGGGCGACGAGGCTGGTGAGAGGCCTTGAGCACAGCCCTACGAGGAGAGACTGAGGGAGCTGGGATTGGTTAGCCTGAAGAAGAGGAGGCTCAGGGGTGACCTTATTGCTGTCTACAACTACCTGAGGGGTGGTTGTGGCCAGGAGGAGGTTGCTCTCTTCTCTCAGGTGGCCAGCACCAGAACGAGAGGACACAACCTCAAGCTACGCCAGGGGAAATTTAGGCTCGAGGTGAGGAGAAAGTTCTTCACTGAGAGAGTCATTGGACACTGGAATGGGCTGCCTGGGGAGGTGGTGGAGTCGCCGTCCCTGGGGCACTTCAAGGCAAGGTTGGACGTGGCACTTGGTGCCATGGTCTAGCCTTGAGCTCTGTGGTAAAGGGTTGGACTTGATCATCTATGAAGTCTCTTCCAACCTTGGTGATACTGTGAAAATACTATACTGTGAAATACATGGAACACACCACATCGAGAGATGTACATCAGTGAAACTGGGCAATTCTCCAACATTTTGGATCCTAGCTCCTCCTCCTGGCATCACATATGTACTAGAGGGTCCATTTCAGACACTAGTGCTCATCTTTATAGGTAGGACAACAGGAAGCAGGCAGCAGTTGAATGCTCATTGCAGAGCTGTGCAGGATCCAACAGAGAATCCCGTTAAGATAGAAAGAGGTAAGACAGATATAGAGAGATCCTGTAAGATAAGAGAGCTTATAAGATAGCAAGTTTTTTTTCAGAGAATCACAAAATGTCAGGGACTGGAAGGGACCATCTGTTCCAACCCTCCTGTAGAATAGGATCACGTATACCAGATCACACATGAATACATCCAGGTGGGTTTTCAGTATCTCCAGAGAGAGAGACGCCACAAACCCTCTGGGGCAGTCTGTTCCAGTGTTTGTTACCCTCAGAGTGAAAAAAAAATCCTCCTCATGTTTACATAGAACTTCCTATGCCTCAGCTTCCACCTATTGCCCCTTGTCCTGGCACTGGGCATCACCAAGCAGAGCCTGGTTCCATCCTCTTGGCACTTACTCTTTACATATTTATAAACATGAATGAAGTCACCACTCAGACTCCTTTTTTCAAGCTACTTAGCACCAGCTTCCCTCAGTCTCTCCTCACAAGAAAGATGTTCCATTCTCATAATCATTTCTCAGAACAGATGGAACTCAGTGGCAATGAAATACACAGTTCAAGGTCACAAACTCATGGGGTCTTCATGTGGTCTATGGATATAAATGCATTCCCTCCTTGCAGTGCAGGGGAGGACAACTTAACTTTTTTTATACACACACAAACAGTTGCTAGATCTTCCTTAAATTTAACTCCTTGTGAAAGTGAATGTGCCTGGTTTTATTCTCCTGAAGAATACAACAGACAAATTAAGAAACATATTCATGGCTTTGCCTCATTAATTAAAACAAAACCAAAAGATGCTCTTCAAGGTTGTTCTATCATGGACACTAGGAAGCAAATGAGCAATGCTTGTTCTTACATTAACTCTGTGGGAAATACTAAAAACTCATCTGATAGTTTCATGGTCCAGAACAGTGCCACAAAAATGATTAGGGAGTTGTAACACCTCTGCCATGAAGACAGGCAAAGGGAGCGGGGGCTGTTCAGCCTGGAGCAGAGGCTAATAGCTGCCTTCCAGTAACTGAAGGGAGTCTACAAGAATGCTGGAGAGAGACTGTTTACAAAGGCCTGCAGTGACAGGACAAGGGATAATGGCTTCAAACTGGAGAAGAGCAGATTTAGATGTTATGAACAACTTTACCATGAGGGTAGTTGAACACTGGGAGGTGGTTGGGGCTCCATCCCTAGAGATATTCAAGGTGAGGCTTGATAAGGCTCTGGGCAACCTGATTCAGTTGAGGATGTCCCTGCTGACTGCAGAGCATGTTGGACTAGCTGATCTTTTGGAGGTCTTTTCCAACCCAGACCATTCTACAATTCTATGGTAATTCAGTTAAAATTGTATGAGCAATTTCAGATGAGACTTAGGAAATACCCCAAACATTCTGCTGAGCTGCCTCATCTGTCAAGCTGCTTCACCACAATATACATGATTTAAATGGTTAATACAATTGTCAAGTACAAAACTCTGGTAGCATGTTTTTGTTTCTCTAGCTATACCCTAGAAATCACAGCACTCCCAGATTACTTCCAAAGTTATAAACCTGATGTGTAAACACCACTTTTATAATTTCAATACATACTGTCTATTCAGATTTGTTTTTCTGGAAGCAAATCAAGATATGGTTTCAATTTCATCAGAAAGAGTTGTATATTTATGAGTGTTTGAATCACAGAGTTCTATGGTCTTTCTCCAGGTGGATCAGACTATTGAATAGCATTCTGGCAAAGTTCATGCCATGCATGCTGCAGCCAGTGCTGATGTGCAATGAATGCACCTTACATTCAGCACATCACTCTTCCTTTTACTTCTTTGTTATCACTGGCAGATATAACTGGGAAAAAGCCAGGAAGACACCTTAAGGCACGTTTCCAGGGCTACATGGGATGTAGTCAGGTAGCTTTCATTACAAGGAACCAGTTTCCCCACAAACCATTTGAAGAACACACCCTTAATCTTCACATTCTAATGACATCACAAATAGTGAGGATCCATACACAGGCACATGCACATATCCCTAAACATAGAACAAAGCAGAAGAACACATGGCAAAGAAATCACCTATGAAATGTTTGGACTCCTGCCTTTAGAGAATTCATTTGGTACATGCATACAGCCATTGTGTTACAAACTGAGTCAGTGATGAATGCATTGGTCTTCTTTCTGGTTTGTTTGGTTTGGTTTTGTTGTTGTTCATTTTTGGTGTTTTTTTTTTTCTTTTTCTATTTTTTTTTCCACTAGTCATGAGGATGGGTTTTTATTTACTCACCAGCTTGTAAGATGGGAATTTGCTCACACCTCATTAATTGCTTGGGTCACTTCTGCAGTCACCTTATCAGCAAACGAAAACAAATCAGAGGAGTTAAGCACAGTGAGAGAGACTCTGAGGGAGACACTGAATGTGTAAGCACCGTTTTCATTCAGGCAACTGTGTACAAGGCAGTAACAGTGATGTTTCTCTGAACAGAATACCTTTTCCTTTCAGTAAAGCAGTTCTCATATCTGTAGTAGTGCTCTAGTGCCCAGGTAGCTTACATGTGCTCGAGTAAATCAAAGAACATATTTCAAATTGAGATTAACAAATTAACAATAAGACATTAATTTTGTTAGAAGATAGCACCCAAGAATAAACCAAAACCTCCTTCATAGTCTAGCCATAGACAGTAACTTGTCAAGGTCTCCTCAGTGGAACATCAGCACAAAGCTGCACAGTGGAATGTAAAACTGCTTTGCAAAGTGGCGCTTTAGTTCCTTGGTGCACAATCCCCAGCGAGGACTGCTTTAAATCCTCACTCGGCATCTCACTCATCAAACTAGGAATATCAGTTCCACAGCTGACTGGCCAAACAGAAGCAATGTAAATTGTACCAAGCTGCTCTGGATTATTTTTAGTTTTCCCAATAAAGTATGTACAGATTTCATCACCACAAATATATGATTTTGAGCAGAATTTGGTTTGCCTGAGATGATGTGATTTGCTCAGCATCCACGATATGCAGGAAACAGAGAGTATTTTGAGCACTTAAAAGTGTTGACATTCAAAATGCCTTTTACAGAGTGGTTTCTTTTTTTTTCTCTCTTTTTTTTTTTCTTTCATTTTTCAAATGAATTTGAGGAATCATTTCAGTGAAGCCACCAAAGATTAATTTAGACGTGACTTAAGCATGACTCTGCTCTCAAAACCAACACATTGCTGTGTCTAAATAAACAGAAAGCTCAGCAGCACAGTTTTGGTATCCACATCTCTCTGAGCAGTCCTCACTAAAATATATTACTCCCTATATAAACGACAACAGCTAGAATTTTTTAACCTCAGTTAAAATGCACAAACAAAGCAGGAATCCCTTTTCCAGCCTTTACCCTGCTAGATTTATGATCAAAAATACGACGTGTCTCTCAACAGGGGAGGTCACGGAATGGTCTGTGCTAATATCAGAGCCTGTGAAAAAATGCATTGTTGTTTGGTTAACCAGTGTCACACAATTAGGCAATGCTAAAAACCCAATTAGTCATACACTATGACCAAAACGGCATGTTTTTCCAACTGTGACATATTTTATTGCTTCTTGAAGCCCTGATACTAATTCTAACCAAGATGCTTTTTGAGTTCTATATGATTTTAAAATGATGCTCCATTGGAAAAAAAAAATATAGTTTTCAAATCTGGAAATGATAGAGTTCCTAAAACATCCAGAACTGCTTTAAAACAATTACTTTTGTCTGCACTGCCCTGTATTTTTCAAAGCTTTCAGGTCAGTTTTTCTTTCTTCTTTTCCTTCTTTCTTTTTTTTTTTCTTCCTTGCTTTTTTTCCTCTCTTTCTTTTTTTTTTTCTTTCTTTCTTTTTTTTTTTTTTAATTTAACTAAGATGCAGCTGTGAAAACTGGATTCTTCTTTTGAACTCCTGTATTTACATTTGCTTCTGGCAGCCCTGAGGAAATGTGATTGTTTTAAAGCTTGCTGCAGAGTTTTAAAGGTTTTAAAATGGGAGGCCAGAAGTAACGTTACACACATCAGTGGATTATGAGCTCCATACTGCCTTACTGTGTCTGTGGTGAGCAGATGAGGCTGAGGTGTAATTGCAGCATAGGTATTCTGCTGATTTCTAATGAATAAGGCCGCTAATAAAAAGAGTAATGAGTGATTTGCCATTGGAATGGGCTGCCCAGGGAGATGGCGGAGTTGCCATCCCTGGAGATGTTCAAGAAAAGACTGGATGAGGCACTTAGTGCCATGGTCTAGTTTATGGATAGGGCTGGGTTGGACTGAATGATCTTGGAGGTCTCTTCCAACCTGGTTGATTCTATGATTCTATGAAATCATTCTGAGCTTGACCAGACTTTCCCCAAGGTCTATGTCATTTGTTCACATGATAATGCTTCTGATCAGTCTTGAAAGAAGAAAAGTTTGGTAGATACAGCATTTATATAATTAACATACATCTTAATATAGATGGAAGACAAGACTGTTTTGGCTAAGATGCACCAACTAACAAACTGGTCAGTGTAACACACAAAATAGATCTCTTGACACTGCAGAGCGTCAGAGTAAGCAACCCTTGCTGTAGAGTTGCCACTGTTACGAAATAAAGAGGTCATAGTTCTGGCATTAATATCAGCAACCACCAGCCCTAGGTAAGCATGTCCCTGGATAGAAACAGAGAGTCTGCCAGTTCATTTCCTTTGGGGACTGGAGCACTGCTGTGGTTTTCTGTTTTCATCATTTGTGGAAATGGACTTTTAACTTCAGGTAAAAATCAAACTTTAAATCTTAGAGAAAAAAACAGTCTCAATCCCACTCTCAAATCCAATGAAAGTACCGAGTGATCTATGGCTGGGGATAATTTGTGTATCTCAGCCAACAGAGATGGTTTTGTGGGCAAACTCTGGAAGAACTATCCATACAATAGCTTTTTTTAATTTTTTCCCAGGGTTCAGAGTGCTTCTTTCTCTACAGTTTTGTAGTGGAAGCAAGAAAAGTGCCTGATTGTGTCATGATCCATCTTAGGTCTCCTCAGTACAGTATGTGCCTGGTTTAGCTGGCCTGAGTGTCACTGACAAGGAATGTGTGTGGGCCATGGACTGCTTTCATCAGCAATATTTGCTGATCACTCTGGTGCTTACAGTGGCAGGAGATCACAGTGCTGCTGCTTTTGGGGATATATCAAGGAGCCCTTGAGAAGTAACTGTCCAGAACAGCATGTTCTGGTGTGTGAAAGAGAAGGGGAGGAAGCTGAGTTACTCTCAGCCCCTTTTAGTGAAAGAAAAAGCTGATTTTCCTAAGAAAAGTAATTGTTGTCCTGGGGACAGCTATGCTGAGCTCTTTATGCCAAAGATCATCCTGTACAGTGAGATCTTAATATGTCAGTGCTCAGGATAAATTATTTCAGAGGTTAAATTCAATCTCTTTCTCCAGTGATGGTTAAGGGGTAACATCCTTTATTAAATACGTAGAACTGAATCCATGGTGAGCCTTGAGAACTTCCAAATATGAAACAAAAATAGAGATTATATTTGCAAAGTATTTGTTATTAAAAGGCCTTTTGTTTCTGTAGTTTAAAATCTTCTATGTTTGAAAAGAAATAAGGACACTTAAAAAGATGAGATACCACCCCTGCAGCACAGCTTCACTGGGTACCTCACTTCCCCAATGAGGAGAGCTCCATACAGAGGGGTGCATCACAGCCTCTGCCTGAGAAGCAAAGTTCTGGCTCAAACAGACCTCCTTCAAGTATGCATTTTCATCAGAAAGAGTGGCTGTGCAGGGGTCATGGCTATCCCTATCTTCCTCCAAGAGAGGAGTGACTAGACCTTTGCCTTCTGGGCAGTATGCAAGAGGTCTGTTTGATCTCTTGTTTGTACATGATTTCCATTTATCCCATTCCAGATGAATTTGCTGTCCTGTCAAAGACAGCCCTCCCTCCTGGGACACAACACAGACCCTTGGTGGGTGTTCCTTTGCATACATGTTTCTAAATAGCAAGTTCACCCAAGAGAAGTGCATAATCCCTTCTTGATACTCCTGTGAGTGACACTGGGGATTTTCACAGCTGCATTGCAAGCTCCTGTCACTGGCAGGAAAGAGAGATCGACAGAGCACAGAACTCCCTATCTTGTATATATCACTTCTCTTCTCTTCAAAATATGCAGAGCAGTCACCTTAAACTAGACATAAGCAGATGCCTAAGATGCCGCTTTGGCTATCCTCTAGAGTCCAGATCTTTTGTTGAGGCTTGTCTAATAGCAAGGTTTGACCTGGAGTCAAGACACCCAAGGAGTATACAACCCAGTCCTAGACAAATTTTGCTATCTTTTTCCATGTCAGTGTCTGGTAAATAACTTGTGGGTCTCTTCTGACTCAATCATAGGTTTTCAGCACCTCCTTATTGGTTCTTGATATTCTCTTCCCTTCCTACAGAGAAGGATGTATTGAGTCCTCCACAGGAGTTTCAGAAGTCCCTGGGATATGATGTATTGCTAATTTCCTTTTATTTCTCCTAATTTCTCATCATTGACCTTTAATGTTTTACACATCACTTATCATCACTTGGAAGATGTAATTTTTTTCCAGCTGATGTGGGAGATTACAGCCAAATTACACTTTCTTGATATTCTATTTTCAGTTACTTAATTCCTCCAAGTTATTCTAATTGGACATTGTGAGAGAGCTCCAAATAACTTCCTTTCTTCTTGCAGAGTCTCCCATCCATGCCTGCCTTAGCACTCTGCAAATCATCCTTTCTCTCTTATGTTTTGGCTGAAATAGAACACACACAATTCCTTTGCTATAACCCCACATAAATCAGTCTCTCTAGCCACTCCATCACTATGCTGTGCTCCTCTGAATTCCTTCCAATCTGTTCTCACTACTGTTACTGAGCTGTCCAGAACTGAATGCAATATTAATGCTCTGTGCACACTGTATATAGCTTCTGTCAGGCAAAGATTAGGAATTTTATGATGACTGATTATTTAAACCTCCCAATACCACCAGTGATCATGGAGTTGGTGACTATAATTACCCCAGATTGGAAAAATTCCACTCACCTACTTATCAAGGTCAATTAATGCTTGTGATGGTTGAGTGAAATGTTAGCTTTTCTTATCCTTACCATAGTGGAGGGTAAGCCAGTAGATTTTGGCACCCAGCCACAAAAAGCTTCATATCGTAATAGCATGATGGTATTTGCAGGCATCTAATGGAGCTGCCAGCCCCAGGTCAATGCCTGTTCACAGCACAGGAGGGCTTGGTGCTTTAGGAATCAATCTCAAGTCATTGGCAGATGAATGAGACTTTTCAGCCATGGCTGTGCTTAGGAGTCTCTCCTGCTGCCTTCTGCCTATAGATTTAGGAACTATCACAAATTGTCCACTATCTGTTTCCACACAGCCTGCTGAGATGTTGGATGCCACTGTGGGATGTGTATGATACACTGTGTATGTGCTGATACGCTGCAGCTTCATGAGTCTGATCCAGTGCTTGATTTTATCAGACACTGTAGTAGAGAAGAAGCAATAACCAGGAAATTGTAAATGCTTTTCTGAAAATTAACAGGAAAATGTAGTTTTGCCATGACAGGGTAAATAAAAAGGAGATTAACCACTTCCTGGCTTTCCACAGCTGTTTTTGTAGAAGGGAGCTGCAAACAATGAAAGATAAAGTGCTGTGAAGTTGTTGTCTTCATTTTTAGTGTCCCCATGCTGATACTCTAGATACTAATCTGTGATACTGACACGTGTGTTTTTCTGCCTCATTTCAAGTGGGCAGGCAAGTCTACCTGAAAACAGCCAGACAAGAAATGGAGCTTCTCTACCTGAATCCACTGTGAACTGTATGACAAGCACCTTCATAGAGTAGATGGAGCAATTTCTATACCTGCAGGAGCATGATGATAGATATCTGCATAATCTCATGGTAGAGCCACTGATCAGCATGGTAGGAAGCTGTAAATTAGGCTAGAGGCTCAAGAATATCTGAGATTCTGGTGGTGCTGGGGATCATTTCCTATGCTGAGGAAACAGAACTGGCCTGAAGCAAGTCCAGGTTCAAAATTAAGTCTCTGTTCTGAAGGAAGTAATAAGTGATAGGGGTGAGATATGAGACTGAAATTATGGACTACTAATAATCCCCAGGGACTTCTAGATTTAGTTTCTGGCATTTTCATAGGCCAGATGTTCATGCCAACAATTTTCCTGAGGAAAACATATCTGACCTGCACGCGCTGATGAGGGATCCCTGCGTACTTGCCACAAAAACCAGATCCATAAGGAGTGCCTTCCAATAGCTTTTAAAGTTAATGGAAAGGGTCCAGTGGTTTAATTGTGTGTAGGCTATCTCTCATCATAAAAGGTTGCCTGGCTCTGTTAAGCTCATGAAAAGGATTAAAGCATATGCTCCAAAACTTTCAGCTCTTAATGTGGGAGACGAAATGTCCAGCTAACCTCTGGTCTGTTTACATCTTCCATTCATCACAATTCTATCATTAATTTGCTGATCTAATGACTTCTTCAGAACACCTCCTAGCAAGATGCTACAGATTTTGAAAGGTGACACTGGCTTTGTGCCCTGTGTGTATTTTTTAAGACATGACAGAAATTCAGATTCACAGATTGCAGAAAAGAGAAATTGCTGGCAGAACTTCACCATCACTAGGTTTCAAGAGATATATCGACATTAACTTGATTCTTCCTGCACTGTTCTCATCCTGTGGGGGCTAACTAACATTTTCCAAAGAAAAAGATTTTGAAGAATGCCCAGGAGAAGACCTGGGGTTTCCTTTTTAACCATGGACCCACACTTACACTTATGGCAGTAATCTACGTTCAGTATCTGTACCAGCTAAGAATGTTGGCATTTTCACATGGTTTGTGACAAAATGCAGCTGCCTGCCTGCATATGTCATTTTGTAGACAAAACATCATTTACATATGTTAGCCTTTAAGAGTAAACTGGCATTCTAAAGAGCCATAGTGGTTAGAACATGTTTCAACAGCGGTGTGAAGAGATCTACCTCCAGGATATTATTTCTCTGCGTAGGACATTACTGTTTGGAGTACTGTCAATTCGTGACCGAGAAACTCTCACCTCACTGATTAGTTTTTGATGTCTCAATGAGGCATGAAGACAGCAAATCCCTTGGTAGTTGGCACGAGACATTGATTCATTTCACGGGTCTCAAGAGGGCAAAGACCAAACTTAATAACCTAAGAAGTGAACGTTTTGAGAAGTCTGATGCAGAGCTGGGCCTCCTACTTGAGCTGCTGATGCTTACTCAGCTGAAAGTTGTTCACTTTGTGGAAATTTCTGAGAAGGCTGAAAATAACAACAATATGTTTGTCTTTGGAAATCCTTATTCCCCAGCCTTTCCCTTTCCATTCAGGATGTTAAATTGAGGGCACTGCCCAACCTCTGTATCTTCCCACCTTTGACTCCATACAAGGATGTCAGTGAAGGTGAATGACACATAGTGTTGAGGTAGTCTACCATGCTTCATCATGGCAAAGGGTGATTCCATGAACAATGTATACATATAACCCGCTCCACTGTGCTAGTTTGAAGCAGGGTAGAATGTTTTGGTGAGAAGAACTAGATCACAGGCTGTGAAAGGAAAACAATGGTGATGTCTACTCCCCTCAGAGTCTTGCTGAAGAAGAAAGGAAAACACTAGATAACATTCTCGCTGTTTTTTTGTCGCACTCTGCTTTGGGCTTCTGGCTGAGCTGCAGCTCCCTAACCTCACCTTCCACTCACCTTTGCTTCTTAACCTCTTGGCTGAACCTCTATTCTTCTTTAGGACTGGGGTAAGGTTGAGAGGGGCAGGGGGGAGGTGCAGGGGTGGTTGAGAGCCCCTCCTGGGGACTCAGGTTTCTGGGAGGGCTGTTGTGTTTCTGTATTACCTTTTACCTTGTATATTTCTGTGTATAACTGTACATATTGTAAATATCTGCTTGCATATTGTGCTAGCTGTAAATAAATAGCTTCATTTATATTCCCAGAGCTGGCTGAGATTGGTCTGGGTGATTTCTAAAGTGTGAGGGGGCGAGGAACACCCAAACCATCACATCCACATAGACCTCAGTCCTTCTTTAGCTCCTCTTCCTGGCACAGGCCACTGGCTGCTACCTCCCCACATCAAGTGGTAAACAGAATCACAGAATTACAGAAATGTTCAGATTGGAAAAGACACTCAGGATCACCAAGTCAAATCAATGACCCCACTCTGCAAGGTTCACCCTAAATCATATCCCCAAGCACCACATCCAGATAACCTTTAAACACATACAGAGTTGGCGACTCAACCACCTCCCTGGACAGCTCATTCCAATGCCTGACCACTCTCGCTGGGAAAACATTTCCCCATATATCTAGTGTAAACCTACCCAGTCACAGCTTGAGGCCATTCTCTCTTGTTTCATTACTATGAGAAGAGACCAGCATCAACCTCTCCACAAAGCCTTTTCAGGTAGCTGTAGACAGTGATGAGGTCTCCTCTTGGCTGCCTGTTTTTCAAACACCTCCACCTCCTTCAGTCATTCCTCATAACATTTATTCTCTAGGCCCCACAATTTCTGAAGCACTGATAACTGCTGCTCCTTTCAGTTCATCTTCTTGATTCCAGAAAAGGTGTACATAGAAACTAGTAGAGTTTTTATGATCATCTTTCATTAAGTAACTTGGAGTTTCAGTGAGAAATAACTATTTACCAGAAAAGACAACTGCAAGTGTTTTACAAGCAATAATAGGCTGTTTCAGCTTTCTAGTCTACCAAGAGGAATCAGAAAGAAACAAATTCACCAGGCAAAGTAGACATTCTAAAGAATTATTTAGTTAATCAAAGCTTTCCTCCAAAATCCCACCTGAACTTCTTAGCCCAGGCAAAGAACTTTAGAGGGCCCAGGGAAAGATGGAAGGAAAAAACCCCTAAACCCCAAGGAATAATATGGAATAAGGGCCATGTGAATCTGAATTGTAACAGCTGTTATTGTCAAAGTGAACAGAACTGCTCACAAAGCTCTGAAAAGTAGGCTTAAAACTCAGGAAATTATCATTATTTGATGTCTAAACTTCCTCTTGCTTCCTGCACTTCTTTTTTTTTTTTTGTGGTGACTGCAGTTTGTTTTTGTCAAACTGGATCACCTTGTTTTGATTTGCACTGCTGTGTTGCAGATAGGAATTCAGTGGATGCATAGAAAACGTAAAGATGCTAGGAAAGAGACAAAAAGTATTATGAATAGAGGCTTTGAAAGGCATTTAAGGTTATGCTTATGGTGTTTTAATGAAATTTAGGGCAGTGGAGTGACTGACATTAAAGGGCACAGAAAAATATAAAGTCCTTCCCATGGGAAAAATGTCATTCCAGCACCGAGGACAAAAAAACATTTGGGACAAGCAGTTGAAATAAAACTCAATCAAGTTTGTTTAAAAGAAAAAATCATGGGTTTAGAAATGTTGAAAAGCTGCCTTTGGTTTGGGGTTTGACCTTAGTCTTGGCATATCCTTTTCCCACAAGGCCCTGCAGAGCCCCAAGGCCTGTGAGGTCTCATGCCTGTGCCTTGCCACCCCTCATCCTGGAGCACAGGCTGGGCTGTGTCAGAGGGTGCTGGGCAGGACTGCAAGGCGCATCCTTGCAAGAGTCCCACAGCACGCTGCAGGCATCGGCAGCGTGTCAGCTCTGAACAAAATGCTGCGGTCGTTCTGCACTTCATTCTGTGTCTTCTGCAGAAAATTCCACTGGAAGTGATCCAGTTCAATGGAAAATGTTTGTAATGTTGAAACAGACCCCTTTTTTGATAAGAGAAAGTGTGGGGGTGGAAGGATACACTGCTCAAAATATTTTGGGTAATTCTACTTAACAGAGGAGCTACTCATCTAATAGCTTAAAAACAACAGATTTACTTTATTTGTTGCTGGATAGATTTCCAAGGAACTAAAGCCACTAATGAATCAGAAATAAAACTCAGCTTGCTTCTATTTTTCATCCAAAACTAACAAGCAATCATAACTTTGAAAACAATGAGCTATACTGCTGGACAGCATTAATTTTTCATTGTTTTGTTTCGAAACGGTGTGGTTTTAGTTAATAACATGACCTGCATTGGAAAGACTCAGCATCTCTTTTTAAATGCTTCAAGGTGATCGAAATGTTTCAGGTTGATCCACATTAATTCTTTCAGCATGTCTTGCTTCTCTGAAAAAATCTATAAGTATTTTTTGGGGCCAAACCATGATAATGCAGCTCTAATGATTACGATTTAATGCAGTTTGTAATGTCCTTAAGGAAACAGAGCTTACCAGATTTAATGAGACTTCACCTTCTCTGGAACAAAAGATCCTAAGTCACAGCTGGAAACAAGATTCTTAAATCTCTTGGATAATTCAGGAAATTTTACTTTTCTACACATACTTCCTTCAAGGCAAGCTGATGCACATCCTAGGAGAAAGACATGGCTAATCAGAGTGGGCACAGCTGCAGCAGTGGCATATCAACTCCTCCTGAAAGACCAAATCTACTATTCCTAATCATGTCAGGACACACAGTATGGGAGTTGTTTATAGTCACCCAGTGACTGACTGAGCAAATGATGTGAAATGATCCATCCCTGCAGCTCTGACCTCATGGTACTGTGAGGGCCCAAAAGGGGACTGTGTTCACTGAGACATCTCTTCCAAGGTTCAGTCAGATTTGGTGGAAAATGAGTTCTTCTGTTTAGGATTTTATTGTCTAATCTGTTCTCTAACATGCTGTGCCATCTGTTTCCAGACACAGAAACACTCCTAGATTCCCTCCACATTTACACAGTGCGTTCCAGACACAAACATTGCTTTTTTGAGTATCCTTGGTGTCATGTTTAGAATGAAGGAAATGGGGTTAAAATGGCAGAGGGGAGATTCAAACTCGATGTCAGGAAAGAGTTCTTTACAGTGAGGGTGGTGAGACACTGGAATAGGTTGCCCAAGGAGGTTGTGGATGCTCCCTTCCTGGAGCTGTTCAAGGCCAGGTGGGATGAGGCCTTGAGTGACCTCTTCTAGTGGGAGGTGTTGTCCCTGCCTATGGTAGGAGGTTGGAACTGGATGATCCTTGAGGTCCCTTCCAACCTAAACCATTCTTTTAGTGAAATCTGTAAATACTGCACCTCGTGCATGTGCCAGCCCCAGCTGGTAGTGTGCCAGAGCCTCTGCTCTGGGTGGCAAGTTAAGGGAAGCAGTGGATTAGCAAAGCTGGCTCAGATGCTTTTACCAAGGAGGGGCTGATACCTTGCCCCAGCTGGAAACTTCCCACAGCACTGCAGAGAGGATGTGTGCCTCCAATCCAGGGCCACCCCCAAACCTTGCTTCCCAAATGAGAGGACCAGAACCAGGCTGAAAGCCTCTGTCTTTATTCCATTACTGCTACTCTATTAACATCCTGAGTAAAAATCCCCTCTACAAATACTTCATCCTTCAAACTTGATTTTCTTGCACAAAGGCAAACTTGCTTTTCACTTTAGAATATAGTCTGAAAGTAAATGTAGTGTAGGTCTATTTAATCAAAAAGTCTGCTGCATTAATTTATTTAGGCAGTTTTGGGACCAGAGCAGTCATTAAATTCTCTCTTCTGTAGTTTTAGGGGCCTTCCAGTCTTTCAGTATCATTTCTGTTTGCTTAGGTCTCCATGTTCTCTGTCTATTAATATTCTTTTGCCAGATGTCTCCCCATTTTCTGAGCCTTCCTTATTAGGAAACATTTGATGTATTTACACAGGATGTTTCTTTCCCTCTTCACCTCTTTGTACTCTTCAACCTCCTTTGGTGGTGGAGAAGAAAGGAAAGAGAGTGAAAGTGAGGGATGGAGAAGGAGGGAAGAAAGTGATAGTGAGGAGTTGAGGAGGGAAAGTGAAACCCTGCATGCTCTAAATCTTAGCTCCATATAAAGCTCAAATCCTGTACACGGGGCCAGAAAGGTGTATGTCTCAGTAAAAAATGATCACTAAACTGGTTTTCCAGCTTGTAGACTCTCTTCTCAGTTTTCATCTGAAAATTTAAACTTTCCTAACATTTGATCACTTCAGAAAGCTTCTAGTTTTGATAAAACTGCATATTCCATTTGGACATTTTTTCAGTTCCTCACATTTGATCAGACTCAGCATTACACATACCCTACTCTGCCACTCTGCCTTGGACAACTTACATAAAGACATTCAGCACTTTCTAGTTTCCATCTCATTGTAAGGCAAAGTTTTGTTGGGTTTTTTTTGTTTGTTTTGGTTTGTTTTCATTATTTGGTTGTTTTTTTGGCAGAAGTAGGATACCAGAACACAGTGCCACTTGCCTTGGTTCTGTTAAGGCTCAGGGTGCTGCACTTTGGCCACAACAACCCCATGCAGAGATACAAGCTGGGGTCGGAGTGGCTGGAGAGCAGCCAAACAGAGAGTGATCTGGGGGTGCTGATTGATACCTGCCTGAACATGAGCCAGCAGTGTGCCCAGGTGGCCAAGAGAGCCAGTGGCATCCTGGCCTGCATCAGGAATGGTGTGGTCAGCAGGAGCAGGGAGGTCATTCTGCCCCTGTACTCTGCACTGGTTAGACCTCACCTCGAGTACCGTGTTGAGTTCTGGGCCCCCCAGTTTAGGAGGGACATTGAGATGCTTGAGCGTGTCCAGAGAAGGACAACGAGGCTGGTGAGAGGCCTTAAGCACAGCCCTATGAGGAGAGGCTGAGGGAGCTGGGATTGTTTAGCCTGGAGAAGAGGAGGCTCAGGGGTGACCTTATTGCTGTCTACAACTACCTGAAGGGTGGTTGTGGCCAGGAGGAGGTTGCTCTCTTCTCTCAGGTGGCCAGCACCAGAACAAGAGGACACAGCCTCAAGCTCCAGGGGAAATTTAGGTTCGAGGTGAGGAGAAAGTTCTTCACTGAGAGAGTCATTGGACACTGGAATGGGCTGCCTGGGGAGGTGGTGGAGTCGTCGTCCCTGGGGCTGTTCAAGGCAAGATTGGATGTGGCACTTGGTGCCATGGTCTAGCCTTGAGCTCTGTGGTAAAGGGTTGGACTTGATGATCTGTGAGGTCTCTTCCAACCCTGATGATACTGTGATACTGTGTTACGTGTTTTCTAATACATATTTCTGTTCATGGCACAGTGCTTCACATTCACTCTTAGTCCTGTGGTGCTGAGCCATCCCACTGTCGCCTAGAAATGTGCATGTGTGAGAGTGTTCTGTTTCATTATTCCTATTATTCCTCTAAGGAAAAGCATTCTTGATCAAAGTCAGGAAACAGACTAATGTTACCATAGAAAGCTGTACTAATTCTTTAAGAAGAACAAGCTGTGGGTTTTACTGACCTATACCTGTTAAAAGCCTGCTGCAGTCTGACCAACATAACTGCTGGCAGGAGTCCAGGTATTTATATTGGTCAAAACCACTTAATAGGCAGAAAATAAAGCCATCAACAACAACAACAGCAACAGGAAAGCCAACAGGTTTGTGTGTGTGGTGTGCTTGAGGAGTGCTGTTTTCTGAGTTATTTAATTTGGAGAGGGGATAAACATACCCTGGGCCAGCTTACTGTATTTTATAATTTACTAGTCAGTAAAGGCTCAAAATGCCTTTGGGGCCCAATTTAATGTGTAACAGCATCACTTGGAGACTGCAACATGTAAGGCATGGAAGTAAATAATTTCAACTCTAACAATGAGGAGAAGTTCTCATCAGGGAGGAACACCTGAGCTATGGCTGGCACTGACCACCCCAGCAGACCTGTAAGGTCTTGGTTTTCATTATCAAAGTACATACTCGTCAGAGTATGCTGATTTAGGCATGCAGAGGATTGATAGTGTTGACATCTTTTGGGGACAAATCCACTTCCACTGAATTTCTGCAGTCCTGTGGGTCTGTGCAGAATACACACCTTCTGTGGTGCCCAACATCTGCCTCTAGTCAAAACACCAGGAGAAATGAATTTTTCATCTCCAGCTTAGCAGTTTCAGCAGATACAAGAATGAAATCAGGTTTCAGGAATGATCAGAGTATTGAGTGTAACAATCATAACATTTCCCTTGGCTGGAGACAATGTGCAGAGGGCATCAGTCCTGGTTTTGTTGTTACTTGGCTATGAACTAGGTTTTCAGTGAATCAATATTTTGCTTCTGGTGCTAAGACATCAAATTCCTATACAGATACTTCACTTCCAAAGTTGCTCTTGGAGGTTCTGTGGTAATGCTTCCTTATGGCACCATAGCCTCAGTGTAAATACAGCATGGGGACAGAAAGAACCAGGAAAAAAAGAATGAGAGAGACAATCAGATGAGTTCTTGGAGCTCCTGAAAGACTACAGGGAGGATTACAGCATCCCCAGAAGAGCTAGAGGCAGTGCAGCTATTTTCTGTCAGGCAGCCAATCCTGTCCCTTGGGTCTGCCATAGGCAGCTGAAGCCAAAGGCATTAAGCCACAGCTGGCAGTAAGGCTGGAGTGGGAATTCTACACTTATAAGTAAGCAGGGTTGCTGCTGAATAACTATGTCTGTTTGACTCAGAAACAAGAGGAAATATAAACATTTATAGACACTCTGTACAAGCGCTATAGACACTTGTATAGCACATGGCATCTCAGTGTTAGTTCAGATACCACCCAAGAGAAAAGTTCACACAATGTGCACAAAATCATTCTTGCCTTTGCAGTGGAATAGGCTAAGCAAACCTAACATATGGTGAAATTGTTTGGTTTACACTGGGGACACAGCATACTGGGAGGGGAGCAGCACATCAGCACAGTGATGGCCAGCCAGGGAGCGAACAGTGGACCCACCTGGAACAGCTCTGCTCTCAGTCTTTACATGCATAACTCTGCTGTTTCTATTCTACTGTTTCACATGTTACATCTGGCTCTGGCCAGCAAGAGCATGCTTCTTTCCTTCCATGCTCTCAGGGCTGAGAAACACCTTAAGGAAGACCCATCTGGCATTGGATGCTTCCATGTCGAAATGCATCTGCTTCTCTTGAAATGCCTTATTTATAACGGGCACTTGGGCTCACTGCACTTGTGCACCTGCAAAGGGAAAGGGAATGTATTAAGCCTTCCAGTGGGCTGCAGTGACTATCCACGCTCTGGGAAGGCCTGACCTTGTGAGGTCTGCAGACTCCAAGGTGCTGCTGGTGCACAAGCTGCGCCCTCAGGAATACAGCTGAAGAGGAGCAGTGCTGTTAAGCACAGGAGAGCAGAGGAGCAGGCAGGGCAAAGCATCGCTACCTTGGAAGCTGGCCATGGTGCTATGCCAAGCATTTCTGCACTTGCAGAAGTTGCCATGGTATTTTAATAACTGCAAGTGATTGAACAGCCCATCTGGAAGACAGCAGCTTTGGCACAACTGGGGGTGTGCCACTCACATCATTGTCTACAGTATTCTAGAGAGGCAGCTTTCTTTTAGATAGCAAGGGGAAGACATTTTGTGTTCCATCATATACCAGCATGTTCACACATGTTGGCAGGTCTGTGCTTCTGTGCTGCTTGATTACACATGTACTTTGTATGCATTTTGCAGTATTCTTCATCTACAGCAGAGGACCAAGGTGGACACAGAGAAAAAGCAAACTGTGTATCCCTGCAGAACAGGAACAAGTCCTTCTCTGCACTTCTCCTGTACCTATTATTCAGCTCGGATGGAACTGGAAGCACTGGCTTCCATTCAGCAGAAACATCTGTTCTGCTAAACTTTCTGTGCATGGCTGCATAGGAAAAGTGACAGTTTCCACTCTTCATTAGGTCTTTGCAATTGCACATGTAGAGTCTTTAGAAAGTTCTGCCCTGATGCCTAAAGCCTACTTGATGCTTCTAAAGCCCATTTGATGCTTCTTGGTGAATTTTTCTCTGATTTATTTCAAAAAATCTCCACTTCAGACCAGTACAGACTGTACTGAAGAATCCAGTTTCAAAATGCTGCCCCTGTAACTGTCATACAGTTGTTTTCTAGTCCTTTCCTCTAATTCTTCTTGTCTTTTGATAGAGACTATCAAGAGACTCGGGAAACAATAAATAGAAATGTTGTTTAAGTTTATCTCAGGAGAATATGGGATGTTGACTCAAGGAACTTTGCTGATTATCTTGGCTAGCCTTGCACATTTCCTTTGGCATATCTATAATTGCTTTAAAAAACATGTTCACACTGAGCCAGCTTCTAATACTGCAGATTGAACTACTTGATTTCAGATACATGGCCAAGTTCTGCCCCCTGGCTTATTGGGATTGCCCCAGCATAACAAAAGTGTAACGTGTCCCACAGCTCTCAGGTATTTGATTTAGTCATTACATTTTTTTTATTGCTTTCAGGATATATGTGTCTTGGATGAAATTCTAAACTTCTGGAAGCATTAGGTAAGAGGAGGTAGAGGGAGAAAAGGAAACTATACAATATATCTAACAAATATCTGACATCTAATTTTAAGATCTGTTGTTTTCTTTCAACAAAAGAGGGGGAAAAGTAATGCAACTGTATTCCTGCTTTCCCCAGGATGTTGGCAATGGGCCTGTATCCACCAAAATTTATAGGGATGTGTAATTAATTAACTTCAATACCAGATTAGCTCATGGGTTCAATATATCTCCATTCTGATGTGGACGTAAGAAAGCCTTTGATTAATGACCACAAAACCTTCCTCAGGTATTTGAAGTCTTTTACTTGCTAATGACAGTGGTTTCTGGGATTTTATATCACCGTTGTGCAGAGTGACTTCAGAGTCAGTGTCTGGTATCCATTACTGGTACAGCTGAGGAGGCCTGCAAACTGCAGCTTGGCCCTGTTAAGTCATCTGCTGTTTAATCACTGACTTCAGCACGATCCAGATTTTGTACTGGTACTTCTCTTGATAAACTTCTTTAATAAACAAACCAAAAAATCCTACATGACCAAAGGCTATTGTCTGCTCTATATAGCTCATGAAGTTTAGGCAGGAGGTAATATTCTGTCAATATCAATCTGAAGCTCAGAGCTGGAGAGGAGCTCGTAAGGCTGGTCACAGAAGGAGGGCAGATATGACTGCAAGAGATTGTCACCATGCATAAAAGCTGTCACTGACACTTTCTAGACTTCAGGCAGTAGATCATAGCAGTTTGCTGTCTTTTAGGTGAAATAATCTCAGGATGTTCCTGCACATGCAGACCCAACTATGGACCCAACAATGTCTCTCAGACATTGCAGTGGGACAGGTTTGGAGTTCATTTACACTGCTGTAAATCCAGCTCTTCTACAGCTAAATTTATAGTTATCTCCACCTTCAGTTCAGTAGTTCTAAATTACACCTCCGAGATGAGGGATATGATCTATCCCTAAGACCAGAAACACAACGACAGGCAAAACAGAATGCAATCCTAACCAGCTTGACTTGGCCATTTGATGACAAGCCATTTTAACATCGGTAAGCCTCCACTGTGTAACTGGATTGCACTATATCACCCAACAAGATAGCATACCACCACTGTCGTCCAGGGGATAACCAGTAGCAGGTTGGAGTCTCTTCTGAGGATGACTGCAGAGACTTCCCACGTTGTGCTCGTTGAGAGTGAGGTGTTTATACTATACCTAGTGGCAAAACAGATATGAGAAGCTCCTTCCTCTGGCAGATCTGCCCTAACCGACCTGCCATTGCAAGAGGGCAGTTTTTGGTGGCAGCTTAGATAAGTCGATTTCATTTGGCAGCATGGGTTATTTGACTGATAAAAGTTATGGAGTGGCCCTAAGTGAACACCCCAGAGAAAATCCAGGTAGACCTCATGCACAGCAGATGCAGTTCAGTAAAATAATACAGCTTTGACAGTCAGCACCTTGGACATATATGAACACCTTAGGCTGGTTTCCCTGCTAAGCCTTGTTTCATTCACAGAATGAAAATAGCCAGGCAGTGTTCTGGGCACAGTGATGGTTTTTGCAGGGTTTCTACTGATGTAATGGTTTGGATGTTCCCCCCCCTCCCCGCCCCTCCCCCTCCCCCCCCCACTTTAGACTAGACTCAGATGGCTCTGGAAATATGAATGAAGCTTATATTTGCAGCTGGCACAATATACAAGCAGATATTTACAGTATATACAGTTATATACAGAATATACAAGGTAAAAAGGTAATACAGAAACACAACTCCCCTCCCAGAGACCTGAGTCCCCAGGAAGGGCTCTCTACCCCCCTTCACCTTCCTTCTACTCCTCTCAACCTTGCCCCAGTCCCAAGGAAGAATGGAGGTTCAGCCAGGGGGGTTAGGAAGCAAAGTGGATTAGTCCAAAATGAAGGGTGAGGTTAGAGAGATGCAGCTCAGCCAGCAGCCCCAGTGAGAGTGGTTATCTATGTTTTTATTTCTTGTTCCTGTACATCTCAGCAAGCCTGTGAGTGAAGTAGACATCACCATTGTTTTCTTTCCACAGCCTGTAATCTAGTTCTTCTCACCAAAACATTCTAGCCTGCTTCAAACTAGCACAACTGATTAAACTGAATGAATTTCCATTGCCACCAGGGGAGTGATGGCAGGTTCTAAGCTGGTGTGAAAGTGTCATGGAGCTGTGCACAAGGTATCCTACACATTGATAGTGGCAAAAAAAAACCCCAACATTTCAAATTAATTCTGTGATCCTGATTCTCTACTCACTTCAAATAGCATAAATTTGGAGTGCTTCTGTGAACCTATAAGGTGTTTCTGTAGAATAGAGGAGGAGGAGGAGGGATATCCCTGCTTAAATTCCCTTTTAAATATTGCATCAGGAGTCCAATGCAATATGGTACAGAGAATGGACATTTCATTAGGAAGTCCTTTACTTGACTAATTGCATGTCTGAAGTAATAAATTCCTTGTCTAATCCACTGTCAAGCAAGTGAAAAAGGTTTCCCCTCTGGGTCCAAATGAAATAGCTTAATAATCTGTTACAGACAGACCTGCAGATTCAAGCTGTGGTAAGTGGGGAGGACACCGACTCAGTCCCAGTGGTACTTTGCAAAATGAGGACTGTTGCATAACTCCAGGCCTGAATTTTCTTGCACTGACACTGGTTTTCCCCTACCATTGCTCCATTCATTTCCACTGAGATTTTAAGGGTTTAGGGCTGAGCATTCCTGTCAAGTCTCCTGACTGCTATTAGGAAGGACCCACATAACTGTTTTCTGGGTGTAAATCAGCATTGTGTTGTAAGAGAAGTCCCATCAGCAAAACATGAAGTACTTTTACATTGACATATTCTGATCTGCCATGGTCAATTTCTCCACTTCCAAGCCTAACAGCAACAAAATGGTTTAGAAGGCTACTGCCTTGCTGACTCTAGCAACCCCTAAATTTGAGGCTGATTCTTTCATTTTTTTTCTGGGGGGGGGGAAATGTGCAGGAACATTCATTGTGAAGTTTGGAGAAACTTGGAACACAAACCCATTCATAAACTGTTTTCATCTTCCAGTCCCTTTCCAGGCCCCCACCAAGCACTAAGATCTATTTAATTTTTAAGGATGATTCAATTTTAAAAATAAATCTAGAATGTGAGCAGCTTCCAGCATGTGTCAGGAAGAGATAAGTCACCCAAAGCTATGATCGCCCACCAGGGTGCCTTAAATGGAGTCAAACGTATGTCTACACAGCCCTTATTAGGATCTTTCTCTCCCTCTCCTTTTCTCTCTCACTTCCTTTTGGCATTTACTCTGTAAACTGAATAGCACCTGAGCCGGCATCTTGATCCTCACCAGTCTTTGTGTAGTTCAAATCAAGTTCAAATGCTCTAATTAAGATGTGCCCTTCCTCTCTATCATTAGATATCTGCAAACAGATGACTGGAGCTTCCTGACTGGGAAAGGTTGGTCAATGGCCTTATATCCAAGGGGTGAAACATCTCTACTGGGACACAAATCTTAATTCAAGTGGTCTGTGTAAGGACATCTATTAAGTTGGAATGGTAGCAGCTGTGTTATGACTTTAATTCTTGTCACTGTACTCTTGTGGGAAAGGATTTTGTCCTCCAAAGTTGGTGTATTGATCTCTGACTCCCTGTTCAGACCTGGTGTGTCTGACTGGCACTTTGCCTTCAAGCACCCAGGATGGTGAGCACACATTAAATGTTTCTTGTCTTTTATTGGAGTGACATTTGCTCTTACCACTGGAGCAGTACTTGGAATTGAAGGCAAAGAAGGAAGAGAAGATGGGTGAGCATCTGACTTTCTGTCACAGCTGCTAAAAGAAAGATCTGGGGTCATCCCAAAATGAAAAATAGGCCTTCTTTTCAGAAATGTGCCACCCCCCAGTCATACTACACATTTTCTGTCCAGAAGCAAGGATTTATTGTACTTTTCTTTCTTTAAAAGAACGAGACAACAGTCTCTGCAGTCCCAGGTTTGCCTTAGTATGAAAACATACTCCTGTGAAAAATGAAAGACAAATATTTGAAATCTTCTCTGTTCATTATTTTAAGCCAAAACCCACTACAGTTCTGCCACTGGCAGTGCTTTCTCCAGCACATTTTTGAGGAAGCTATGGTTAAACTGAGCCTTTGAGCCACTCAGAGTCCACTTGATGTTGAGTTTATTTATGCTGTTCGTATTTTCTCATTGCTTCCTTTTCCAGAGGAGAGATGAACACAAACCTGCCTCACAGACAGGGGAGAATTCTAGCCTGAGCCCCTCTCAAACTTTAAACTAGAAAATAAAGAGGTCTGGTGCCAATAGAAAGAAAATTCCAGAAGTAACTGGATAGCTTTAATTTCAGATGTACATTTTCTATTTGCCCTTTAGCTCATGCCACACAATCTCCACCATGGTAAATATGCCAAGAATGATTAGAGGTCTTTTGAGCTCCAAGTTTGCACTGCTACAAGTTTGCAGGAAACAACACATCTTCAACAGCCACTTCTGAGTGAGGGAAGGGCAATCTTGCAGGGTGCTCAGCAGGAAAGCACTGAGTATCTCCCCTTCCCAAAGGGGAGTCAAATTCCTTGGGAACCTCATTTATTCCTCCTCTGAGAGCCCACGTAGTTAGATACTTGCATAGGTAGTGGCCCCCTGTTGGCAGAAGTTGGGGCTAGTGCTGAAAGCAACAACCCAGTTCTCCTCTGCCCCTCAGCTTCATCTTCATTCTTATGCCAACACAAGAAGTGCAATGACCTACCAGGTCGGTATTGCTTTCTTAATACAGTACATGGCAGATTGGCTGTGTTTCCTTTGGGACTAGGGCTCCCTGAAAAGGATGTGGAAGAACATTTCCCTGTGGAGGTTTCCCTTCCAGTTGCTGATATAACCCATCACTAAAGAACGAGAGGCTTGTTTGCCTAGAAGTATTTTTACTGCATCAGTAACATTGCTGGGGCTGTGAAGAAAGGATATGGGCCAGTCAAGGTTTGTAGGGAGAGATAACATCTTTTATTAAAGTAGCTAATACTGTTGGAAAAACCAGACACACTTTTGGAAGCAATATTATCCTTTATTATCTCACTGTTTCCCCTCCCCTGTGACCCCCTACCATCCTTCATCTGAAACAATAAATACTTATAAAGTGGAAGGAAACTTGACCCTCTGGGGCAGGTAAGAGACAAAGGCTTGTGTCTGACTCCTGATTCCCATACCTTTGCCACTGGTATTGGTAAGAAATCTCCCAGTGCCCAAGGGCTTTGCATGGCCCCAGCCTGCCCTGCCACTCTGTGCCAGAAACAATAAGAAAACCCTTTTGCAGTGGCGTCGGTAATGAGCATTTCTGATTAGGGTCCCCAGCCTGGCCTCTTTGTGCCCCTCTGTCAGCACTTCATGGGTCAGCGAGACCCTATTGGCAGCTGGAAGTTATAGGTTTGTAATGTGCTTTAGTGTGCAATGAAGAGATCTCCTTAGCCAACGAGCCTCAAGAGATTAGAGGAACATTTGTCAAAAGATACTTTACCTAAAAATACCTCACACTGCCTGGAGGCAGGGAGATGGACCAAATCAAGCAAATGTAACCTCCTTCTGCAGGAGGCCATTTTCATTTCAGGACTGTCATTTGCCTGCCACTTCTTATGGGCCAGACTCAGCTCTGCAGTCCTGCTCTGCCAATCTGGCATGGGGACCAAAGGGCTGACTTCAGTGTTCTGTGAACTTGAGGCTGCTTGCTTTCCCCCTGGCTACCTTGCAGGGGAAAAAAATACTGAGAAAAGCAGCCATGTGTAGCCTAACAAAAGCATTTTGTTGGTCTTGCTATGGCTGCCACCTAAGTGAGGCATCTCTAGTTCTGGGTGATGTAGCAAACAAGCCCTTTCTCAGACAGAGGAAGAAGAAGATTTCTTTGTGGACCATGATACCCTCACTCTTGAAGAATTGCTGGCAGGCTTTCAGGAATGGGTCCTAGAGCAGCACTTTATCTGAGGTGGCAATGACAGGAGGAGGGAGGAGAGGATCATAATACAGGTTTTGATAACAGTTTTCAACACCACCAGAAAAAGATAATAGAGACCAGGCCTTAAGTAATTTTCTTCAACTAGAAATAACACCTCCAAGAGATGGTGCAGTCTGGGGTGACAACTGGTTATGAATGGGAATGCACATGGTTTAAATTAAATAAGCACAAGGATTTTGAGAAAGGGGAAAACCTTTGTCTCATGTTAATGGGGACAGAGAGGCTGCCAAACCTATTCAGAGCATAGTTTCAGCTGCCTAAATGACTATATGCCATGTTATCCCCGTGTTATTTCATACCACAGTAATCACTTCCATACTCTGCTTTTTGCCAGGTCAGAAATGGCCCAGGAACTCTACCTAGATCAGGGAATATTGACTCATTGCAGGACCTAGGGCCAGCAGATGTACATGAAGACAGGCTACCTGGCTCTTGTTAGTAAGTGAAGCTGGCCATCACTCTAAGGTTTTGGTTCTCTAGAGAGTATTTTGAGCTGGCTGGAAACCTTTAGGGTTTCTAGTTGGTTCGAAGAAAGGAAGGATGGAAGGAAAAGAATGAGTGATGGAGGGGTTGTGAAAACATGTCAGTTTAAACAGAAACTTGTTTTCAGTAGTGTCAGAGTTTCTTTTTAGCTCTTGTTCTGATTCATATCAGCTTTTTTATTATATTACAATTCTAGATTAGTTTCATATTAGTGCTTTAGGTTATGTTGGTATTATTTAAGCTGCACAATGTTTTACAGAAAATAAACTCAGCTACCTGCTCTCTCAGGATGTTATTTTTCCCCAATGTTCTTTCAGTCACTGGGTTTAATTTCTTTTAAGTTAACTTAAACATCCAGTCTTCTAGGGCAGTGAGGATAGAACAGCTTGTTTTCCTGCCTGGAGAGTGCCCAGACACTCTTCACCCTGTAAAACTCAGGTCCTATCTGGTCCTTCAGTTGTAAAGTTTCACAGTACACTTTGTGAAGAAGATGGGTTTTACTAAGGCCTGTCATCTTGTCCTGCAGATCCCTGGGGGAGAGCAGATGTTGTTTATGAAATAATTTTGAAAGGCTTTTGAATAAAAGGGTAATCCACAAGATAAAAGTAAAGAAAGGAAAAAGGGGGAAATTTAAAATTAATCAGAGGGAACATTTTTCAAGCTGCAAAGCTAATTCCCTATAATATTGTTAGACAAAAATAAAAGAAGGAAAAAAAAGGCAAGATCCTTAAAAAAAATGAATTTCTCTATAGATAACCAACACATCCAAAGTTGTAAATAATAAATGATAAATTTGGTTTAAAGAGTTATTAAAACCTCTGATTTCATGGTTGAGAGAGGCTAATCTTTAATAGGATGTGCAAAAGACTTTCTTGAGAGTAGATACTTTCATTATCTCCTGCTTTGGAGAATATGTTTCCCAAAAGCACTGGGGGCTGCTAACTGTTGTAAAAAAAATGAGGAGCTGTACCGCATGAACTTTTCTCTACAGCACTGTCTTGTCCATACTCTCTAAAACTGAGTACATGAGGAGAGGCTGAGGGAGCTGGGGTTGTTTAGCCTGGAGAAGAGGAGGCTCAGGAGTGACCTCACTGCTGTCTACAACTACCTGAAGGGAGGTTGTAGCCAGGTGGGGGGAGGCCTCTTCTCCCAGGCAACCAGCAACAGAACAAGGGGACACAGTCTCAAGTTGTGCCAGGGTAGGTATAGGCTGGATGTTAGGAGGAAGTTCTTCACAGAGAGAGTGATTGGCATTGGAATGGGCTGCCCAGGGAGGTGGTGGAGTCACCGTCCCTGGAGGTGTTCAAGAAAAGACTGGATGAGGCACTTAGTGCCATGGTCTAGTTGACTGGATAGGGCTGGGTGCTAGGTTGGACTGGATGATCTTGGAGGTCTCTTCCAACCTGGTTGATTCTATGATTCTATGATTCTATAAACTATTTGGCAGTAATTTAGAAAGAGCTGCAGAAACATCTTCAGATAAAAATATCCTGAATCTCATTGAAGGAGAAGTCAAGACCTCTCTTACAGGGCTGTGATTTTGCACTAGATAATTCAATATCTTCATATAACTACATTTGTATAAAGCAAAATACTTCCTAGAAGACTCACAGATGGTCTATATACCTGCAGAGCCCTGTGGCAATCTATGCCTCCAGTAAAAAGGCAGAGTAATTGCAGTACAAACAATTCAATATTAGGTTTTGGCTGGCTGAAGTGTAATTTCTTTTCTTTTTTTTGCATGACATATCTCAAAACATCAGATGACTTAGAGACTAATTCCTCTCCATGGGCTTTGACCCCATTAAAGTGCCCCACAGGATGTTCTAGCCTCTTCTCTGTGCCAGCACTGTGTGTCCCCTGTCACAGAGCTGATACATTGGTAGGCCTTTTACTATTTTACTTTATCTCTAATGTCATCTGACTGGTCTAATTGGAGCTGACTGGGTCTAACTGATGTATTGGGACTACACATCTCTGTCTTCACACCTCTGTTGGCTACAGTAGCTGCTAAAAAGAGCCCTAGGGACAACTGACATTCTTGACTGCCAGCCCAAATGTGTCAGCTGGAAGGAAGACTATTTCCCAAATGACATTCCCTCCTCCGTGGAGCTTTTGGCAGTCACCCCACTGCCATCTCCAGTCAAGAACATCTGGCTGTCAGATCAGACAGAGGTAGAGCGCTCATTGACCCCTGATCCTGGCTGCCCTGTCCCTACCCCTGAAGATGGACTGGCATTGTACACTGAAGCAGCCAGTGCCCCTAGGCTGGTTCCCATGACCATCCTTCCACCTGGTGCTGACTAGCCTCAGGCTGACAGCCCTCCTTGCAAGGTCAGGGCCTCAGAGGGGCACAAAGCCACCCATGAGGCAGCATCCCTTACAGGATGCTCCTGTATCCCCTCCCTGCATGTTGGTTGGAGCTGCAGCCTGCCACTCGTGCTGCAGGCTACCCTGTGCAGCAGCTGAGTTATCCCTGGGGATCTCACCCTGGCCAAAGCACTGGCAGCCATTTAATGTCTTGTAGTGGAAAGGTGACACTGGGTCAAACTCTGCTGCTGGTGGTGCTGGCGAAAAGCCAGAGCAACTGGACTCAAGTACAGGAGTCTGTTCCTGCATAACTGGGAATTTGCATTTGAACTCCTGGACTTGTGTTCATACCACAGAGAAGCTTCAGGCTTTGCATTCCCATCCAGGAATACAAGAGACAAAGGAATTAATGTCACTTTCCAGGTGGCTGACAGAAAGTAAAAACCCTTAGAATATCTTAGCTTTCAGCCAAATTGCATCTAAGCTATTATGCATCAGGGGAAAAAAAGTTAAATAAAAAAATAGTCTGCTTAGAGTCCTTAGCCATAAAGTTTCCTCCAAAGCCCTTTACATTGTACACTAAGGGCTCTACACACACCCCACCCCCACCTCCTTCTCTTTGCCTTCATTAAAATTGGACTCCATCTGCTCTCTCCAGCCTGCTGCAGCTTGGGGAATCTCACATCCCCCCTGTCTCAGCTAGAGATGAGTCTGAGCTGCACATTTTTGGATGGAGATGCCTGTTTGTTTTCCAGTTGTAGATTTATGGTAGTGGGGGGAAGGAGCCTTCTCAACTTTACCCCAGTTCTCTGAAACAAACAAACAAAAAACTCTAGTGAGGGAAGCTATCTAGCTGTGGCTGTGAATTGGTCCCCATCACTGCTCTCCAGTGCAATAGGCTGCTGCATCCTTCCTGGGGTGGGGAGGGGTGGTGGGGGCTGGGGGTGCCTATGTTGTCAACACTACAATGAGTAAACAGAGTGTGAAAGTTTCTTCACAAAAGGCATCAGCTCTCCTACAGTGCAGTGCAGCCACTCTGATGCCTCTCCTGCTTGCACTGCCTGGGACATGAAGAGACCAGGAGTCATCCCTGGCAGACAGACAGAAAAGCCAAGGGAAGGGTGAATGTATGACCCAAGTTCCCAACATGAGGGCTAGAGATAGGCCAGGGGGTCAGTGCCTTTCCTATTTCCACCAGAGACTATGTGCCTGGGGCATCATGGCCCACTTAGACCTCTGCTTTTGGATGTCCACCTTCTTCACACTTTGCTAGTCTCTTCCCTTGAGAAGAGCATAGAAGCAACCCAAAGAAGGAATGAGTCTGAGAAACTGCTGTGAAGCAGATGTCTGGGAATCATTATGAGAACACTCTCAATCTTCCCAGAGCAGCTGAAAGCTTTACTGCCAGCACTACTTGGCTGCCAGTCTCCCATTGCTGTATATATGATGATAATGGTCTTTGCTACTTCTTCACACGTTCTCCTCCTCTCTGTGGGGGTGGGCTCTCCTTGGCAACCACAAAGCTCTTATTATATGAAAGGAGTAGTTGGCAGCAAGGACTGGGATTGAAGAGAAGAGGCAGAGAGGGTATGGCCTCTCCTCAAGCTAATAATCACCAGTGAGGGGCCCCTGCTGGAGCATGCTACGCTCTTTACATAGCTACTCTGGGTGCCTTTAACACTTGCCTATTAACAAGCACTGAGCTTTGATAGGGAATGAAGGGTCAGAAGCATCCAGGGCTTATAGGAAAAGAAACCAAGGAGCTTCTTGTGGTAGCACTGCCCAAAATCCATTGATTCAGTACCCAGTATGAAAGTCTAAAATGCAGGTGCCCTCTACCATGGTCCATCACTTATCTTTTCAAGTTCACAGATGACACTTCTGACAATGAGTTTTCTGTGTCTAGTGAAGGTATAAAGCCACAAGCAGCTTGCTTTGCAGAGGACAGGGAGATGACACTTCTGACAATGAGTTTTCTGTGTCTAGTGAAGGTATAAAGACACAAGCAGCTTGCTTTGCAGAGGACAGGGAGATGACACTTCTGACAATGAGTTTTCTGTGTCTAGTGAAGGTATAAAGCCACAAGCAGCTTGCTTTGCAGAGGACAGGGAGATGACACTTCTGACAATGAGTTTTCTGTGTCTAGTGAAGGTACAAAGCCACAAGCAGCTTGCTTTGCAGAGGACAGGGAGCTATTCTAACTCCCACATAGCAATTCAAAATACGGATGTTCTAAGTTTGCCGTTTTCTTGAATTAAAAACCCCAGGGTTCTCCAAGAGCTTTCAATGCTCATACAGGTCTGTTGGGCACATGTGATAGCTCTAACATCAGCCCCACTGAACTTACAGAAAATTATTATCAGAGCTACTGAGCAGAAACCTGGCAGCTCCTGTCGTCTCACTGGCAAACAGCAAGATCATAGAATCATAGAATCAACCAGGTTGGAAGAGACCTCCACGATCATCCAGTCCAACCTAGCACCCAGCCCTATCCAATCAACTAGACCATGGCACTAAGTGCCTCATCCAGTCTTTTCCTGAAGACCCCCAGGGACGGTGCCTCCACCACCTCCCTGGGCAGCCCATTCCAATGGCAAATCACTCTCTCTGGGAAGAACTTCCTCCTAACATCCAGCCTATACCTACCCTGGCACAACTTGAGACCGTGTCCCCTTGTTCTATTGCTGGTTGTCTGGGAGAAGAGGCCACCCCCCACCTGGCTACAACCTCCCTTCAGGTAGTTGTAGACAGTAATAAGATCACCCCTGAACCTCCTCTTCTCCAGGCTAAACAGGCCCAGCTCCCTCAACCTCTCCTCATAGGATTTGTGTTCCAGGCCCCTCACCAGCTTTGTTGCCCTTCTCTGAACATGTTCCAGCACCTCAACATCCTTCTTGAATTGAGGGGCCCAGATGAGAGCAAACCAGCAAGACCTGAAATCTCTCTCAACAGTGGCCCTTTCCCTGGATCACTGGTGTGGTGTTCTGCATAGATTTTAATTTATCAGCCACTCAGGCTTGCACACTGGGCCCCTTCTTTCTATGGGATGCAGAACCGCTGCAGTAGGCTCTAGCATGAGTAAAAGGCAAATGATCCCTCCATTCACTTACTCAGAAATGAGAAGCAGGCACAAGCAGACCTGCATGAGCCAAAAAACCATTTCTCTGTAAATCTCTCTGTGCCTTTTTGGTGGGATTAGTAATAAGACAGAACTGTTTTGCAACACGAATGCTCATGTAATCCTTTAGGCCTCTTTCAAGCAGAGGAAATGGGCAGGCAGCTTCATTACCCACAGAGAAAAGCAGACTCGATGCCATTACTGGACTTCCCTCAGATCAAGATGGTGCAGAGTAGCCAAAGCACTTCCTAAAGAAAGATTTATTATGACAAGGTTCTATTCTCAGAGGCCTTTCCTATTCTTTGTAATACAAATTCAAGAGGTGAGGTATCCAAAATAGAGAGAACTCTAGAACTGCCCTGCTTCTTTTTTTTTTTTAATTGTTGTTGTTGTTTTCATATAAAGCCTCAAGTTTCCTAAATCTTCTTGCTGAAAGTTCTTAAGGGATTGACTGGAGAAGATAGCAGTAGCCATTTAAGTGCAACATTCCAGGACTAGATCTCCCTTCACATAGAGAAAGACTTAGAAACTGAGGTTAAAGGTCTCACTTAAGCCAACTGACTCTTCCAGATACAAAGCTACATGGTCAAATACCTATCATAGCATAGTGCTTCCTTCTCCCACAACCCCTCCTTTCCCCTTGCCAAGCCCATCCTTGCTGGCTTCTAGCTAGATTCTGAGCAGAGCATCTTTGCTTTAAAGGCTGGGGAAAAAAAAAGAAAAAAGAAAAGGTAGTCTTTGCTAAAACCATGAGATGGACTCAGTTGTTTGTCTTGCACCAGGGCTTGTATTTAAGGAGGGACCTAAACTTTTTAATGGTGGAAGTGCTGCTTGGAGCACTATTTTTATTGGGTTTCTTTTGTAGAAAAAGCACACACACACACATGCAAAAAAAACCTCAATCAATGAACACTTCACAGGAAATTTTTCATTTATGCCAAAAGAGTGAAATAATTGGCCAAAAGTCAGACCATTGCTGACCTGAAAAGCTGTCATGGAGCCTCATGGCATTCCTCTCCATCATGGGCTCAGATGCATGGGTGGACCACGTCCCTTAGAGTGCAAGGTAGTGTGGGCTCCCAGCCTCATCAGGGAAGCTGCACATCCAAACATGAGCAAACATGAGTGCTTGTGCTCATTTCTGAAGAGTCATCGAAATGTGGTGGTGTCAAAGGGAAGACAGGTGGGTCACAAGCACTAGCAATGCTGCATCCACGATTTTGTCTTCCTATGAATATATTCAGCTTTTGCTGGAACATGGAGTGACACAGTACAACCCAGGAGCAGGAAGTAATCTGCATTCAGATGTCTGTGTTTTCCTATTGTTTGTCAAAACTCATTTCCCTTTTCTAGCTGCCTAGACCTAAATAAAGCATGCTTAAAAATACAGACAATGTGTATTGCACATGTTGAAGCTGTATTAGATCATTCCATGTGGCTCTGCTGCAGAGACAGCGAAGCTGCCTGTATCCCCAGAGATCATTCCCACTTCTTGCTCCTCCCTCTCCACCACCTCCCATTTCTCCTGCACTGATGTGCATTGCTGCACAGAAAGGCAAGCAAATGCATACAAAGAACAGGAAAGGAGAAATAAAGCCAGCGGAACACATTGGTGCACTGAGCTGCCTGACAATTCTTCTGGGGGCACTAAATCTTTTGTTCCAAGTAGGAGCTTTCTTTAAATGACAAAGTCTAAGTCAGTTATCTAATACACAGGTGTCAAAATCTCAACAAGAACATATATGGTATAGAAGACAACTCCTGCATCCCCCAGGACTGCAAGTAACAGCTGTTTTCACGGGGCTCAGTGTCACCATGTGAGTCATAGGTTTAGAACCACTAAAGAAAGCTCTTTTTCCTTCAGTGAAAGGAGGGCCAGAAATACAGTTTCCTGATATACCCAACATACGTTCAGGTCCAAAGGTGGTACTCACTGGCTTGTCCTGCTCAACATTGTGGTAGTTTGAGGGAGTCTCAGGTTCCCTTAAGAAAGCTACACAGACCACGACCCACCCCAGGAGATAGACCTGGTTGTCCCAGAATGTTGCCATATTGTTATTCTATTCTGCTTTCTGGTGTCACAGTTTCTAAACCAGTGCCTGGCTGATACCACTCTCTTCTCTTCCTTTCTCCTCTCCTCCCTTCACATCTCTCTCCAGGAAGAGTGTGCATCCCTTCTTATCTCACAGTTCGCATGGGGGAGATGACTTCTAGCTGGCAGGGAATTTTGGCCTACTCTCAGGCCTGCTGGGAGTGGAAGGGGTGGAGGATTCTAGACGGTTTTAGTCCAAAAGTCTTGGCTTAGCTTGTAGATGTATCCATTGTGCCTGACTGCCTTTTGCATGACTGCACTAGTAAATAGAATCTGTCTTTAAACTTCCGAACAGCGTGCGGTATCTTCATTCTTACTCTTCAAAAGGAGTGCTCCAGCCTTGGGTAGCTGGTGGCCTCAGACTGGGACAAACATGTCAAAAAAAGAAAAATCATCAAGAGAAGTGCAGGCCTGTGCTGCCAGGTGGCAAGCAGCCAAAGAGCAGAGATGACCTGATGAGAAATTCTGCCTGTAGACCTCGGCGCGGTTGTTATCGTTGCAGGGTAGCACAATCTTTTGGCAGCTGTGGGAGGAACGGTGATGTGGGAGGGTGTTATGGGTTGCTCGTTTGAGGTTTCTCCTTTGAGGTTTTAGAAGTTTGCATGCTTTACATGTCCTGGTTGTAGTGCATAGACAGTTTTGGCCTCACCTTTATTTAATGAAATGGTGTCACAGTTTTGAATGACAAATGTACAATGTGGGTTAAAGCATATTGGCAGTTATTTTTAAACAAAGTTAGGCTTTTCCACCCATTCAAATTACTTTTTTGTTTTGAAAGTGCCAAAAATCACCAGCTTTCTTGTGATTTCATAGAAGTGACCAATTCTGTGACAATGGTTTGGAGATATTATTTTGGTACTAAAGGTTATTTGTGCTTTGATTCATACTACAGATTATTTATGCTTTTCCTCACACAGAAACAAGCAAAGACCTCTGCAGTAATGGGCTAAAATCTGCAAGTATTTCTGTGATGGTTTGGGTATTACCTCCCCCCCCCCCCCCCCACACACACACACTTTGGAAATCACCCAGACTAGACTCAGCTGGCCCTGGAAATTGAATGGAGCTTATTATTTACAGCTTAGCACAATATACAAGCAGATATTTACAGTATATACAGTTATATATAGAAATACGCAAGTTGAAAGGTAATACAAAAGCACAACAACCTGAGTCCCCAGAAGGGGCTCCCAACCTCCCTTCCACCTTCTCCCACCCCTCTCTACCTTATCCCAGATGTTGCCTTGTGCCCAAGGAAGATTGGAGGGTCGGCCAGGGGGGTAGGAAGCAGGTGGATTAATCAGAGAGATGACAGGTTAGGTTAGAGAGAGAGAAATGCAGCCCACAGACCAGACAGAGAGTGGCTCCCTTATCTATGTTCGGATATGGAAATCATAGAATCATAGAATCAACCAGGTTGGAAGAGACCTCCAAGGTCATCCTGTCCAACCTAGCACACAGCCCTATCCAATCAACTAGACCATGGCACCAAGTGCCTCATGCAGTCTTTTCTTGAACACCTCCAGGGACGGTGCCTCCACCACCTCCCTGGGCAGCCCATTCCAATGTCAAATCACTCTCTCTGTGAAGAACTTCTTCCTAACATCCAGCCTATACCTACCCTGGCACAACTTGAGACTGTGTCCCCTTGTTCTCTTGCTGGTTGCCTGGGAGAAGAGGCCACCCCCCACCTGGCTACAACCTCCCTTCAGGTAGTTGTAGACAGCAATGAGGTCACCCCTGAACCTCCTCTTCTCCAGGCTAAACAGGCCCAGCTCCCTCAACCTCTCCTCATAGGATTTGTGCTCCAGGCCCCTCACCAGCCTTGTTGCCCTTCTCTGGACATGTTCCAGCACCTCAACATCTTTCTTGAATTGAGGGTCCCAGAACTGGACACAGTACTCAAGGTGTGGTCTGACCAATGCTGAGTACAGGGGCAGAATAACCTCCCTTGTCCTACTGGCCACACTGTTCCTGATGCAGGCCAGGATGCCATTGGCTCTCTTGGCCACCTGGGCACACTGCTGGCTCATCTTCAGCCTACTATCTATCAGTACCCCCAGGTCCCTTTCCTCCGGGCTGCTCTCCAGCCACTCTGTCCCCAGCCTATAGCGCTGCTTGGGGTTGTTGTGGCCAAAGTGCAGAACCCTGCCCTTGGCCTTGTTAAATCTCATCCCATTGGCGTCTGCCCACCCATTCAGCCTGTCCAGGTCCCTCTGCAGGGCTCTCCTACCTTCCAACAGATCAACACCTGCTCCTAGTGTGGTGTCATCTGCAAACTTACTGATGCTGGACTCAATCCCCTCATCCAGGTCATCAATAAAGACATTGAACAGGACTGGGCCCAGCACTGATCCTTGGGGAACACCACTTGTGACTGGCTGCCAGCTGGATGTGGCACCATTCACCACCACTCTCTGGGCTCTGCCATCCAGCCAGTTCTTGATCCAGCACAGAGTGAATCTGTCCAAGCCATGAGCTGCCAGCTTGGCTAGGAGCTTCTTGTGGCAGACAGTGTCAAAGGCTTTGCTGAAGTCCAGGTAGACTACATCTACAGCCTGCCCCACATTCACCAGGCAGGCAACCTGATCATAAAAGGAGATCAGGTTGGTGAGACAGGACCTGCCCTTCCTAAACCCATGCTGGCTGGGCCTGATCCCTTGGCCATCTTGTAGGTGCTTTGTGATGGCACCCAAGATTACCTGTTCCATGACCTTGCCTGGCACTGAGGTCAGGCTCACAGGTCTGTAGTTTTCTGGTTCCTCCTTACGACCCTTCTTGTGAATGGGTATCACATTGGCCAGCTTCCAGTCTTCAGGGACCTCTCCAGTGAGCCAGGACTGCTGATAAATGATGGAGAGTGGCTTGGCCAGCTCAGCTGCCAGCTCTCTCAGCACCCTAGGGTGAATCCCATCCGGTCCCATGGACTTGTGAGGATCCAAATGACGCAGCAGGTCCCTTACTGCTTCCTCATGGATTAGAGGGTCTTACACCTCTCAGCAGGCCTATGAGTGAAGTAGACATCACCATAGTATCCCTTTCACAGCCTGTACTCTAGTTCTTCTCACCAAAACATTCTAGCTAGCTTCAAACTAGCACAATTTTGTAAAGAGTTCATTCATGCGCTGATACTGCTGAGGAAACTGAACAGCCTCTGCTAAGATTTAAATGGATATTGTAGAAAAAACAAGTGTGTTGCAAAACTGACACTTCATGTTAGAACAGCCACTACAGCCCTTGAAACACTGCCTCCACACGTGGGGTGCATGCAATAACAGCACCCCACAGTACCACAAGAGTTCAGAGAACAGTTACATTTGCTGCTCACACACTATCCGTAGCTTTTTCTAGCCAGAGCAGCTCTTGTTGAATTCAAGCCAAGAACATTTTGATTTACTGTTTCGCATTTATAACTCATTTAATCTTGTTTTTCCTGCCTGACTCTCAGGCTCAGGTGATGCAGTAGATGTGCAAGTGAAAGTTGTCAACAAGTCTTGTGTTCTCTGTGTCCTCAGAAAGCAGCATGCTGGTTGCTGCACCTGGCTTTTGCAAGCCTTTAGCATTGTTTCAGCACTCTTAATCGGTATTTTCATTTACCTCACCGTCTCATATTTCCAATCTCATCTAACCAATCAACCTGACAAGCACATTCAAAACTCCTGAGAATCTTTACAATATTCCTGGACAAAAAAGCTCTGCCTGTTTTCTTACCTGAGTTATTGGTGTTTGATTGTCAGGAGTTTTCATTTGGGTTTTTTTTTTTATTCTCTTTTATTTTGTTTACCCTTACTGCAGTTGTTGGTTTCTTGCGAGATTTCAAACTCTTCTAGGCACTAGTACCTAGATATATTTCACAGCTACCCACCTACACCAAAATTCTTGTGAATCAGGCTCTGATTGGACACAAAATGGGGTTAATTTTGTATTTCAGGGTTCCATTTATGGTGAAGAGAATAGTAATTCTCTGGGTAATTATATCTGTGCTCTGTCTTTCCCAGTTTACATGTTGTCTCATTAACAACCTCTGCTCAAAATAATATTGTGTGATATTTTCTACAGCTACATCCTGACTCAAGCTGAAATCAAAGTGTGCTAAGTCCAGCCTTGATTTTACTTTTGCCTTGCTCCTTTACTCAAGGTTTTGCAGATCAGGCTTTTATTCAGAAGTGCTGCACTGTGTGATACTCATGTCTGTGTTAATAAGGCATCATTAGCACAGTGAGTCTTGCTGTCTAATGACAGATCTAGTGTTGGAACAATTGACAAGAGAAAGATTGTCTGGGAAGAGGGATCCCACACTGGGACTAGGAAAACCTGCATTCAGTTGCTTGGAGAGCAGTCAGAGTTTTTCTTCCTTTGGCTGAATCATTTCATCTGGCACATGCTTCAGTTTGCCATCCATGCAGGGTGGATAGTGCTTTCTCCTATCTTCCAATGAGTACAGTAATCTAAATCTTCACAAGTTAAGGGTAATTTGATATCATGATAACAAGGAGCTGTATCACCAAAGGTAGTTTTTGTTGAAATACCTAAGTATTCTGTAACATACCTAGTTGACAAACCCCACAAAAGCAAAATGCAAGGTGTATCTGAGCACTCTGCACAAGGATCACATCCCCTAAGTCTGAGAAATTACTGAATATCTCAAAGGGGACAAAAATCTCTATCACAAAGGGTGAACCTCACTAATTTTCATATCTCCAGTTTCCTGGAGAGTCATTTAACTTAAACAGATATATAAGTTCAGTTTTTCCTGGGTATGGGTGCATATTTAGGCAAGGGAAAAATAATTTAATAGTTAGGACTTAATTTTCACACCAAAATCCCCCCCCCCCTCCAAGAGATACTCACCCCTTCTAGTTCGTATACATAATTTGTAGAAATCATTCATTACCATGGGCTGATGGACTTTGGTCAAATGTGGAGTTTCTGAATATGGAGAGAATCCAGGCCAGATACCATTGGGATTCAGCTGTCACCTTGCTTCACAGTTATCCATGGAAACAGGCTGATCATAGAATCACAGAATCATAGAATCAACCAGGTTGAAAGAGACCTCCAAGATCATCCAATCTAACCTAGCACCCAGCCCTAGCCAGTCAACTAGACCATGGCACTAAGTGCCTCATCCACTCTTTTCCTGAACACCTCCAGGGACGGTGCCTCCACCACCTTCCTGGGCAGCCCATTCCAATGGGAAATCACTCTCTCTGGGAAGAACTTCCTCCTAACATCCAGCCTGTACTTCCCACAGCACAACTTGAGACTGTCCCCCCTTGTTCTATTGGTAGCTGCCTGGGAGAAGAGACCAATCCCCACCTGGCTACAGCCTCCCTTCAGGTAGTTGTAGACAGCAATGAGGTCACCCCTGAGCCTCCTCTTCTCCAGGCTAAACAACCCCAGCTCCCTCAGCCTCTCCTCATAGGGTTTGTGTTCCAGGCCTTTCACCAGCTTTGTTGCCCTTCTCTGGACACGTTTCAGCACCTCAACATCTCTCTTGAATTGAGATGTTCTGGGGAGAGATAACAACATGCTCAGTACACAGGGCTGGGCCCTAGGAATCTCTTTCCTGAGCAATCTCACATCCTACATCCAACATCATGCAACCTCTGAATTATCGTTAGCATTAGTTTTTTGTAACTCCACATTAATAAATATGTCTCAACTTCAGCCTCTTCTCCATCAAGTATAACAAATGTTTCACAGCTTCAGCCTCTTGGCCATAAAGCATAATCCTTTGCAGTGATCTGTGTTATTCCTTGTAGTGATATTTCTCCTCTTATTGTTCCTGTCATGGCTTTGCCTGCACAGCCCATCAATTAACAATGGTGCCTACAAAGAAGGGGGTTTATACATGGAGTTAAAAAGAGCCATCAAGCGTGGGAGGTTTGATTCCTCCTTGTGTTTCTGTACAAGTAGCATGAGGTGAAAGTGGCAGGAAAGGATGTTCTTGGGGGGAAGAGGGGAAGAGGAGTGGGCAGCCAAGATAAAAGTTGTCATTTAACACCATTTAAATGTAAATTGTAGTGAACCGTGTTAGTGACAAAGAGGAGGTTATGACTGATCAGATACAAGACTTTTAATCCTTTGCCAAACCAAACTGAGAGGTATTTTGCTTTTGTATGGTTTTGCATTCTTCTCTTCTCACCACTTTTGATCAGTGACATATACAGTGCTGACTGCTATCAAGGAGTCAGCAAACAAAGCTGTCTAGATCAGGAGCAGGAATACGGGATATGAAAGGAAACTTAGGCATATCAAAGATATTCATGCTCAGGGAGAATTTCAACATTTTCCTTCCAGTGATACTGAACAAACTAATGAAAAGTTAAAATGAAGGTAAAATGAAGTACAAAAGAGATTGAGAATATTTCTGCTGGGGAGGAAAAGATCTCTGTTGAGTGAAAAAGAGATGAAGTAAAAAATCACTTTCATAGAAGAAATACCAAAATCAAGTTTGCTGGGGTGGTTTAACCTGGAGAAATGGAGGCTCAGGGGTGACTTCATTGCTGTCTACAACTACCTGAAGGGAGGCTGTAGCTAGGTGGGGGTCGGTCACTTCTGCCAGGCAATCAGCTACAGAACAAGGGGACACAGTCTCAAGTTGTTCTGGGGAGGTTAGGCTGATTGTTAGGAGGAAGTTCTTGACAGAGAGAGTGATTTGTCTTGGAATGGGCTGCCCAGGGTGGTGGTGGAGTTGCCATCCCTGGAAGTGTTCAAGAAAAGATTGAATGGGGTGCCATGGATAGTGCCATGGTCTAGTTGATTGGCTAGGGCTGGGTGCTAGGCTGGACTGGATGATCTTGGAGGTCTCTTCCAACCTGCTTGATTCTATAATTCAAGTGATATTGGCATCTTGCTTCTATTCACTTTGGATGCAGATCCTGAACCCAGATGAGACTGAGCCAAAATCTGACAGAAAAAAACCATTCTGGAGGTTCATGCAGTGGAAAAACTCTCTTCCACAAATTGAATTGCTGTGCTTACGAGAGCACAAAGAGTAAAAGCATCAGACCTGGAATGGAAGACTCTGAGAAAGCGAGGTTGTAAATGTCAGCTTTTATACAACATATGGGTCCTTTTTGCTTTGCTGTGTTGTCGTATATCATTCTGACAGTAGAAGAAGTGTTTTGTTATTAGTTCCCTCTAGGGAAATCCAGAACAGGCCCTCCTTTAAATTAGAGGATTTTTCACAATGAAATTTTTTTAAGAGCTCTGCATGTGATGACTGATATCACCTTGTTAATTTGCACATGTTACCCTATAGTTGTCCTGCTGCAGAGAATGAGTTCTAGGCTAACCTAAAATTCTCTGGGGGTTGTTAACAGTTCTTCATTATATTGACACACGCCAAAAAAAACCCAAAACAAAAGAAAGACTAGGCATAATTGAGGAAAAGGCCTTCTCTTAGGAGGTCCATACAGATACAAGACAATAGGGCAGACTTAGGTCTCCATGCTTGTAGACATGACTTTCCAAAGTTTGGATTTGTTTGTTTTCACCAAATCTCATAGGAGAGCAAGCCTAACGGAAAACAGAGATGGAGGACTTCCCCATCACTCAGTTAACAACAGTGAAACTAAGGAAATCCTAAATGACAGCTCTAATTTGATGTCCTAGTGAATGATATGTAGGGTTATGACAGCTCTAATTAGATGTGCTAGTGAATGATGTGTAGGGTTGTGCAGACTATTGTTAGGAAAGAAGTGAAATCTCTTACAAGATGGAATAATCGTGTAGGAGTAGCAGACGGAAGAGAAAGGTCTTCCAAGATCCACCCAGCTGTCTATCCTACGGAGCCACCTGGGACTCAAGTGGTACCTCATGCTCTCTGTGTTTTCAGAGACAGACACAGGTGTCTGATTCAGGTCCTCAGATCACTCCATGGAGAGCCTGGTTTACTTCACAAATGATATAAGGATTTAGGATTCAAAAGTCATGAATAAGCATCACTCACTTGCTGTTTCCTCGAAGTTGGATACTTTGGTGGCTCTTATGTCTTTTGTAGCTGAACTCAGAGAATGTCTATGCATTCTCTGAATATGGCCTTATGCTCATCTGCGCTGACTCTCCTGAGAAGTACCTAATCTCTGTTGGATGATCTCTGAATACTGGTGTTATGCATATATCAATCTTAACATGCCTTGGTTTATACACATTCAGGAAACTATAAACTTCAGTAACCAAACCCACAAGCCATCATGCAGAGGTAAATAAGGAGTCACTAAAAACCATGGAATTTTTGCATGTTTGTGTGCATGTACATAAGACCAGGTCTTGGTTGGAACCTTACATTTGCCCACCTGCTGCTTTAAGTGTCAGGTTCCTAAATCCCACAATCAACTACTTTGCTGGTGGCCTCCCAAGTCATGTTCCTGGACTGTGTTCAGTGCACTACTTGCAGCTCAAGCTTGCACCAGTGGATGGAGATGCTCAGGTGTGCTACTTACAATAGACAAAGAAAATTCCAGACCAATTCATTAACAGCATCAAGTATCCACAACAGACTTTCAATTTGTTAAGGTGATTATCATAGATATTAAACTAGGGGGATCTGTTTTGGCATCTCTAGAGATAGCACCAGGCCCTGTATCCCTGTGTGCCTTAAAGACCTGCATGAAGTTAAAATTTGGCCCTACAGAAACCTTCCTGGACAAGTAATTAGATTTCCTACAGAAAGAGAGAGCATCATTTTTCTAAGGAAGCCATATTCATGTGACTATAAATCATGTCTCTAAATCATTAAAACAATTCTAATGCTCATCATACATACGTTTATGGGATATTCAGTTAAATGGGACTGTCCCTTTAGAAAACGCTGTGCTATGCAGTTACACATGTTTTTCCTAAGCTGGGAACATTTTCAAACAACCAGTGGTCAGTTGTGATAAAAAGTAGCATAAGGTAATGTTCTGCAGTCAAAACGTGGAAGCTGGCACAGAACAATGCAAATTCTACCTACTCCATGCAGTAATGCTAAAAAACACCTTATCAAATTTTGACCGAGAAACACACATGTAGCAAGATAGCAAATAACTCACTCTTGGAGAAAGGCCCAGCACTGATTTATATCTTGAAACCCAAATAAATATAAAAGGCCTGCCAGAGCTGGCCATGTTGATCTTAACCACCTCATATGGTTTCATTCTATGAAGTGAAAAATATTGGAAAGAAGGTGCATTTGCACTGAGAACGGGCTACTCAGGGAAAATGTGTTTATTGAACTCTATGAGAGGGGAATTTATTTCAGAAGTTATAAATATGATGAATTATAGCTAATATCTTGGAGGAATTAAATGGAGTTTGAAGAAAGAAAAGTTCCTCTTTTCATTTAAGTAACAACTGGGGATGAGAAATGTTAAATATAGGCTTGCACCTGCCAGGAGCTGGCTAGCTAGCAATCTTTGAAATCATTACTGATCAAGCAGGGTGGGGAATCACCTCACAAATCAGTGGCACTCGTGTTTTGTGCATTCAGTCCTCAGGAGGATTCACAGGACAGTGCTGAGTAATAATTTCAGCCTAGACTTGTTCTGTAACCTATTTGCTTTCACTCTTTGCTATTCCTATGGCACACACGATCACCTAGGAAACTTGGCGATGGCCCTACTTTCAGAGCAAATATTTTCAAGCTAGGAGTTGGAGGGAGGCAAAAGACCAATAGTCCTGTGGTTACTGTCAGCCTTAGTGCAGTACAGTTTGGCGCTCTAAATTTGTAAATACAGGTTCCAAGACCTGTCAGACTGGCTCATCTGGTGAAAGTCACCTGAAGATCTCCCTCAGCTTGGACATCTGGTTTGAGATGCATTGGGTCAGTTTTTTTCAAGGGGACTGAGTACTTTAAAGACCACACACACATCTCAGGTCTCACACACAGAGAAGAGCAAAAGGGGAAGCTGGGTATCTGGATGTAGAATTAAAGATGTTGTATTAGAAAAATAAATAAAGCAAAGTGAGCCAGAGAAGGAGGAGCGTTGGGAGAGGAAGGTGGAGTAGTTAAGAACTGTGGGGCAGAACGAGGCAGGCACACAAATACATTGAGGTAGGTTGCCTCCACAAGTAGGTATAAGTAAGGTAAAGCACTGCAATAGGAGAGTACAAACAGCTACATCAGTGTTGAAGAAAGGCACTAAAAGCATCCCCCTCATTGGATTTGTGAGATGCTGGTCTTGTGCTTAAGCTGGAGAGTGTTGGTGTTTCCTTGTCTCTTCATGTCACCTTGGCTATGTCCACCATCTGGCATATGCACATGTACCTCCCTATTCAGACACCCCCTCCACGCCACACATGCATCACACACATCACCCATGCTTACATAAGCAGGCACGAATGTGCACAGATCATAGAATCATAGAATCATAGAATCAACCAGGTTGGAAGAGACCTCCAAGATCATCCAGTCCAACCTAGCACCCAGCCCTAGCCAGTCAACTAGACCATGGCACTAAGTGCCTCATCCAGTCTTTTCTTGAACACCTCCAGGGACGGTGCCTCCACCACCTCCCTGGGCAGCCCATTCCAATGGCAAATCACTCTCTCTGGGAAGAACTTCCTCCTAACATCCAGCCTATACTTTCCCTGGCACAACTTGAGACTGTGTCCCCTTCCCACTTGCAGGACTTGCAGGTGTTTGTTGTAACTTTACTTCCTTCAGCATTGACTTTGCATGTCTCCCAACACACAAAGATGTCTCAGCCTCACATAACCTTGGTGTCGTGAGCCTATGCTAATAAATCTGAATAAGTAATGGACAGATACAAATCTGGGTAATAGAGTTAAATATCCCTTCTTAACTCAAACATAAACCAGATGTTTTCCATCTACCAGCAGGCCTCTGCAATTATCCACACTGCCCAAGCTGGCCTCCCGGCTCCCTGCTGGCCTCTTTCTCTTGGGTGATGAATATGATGCATCACCATAGTTAGCTCAGGGATCAGGTTGCATTAATTCAACAGCATTTTTGTCAGGCAGCTTTGTTGTGTGTCTTTATTCAGCTGCTTTCAAGTACCTCCTGTTTTGTTTTGCTTTGTTTTGTTTTGCTCCCCACAATCACAACCTCTGCTTGGAAGTCAGAGCTTTGCTGGGGGACTCAGCCCCATCACTGGTACAGAGGCTGGAAAAATGTTTGATGTTTGTTTCACAGTGCAGCAGGTGATCTCTGTGGGCAGCAGATGAGCAGGAATCAATACTCAACATACACTGTGAGGGAGAGCTCTGCTGTCAGGAGCTGAGACAAGGTGTAGTTGCTATATAGCTCTCTGAGGTGGAAGTAGGATTCAGATCCATACTGTTGGACACAGTCTCTTGATGTAATGCAAGCCCATTCACCCTTCCTGCCATTCAAGCAGCTCAGAAGAACTTCCAAGAAGGATAAAATTGGCAGGTGGAGACTTTCATGTACCATACAATCAAAAGCCCCATATTTTTTGCTGTATAACCATGTTATAATAAACAGTGAGTTCTCACAATGTTTTTATGAGCTACTGTGCCAAGGCTCATCACTAAAAACAGCACAATAAAGCACTTGGAGATCTCTGTCACCCCATGCCACGGCCTCACAGGCACTGCTTGCTGGAATCTTTCTGGCCAACTCTTGCCTGCAGAAAAGAGGCCATCTTTACCTGGTGAAATGAGGGAAATCTGTTGATTTATGTATCTGGGATCACTATGCAGCTGATGAAAAGATAATGCTGAGCTAAATGATAATCTGGCCAGAAACTCTCAAAATTGAGCTTAGTTATTTATTTTTAATTAAACCCCCATTTTCCTCCCCTTCTCTATCTGGAAAAAATTGAGAACAATCCAATCTTGTAATTGTATTTCCACAACATTGTGCCAAAGCAATCAGAGTTTTCAGGACCAAGCTGTCTTCCCTAAGAGTTAATTTTTATTAGCAAGCTTGCTCACAAGTTAGCTGCATGAACTCTAATTTATCCCTTGGACACACACTTCAGAGCTTCCTGGTCATTCTACACAGAGAATCCTCCCAGCAGGATGATTAATGTGTGAAAAGATAGCACCAAAATTCAACTTAAAATGGCATTTTCTTGATGGAAACTGACTGGAGAGAGCACGACCCATCCCAAAACTCAGCTTGCTCCACTGGTCCAGAAGGCATGGTCTTACAGGAAAAGCCTGTTACAGGGATCGCGTGACTTAGTTGTCTCTGGAAGATATGAGACCTAAAATCTGGTTTACACAGAACATTTGCTACCAAATTAACTTTTTGGCTTTCAGCTAGTGTCATTGTCTTACTCTCCCTTCCCCCTCCCCCCCCCCCCCCCCCCCCCCCCCCCCCTCAAATTCCTTGAAACTTAAGGAGTAATCTTAATAGATCTTTAACCACAAAATCTTGGCTGGTGGTGCAGCCAGTGCCTTCAGAAGGTCAAAGATGATTGGATGCAAACCAGATCCTGGAGCTATGATCTTGCTGTACTTAACAATATTTACAGAGAGTCCAAGGAAAAGTGAAGAGTGAACATGCTCTTCTCCAAACAGAAATTCCCTCCAGGGCAGGATTTAGAATCATAGGATCAGCCAGGTTGGAAGAGACCTCCAAGATCATCCAGTCCAAACTATCACCTAGCCCTATCCAATCAACTAGACCATGGCACTAAGTGCTTCATGCAGTCTTTTCTTTAACGCCTCCAGGGACATAAAAATTTCCATTGCTGCATCCTGAGTTGGATCTGTCCAGTAAATATTATAAATATAAACTTCAGGGTTTCTTTCTGACTTTGGTTGAACTGATAGATTCCCCTATCCCGGGGATTTCAGACATTTCTTTCCTAGCATCAAATCCAAATCAATGAATAACATTCACATAAACAAAAAAAAAAAAAAAAAAAAACAAAAAAAAAAGGAAGGAAAGAAGGAAGGAAAGAAAGAAGGAAAGAGAGAAAGAAGGAAAGAGGGAAAGAAAGAGGGGAAAAAAGAAGGAAGGGAGGAAAGAAGGAAGGAAAGAAAGCAGGAAAGAGGGAAAAAAGGAAAGAGGGAAAGAAAGAAGGAAAGAAGGGAAGAAAGAACATGAACATCTGGAAGTAAGTCCTCACAAATGGCTGTGTATAATCAGGATTAAGCCATTACTGTGTCTTGCTTCTTAAATGATGGAAAATTGAATTGTTCTGAATTACAGTTCTCCCTGCTACAGACAGAGATGAAAATAAAGCATTGCTTAAACAGCAGCAGCAGAAAAAAAATCAGATTTTTTAAAACTCAGGTTTCCCCTGCGTAAACCATTCAAACATTGGAATGTAAAGTAGTAATGAAAAATGAAAGCCATGTCAGGACTGAAAGCAATGTATTAAAACAAAGTGTTTGAGAGTCAAAGGCCTTTAAATAAATCTATAATACATACTTTATTTTAAGCCCTAAATCTGCTGCTACTAATCCTCATATTTAAACCCAGAAATCTATTTTCCTAGAAGGCAGCTGAAGCAGAGTGGAAATTGATGTGACTAGCCCTACACTAAGTTATTGTCTTCCATTTTTGTTGTGTCCATCACTGATGGACACATCTCTGATGTGTTTCAAATTTTCTGTACGTTAATGTATTCCTTTGAGTAGAATACAACCTTGGAACCAACAGCTCAGCTCTCTGTCCCCTATTTCAGTAAGCACAGAAGCTGTAGGTGATATCCTAACCTGCTAACCTGTCCCGTTTCCCTTGCTGACAGCAATCAGCATTCACACCTTGTCTTTCATCACACTCTGCACACATTCAATCCTGCACCAGTCATGGGGCTGGAAAGTCTCTTTGTCACCCATTTGCAATGGAAGGACCTGCAAAAGAGAGGATAAATGAAGTGTCCAAGAATATAGAGAGATCTGATGCTATAATAAAAGTTAGGAACTGGAGGTGACGTGATCCCATGACTATGGCACATGTCGCACTGGGAGCCAGAAAACTGCATTTGGTTCTCACTGCAGCAAATAGGTAAAGGGTTTTAACACAACCTCACTTCTCTGAATACCATTTTCATTTCACAAATACACTTGTCTCATTCAGTAGCCCCTGCACAGGAGGGGTCAGCTGAAGGGAATGTACTACAGGGGAATCTTTCTTCAAGTGCCTCTGGGTAATTCTGTGTTAACGATGTAGAAGCTAGAAAAGATGCAGTGACCATAGCCAGTTAGATTTTTTACTCAGAGATGTATAAAATAGTCTTCCTTACTGTGTGAGCAGCATGGACTAAAAAAGAACATATTGCTGTAAGATTCTGGTACATGAATTTTGGGCTTCTCCGCACCCAGCAACAAGAGCATTAGCCCTGGGCAGAGCTGCACAGACCTTCATACCTAATGGTTAGAGAGGGCAGCAGGGAATCTCTAGTCATCAATGCAAAATAAAAACCTGTCTGCAGCATGAGCCTCTAAAAATAGCATCCAGCTAAGTCCCAGAATGGCAAGGCTTTCTAAATTTCTGCAGGCAGAAGCTTCAGGAGGAAAAAAAGCTGTCCTGGGGGACCAGGGGCAGTCACAGACTGCAAGCTTTCCTCTTGCCAGAGCTATTGCTTCCATCTTCAGTCTGCACACTTCAGTCTCACCAGATCTTTCAGTCCATTTCTCTACTCTCTTAATACAAAATCCTATTGTTTTAGGATAACATCAGAAAATCCCAAGAGGTTCAGTGGGATGGGACTAATTAACCAGCATGGACATACTCTGGTCTATACAAGCAGCACCTAACTCCTAACATACTGCTAATAGACCTGAGCAATAAACGAAACAAGGCAAAGTTTTCTCCTGCCAAGTAATACATTTTTCTGCCAAAAGTATTTGAAACAAAATAATCCAAGTAGTTTTTTGGACATTCAATCCCAGGTTTTTATTTCCACTGGTTTTAAACTTCACTGATATTTGTGAAAGGGAGGTAGAGGAATAGAGACTCATACTCCTCTCATTTTTCCCCACAAACAAAGGAAATACAGGGGAGAGAAATGAGAGAAAAATGCCATTTTTCAGGTCTCTTTCCATAGATATTTTATTTCTCTCTCTTTTCTCAGTGGAGACTTTTTTCTTTCCCCCCCTTTTTTACAAGAAAGTAGGACACTGGATGTAATTGTATTAAAAATCCACAAATTCAAATATCTTGAAGATGAACCACATCAAAGACTTGTTAGGCAACTACGAATTAAAATGTTGAATTTTGATTTCTGAAAAATATTGGTTTTGAAATTGACCACTTAACAACAAAAAAAGTGCTTTGTAATAAAATGCATACTCCATTGGTAGGAGACTGTAATTAATAAGTGAAGGAGACAAAAATAAATGTCTAACCAAAGAAGCCTAAAATACAGAAATAAATTATTACAAAAGGCTGATGTTGGAATCTGTGATAGAAACACCTTTCAGTCCAAAACTACAAGTGACTGAATTTTCTCAATCACCTTGACATTTCCATTGCAGTAAAAAATCTTTGGTATCTCACAAAACACACACACACAGAATCATAGAATCAAGCAGGTTGGAAGAGACCTCCAAGATCATCCACTCCAACCTATCCCCCAGCCCTATCCAGTCAACCAGACCATGGCACTAAGTGCCTCATCCAGTCTTCTCTGGAACACCTCCAGGGACGGTGACTCCACCACCTCCCTGGGCAGCCCATTCCAATGGCAAATCACTCTCTCTGGGAAGAACTTCCTCCTAACATCCAGCCTAGACTTCCCCCAGCACACCCCATACAATTGGTGTGAAATTTCCCCAGGTTTCCTCCAGATGGGACTGAAATGCTCTGGTCATGGAAAAGCTGTTCCCTGTCTCTAGTCTTGCTGTGCCACTTGCTATAAACATGACTGATGAATGAATGTTATCATTGTGTGAGAAATTTATCCATCCCTGTCAAGATGTGAAGAACACAAACCTTGTAATAAAATAAACCAACAAATAATCATTGCCACTGGTTTTTGATTGTTTGGTTTGGGGTTTTGGGTTGGTTGGTTTTGGTTTGGTTTTTTTTGTGGGGGGGGTGTTGGGGCTTTTTTTGTTGTGGTTTTGGCTTTTTTTTCTTCTGTAGTCAAAGGGAGTCTTCAAAATATATTTCCAAGCACGTTTCCCACCTCCAGATCTTTTTTCCATAGGCCTTGCCTCCAAATCAGAGCCCTCCACCCAGGGATTCTGATGGTCTATGCTATATTAAGCCTTCATCATTGACTGTGTCTGAGAGCCGCATAGCATACACTATGTAAACAATTCTTCATGTCATTAGAGGAACCTGAAGTATTCTTTGTTGTGAGTTTGGTGAGTCAGAAATTACTCTTATGCTTGAACTAGGCAGCTGATATTCACTGTGCTGAGGAGATAAGTATCAGCTCAGGATGGCATTTCTTCTTTTTGAAAAGTAAAGGAGATTGGGATCCAAAATTATTCGTTTCCTAACTAAAATATGAGGAAAAGGGAAGAAATGAGCAGTTTAGACTCTCTTACCAGAAAACCACTTTTTCACTTAGCATCTCCCCATTTGGAGGCAAGGTCTCAAAATTAGGCTTCTCACTCATCACAGACACTGGGAAGCATCTTTGCAGCTCTCAGTAAGTTTTTTACTGTATTTTGCAAGTCGTAAGATGTTGAAATATTTGGCTCCTTTCTACTGAGCAGGGACTTATCTACATCCCATTCTTGTCACAGAGATTTTGCCTGCACTGTGCACCTGTGTGTTACCTTGGGGCCTGAGGAGCCAGACTTTCTCTATAATTTCTCCCCCAGTTTCCCTGCCATGCTGTGACTCATGTTGAGCCAAGCACACCAGCTCTCTGGCGCTTTTCCCCAAAGAAAGGCTGTCTCTAGTGGATCAGACTGAGTTGTTTCTTGTTGGCAGATCTTCTTTGTGAAGCACCACTGGAAGTCTTGAAACAAAATGGTGAGATTTCATGGTCTCTTTTCAAATACTCAGTATTCACAGTCCAGGAATCACCAGCATCTCTGAGGAGACGCAATCATAGAGAATCAGAGGAGTTGAGCTCAGAGTGGTAGATTGGGGAAGAGATTTGGGTTGAGTGGACTCTCTGTGAGTATCTGTGCTGCATGGAAAGTGCTGCTCAGCAAAAGATGTGCCTTCCTGCGTGGTGAGACCAGCAGGAGGTGCTTTGTGAAGCTTCTTTAGGCCAGGGCTGCTTGACTTGCAGGCTGACAGATCAGTGTGTCCAGAGAGACTCCTCCTCCCAGATGCTCCCCATTTTTGCTGATGAGCTATTTTGATTGCTCTGATGGGGGTCAGGGCTCTGTAGTGCAAACACAGAAACTGTGAAAAAGTAACCTTCTGTGACCTTTGCACTGAGGAGACACACTGCCTTCCTCATCCTCCAGCTATACACAGCTTTCATAGCTTCAGTGCCAGCTTTTATGGAGCAGAAATCACCTTTCTGCTCTCTGCTTATACAGCTGCTCAACAGCCTCAGGCACCAAGGCCATGCAAGGACTAACAATGAAGCCACATTAATGCACTTTCCCACTTAGTTTCACCTCCCTGAAATCCAATTTCCAAAAGAAACTGCTGCCTCCTCCACTCATCTCGCTAGCAGCTCCTTTCAGAGACCTACAGGCCTGTGCTGCCTTCTCCTTTGCAAGCTGCCTCCCTCCATCAAGAGCCTCTGAGGTGAGACTGTACAGTAGTGCTGGTCCCAGCCAGTCTGCAAGGGACAATAGGGGAAAGAGGTCTCCTTGGATTATTTTTTTCAAGAGAAGAAAGGAGTTTTAAAAACTCCTCTTAGTGAATACAATGGAAAAAAATGAGATGAATGCATATGACTTCACCCCCTTTCCTGCCCCCATATACTCCTGGTCTGAGGCAGGGGAGAATGAGCACTAGAATATAACCTAAAGCCCTCACTTTATTTTGCTGTTGCCTTCTTTTAAAAAGAATTGGAGATGTTGCAGGTGGCCTTCAAAAACATGCTGACTGCATGTAGAGGGGAGAAGTGGGAAAAGGCATGATTTGTCTTTCAGAAAGGAGTCAATAGTTCTCTGGAGGGCTGGTGTACTACAACTATAAATATTTCAGTCCTCCAATTCAAGATGGAAGCAGCACTATGTGACTCAGACACCATCATCTTGAATAGTCAAGGAAGACTTTATGAGTTGGTGCAGTGGAGCTCCATGAGAATTGTGCAGTGTGCTGGCAGAAAGCAGAATCAGCTCACAAACAGCAAGCAAAGGGACAGGAAAGAAATTAAAACATCTATACCAGATGTCAAGCTTCAGACTCTGCACTGTCATTCTGCCTACCCATGCATTGTGGACATGCACCTGATGATACCGAATACAGTAACAGCCTGGCCTGCACAGAACAGTGCATGTGCTGTAGGCATGTAACACTGAAAAACTGCTTAGTATTGGCAAAGAGAGGGAACATCATGTCTTCTCCAGCTGTAACTATGGCAAATTCATGGGAAACCTTTTCTCTAAAACATCTCCACTTGTCTGCTGTGTTGTTTCATGCTGGATGGTTTGTATTTCTACGTGCAGATAGTCCCAATGTAATTGCTTTAGCTACCCTCCATTTTGGTGTCAAGCCACATATTTGCAACCCTTTAATATTTGTAATTAATAAAAACAGAGCTTGAATGTGTATTTATATGTGTTAAATGCCAAATTAGAACATGTTCTCTTGGCTCAGCCAGAGCCTGGAGACTTCCCTGCATGGAGTCCCTCCAGGCTGCAGGGATTGCTTTCGTTGCAAATAACTTTTCCTTGAAAGCCTCCGTGGCACCTGTGCTCTGTCAACAAGAGAGCCTTAGGGCCAAGCCAAAGCACACGTGGTGGCTGCATAGCAGGGAGTGAGCACTGGCTTTCATCCATCTGCCCCACAAACAAGTCTGTGCTGTGAGAGCAGAGCCACATGTGCAGCCCATTGGCAAAGCCTCCCCTAGTGCACAGGCTCCAATCCACCAAATACCATCTCCTGAGACTCTGTGGCCTCCTATCTAAGAGGAATTCTCACTGTCAATGTTGTAACAGTTTTATCTGTGCTACGATGCTGCCTGAGCACCCAAAATAGACAAGAAAGTAGCCTTATCTCTTTCTATTGCTTCTCCTCTTTTTATCAGCTCTGCTTTGGCTTCATCTGCCTGAACATCTCCCAAACCAAACAGCTGCCTGAGAAGTCTTCTCCCCAGGGCTGCTAGGTCTTGGATGCTTTCAGTTCTGCTTCCTCATTCTTTATTGCTCCTCACACTCACCTCATAGCAGCAGACTCTCCAAATTCAGTGCTCAAGCAGTAAGTGACAAAGGAATTGATTGCAAACAGACCTTTCAGTACACATACATGTGAATGCACATTCAGGATCAAGACTGGGTGTCTAAAAATTATTTTCTTACTTCCTTGCATTTTCCTATTCATTTCACATTCCATTTATAGTTGTGCTTATTTGGAACCTGCCCTCCTAAGTCACATGGATGAATTATCACTTTGCATTTTCTGGGAAAATAATGTTGTAGAACGGTCACTCCAGCATACGCATCTACTACTGGCAAGGAATATGTAGATAGATTAGATTTATATGCCTGTAACTGAAAGCAGAACTTGGCTATACTCTGCCTGATTGTAATGGAAAGGGATAGTCACAATGGGCTTTTGTATGAAGTTGGCTCTTAGAATTATGTCTATAAAAATAACGATGTAATCATTTGTTAATTCTGATTATTCCAAAAGTCAGACATGCAAGCCTGCACTTACAGGGACGTGCTGGACTGGAATGCCTAAAAGGAAAGTAGTAGCCCTTTTATCAGCATAATAGAGACAACATTGAGTCCTCCAGGAATTTTTATCATGGTCATCAGCATGTGGTTTGAAGGCTATAGGTTCTTGGAGGAACCACTGTTTATCTTACAGTGTCCTTGATATCAGCCTTTTTAAAATGTTTGCAGGAATTCTGAAGCAAGGGCCTGTTGCTAAAGTGAATTGCATCTAAATGTAATGAGGCATTACCATGGCTGACCCACAGCCTATTCAGCTACACACAGAAATGGCACCAGCCAGGCTGTGAGCCTCTTATCATAGAATCAAAGAATCAAGCAGGTTGGAAGAGAGCTCCAAGATCATCCAGTCCAACCTATCCCCCAGCCCTATCCAGTCAACTAGACCATGGCACTAAGTGCCTCATCCAGTCTTCTCTGGAACACCTCCAGGGACGGTGCCTCCACCCCCTCCCTGGGCAGCCCATTCCAATGCCAATCACTGTCTCTGGGAAGAACTTCCTCCTAACATCCAGCCTATACCTCCTCCGGCACAACTTGAGACTGTGTCCCCTTGTTCTGTTGCTGGTTGCCTGGGAGAAGAGACCAATCCCCACCTGGCTACAATCTCCCTTCAGGTAGTTTTAGACAGCAATGAGGTCACCCCTGAGCCTCCTCTTCTCCAGGCTAAACAACCCCAGCTCCCTCAACCTCTCCTCATAGGGTTTGTGTTCCAGGCCCCTCACCAGCTTTGTCGCCCTTCTCTGGACACCTTCCAGCACCTCAACATCTCTCCTGAATTGAGGGGCCCAGAACTGGACACAGTCCTCAAGATGTGGCCTGACCAGTGTTGAGTACAGGGGAAGAATAACCTCCCTTGTCCTTCTGGCCACACTGTTCCTGATACAGGCCAGGATGCCATTGGCTCTCTTGGCCACCTGGGCACACTGCTGGCTCATCTTCAGTCTATTATGTATCAGTACCCCCAGATCCCTTTCTTCCTGGCTGCTTTCCAGCCACTCTGTCCCCAGCCTGTAGTGTGGCTTGGGGTTGTTGTGGCCAAAGTGCAGAACCCTGCACCAGACAATAGCTAGCAGGAATCAGAAGCAGGAAAGCAATTATAAAAATCACTTTATTTTTTATAACAATTTTCCCATAGAGCCTTGGGACTTTTCTCACAGCTTTGATGAGTATCTAGGCCTTATGCACCTTATTATCTTATAGGTAGTAGTGGCACTGATTTACCCTTTTGTGTCTGTCAATCTTCAATTAACAGTATTTCAGATCTAAGCAATTACAAGCAGGTCCTGCTGTGCCATTTGTCTATTGAAAGCTCTGAAAGGGAATGAAATGTTTCACTCAAATGACAGGAGCAACTCATATCTTTTTCATCTCTTGAATGCATGTGCTCACACTAGAGTTAATTTAGTGTTGATGACAAAGATCATCGACAAGCCCAAAACTCAACACAAATTCTCCATTTGGTTGCCATGAGGGGAACCTGAATGCCTTCCAGTTGCCCATGAATCCGTGTGTCTTGTCCATCCCATATGAGGTCTCTTCCTTCACATCCTCTGCCCAGAGAAAACAGCATTCAAAGGCAACATGTCTGGGTAGCATTTTTCTGAAGATATGATTTTCATGCTCCTCAGATCCTGCTGCATATGCTATCAGTTAGATCCCTCCTCCTTTGGTTGCCTTCTCCCCTACAATTTCTGTATCCACCAGCTGCCTTCAGTTGCATCTGGTAGAGTGGGAAAGATATCAAAATTAAGAAGTTCCTATAAAGCAGCAAAATCCAGGGCCTGGGTGGAGATCCCAGTCAGTGTCCTGAGGGAGGGAAGGGATGCAAGGTGAGAGCAATAATTATTTGTTCTGTTTGATTACCAGCTGGCAAGGAACAAATGTATCCCAGTGAGCCATTCAGCATCACAGGCCTAAAAACATGATGTGGCATGTGCCTCTTTTGCTCCCCAGGAGTTAGGGGGACTACTGGAAAAAAGACAAGGGTCAGTGTGGTATTTTGGGAAGTGTATGGAAACATGAGATCATGGGAATCAGTTGCATTGCTTGTCAGTACAGATGAAATACAGAAATCCCATGCAAAACCAGGCTGCATCGATTCACATGCTTGGAAAATAACTTGGTTTAATATTTGCCTGCCTGTTGTTCACTGCCGAAAAGGTGAGTTATGTTGAGTGCCTGGGATGGGGAGACAGAAAATGCTGAGCTGCAGGATGCCCCTGGGAGCCAGTGGAGAACAGTTTGTGCTCTGTACAGATGGGGCTCTCTGTGGTGCTCCTCAGACTCCAGATCCGTGAAACTGAAAATAGTTTAGCTCCAAAGACAGATGACTACACCAATTCAAATAGCCTTCTAGTCTTGGTGGGCTGAGGATGTGCCCACAGATTGCTGTCACAGGCAACGTTTTGTTAAACTGCAGTCAGTGAGTTCCTCTGACTTCACTGTGGCGCTGGAAAATGCAGACGAGATTAACTGAAACAGCAGATGAGCAAGAGCACAACTGTTGGACCATTGATCACAATACCTTTGCAGACTCTCACCTCTTTTTGTACAAAATAGTCTAAGCCCAGTAATTATACAGTTTCCCCTCTGATGTGCTTAGCTTGCTTTTTCTCCTGTTTTTCTCTATACAAAGAGCAACAATTGCAAAGAAATGAGCAGAGAATCAGGAGAGGAGGATGAAACTACCAATATATATACTGTGACAGTATTGCTTTCATTAAACCAAAATAAATGTTCCCCTAAAGCAATCGTGCTATGTTCAGGAATACGTGTTGCCCCATCATGGAGCCCTTCTGACTGACCATTAGTCACAATCAGATTTCTCTCCTGCCCTGCCTTGTTTCTATGTGGAGAAGACACATTGGTAATGAAGACGACTGTCTGTATTGGCTTTGCATGTGACCTTTTGCCAAAAGCAATTCTTTTTCATCAATTTCACGTAAAATCCATCAATATCCTCCTGTCCAGCTGATTCCTGTGAAGCATCCTTAGGTCTCCCAGCTGGATGACTAAAACACTGGCCTATTCTCTGACCTTAGCATCCATTTTAGTTTCAAACTCACAAAAGCAAGCAATTCTTCAGACTAGCAGGCCAGGCAACAGACCCTGGCTTTAAGAACCCACACGCTATGGGCTTGTTTTGTTTCTACTAAAATCACTGGACTTGACCAGCTGCTGACTCCAGGATTAATGACCAATACCTTCCTTCCCTCAGGTGTCCCACTTAGCTTTTCCCTGGAGAAAAGTCAGCCATCAGACATGCTGGGATCCGAATCCTGAACTACTTTGGACATTGACCTTTTTAACACTGAATGAATTTTTAAAACAGTTACTGAAAGTTCAACTAATGATTTATTTATTTTTTAATTAGTCAGCCCTTAGGAAGAAAAAAGGGATAGACTCTGACAGCTCCTTGGTCCCAGAGCTGCTTATCAGCATGTGTGGTAAACAGAGAAAAAAAATCATAAATATTACATTCTCCCTCAAGATAAGGGATTTCAGAGTGAAGAATTGCTTCCCAATAACAAACTTCAAGATAATGTCATGGAAATGGGTCACAGATTCCCAGAATGCAAAGTTCATCATGGGTCTTTCTCTGGAGCAAGGGATTGTCTCTTGTTCTTACACAGCTCCTCTGTGGCTCCCAGGCAGCTGCACTTCAGCACAGAAAGTCAAGGTTGAGCCATGAAGTTGTTTGCATCAGCACCTGCATCAGTGACTTTCAGGAAAGGTGTGGAATCCCATTTTGACAATTTTGCTTCTCATTTGAGAGAAGCATAGAGTTTCCCAGCAAAATGACTGCTATTTCTGCCTGTGCAGGGATGAGGTATTTTTGCCTGCTTTGGGAAGAAGGGTATCTTACAGGCTCAAGGAACCGTGCTTCCCACAGTCCATGCAGTTCCCAACCCTGTGAGGAGCTAAATCCAGCACTGGCCACTTTGCAGTGGGAATTAAAAAGGGCCCACACCAACCCCACCAAACCTGGCCAAGAAGGAGAGAGGAGCTGCCAAAGCCCATCTCAGGGGTACTTCAGCTGACAGCAGGAGGTTGATGAGGGACCACTACTGGAAGAAAAATTATGCTCTCCCATCACTGCAGGAAGCTGCCCTGGTTCCTGCTCTCTTTCACATTCACAGTGATGACTTGGCATGTTCATGTTCTTTACATTAGTCCTGATAAACTCCTTGTTGCAGAGGAGGATTCTCAGTACCTACACCTATTTGGTGGAGAAGAGAAATTAATTGGGGTGATATAATTTTATATAAAAATATAGATTTATTAAATTCAATATTCTGAACTCTCGCCACCCCCAACCACTGTATATTAATATTAAAGATTGGTACATGGTTATGAAAACAATCTAGGATAAAATATGTACAGGAATTTGTTATTTAACCAGCAAACATTCAAACTATACACAGGCAGAGGAGTTTTCCCCGTGGCTTAATGCCGCTTGGGATCATATGCTATTTGCCCAGCAGAGCGGGCTGAAACTCTTTCTGCTCTACGGCAGAGGCAACTTATATTTACAGAGGTGTTGAAGCTTTTACTCACAATTCTGGTTTGTTATTAATCACTCTCTGGGGCTGCGTCACAGCCTATGTCTAATGTCCTGTTCTCCAGGGTCTCTGCCTGTGGACTCTGAGGCTGGAATCCTCCCGGCTTGAGGGGATAGGATAAATCTTCCCAGTTTCTGGGGAAATAGGTTTTCTCTAACCTTCATTCTCCTGGCAAAGAGGCAATCTCTGCCATTGGTGCTGCCGGCTCCTTCTGGATGCTGTGTCCAGGAATTCTCAGCTGGCAGGATCTCAGGAGCAGGAGGAGAATATCAGTGCTGTCTCTGCCACAGTTCTTCACAGCTTCAGGCTGTGTGTGCAGACAATTCAAAGCCAGCTTCCTGGTTCTCTCAGCGGCAGTGGCTTTTACCAGGCAGTGATAGGCAGCAGGCATGCAAAGTGTGCTCGGCTGCTGGGAGTCTGAGCTCCGTAGGTAAAGGTAATACAGGATCTGGTCCTGATAACGCAGTAGTGTGCAGATGTGCACAGCTGGCTTAGGAGACTATAGGCTCCTCATATATATATTATGTGCAGGCATAAATGAGCTCTGCAAGAAAGGTGCACAGGCAGGTGAGCTGCGAGTGAGTCAGAGCATGAGGTCTGGGTCTCTGAGCATTGGAGCTATGCAATGGCATCTGAGCGTGGGGGTCTGAGGGGCTGAGCTAGCAAGTGAGGGTCAGAGCTGTGCAAGTGAGTTTGAGCAGGGGTCCGTGCAGCTGAAATGAGCACGTTGTTTACCTGTGCACCCCTATTTATTGACTGTGGGCTGAGATTAATGGCCCTTTGGCCACTAGGATGACCAATCAGGTTGGCAGTCAGCCAAACCTTACCATAATAGGCAGAAGGCTCTTGCCTGGACTTTCCCAAATATTGGGATCACATGGGCTTACCCCAGGGAGACACGAGCTGGGGGGGGGGGGGGGGGGGCTTACACAACCTGTTTACAACCAGGGGTCCTGGCAGAAAAACATGTCCAGGCAAGGCAAGGCATAAACAAGCCTCTTTTCTGGCCTACAGGCCCTCCACAACACTCCTAAACTAAAACATCCTGTAACCAGAGGCTTCCATATGTCCAGTTGCCATATTACATGAAAAAGTGTCTCCTTGTGTCACTATTACATCTGCTCCTGCTGTTGAGCTTCATCGAATTTCTGCACTCCCATTCTAAAGATAAAATGAATATTAATTCCTCTCTCTCCTGTTTCTCTCACTCACTCTCTTCATACATTTGTCATGTCCCCTCTTATTCATCTCCATGTAAGGTATTTTTGCCTGTCCACATCAACAATAGCATTGGTCATTATCTGCCTGTCTTGAATAGGGACCAGGAGCCAAAAGATCAAGGTGGCTTTGGTTCCCCTTATTAAAAAGTTAGGTTAAGCACCACATCTTTTTAGATGGCTATAGAAATAGCTTACAAGGAAACCTCATGACAACATTCTCTGTCACTGCTTTACAGCATAATTTTGCTACTATTATTTTCTGCATTATGTTTTATTAATTGTCAAAAGCATAAACTGCTTTTTAAGCTTCTACTTAAAGGACTGGCAAATGGTATAAGGGGTAGAAGAACTTTTTTTTCTTTTTAACATGTTTTTAATTCCTTTCTGAAACAAATCCTCTGACTTAAGTTCTTTACATTTTAACATGTAAAAATAGGTTTATGGTTTGCTGTGTGATGCTTGCTGTTAATGGTACCTATCGCATTTTTGTGGTATCAGCATTGTTTTCCATGAGTGTGCCATCATAATTCAACACAGAAGCTTTCAAACATGTTTTGCCTTTGCCCAAGGGAGATCACATCACAGTTTTCACACTGTCAGCAGAACTGCAATAAGCAAAGTAAAATTTGTGTGGCCCATCCAGTCTTTAATGTTTAATCAAAGTCCGCTGGCATTGTTTAAAATACTATTAATCCTGCTAATTTTCAGCCTGACTGTTAAGTATCTATAGTTGCTTTATAAAGATTTTGCATTTCAGCCTCTTAATGGAAAAAGATACCTGCCTGGACCACAGTTTCAGTTTGCTGAGCCACCTTGTCTCTTCCACATGTCTCTGTAGTCACAGTATCACAGTATCACAGTATCATCAGGGTTGGAAGAGACCTCACAGATCATCAAGTCCAACCCTTTACCACAGAGCTCAAGGCTAGACCATGGCACCAAGTGCCACGTCCAACCTTGCCTTGAACAGCCCCAGGGACGGCGACTCCACCACCTCCCCGGGCAGCCCATTCCAGTGTCCAATGACTCTCTCAGTGAAGAACTTTCTCCTCACCTCGAGCCTAAATTTCCCCTGGTGCAGCCTGAGGCTGTGTCCTCTTGTTCTGGTGCTGCCCACCTGAGAGAAGAGAGCAACCTCCTCCTGGCCACAACCACCCTTCAGGTAGTTGTAGACAGCAATAAGGTCACCCCTGAGCCTCCCCTTCTCCAGGCTAACCAATCCCAGCTCCCTCAGCCTCTCCTTGTAGGGCTGTGCTCAAGGCCTCTCACCAGCCTCGTCACCCTCCTTTTAGAGAGTGACAGAGAAATCAGAGGAAGTTTCATTACTGTTTTTCATTACAAAAGGAAGTGTTCCCTTCTTTCTCCACCCTTTACAGTCCCTTTCCAGCATAAGCTTTGCTTCCATTGCAGAAATGTGACAGAAGAGCCTCAGTTTATGTGTGAGCTTCATTTGCAGTCAGTGCAGTTTAACGACATAAAGGACAAGTAAATATTTATAGCTTTCTGTACAATATTAGTTCTGAAATGAAAGACGAATCCCTGATCATCTTAGTTATCTTCCCCAAAGGAGAGCCCTGCAGAGGGACCTGGACAGGCTGGATGGGTGGGCAGAGGCCAATGGGATGACATCTAACAAGGCCAAGTGCAGGGTTCTGCACTTTGGCCACAACAACCCCAAGCCACACTACAGGCTGGGGACAGAGTGGCTGGAAAGCAGCCAGGAGGAAAGGGACCTGGGGGTACTGATAGATAGTAAGCTGAAGATGAGCCAGCAGTGTGCCCAGGTGGCCAAGAGAGCCAATGGCATCCTGGCCTGCATCAGGAACAGTGTGGCCAGTAGGACAAGGGAGGTTATTCTTCTCCTGTACTCAGCACTGGTCAGGCCACACCTCGAGTACTGTGTCCAGTTCTGGGCCCCTCAATTCAAGAAAGATGTTGAGGTGCTGGAACGTGTCCAGAGAAGGGCGACAAAGCTGGTGAGGGGCCTGGAGCACAAATCCTGTGAGGAGAGGTTGAGGGAGCTGGGGTTGTTTAGCCTGGAGAAGAGGAGGCTCAGGGGTGATCTTATTACTGTCTACAACTACCTGAAGGGGCATGGTAGTCAGGTGGGGGGTGGCCTCTTCTCCCAGGCAACCAGCAATAGAACAAGGGGACACAGTCTCAAGTTGTGCCAGGGTAGGTATAGGCTGGATATTAGGAAGAAGTTCTTCCCAGAGAGAGTGATTTCCCATTGGAATGGGCTGCCCAGGGAGGTGGTGGAGGCACTGTCCCTGGGGGTCTTCAAGAAAATACTGGATGAGGCACTTAGTGTCATGGTCTAGTTGACTGGATAGGGCTGGGTGCTAGGTTGGACTGGATGATTTTGGAGGTCTCTTCCAACCTGGTTGATTCTATGATTCTATGATCCTTCCCTCCAAAGAAATGGTCATTCAGAATGCCTCTTGGGAGCATTTGCATTCCCAGAAGTCACACCTGCACTAAAGCTATTAGTTGAAAATCTCACAGGCAAAGCCTTCACCTTAAAAATCATGTTTGTACCAGAGGCAGTGCTGGGACATAAAAGCAGTTCCCTGACTTGATTGTGTTGATCCACATTCTGTGCCCCTAGAGAGTTTATTTTTATTGTTTCTTTACAATAAAAAGGCACAATTAAAAATAATAATACATGAAAACACAAGTGAAGAGGAAATGAATAAGCATTAAGCTCAGAACAATGGGATGGGTCACAAACGACACACCAGGCCAAATAAGAATTGCGGCCTCGGCTCCAGCCCTTCAAGGGCTTCTGCATGTGCTTAACTCTATTTCCCCTGACCTGATCCTGCCCTGATTATGTCATTAGGGCCCCAAGTTCAGTAACAGCCAGAGCAAGCCCTCATGAAACCATCTTGGACAGGCATGTCTGTAACTTGAGGAGCATAATAGTACCTCTGAAGTCACGCTGGTGTCCTACTGAGAATGAAGTTATTTTCTCCATGGGCTCGGTGGTGACATATTGTGTAACATTCCAGAAAGGGGCTACTAGAGGTGAAGGAATCATGGTTTCTCTCTCAGATGAAAAAGAGCTGATATCTCAGCAGAGCATCAGGACACAGATAATGATGGGTATCGGATGTTCTCTGGGTATTCTACTCTAAGGTGAGACTGCTACAGGTTGGAATGGATTGCTCTTTGGTTTTGCCATGTTACATCCTGCTCTAGGAGACAGTGCATCTTGATAACAGTTTCAAGAAGGCATTAAGCCAAACTGTGATCAACTCGTTCAGGCTGAACTACATATTGATCCAAAAGAGATGCATAGAGGTATGGAAGAATGCCCATGGCTGTGATTATACCAAACTGGAGTTAAGTTATCCCAAACTATCAAATAATTTGACAGTAGGCTCTTAAACTCAGAGAAGTCCAGCTGCAGAAGCCTTCAGCTAACTTAAAAATGCATTGTCTTTCATTGCAACCTGAGAACTGGAAACATCAGTTAAAAAGTAAAGAAAAATGTAAATACAAGGACAATGTGTTGATCACTGCAGGCAAATGCAGAGATCCAGGGGAACAGAAAGAAATGTAAGCCTTTGTTCAGGTGCTCTGACACAGCTGACCTTAGCAAAGCTTAGGACATCTGTTATGGGGACATCCAATCGTTAACAGTAAATAGAAAAGGCTTTTATAACCATTCATATAAGATAGGCAAGCAATGAGATATGGTGGCAATAGGAAGCTTTAGTTACCCAAAAGTGTGTAGGGAAAACAGGAGGGTAACTAAAGTCTTCCAAATAGATAGCCAAGGAGTAGAAGGTGAGCAGATCCTAGAAGTTAGAGTCATAGAATCATAGAATCAACCAGGTTGGAAGAGACCTCCAAGATCATCCAGCCCAACCTAGCACCCAGCCCTAGCCACTCAACTAGACCACGGCACTAAGTGCCTCATCCAGGCTTTTCTTCAACACCCCCAGGGACTGTGCTTCCACCACCTCCCTGGACAGCTCATTCCAATGCCAACCACTCTCTCTGTGAAAAACTTCCTTCTAACATCCAGCCTATACTTTCCCCCAGCACAACTTGAAACTGTGTCCCCTTGTTCTACCGGTGGTTGCCTGGGAGAAGAGACCAATCCTCACCTGGCTACATCCTCCCTTCAGATAGCTGTAGACAGCAATGAGGTCCCCCCTGAGCCTCCTCTTCTCCAGGCTAAAGTTCATTATGTTAACATCGGAGGAAGCTGCATGTAAGCAGGAGAATATTAGGCTCAAAGAATTATAACTCTGTCTTCATTAGTAGCACTCTGGATACTGCAGAAAGGAGTAAAGCAAACAAAGTCAAGTACAACAGAATAAGACAAACAATTGTGTACAGAAGCAGACCTGCTACAGCACACACACAAAAAAAGACATTTCAACTAGGAAAGGACACAAATGGGAACTGAGAAATGTTCTATAAATACATTTTGATAAGAGGAAGAAAAAGGAAATTCTCGATCCCTTGTTAAACAGGAAAAGATAGCAAATAACAAATGATGCACAGAAGCATGGAAAGTCTCTTGATCCAGCCCTCACTTGGGAAAAAAAAAAAAAGCTCTTTGTGACCAGTTAAATAACTAAATTATTTTTAAAATGTGGTAGAATTGTAAGCCAAAACAGAAAAAAATGTAGTTAAGGAATACTTGGATGCACCAACTGTGGACAAGCCAGTGGGGCCTCATGAAGTTCACCTGAACTTATCCAAGGAGTAAGATGAAGTAATCTATGAATCACCAGCAATTATTGTAAAGTAATCCTTGTAAAGGAGTCACATAGAACAGGATGAGCCCTAATGCACAGAAGGGTGACTATAGTGCTATCTTTTAAAAAGGAATAATGAGACCCTAGGAAGCTATAAACCACTCACCCTGATTTACAAAAAAAATCTGGAAACCATTATTAAACAATCAGTTCTTAAATATCTAGAAGAAACAATGGTGATAAAATGCAGTCCACTTGAGTTTGTCAGGAGTAGAACATGTCAAACCAGTCTTATTGCTGTTTTTAACAGAATAGCTGGCTTAGTGAATGAGGAGAGCAAGTGGATGTGATTTATCTTAGCCTCCCAACATGGTTGCATTAGGTATGAGCTAAAATGTAATCACAACAGGACGGGTGCACAACTGGATGAACTTTACTCTCAAAACACAGTTATCAATTGTTCCTATCAAATAGGAAGTTGTTCAAGAGAGATTCCTCTGGGATCTTTTCTGAGCCTGTTTCCATTCTTTTCACTAATGAAGCAGATGATGAAATCTGTGTTTACCATTAAACTTGGGAAGGCTACAAGAGAATCAGAGGATCAAAGCACAGAAATTATATGGAAAAATAGTCCACAGCCAACCTTATTAGGTAACCACTAGGATAAAGTGCTACTTTCAGGAAGGAAAAATCAAATTCCCAACAATAAAGCTGGAAGAAATTTGTAAGCAGTGGAATGGAAGAAGAAGGTCTGAGAGATGTAGCAAATAACAGGCTAGGTTTGTGTTGACAGTGTAGTGCCCTGCCAAAATATATAAATATTAGAGTTTTTTATATGGAAGCATCACACATGAGCAAAGGAAAGCAATTATTCTGCTCTGCACTATAGTGTGGAGGTCTCAGCTGAAAAGTTTTCTCAAGTTTTGGGCACTGCACTTTCATAAAGTTCTACTGTAGAAAATCTAGGAGAGATCAACAAGTATGATCAGAGATTTGGAAAATACAGCCAGTCAGGTTTAAAGAACTGCATTTATTTAGTCTAGAGAAGGTTGTTTAGATTGGAGAAGATGAAGGCAAGGCAAGACTTTGATTTCCAAACACACAAAACTTTAGTAAAGATGACTGAGCAATTGTTCTGGTTGAAAGTAAGGACAAGAAGAGATTGTCTGCCACAAGAAGCTCCTAGCCAAGCTGGCAGCTCATGGCTTGGACAGATGCACTCTGTGCTGGATCAAGAACTGGCTGGATGGCAGGGCCCAGAGAGTGGTGGTGAATGGTGCCACATCCAGTTGGCAGCTGTCACTAGTGGGGTTCCCCAAGGATCAGTGCTGGGCCCAGTCCTGTTCAATATCTTTATTGATAATCTGGATGGGGGGATTGAGTCCAGCATCAGTGAGTTTGCAGATGACACCACACTAGGAGCAGGTGTTGATCTGTTGGAAGGTAGGAGAGCCCAGCAGAGGGACCTGGACAGGCTGGATGGGTGGGCAGAGGCCAATGGGATGACATCTAACAAGGCCAAGTGCAGGGTTCTGCACTTTGGCCACAACAACCCCAAGCCACACTACAGGCTGGGGACAGAGTGGCTGGAAAGCAGCCCAGAGGAAAGGGACCTGGAGGTGCTGGTAGATAGTAAGCTGAAGATGAGCCAGCAGTATGCCCAGGTGGCCAAGAGAGCCAATGGCATCCTGGCCTGCATCAGGAACAGTGTGGCCAGCAGGACAAGGGAGGTTATTCTTCTCCTGTACTCAGCACTGGTCAGGCCACACCTTGAATGCTGTGTCCAGTTCTGGGCCCCTCAATTCAAGAAAGATGTTGAGGTGCTGTAATGTGTCCAGAGAAGGGCGACAAAGCTGGTGAAAGGCCTGGAACACAAACCCTATGAGGAGAGGCTGAGGGAGCTGGGGTTGTTTAGCCTGGAGAAGAGGAGGCTCAGGGGGGACCTCATTGCTGTCTACAACTACCTGAAGGGGCATTTTAGTCAGGTGGGGGTGGCCTCTTCTCCCAGGCAACCAGCAATAGAACAAGGGGACACAGTTTCAAGTTGTGCTGGGGAAAGTATAGGCTGGATGTTAGGAGGAAGTTCTTCACAGAGAGAGTGATTTGCCATTGGAATGGGCTGCCCAGGGAGGTGGTGGAGTCACCGTCCCTGGAGGTGTTCAAGAAAAGACTGGATGAGGCACTTAGTGCCATGGTCTAGTTGACTGGCTAGGGCTGGGTGCTAGGTTGGAGTGGATGATTTTGGAGGTCTCTTCCAACCTGGTTGATTCTATGATTTAATGATTCTGTGATTAGCAACAAAAGGCTGGGATTCAGAGCATGCTTTACCGTGTCACCAGCCTACACCACTAGGACCACAAAGGAGTGACTTGGGTAAAACACTGGCAGGTCAGCACAGGTGGACCCAGGCAGGCAACCAATTCTTGTCCTCAAGGTCTTGTGTGGGAAAGAGCAGGGAGGCAAACACAGCAAATGGGAAGGAATAGTGTGTCCATGGTCACATCCGAGCTCAAGGTAGATCCTGTTGCAGGCCCTCATGTAGCTATCATTCTCTTCATCCTTTAAGAGGGATTGAGCACACACACACATGAGATCCTCACATTGTCGGTAGCTGCATTGCTCAGCTCCCATCACTTGGAAAGGACTCTCTGCTTCCCATCCATCCTCTATACTTTACAAGATGGCACCTTTCATGATCAGTTGTGCACAGGAGGTCCTAGGTCCAGAAATTAATACCACCTTCCAAGCATGGTAAAAGGAGCAGGGGAGAAAAAGCCATGCCAGAGTCATTCACATTCAATAATCCCTAATTCAGATGCACAGCACTTGTTACTGCCCGTGTCAGAAGAGTGTTTAGAAAACACAGGATAAATTAAATCACCTAATTGAAACCATCTTTCCTCTCTCTATTTAAATATACCTCTATGTATCTTTTAAAAAATGATGACCTAACATGCTGGGAGTTTTATTTTAACATTACAGAGATGGAATTTTTTGGGTAGTATACTTCAGTGCCACCTTTTGTTTTCTTAACTGTTCAAGTCTAACACATCTGGTGAACAAGCAGCATTTTGTGGGGGCCCAGCTTTTTCCTGTGGGGCTATGATGTGTTTTGTCCTATCACTGCAGCAGTCTGCAAGTGGCACTGTACCTTAACTGTACTCAGGCTGCTTTCCTGTCTTGAATGCTGTAAATCAGTGCCAAAAACTAGGGGCGTCAGGAAACTAATAAAGAGGAGAAGTGGCAGCAGTCATTAGAACAGATGCCTCCAGGTGATGGCCAAAGATAGTATTGGGGAAATGATGGAAATCTCTGCAAGGACTTGAACAGGAGAATATCATCCATGTATAATTAAATTAGGTGGTTAAATTAGAACTGTTCTGACACTGACGTGATTTTGGATTTCACAGTTGAAGCACAGTTCTGTTTTGTCCTGAGAACAGGAATTCAGTTTCTTTGTTATGTTTGAAAAACATGGTCTCCTCCTCAAATTGGCAGCATTTATCCCTCTGGATACAAGATGAATGGTCTGGTAATTTGTTAGTTTGTGATTTGCAATTAATTAGAGACTTGGTTCTTTAAGAAATCCATTCCAATTTTTCCTTTGTTTGAAACTTCTCAACAATGAAATAATGCAGACCATGTAAGTGTTCCATTTAGTCAAAATTCATTGTGACTGCACACAGACAATAGCTGAATAAATTAGTTTGCAATTATTCTTGTTTAACTACTTGTAGGCAGAGAATATTGTGACTTCACCAAATCTTATCCAATCATCTGCTTCCTGTAGAGTGAATACTGATCCCATTGGTTGTGGGGATTCACATTCATTTATCCCACTGACATGGGGAGGTCTGGATGCATCGAGATGACATTACTTGGCCAGCTCTTCCAAATTTTTCTGGTTTAGTGCAAGACTACATTTGGAGAGGGACTTTTTACAAGGGCATGTAGTGACAGGAAGAGGGGTAATGGCTTAAAAATGGAAGATTCTAGATTTAGATTAGACATTAGGAAAAGATTCTTCACCATTAGGTGAGGCAACAGAACAGGTTGTCCAAAGAAGTTGTGAGTGCTCCAGCTCTCGAGGTGTTCAAAATCAGGTTGGGTTGGAGCTTGAGCAACCCAGGCTAACAGGAGGCATTGGAATTACACAATCTTTAAGGTCCTTTCCAATACAATCCATTCTACAATTTTAGGACTCAATGATTCAATGATTTGGTGCATTAAAAGACTCCCCTCAGTACTGCTGATCCAGTGTACACTTAAGAAGTACTGCTGAAGAACCTGATACAACTGAGCTCTTAATCCTGAGGCTGTGGGACCTCAAGGCTCCTTCATTCAAACACCACTCTTGGTTCCACCACTAGCACAGCACACTAAACCACTGGTTTCAACCTGTGGCCTAGACATCCCAAGAGGTTTAAGAAACAAACTTTCAAAGATTTGCCACAGGAAATTTTGTAGTGGACCACAAACTGAAAAGCAAAATGAGGTAGACTAGTAGCAGATTGATTCATATGCCTTCGCTACCTTTTTGATGTAGCTCTGGTCATCTACACTAGCTGCAAAATCCCGACACAGAGCAAGCCAAAAAAGACAAGCATAAAAAATAATATATATTTGAAAAAAGAGATGTAAGAGGCATGTCAGCAGAAAGAAAGAAAAACAAAGAAGCAAAGAAACAAAACAAAACAACCAGAAAAACCTCGCCAGCCACGCCAAAAGTCCCACTGGATTAGAAGAAATTTAATGAGCTCCTTTCCCAGGAACTGTGGTTGACAACAGTTGCAGTGGAGGACAGAGGTGGCCTTGGAAGGACCCTTCCAGGTCAATGCAACCATGAAGGCTGTCTCTCTGCCACATGCTAAGGAAAAGTTTTCGAAATGGATGCCAAGGCTAGGAAAGCTGCTGTGTCAAACGGGAGCAGCTATTCACACCACAGCAATTTGCAAATGCATGCATTCTTACCCAAGGTTTTTCTAAACTCTTTTCATGACTGATGTCAATTTGAAAATGAAAATGTTGTTCAGAAGCAAAAGAATGCTCGTACTTAGAAAATGTTGAAAACAAATATTACTTACCATTTAAACAGACTCATTGTTTTCCTTAAAGAAAAACATTTCTGTGTGTGTATCCTGTATTCAGATTCCTGTATACAGATCCTGTATTCAGATCTTTGATTTTCCTTTATTTGAAAAGTGGCATGAGTTCATCTGCTAAAAAGGGAAAAAGAAAGTCTCACTACATACTAAAATAACTAACATGCAAAAACATCAGACCAAATTGTCACTCGGACATTAACTACATCCCAAAATTTAACAAGGATCTACTATAGGAATGCCTCAAAAAGGAGTGGTCACCATAAAGGGCAGGATCCCTGCTAATCCCATAGCAGAAGCACCCCAAAAGTGAGCCCCACCTAGGAGCAAAGCAACCTACATGATGTGGAGACTGCTAGACTTGCCAGCCAGGAAAGGCGATCAGGAGACACAAACAGCGAGGGAAACACATTGCTGCACAACTCCCATGACACAGAGAGAGAAATCCCAGAGCTGCTGAAGCCAGCAGGGCTGCAAACTGATGTCTTTGCATGGTCTGTGAGGAAAACACCGCCCGGCGGCAGCATGGGGGCAGCTCTTGCCCCGCGGTGGGGGCAGGTGGGTGCGGCAGCTGCTGTGTCCGCGGGGCTGCCCGCACCCTTGTGCCCTGGGGCCCGCCGGTGCCGCGGAGCTGCCCGCACCCTTGTGCCCTAGGGCCCGCCGGTGCCGCGGGGCTGCCCGCACGCCTGTGCCCTGGGGCCCGCCGGTGCCGCGGGGCTGCCCGCACGCCTGTGCCCTGGGGCCCGCCGGTGCCGCGGGGCTGCCCGCACCCTTGTGCCCTAGGGCCCGCCGGTGCCGCGGGGCTGCCCGCACGCCTGTGCCCTGGGGCCCGCCGGTGCCGCGGGGCTGCCCGCACGCCTGTGCCCTGGGGCCCGCCGGTGCCGCGGAGCTGCCCGCACCCTTGTGCCCTAGGGCCCGCCGGTGCCGCGGGGCTGCCCGCACGCCTGTGCCCTGGGGCCCGCCGGTGCCGCGGAGTGTGACCGAAAAGAGGGCACTCAACAAGTCCCAAGGGGCAGAGGGGCAGCATATGCAGGCAAGGTGATGAGAAGGAGTTGGGACATGAGGGGAAAGCCTGCTTTGGGAAATGACACCGCGCACGGCTGCTGGGACACAGGCATGGGCTGGGAACCTCAGGAGCCCTAATTTTCTTCCGGTGCTGGAAATGTTTATCCTGGGGACTAGGACAAAGAGGTTTGTTTTATCTCCATGCTTCTGTTAGGAATTACTCTGGATTTCCTATCCAAAAATAATAAGAGGTTACAGAGGGAAATACATGAATGCTCTTTCTGCTGTGAGGCGGAGATGGAGCGGGCTGATCAAAAGGCTCTGAGCCAAGGGGAGATGTGTGGCCTCCCAGGTTTCCCTCCCAGCACCTCCCTGGGGAAGGAGCTTTGGTCTCTTTCCTCTGACTAGACATCTCCCGAGTGACCTTACTTTAGAGGACAGAATGGCCAAGGCAGACATTTCTCAAACTGCCCCCTTGGGAACATGAAGCTGCACCCAGCGGGCTGGAGGCATGATTTAGGCAGTCGGTTCCTGTGGCAGCGATTGCGCTCTGCGCAGAATCCAGGGCCATAGTGCCGAGCAAGGCGCTGTAAAGGCTGTAAGCAAGACCACTCGGACCCAGGAGATTATAAAATAATAGAACAATATAAAATAATCTCTTGGAAGCAAACCGTGAGCTGATGTGACCCTGCCTTTGGGTCTGGCATCTGGACCAACAGTGAGGAATCACACAATAAAGTAGGTCACAGGTTTCCAAAAGATGGTTGGTTGGTTGGTTGGTTGATTGGTTGGTTGGGGTTTTTTTTGCCTTTAAGCTTGTAAGAAAACAGTGATTTATGAAAATCAGCATCAAGCAAGGCAGTCATTTTGACAATAAAACCTCAGATTATGGAGGGCTCTGTCATTACAGTAATAGCCCCCAGATAAGTGTTTCATCAAGAAGACTATATATCGTTACTACTTACAGTGCACTGAAAAGGTGGGGCAAGAGGAGAATAAATGGCATCTGCTACAAAAATAAACTACAATAGAAGTGGTGCTCAGTGCTTTTATATTTTATGCCATAAAATTTCCATTTCGGAGTTCAGTTAAGCCAAACATACATTTTTCACCTCCTCTCATCACCTCAGAGTGCTACTAAAATGGAAAGGCCTCAATGCAACCTGCAGGTCGAGTCTCCCATTGGCAAAGTTGCCACTCAGCCTTAGAGTGTCTTGTGGCGTGTGCTGAAGGCACTGGGTAGCCCCACGCAGCAGTGGAGGTCCTATTACCATGTGCACGAGCTGCAGAGAGAAGCAATTTCCTGTCTTGTTTAAAAGATGGAGATGTCAGCATGATGCTGAGGCATAGCGAACACAGCTTCGCCTGGCACAGCTAAAACAAAATTCGCTCTCACGACTCTCTCCCTCTGCCTGTGCTTGCATCTGGGCCATCCTGCTGTAACAAACCACCCGAGAGCTCTGCTTTGCTAAGGTTTTTTATTAGACGTCCATAAAGAAAAACACTTTTTCTTGGAGTGCCATGTGAATTTTGGTTTCCCCAGGAATCCCAGCAGGTGAAAAATTGCCCTCAGCTTAACCATTAAAAGCTATCCAGCCATGGAAGTAGAGGAAAAGCAGAGGATGAACTGCGAGAAGGGCATGGTGGGAAGTGCTGCTGGGAGGTAAGGCAGGGTAGCATTGCTGGGACCTCTGACCAGTCCAGGGAGACCGCCAGGACCCAGGAGAGCCAATGTTCCTTGCATTGTCTGAAGTACTTAGGAGGAGGGCCCCCTGCCAATGGGGCAGCAGGGGTACACTCAAATAAATGGATAAAGACAAACAAAGCATGGGTAAAGGCTCTGAGCCAGGCTATTTCTGTGCTGCTTTCTAGTGTTTGTACTGGTCTAGTGGCAAGGATGTGGAAAGGCTTGGAGAGACAATCACAGTGGGATTTCATTCTGATATTAGGTATTTTATAAACTAGGCACAAGTTCTTTTGCTGTTCTCTCAGTTGAATGTACAACTGCCTCTAGCTTGTGGCTATTTAAAATGCTTACTGGCACTCAACTGCATGAGCAGCAAATTTTTATTGATAATTTACAGAGTGCCTTTACAACTTTTACCAAAAGTAAAAGAAACGTAACAGCTGGTGAGTTTGTAACTGAAGAGGGTGATAAAGAGAAGAATAAAGTATCCCTGCAATGAATTTTCCTTTTCCAGCACATGCATGGGCCCAGCATAAAAGATACAACAAAAAGTTTAATGTAAAACTAATTAATTGGTGAAATGTTATCGGAATCCTAACAGAGACAAATAAATCAATGTCACACTGAGAAAAAGATCAGCTGGTGAGGATGAAAGCTACCAATGTAACAATTTGCAGCCGGGGGAAGAGTTATACAAACTTGAGTCCATCAGCAAAGCCAGAACAAAATGCTCCCTCCGCAATTTTGGATTCCAAAATGAAATCACTTGAGGTTAGAACGCTTATGAGGGCAAATATTTGTTTCTTTCACAAGAAGCAAATAACTGGATTTTTGACCATGGAATAGTGCCTTGGCCCCATGCTTCTGTTCCACTTCATTTCGCAAAATCTCCTAGTTAAAAGCAAGGAGCAGAGAGAAGAGAAATTACATTTTTGGTGTATGTTAACTCATTATGTTTCTCCCTATTAAGGAGATAGAAATTAGATGGCTCCTTGGGTGGTCTATATCAGGAAACTGAGAATATTGTTTACTGAAAAGAAAATATGGCTAGATAAACAAAGAAGCAAGAAACAAAATATGCTGACAAAAATGTTTCTCCTGGCTTGAAGTTCACCCAGGTACTGCTTCAAGAGGAGAGAAGAGCTTTTGACTGAAGGCTGCACTCAGGGAAGCAGGATTTGTATGTCCTTTGCAGTGAGCAGAACTGGAAATGTGGTATCTGAATCTATTGCCAGTCTCTCCTCTGTAACGTTCATGGGGGTGCATATTTTAGGTGGTCAGTTATACATTGTATGTTCTACTCAGTATTTTGTGAATGTCTCAGGGAAGAAGAGTCAGAGTGCCCAAGAAAACAATTTACTCAGTGCTTTCTTTGTGACCAGAGACATGAAATGCTGAACCTCTTTGAGGAGACCCTACTGCCACAAAGTCTTTAGCCTACACTTGAAAGGTTTCCATTTTGTGAGGCACAACCACTTTGGGAAGCATCCCACAGCTTGCATTTTGAAGGATCCACTTTGTTTTACCAATAATGACCACAGAGTTATGAACAACAGTTTCAACTCAGTTAATGCACAACCAGATTGTCATGGAGGGCCTGTAGGCCAGAAAAGAGGCTTGCTTATGCCTATGCCCTGCCTGGACATGTTTTTCTGCCAGGACTCCTGGTTGTAAACAGGTTGTGTAAGCCCCCACATACCCAGCTCGTGTCTCCCTGGGGTAAGCCCATGTGATCCCAATATTTGGGAAAGTCCAGAGAAGAGCCTTCTGCTTATTATGGTAAGGTTTGGCTGGCTGCCAACCTTATTGGTCATCCTAGTGGCCAAAGGGCCATTAATCTCGGCCCACAGTCAATAAATAGGGGTGCACAGGTAAACAAAGTGCTCAGACCCCTGCACAGCTCAGCTCTGACCCTCACTTGCAGCGCTCAGCCACTTGGACCCCCAGGCTCGGATGCCATTGCATAGCTCCGATGCTCAGAGGCCCAGACCTCATGCTCTGACTCACTCACAGCTCACCTGCCTGTGCACCTTTCTTGCAGAGTTCATTTATGCTTGCACATAATATATATATATGAGGAGCCTATAGTCTCCTAAGCCAGCTGTGCACATCTGCACACTGCTGCATTATCAGGACCAGATCCTGTATTGCCTTTACCTACGGAGCTCAGACTCCCAGCAGCTGTGCACACTTTGCATGCCTGCTGCCTATCACTGCCTGGTAAAAGCCACTGCCACTGAGAGAACCAGGAAGCAGGCTTTGAATTGTCTGCACACACAGCCTGAAGCCATGAAGAACCGTGCTAGAGACAGCACGATCTTCTCCTCCTGCTCCTGAGATCCTGCCAGCTGAGAATTCCTGGACATAGCACCCAGAAGAAGACAGCAGCACCAATTGCAGAGATTGCCTCTTTGCCAGGAGAAAAAGGTCAGAAACCTATTTCCCCAGAAACTGGGAAGATTCCTCCTTTCCCCTCAAGCCAGGAAAATTCCAGCCTCCAAGTCCACGGGTAGAGATCCCCTGAAGTCTGAACACTAGGCACAGGCTGTCACGCAGCCCCGGAGGGTGATTAATAATTAATAAGAGTTGTGAGTAAAAGCTTTAATACCTCTGTAAATATCTGTTGCCTTTGCTGTAGAGCAGAATCAGCTCCAGTCCGCTCTGCTGGGCAAATAGCATAGAGACCCCAAACAGCATTAAGCCATGGGAAGAAGTCTTCTCTCTGTTTATAGTTTGAATGTTTGCTAGTTAATTAATTAGTTCCTGTACGTAATTTATCCTAGATTGTTTTCATAACCATGTAAAGAACAACTTAATATTAATATACAGTGGTTGGGGGTGGTGAGAGTCCAGAATATTGAGTCTAATAAATATATATTTTTATATAAAATTATCTCACCCCAATTAATTTCTCCCCTCTGCCAAAACAGGTGTAGGTAGCAGAATACCCCCTCTGTGACACAGATACAATTGTACTTAATCAATTAATTCACTCCTGTGTGAACCAGGACTCCAATTTGGCCAATGTTTTCATTTCTAAACTGTAACAAATTATTCCTATTGACTGAATAGTTCACCAGAATTTCTTATGCACTGATTTATGTGAAATAATTAGCATGATATTGTCTGGGTTTGAGGTCACTCAGCTTTTTTTCTTACACTTCAGCATCTGCATTCGTTCCCATTTTGTACAAATTAACACAGAGGAAGCTCCTCTGCTCTACTTCATCCAGTCTTCTCTTTCACAGCTTCTTAGCTTCTAGAAAGGACAGCTTCTGAAAACAGCCTGATATGTTGGTTTCAGAACAGCAAAAGCAATGATAGAAAGAAGAGTTATGTAGAGAACATGGCTTCCAACTACTGCAGAAGGACTATTTCTATCTAAAAACAAACTGCCTAACCCTAATGAAAAAGAGAAAAGAAAAAAAGAAAACGAGGACAGAATGACACTCCACATCTACTTCTTGAAAGACAACTTAATCAGACTATAGCAACAGTAGCTCTCAGAGGCAAGCTAAGATAAATCAGCAACTTCCTACTACAGCATTACTGATTTGTGCCAGTTGAAGACATCTATGGAGAAAATTTGGCTCAGCTGTGAAAGGACGTTGTTATTGACTTCCTAACAGGAGAGTTAAATGAGAGGGTTACAAAGGGGTTAGAGGGGGAGTCTGATGGTTCTTGGTGGTTAATTCTGTTTTTCTGGGGGGCTCTTTCTTTAGGTAGGCTGCATCAGTAGTGCTTTGTTATAAGAGTCTATGATTACTTTTCAACAGCAAATGATATTTTAGGCTAAAAAGAATTAAGCAAACTGTTCTGGAAGGGGTCCTTGGCTTAGAAGGCAGCTCTATACACTTTTTCCTTGGTGAGACACATCCTGTCTGGTGGCACTTGGGATCTCATAGCAGACATTGTCTGTGTAGATGGATTTACACACAGAAGGGAAAAGCTAAAAATGCTGCAATTAAAATTCTGGTTGCAGTGCAGTGAGGTGCTTGCGATGGAAAGATAAGCCCACTTTCTGCACAGAGCTAGATATCTTCACCAGTTAACCAAATCAGGCTACGTGCCATTTGCATCATTTCTAACAGGGATTTGCACCCTTTCCCAGTGCATGTAGAAGTGTTTGATAGAAATCAGAGTAGAGACCTGTACAGACCAGAGAAACCTATTCTGGAGTTGTAGTAGTACAGATTTCATTATAGAAGGTAAATAGGACACCATTGTAACAGGGTAGCAACATCATCAGGAGAAGACTGTGTTCAGCACAGCTCATGTGCATAACAAAATGTGATTGAAAGAAGTATGTTCTCCAGAGTTTGTTTGTTTGTTTGTTTGGGTTTTTTGAGTGAATGCAACATCAGTAGCAAAAATAAGCTTGGGAAAAACTCTTGGGTTTGTTCCCCAAACCAATAAATCTTCAAGCTAGGAGCGATAATTTGTCTAAATCTGTGGCAGAAGGTTGGTTTCTTTGATTAAATAAACAGCAACAATCACCTTTTGCTGTAGTTCCAACATACCACCCTGCTGGAACACAAAGTCTGCCCAAAGCAATCTTTTGTCTGCCTCTTTTATAAACATGACTCTGCATCAAAGGGAAAAGGTTAAAAAAGGTGCAAACTAAGCTAATGCCACACCATGCTACAATCGTTAAGCCTGAGTAGTTGCTGGAAGATGAAGTTCATTGCTGTAGCAACATGAAATATTTCACTCCAAGGTGCCAGATTTAAAACCTCTCCCCCATTATTAGTGCAAATATTTTTGTCAAATCCTTCAGTAAAATTAATTCCTAATTGCAAATATGGTATGCTCCTGCTTCAGGGACTGAGAAATTATGTAGCTTGAGAAATGACTTCTTTGGTTTTGCTGCCATTTTGCACAAAAGCCAGTCAAATGGCGATGCCAAGGTGAGATGAGCAGGCATTAACACAAACATTAAACATAGCACATTATTAGCAGTCCACTCTATCTTCATCACCCTTGATTAAATTTCATTCTTACCTCTGGAGTACACTGACTGTCTGGTTGTTGCTTTTCAAATTCATTACATCAGAGAAGTGTGTCAGGAGTGTGGACAGGTTTTCCATCTCTTGTGATGGACAATGTAGTGTAATTACAAGCAATTAAAGAAGGACATTCCCTAAGTGGGGCTGAGGGGCTTGCATCCCACTTTTAGGCATTCATCCACCGGTTCCCACGTTTTTTAGGCCACCATTGCTACAAGGATGATTGATAGATCACAAACAGCTTTACTGGCTGCTTACTCTATACTGGCTTTTTCCCAAGAAGGAGCAGGTGGCACTTCTGATGTTACAATAATTCACAGCAAAAAAAAGAGAGGATCCTACAGACGGACCTGGCAAGGCAAAAGTAAATTGCCTGCTAACAGATTCACATTCTCCAAGCATTGCATAGACACATGATAAAGAGTAACATAGGGCTGGGTTGCAAAGCAACCTCTTATCAGTTGATTTCTTCAACTGGTATCTTGGTAGGCCCCAACTAATGAGACTTCAGCTAATTTGTTCTCGATGTTATATTTCTGATGAAGTTTAAATAATGCATTCCTGAGTTGTTCTGTACACTGATACAAGCTGAACACACTGTGATGGGAGGAGAGCCACTCTTGGTGTTTCTTGTAATGTGCAGTGTGTTAGAGAACACACATAGGGGCCATAGGTCTGTTTAAGTTTCAGAATTTTCCATTGTACTTTATGAAGTAAACATATCTGATTTTATTTCAAAGAAGAACTGAGCCTGGAGAGGATTTCAGTTCCACATGCTCCTGGGGCAAGGATTAAATGATAGATTTCAGTATCTTAGTCTAGGCTCTTCAGCTATCCCAGATCAAAGTGTCCCCAAACTGTGAAGCCATGAAGTTTGACCCAGAAATCTGATCTTCTACTCCCAGCCAGGATTTATACCCCAATGTAATTCCATTGACTGGCTGCAGGGTTTTGTTTTAGTGAAAAAGTAGATTAAAAAGGGAGCAAAAGTCTGGTTCTGTGGTTTGGGTAGGTCTTTCACTACAACCTTTTTCTCACAGCTTGCTTTAAGACCTCTGTGGCCATTTCCCCCATCAGCGGGAAATTTACACAAATATCCAAGAGCAAGATTTGGCCCTTATGAGCTCTTTGAGACTGGGATAAAAAGAAGCATTTATTTTGAATCCCACAGCCAGACTGAGAAGGAATAGCTTTCATCATACTACTTATGATAGCAAATCTGCATCCACAAAGATCTTAGATGAGAAAACAAAATTCTGCTCTGCTTCCCAGATTCTCCTACTACTTGTAAACCGACAAAATACACAATGGCAAAGAGTTCTATCCAGAGCCTGATTGCTCTTCACTGCTTCCTGTCATCTGAAGACTCATAAGGCCCTGCCATAACTGTTTTATGTTCTGCAGATAACAGTGGGTATTGCACTCAAATGGCCATTGTAACTGGAAAGAGGCATTAAAGGAAGCAACAAATAGTTACCCTTACTGCTAGCAGTGTTGTAGCCAGTGTTGGCAGAAAAGAGGAGAAAATGTAAGAAATTATGAGGTTCTCAGTCACAGGACTTCTTGCACCCTCACTTCTTAAAGAGGCCTCTGTATGTTTGCTACCTTCTTAAAACTAGGCCAGCAGAAGATGTCTCAAGGCAAGTGTGCACAGTAATTCTTTTGGAAAAGCATGGACAGTCAAGGCTCCTTGTTGCATCCTTTCAAGCTACAAATATCCTGCTGCCTTTCCCACTTTACCTACAGCAGCCATGAAGACAGTCTCCTTCCCCTCAAGGCATGGATTGACCTGAGCTTCCCAAACTACTATTACCCACTACACCCAGTTTCTATGTGTCGTTAGATTCTGCTTTCACTGTTGCTTCAGCATGCTGCACTTCTGCAGAATCCAGGTTTTTACTCTTCAGGAGCACGCATGATGTCCGTTTGTCCATGTCACTAGTACTCCACAAGCTACAGCACGGTGCCTGGTGCCTCAGAAGTCTCCTTCCCCTGAGACTCTCCTAAGTGGTGCAGGCAGAGCATATTAATAAATAGAGGGGGACCCCGTTTTGTTGTGGGACAGTGGTAACACTGACTTAGTCATCAGTACTACACAGGTGTTAGGTTTAGAGCTGCTCAGTGCCAGTGACGCGGGGAAGGGTACTGATGTGACAAAAAATGCACTTTCTCATCCCCCAGATGGAGCTGCTCTCAGAGCTTGGCCATCCTGAGAATGACAACTGGAAAAGGAACTCCATGAATGTAAACCATCCAAGCACAGCACCAGGTTACTGGTTTTTAATTAGTCTCTTCAGAGTATTCTTGTAAATTTGCTACTGGTCAGAGCCATTGGAACCTTTGTGTTAGGAGAACTGAGTGAGGCCTTTTCCTGCCTGACAATAAAATCTGTTCTAATTATAGTTCCATGCACATGTACTCGCTGAAGGGCAAGGAAATTCTTTTGCTGCTTGAGGTTGGGACTGAAAAAACTAGCTGGTGAGCTCTGAGTGGGTGAACTCAAGGAACACCTGCTGTAGGAGGCTTTTGTGAGAGCAGAGATGGCAGGAAAATTGATGACAACCTTCTTGCACACACGTAAAAGAGGGACCTAAGGACAAGCCCATGGTACAGGTTTTGGAGCTTACAGAACATACAGCAAATTCAGCACTGTGTCTCCAACTGGCCTTTGTGATGTAGGAGGAGGCAGCAGTCTCCTGACTCAGCTGGAGGAGTCATATCATCAGAATGCACCTCCATACAGCTCTGCACACCTGGAACCACTGCAGGAGTGATACTATCATCCCAGTTCTAGGGCTCTGTCTCCCCCTTCCTGCTTCAAGGGCTCCCAAGGGAACAGACGTAGCATTCTTTCATTCTGCACACTAAATGAATTATTCACTCAGAAATTTCTCCTTTGCTTTTAAAATTCTAATGGGAAACCCAGAGCTTAGTGATTCATTTTACATTCATGTTGCATTTAAAAACATGACAAAGAAAGTAAATTTTAGATTTGATTTCTTTTTAGCACTTTTTCTTTGGAGAAATGGCAATAAGGGACATATGAAGTAGAGAAAAAGAATGGAAATAAAATTAAAGCCCCTCAGTCTTATTCGTTCTACTGCAACTAATGGTGACAAAAGAACTGGGGAAAAAAAATCTAAACCTAAAAATACTTTTGAGTCTTTGAAAAAATAGATATAAATCTACATCTAGACTGAGGTAGATAAACATCAGTGTCAAGATGCTGCCAGAAGATTGGAAAAATGGCTTTAAAATTTCCCCAGTGGAAAAATAAATAAATAAAACCCCAGTTTATTTTGCAACATGGATATTTAGGAGCTTGGCCACATGAATTATTCTTCAAGTGTAGAAAGGAGATGCACACAACATTAGTAGCTCTCATGATAGCCCCAGCCATTTTGAGCTGACAAGCCCAGCAACTTCTAACAACATCTCAAGACATTTTTACACAGAATGTGTTTGAGTATTTACTGTCCTAGACAAGGAACACAGAAATTCTATATCAATAATAAGCAGGGGGAGAACCTTGAAATAACTATGTTTGTTAGCCTTACATCATGCACTGTTCCCCAACTGGGAGCCAGTTGTGCAGTGGTTTTCTAGTGATGAGAGCAGTATATTGGGTTTCAGGACTCTTGGGCTAAATTATTGAATCTGACATTGATTTGCAGTGTGACCTTGGACAAGTAATTTAAAGGGAAATATGTAATTATTAGTTTAAATGAACCAGGCTCACTTACTAGCTACAGCTTTCTAGAGAGTGCTACTTTTTATTAGAATGATTGGCAGGTAAGGAGGTCCTTTTTTACCTTTCCTCCCCTCCCTTCTCCTCTCCTCCCCTCCCCTCCCTTCTCCTCTCCTCCCCTCCCTTCTCCTCTCCTCTCCTCCCCTCCCTTCTCCTCTCCTCTCCTCCCCTCCCTTCTCCTCTCCTCTCCTCTCTTCTCCTCTCCTCTCCTCTCCTCTCCTCTCCTCTCCTCTCCTCTCCTCTCCTCTCCTCTCCTCTCCTCTCCTCTCCTCTCCTCTCCTCTCCTCTCCTCTCCTCTCCTCTCCTCTCCTCTCCTCTCCTCTCCTCTCCTCTCCTCTCCTCTCCTCTCCTCTCCTCTCCTCTCCTCTCCTCTCCTCTCCTCTCCTCTCCTCTCCTCTCCTCTCCTCTCCTCTCCTCTCCTCTCCTCTCCTCTCCTCTCCTCTCCTCTCCTCTCCTCTCCTCTCCTTTCTTTTATCTTCTTTTCTCTTCTCTCTTCTTCTCTTTTCTTCTCTTTTCTTCTCTTTCCTCTTTTCTTTTCTTTTCTTTTCTTTTCTTTTCTTTTCTTTTCTTTTCTTTTCTTTTTTTGTAGTTTGAAAAAGTTTGATCATTTTTTTTGCTAATAGTATTCTCAAAGAGAGAATAATATTAGCAGAGAGAACTAATAATCTGGATACTACCAATAGCTTTGCATGGATTGCAAGTTGTATTCAGAAGCGCTTAATTTGAGTAACATTACTTCAGGTAGTGTAGTACATGTTGTGTATGTCCTTTTTTGTGTGATCAGCACTTAAAGGCGTAGTATAGGGAAAAGCAAATACATATGTGGCAAAGTGAGAAATCTAGCCCTGCCTAATAATTTAAATAGGGTCAGTACAAAAATCCCCTCAGGTATTTGGGAGTGAGAGGAATCAATTATGAAAGACTGTATAGGGTTAACACTCCTGGGGGAGTGACCCTGAACCTGACCCTAGGGGTCTTGGCCCCTCCTCAGGGGTGGGCCACACTCCAGGTGATGGTTAGCCCACTCCCCCCACTTCCTGCGGTATAAAAGAGGAGCACTTCCTGCTCCTCGCTCTCTTGCTCGTTCCTCCTCTACCTGCGTTCATGATCACACACACACTGATACTGCATACCAGCCACGAGGCAGAGACACCATCACACACTCGGGTTGTATCCATCCCTGTTTTGTATTTTGCTGTTTTCCCTTCCTTATCCTTTGTAAACTCCCCTACCTCCAATCCCTTTTTCTAAGTTATTGTTAAACTTTTCCTTTTTAACTTCCAAATCGAGTGAGATTGATTTATTGGGGTGTCCCTACCTTTTATCTCTCTCCCTGTCTTTTGGGGAAAAGAGGGGGAGGAGGGGAGGGCACTCTATAAACTCTATAAATTCTATAAATTGTCATTGGGTCTACCAAATTTATAAGAGTCTCTGGGAACTTGCATTTGAACCCAAGACAAAGACTTTTGTAAAACAGGTAATTTTGTCCAAAGTGGAGAGGATAAGCAGAAATCGTAGAATCACAGAATTGTCAGGGCCAGAAGAGATCTCAAGGATCATCTAGCTCCAAACCCCCTTGCCTTGGGCAGGGACACCTCACACTGGATCAAGTGGCTCAGAGCCCCATCCAGCCTGGCCTTAAGGACCTTCAAGGGTGGGGTTTCTACCAGTGGGGCAACCTGTTCCAGTGTCTCACCACCTTCATGCTGAAGAACTTCTTCCTAACATTCAATTTAAGTCTACCCACTTCTAGTTTTGCTCCATTCCCCCTAGTCCTATCACTACCCGGTATCCTAAAAGGCTCCTCACTAGCCTTCTGCAGGCCCCTTTCAGACACTGGAAGGCCATAATAAGGCATCCTCAGATACTTCTCCAGACTGAACAGCCCCAACTCTCTCTGTCTTCATAGAAGAAGTGATCCAGCCCTCTGATCATCCTCGTGAGCCTTCTCTGGACACCTTCTCATTTCTAGAGTTTTGTAGAAACACAAACTTCCCAAAAGTTGTAAATAAAACTGTCTTCTGTGTGAAAAGAACTGCCCAGACATGGGTTCAAGCACTTTGTTACTTTTATTTCATGCAGTAGCAGTGTTTCAAAACCAAGAAAGTTCTCATTTTTTCATACCTTCCAGCAGAGATGTTTAAAACAGCATTGTGGCCTTTTGAGCTGATTTTCTAGCTCAGACAGGGGATAGGTGAACATTCCAGGGATAGGCCATATAGTGGCAACAATGGATAGGTTAATACAATTTCATTGGAGCATCAAGAGCTTTATGTCTAGAAGCACAGCTTATTCTTTCTCCTTGCTGGCTTTGCTACTTGAGCTGCGCCTGCCTGCTATCTTCCCCCACTGCTGTTTTGGCTGCTGCTGCTTTTGCTGCTTTGCTGCTGCTTGACCCCTTCCCCATCTTCCTTAAGGTTGTTTTTTTTTTTCTCTAGTAGTTTGTTTCTCTTTATACTGTTAAACTATGAGAAATATAATTTCATCCTTCCCTGACTTTCAAAAAAAATCCATGCTTTGGTGAGTTTATTCTACTGGAGAGGGATCCACAATAACCCAGGACAAGCATGAGCAGGGTTAAGGGCATTTCCTATGTAGTCTCATGGTTTCTGACTTACCTTTAAATATACTTTTTTAATATGTCAAGATAGAAATTTTAATTGTGGAAAGTGTTGAGGGGAGGAATATTTCAAATTTTAACAACATGGTTAGAAGAAAGTTTGAAGTTTAGGTAGTCCTTAAGTTAGGATTTGGCCTATCTTTTCTTGAGTCTAATGGGATCATGAAAAATACAGTATAATGCTTATATGTCCTGCAGGATTATTCATTCGGAGTTTATAAAGTGCTTAGAGATCCTCTGATGAAAATGTAATAACTGTGTCATCATCATCATCATCACTATTATTGAGAATACAATTATTTTTATTCCCCTGGTGAAATAAGAAATCAGTCTGTAAAGATTACAACAGCTGCAGGGAATGCGCCTTGATAACTTCTCTGCGTTTTGTACCATTGCCAGAAGGAGTTTATAAAACACTCCAGGAGTAACTGTGTTCCTACCAAACAAGAAGGATTTGCTCGGGCTATGAAATGTTCATTGGATATGACAAGTAAACCAAACACGGTGCATCATTTTTCATCCAATGGATGCATAGAAGTCTTTATATAAATGCCCTGGGATTCACATTTGTAGCCTCAAGCAAACATTGGTAATTTGTAGGGACGTGCAGGATGCAGTTATTAGGGGTAACATGTCAACTATTAAGGGTGACAACTGGCAAATTATACGAGGAAGAGGTCCCTTGTCATGAAAACATCAGTTCACTGCTTGTTTCTAACCAACTAACCCTAACCCTAGGCTGCGGGAGCAACATAAGTCACAGGTGTCGCAATAGTTCCAGCTCACCAGGGATTCAAGGGACTGGTTTGGTCTTGCACAGAAGCAGATGTTGCTGTCCTTTGGAGGAAATTGTGTCTTGGGTGCCCTTGTAAGAATGAGAGTGCAGAATTTCCCAGGAATTTTACCCATAAACTCTTTATGGTAGAAGTGTCACATCCTGAACTTCTCATTCAAAGTTGACAGCTACTTGAGTAGATATTTATCTGACAAGTTAATCTTGTCATTATTTTATAGGAGGAAAAGGAAGCAATAACTGAGGGTGTGAAGAAAGAAAGAAGACCAAAAACTAGGGCAGCAATAGGAATCTTCAATATCAGCCTCTGATCTGCCACAGACTTGCTATATGACCTTGGTCAAATTCCTTCATCACCTGTTGAACCAAGTGAAATCTGGAGATGAAATAACTGCCTGGCTTCCCTTGCAAGTGAAGATTTGTGCTAGTTTGAAGCAGGCTAGAATGTTTTGGTGAGAAGAACTAGATTTCAGGCTGTGAAAGGAAAACAATGGTGATGTCTGCTTTGCTCATAGGCTTGCTGAGATGTATAGGATCAAGAAATAAAAACATAGATAACCACTCTCACTGGGGCTGCTGGCTGAGCTGCATCTTACTCTCTAACCTCACCCTCCATTTTTTGACTAATCCACTTTGCTTCCTAACCCCCTGGCCAAACCTCCATTCTTCCTTGGGACTGGGGTAAGGTTGAGAGGGGTAGGGGAAAGGTGAAGGGGCAGTAGAGAGCCCCTCCTGGGGACTCAGGTTTCTGGGAGGGGAGTTGTGTTTCTGTATTACCTTTTTACCTTGTATATTTCTGTATATAACTGTATATACTGTAAATATCTGCTTGTATATTGTGCTAAGCTGTAAATATAAGCTTCATTCATATTTCCAGAGCTGGCTGACTCTAGTCTGGGTGATTTCCAAAGTGTGAGGGGGCAGGGAACACCCAAACCACTACAAGATTAATGAAAGACACTTTGTGAAGTGCTCAAACAAACCCCTTCAGTGTGGTGTCTTCACCAAGTATCTGGATTGAAGGGCAGTCTTGAAAAGGAGCCAGTGGGATTCAACCATGTGAAGAAATGTTTCAACTCCATCAGATGGACAATTCTCATTCTAAGTCAGATGTCACAAGCAACAGGAAAATTAAATCCACTTCTCAGGATATGTCCCCGAGCAGGAAATTTATCAGTGGGGCGTTTCCCTGATAAGAGCTTTCCCTGGGAAGAAATTGAGTCTGTCTTTTGTAAGAAACTCTGAAAAATACCTCCCAGAATCCAGATCCTGTCAAAATTCTGTGAGAACACTATATTTTGGCTTCAGAAACTAGCCAATCTTTCTGCCTCACTATGAAAGGACAGAGGAAAATTAAGTGATTATATGCTGTCACGGGGGTCTGTGGCACAGGGAAAATAATTTCATTTCCCTCTCTTGTGAGACCTCACAAGCTCCTGGCACCTCGCCCTGTATTCCAACCATCACCTCCTGACTCCTGCTAGAAGATGTGCTGCTCATTGGCCAGCTGAGAGATGCTTGCCAGACCACTCTCTTTTCATGCCTAAACTTCTAATAAAATTATACCCCAATGGCTCCATACAAAAGCATTTCTGAGGACACAGTTTATACCTTTGAATGTCACATCCTGAGTTCAGCTGCACTGATGGGACCTGAAGGCAGCATGATGAATGAGCAGGCATCTCACCTAAGTGGTAATATGGTTGATGCCAGTCATCACAGCTCTGTTTTCCCTCCTGGGATAGCATTATCTTGTACCTGGCTGAGCTTTCATGTGATGTGGCCTGCTCAACATTGTCTCATAAATAATTTGCACATTTCAGATTTGCTTTGACATGCCATTTTCCTGGGTTTAGATGGGAGGCTTTTGAATTTCTTGTTAGCACTTTAAAGTCCTTTTTTAACTGAAGCTTAGAGCTAAAGTTACTCCCATTTTTTCTGTTTAAAATAGCATATCCAGGTGTTTTCTTCTGAAGACTTGTTTCAAAGAGTCCCAGTGGGCTTCTCATGGTGAAATTGTTTCCAGCATGCACCTTTTAACACACAAATTCTGTGGAAGCAAAAATAGCACCAGCCTAAGGCTGCCCTCTCAAGCTGCCATCCTTCACCACTGCTGACGGCTCAGGTGCCAGCTAAGCAGCTACATTTGGCACAATGGGTGTTGATATACAGAGATAGGCTTGCTGCAGGCTTGAAGGGTGGAGAGGAGCAAGACAGTTTTTGTGCAGCCCACAGCAGGATATCTTCTCACCCAAGAGACATCAGGGCAGCTGCAAAACCCACAGAGCTAAATTCAGATTTTTGCAAGCTCTTTAAATTCCTGTCTCTAAGGTCTTGGAGAACCCCAGTTTCAGTTCACCTGCTGATACAACTATTGTTTCTAAGAGTTAGCAGGCAGCTGGAGAGGCTTTCTGAGGCTGCAACCTCCGCATCAGCACAGAGATGCTCCCTGAACAGCACCTGCAGGTCTTGATGCCCCAAAAAGCCAGGATGGTGGCTCTTGCCACACAAGCCTGAGACTACCTCTGCCTGCCCCATACATGCTTAATGCCCTTATTCATTCTGGGGTGAGCACAGGCAGGTCTCCCACTTAAAGTCTTCTTCCAATCACAGACCTGTGATGAATAAAAGGCTGCTCAAATTGGAGCCAGTGCAGGTCAGTGGTGGCCAGGGCAGAGTGCATGAGAACTTACCTCTGTCAGGGAAAACACTTTTAATAGAACAAATCCAGCTCCTCACAACAAGCAGCTCTCCCACAGCAGAAGGAAGGGGGGCAAAAGCAGACACTTCTCCAGCAGCTATCAGGCTGCCTTTATAGCAGCAGCTATGAAAGATAGGGAGCGACCCTCTGATGGGGCACTCTGATGGGTTGGAGCCAAGAGTGAGTGCACTGGGTGGACTGACCTGCAGAACTCCATACTGGTGTGATCTCTTTCCCTCTGTCAGTCAAAAGCAGCCCTGCACTGGCACCCTCTGCAAAGCCACAGCAGAGGTAAGAGTCTAAGAGGTCTTATGGGAGGGTTGATTCCAGGCCCACATTTAGTCTGATCTAAGTCCCCAGCCCAATATTAAAAATCAGGTGGTCTGCAGAATGAATCCTGCCTGGCAGAATGTGAGCAAGCTCCAAGCCAAGTCTCTAAGCTCTGGTTCACAAAGTAAATCCTGCACAACAAACAGCTGCTTCAGTCCCCTGCCTGCCACCAGCCTGCAGTGGGACAAAGATGCACAGAAGTGGGCAATGGTCTGCATCACTGGACCGTTGCATGGGGCCACAGCTCTCTTCTGAGAAGTGAAAACTGGAGGGAAAGTGTGCCCAAACTTTACAGAAAGTTGGTACTTAATTACTACCTGTGCCACTCTTCGTGGTTGCTTTCTGGAAAGCAAATCTGTGCTGGCTCTGGAACTCAGCCTGGAGATGGATATTTTCTTTGCAATTAACCATTATTTCTCAGGTGATATCTCTCACCCAGCAGGTACAAGCTGCTGCCTGAAGCTTAGTGGCCAGTAGGTTTTTTCTGACTCCTTAGACGGCAGGGTGGCCAAAAGGGACTTGGATATAGCCACCTGCTGGTTTATGAACCACTAGAGAGGAACACAGATTTTCCAAGGCCAAATCAAGCTCTCTAGATCCAATTATATTTTCAATTTGTTCCTAAATAAACACTTGTCTGGGATGTCTTGAGTCCAGTCAAGTCTACAGATAGTAATTTCCTTGGACTGATCTTCATCAGGCAGCTGAATTATTCCAAGGTGCTTACACTCCACAAGTGTGAAAATCCAGCACTTTGTCCTGGCCATCTAAAATCAGAGGGCAACAGGCACTCCATGTGACTACTTCCTACCTCCAATGGCTTGCTGGGCATGTTGTATGTGCTGGCTATCAAGAGCACTAAGGTGCTGAGATAAAGTAGAGGACTAACATTTGGATGGCCAAATTTGGGTGAACTCTGTGTAACTCCTAAGGCATTGCTACTGTTATTTAAAAAGGCCTTTCTCAGCAGCTAAAGCAGCATGATGAAGAATGCTCCATCTGAGACAGACTCCTACTGAGCACTCTTTTTTATCAAGGTCTGGGGAATTTTTCATTTCAGATATACAAATATTTCATGGCTCTTTAGTCACAGCAGCTGGAGTCTATCAGCGGGTCACTGCAGCAGAGAGATAAGGAGTCTCCTTCTCCTAGTGCCCTAGTAGGAGTCTCACAATCCCAGGTTGTCTTATACGGCCATAAAAACCCTTCTAAAGTAATTCTGACCTTGACGCGTTTCTATCAGATCTGTGGCTCAGAGGACTCTTGTGGCAACAGAGGAAATGAGGCTTTTGCAGATCAGTCACAGATTGAAGTGCAGGCACACAGACACACCCTTAACACTGCTTTTACTGCCTTTCACAGAAATTTAGAAGGCAGGACCTCATAAATTTTCTGACACTCACTTCTGTGCCCACCCTTCTTACACCACCTTGAAGAACCTAGCCCACCTCCAGCAATGGGCTCCTTGTTCCAATGGAGGTGGAAGTTTTATGTTAGGGAAGCGTTTTAGGAATCTTTAATGAATTATACAAATTGTCCCTGTAAAAAAAAGAAAGAAAAAGGAATGTGGAAAAGGAGAACATTTTAAAAGGACAAAAGTGGGAGAAAGGCAAGGTCAAGGCAAAGAAAAGGGAGAAGGAAAAGAAAAAGGGAAAAAAAGAGGAAAAATTCCTCTCCTTGCCCCAACTTCAAGACTTGAAATCTTTTTCAAGTGTATGGAAAGTTCGTCCTTATTTGAAGCTAATATTTTTTTCACAGCTGCACTTAGCAAAAGTCTTTCAAAGTAAGATGTCAGTTTTTGAAAATGCTAACGTGTTTGGAAATCTTTTGGTGCTGTGCAGCTTGCATCCCCAAACTATCTGAGACCTATCTGCAGAGAATGTGTTTGGTTTTTACCTTTGCAAGACCTTTAGGTCCTGCTGGGGATGTGTCTTGCCTTTGTGTGGTGAGAAGGGAAAGAGACGCATGTGCTCTGCTCATGGGCCCCTATGCCGGTACTGGGACCAGCGGCACCAGCTCCAGATGCAGCTGGTGAGGAGAGCTGCAGCCACGCCAAAGGCACCAACCTGCTCTCCACTGCTCTGCCAGCAGAGGGAAATCAGACCAAGAAGAAAATCGGGAGCATCCCGGTGAAATGGATAGTACAGCTCTCACACCCCTTTTAGCAAGAGACCTACAGGCAAGGGCTCTGGTTTTAATAAGATAGGGTCGGACAGAGCTTTTCCTCCTTCCTTCTCATTTTTAGCAGCACATATTCCAAGAGCCTGTTCTCTGTGCTCAGGTGTTAGTCCCAGGGTGCCTAGAAAAAAGTTCCTTCTTGTGGAGGAAAATCCAAAAAAAATCCAAGTCTGTGGAACACAAAGAAAGTTACTGAAGCCTCCTCACTCTCATGCCCTGAGGAAAAGGAAAGGAAAAAAATACATTCTCTCTGATAGAAAGTGGGAAAATGTGTGTTTTGAGAGGTTCCAGTTTTCTGCCTCAAAATAGCACACCTCCTAAGAAAGCACATGCTTTCCTCAAAACATCCACGCTGGCAAAAGTCACAAACCTGCTCCCTTTCCCAGCAGAGGCATCTTCAAGGGCCAACTGTCTGGTTTCTGCAGGGACAGGAGAACTGCTGGTCCAGGCCAGCTGCCAGCTGTGTGATAGTGACCATTTGAATAGACTTTTGCCTTGCTCATCTTTGCAGCCATGGGGAAACAGCCATGCAAGACTTCATCTGCTGTAGCCCTGCTGGGATCACAAAGATATGTGGGGCAAAGAGGAAATCTGCAGCATTATTGATATCACTTCAGCTGGCTGAAACACCATCTGCCTCCTCTGTATGTATGTATAAATAGTCTCTCTGCATTCATATTCCTCTGCAGAAAATACCATGGCTTGGAAAATTTGTCTTGACTGCTGTCTGTCAAAATACTTCCTTACTCCATTAATAATGATTATAAGTATGTTTATGTAGCAGCTAGCATTTGCAAAATGCTTTACCCATGAATACATAGCCTAATTACTCACAGAATTTTTTTTCTTTACCCAAAATCAGCCTTTTTTGTTTTCCTGACCTGCTTCCAATCAGATCATGATTACAGAACACTTAATGAATGCTTCACACAAGCACACTTCATCCTGTGGGTGGCTGTTAATTGTGTAAGTGCTGTGAGTGTCACCGCATACTTTGCAGTTGCTTTTCGAAATCAAAGCACTTTTGACTGGGCAAATAAATCACTGCTATAGCTCTGTTATGTAATGTTTTTTCTATTAAAAAAAAAAATACAGGCAGACAATTTTGAACTGAAAATCGACTTTCCATATCTACCATGCAATTTTCAGGTACATTGCTTGGCCAGGTTTCCTGACTGTAAAACTCTCTTTTTTCCCCATCTGCCTGATACGGATCAAACCACACAAACATGCACTTTATATATACTTAGAACAGTCACAGGAAGAAAAAAAAAAGCAGGACAAAACTCATCATGGGCTAAAGAACGTAGTGATATTAGTTGAATTGCTAAAGTGAAATGCAATGTGTTTAATACCGAGTAGCCCTGAAAATATTCCAGCCAAAGGGCATAAGCATTTGGTGATGTGGAGAATCGTGGTCAGCTTAGGCTGAAATCTGTCACAGGTCACAAAGCTAAGGCACAAAGATGCCTTTAAACCCTCCAGGTGTACCCTACCTGTACATGTGACCCTAAAATGGTGACCCTGCTAGTGACTGGTCTTGCTCTTAGCGTGCTGGCTTCTTTCTGGGCGGTCTATCTGCATCACCCCACAAGCTGTGCCACAGCCTCTGAGGAGCAGGAGCAGTGGAAATGAGGCTTCAGCAAAGGACACGGATCAGAGATTACCCCAGAGGAGGAACTTTGAAGTAACTTTGGAGTAACTCTGCTTTCCAGAGATTTTGAGGTTCCTTGTCCTGGAGGGGGCTCAAGCTTACCATTTCCTAAATGAAGTTGGACAGGACCAGTCTTGCTCCATTGAGAGACCAACTCTCAGGGGAGAGCAGACACAGGACAAAGCCTATTGTTTATATGGGCTTGCACCATCTATTCTTCTGTCCCCTACATGCAAACCAGCAGACTTCCTGGGGGACACCGCCACATCAAGCCTGGCAGGACCCACGCAGTGATGCGTAGAGAGAAGCCTCTAGGCATATCTCCAGCCTGAGAGGGCACGAAGGGATGAGGCAGCCATGGCTTGCACATTCTCATGCCCAGCCCTCCGGAAGAGAAGGAAACCAGCAGAGACAGGCAGCTAAGGGACAGGCAAGAGACAGGAACAAGGTCAGCACAAATGCAGGAACCCCGGTCTCAGCTGCAGACAAAGGTAATTTGACAAGCGGTTTTAAACTCCTGAGTGCGTAAGGGTTTTATTGGGAGAGCTCCCAGAGGGAAGTAAGCAGAGGCTCCAGGTCTGGCACCACTCAGGCCATCAAGGCTGGTTATTGTCTGGATTAGCAGAGGGAGATGCCAAGCTCAGGCTTTGGGTGGCCAGGTGGAGCCAAGCCTTGGGAACTGGTGATGCTGACATCAGGATGTCTGGCACGTCCCCGGAGTGATTTAGTTGCCTGTCACCAGGAAAAAATAGACTTTGCCTGAATTGGGCAAATATGCCTCTCATCTGGACACTCATTGCTAAGACCAGGCAGCTTTCAGAGCAGTAAGATTTGGATTTACTGTAAAGCTGTGTCCTCCCTGCTCCCCATAAAAGCAAACCCCCACGGCTCTGTGGGGCCATCATATGCAGTGCCAGAGGAGCCATGCAGCTGTGCGGCTGCTGGGGGCTGCATCAGACAGCAGTGGGATTAAACTCCTCACTCCCCCACCTAGGATTAAGCCCATCATTTATCAGAAGCTAGTTAACAGATGACTGGGAGGCTGAGAGAGTCTTTTAAGATAGATAGCCCACTGCTCTGCTTGGCCCACGAACATAAAGCCATTGGATTCACTTTGGGTTCAGAAAAAAGAAAATGGAAGTGCAGATAATCCCCAAAACCTGACAACTGTTCCATTTTTCATAGATTTTCCCACCAGAAAACAGTATATGGCCTTTAAAGGTCTCCTCCTTCGAAAGGCCTAAAGTAGGACAGACAGAAAACTGGTGACACTGTTGTTTCACTGAAAACATGGTTGGCAATTAGTAGAAAGCTATGATGAAAACTGTTTACTTTCTTTGGAAAAGTTTGGCTTTCTGTCTAAAGCAAATAAATAAACAAGATTGAATGGAAAGTTTTCCTTTCCTTTTGGTTTTTGGTTTGTTGGTTGTTTTTTTTTTCCCTTTTCCAGCAGAAAAATACAATTTGCATATAGTCTGGTGCTCCAGTTCCTCCTGGGAGCTGAACATCTTTGTGTCATTCCACTGGGACAGCAACTGTGGGGCAGCACAGCAGGCACTTTCCTGATGGGAGGTCAAAGAAGACAAGGCCAACAGAGAGGTCCCTGGGCCACCAGGGCAACATCAGTAAAGAAAGGGACCATCTGGGACAGCTTTTGCAGACAATCAAAATCATCTCTAGAAAAGGTGAAAAATAATTATGAACAATGAGCCCCACTTTCTCCCCATTTTCTTAAGGGCAGGCCAAACATTTATATCACTGGAAAATAATTACAGCAACTGTGATTCCATCTCCTTTCCCTGACTTTTCCAAAATGTCCACTCAATCTGGAAGGCCAGAGACAAGTAAGGGCTTTACCACGCAGAAACTCAATGTTCCAACAATTCTGTCCCTCCAGACACATTTAACTAGTGACCAGCTGACATTGTAGCTTACCAAATGCCAACAAGGCAGCCTGGAAACAGACTTGCTCCAAACACCACAGGAAACTGAGACCCAGACTCAGTGAAAAGGTGAGAGGAAGTATTGCCCTGATTTCACAACTATTAGCACACAGCAGAGTCTGCACAGTGCATGCAAACCCCAGCCTGTTCCTATACCTCATGCAGTCTGTAAAGGATCAAACAGAGAATGGCTGGAAAATGCAAGCTACAGCTCCCCCACGTGAAAAGGATGACCTTCAGGGCTTGCAGATACCCTATTTCTTAGCAGCAGAGGGCTCTTTTGGTGATCCTCTAGCCACATTGAAGCCTTGGCAGTGATGCTTGTGTGCCTGAGGTGTGGTGGTAACCACAGGGTCTACAGGTGGGCCAGTCCACTTGTGCAGCTCTCTCCTCTTTAGGAAAAGCCTCTGTGACTAAGATGTCCCTCTGGGAAAGGAGAGTACTTCTGCATCAGTCTTTGGGAAGAAACCAGGCCCAGCACAGAAGTGCTTCCCATTTGAAGTCATTTTCTCCTTAATGTAATAACATGACCCTCCCTCTACTTCACTTTGCCCTTCTCCCTCTTCTTCCCTGTGGTTTTTTTCAGCTTTGTTTTGTTGTTGGGTTTTTTTTGGTGTTGGTTGGTTGGGGGAGGGTGGGGCTAGGGTTTTTGTTCATGTTGAGGGTTTTTTGGGGGTTTTTTGTTTAGTTGGTTGGGTTTGGGGGTTTTGTTTGTTGTTTTGGGTTTTTTTTATCACACATTCTTATTTTCTGAAATATTTTCCACTGCAAAGCCACACAAAACCAAGTCACCTGAGGTGCTGCTTCTGCAGACTTGGTGTCATGCAGAGGAGTGTTCCTTCAGTCCTTCTGGGAAGGCTCAGTACCAGCTCCTGGTGCTGCAGGGCCATGTAGCCTCCATGCAAGCTGATTCTAGCAACTCCCACTGATAGTGTGTTTAAAGCATCTTTTGTTCCCCCTAGCATCTTCCACATAGTCTAGCCATTCATGGAACTCTATCCTTGCAGGTCCAAGGATTCCCTAACTCCCTTTGCAATCACAGAGCAGGTATAGAATCATAGAATCATAGAATGGTGCAGGTCTGAGGTCCTCCAGGAGGACCTCAAAGATCATCTAGTTCCAACCTCCCCCCCCAGCCCATAGGCAGGAACACCTCTCACTAGAACAGGTCATTCAAGGCCTCATCCAACCTAGCCTTGAACACCTCCAGAGAAGGAGCATCATGTCATGGTATATCCCATTGCTGACAAACCACCAGAGCTGTGGCCTTAACCTGAAGAAATCATTCATGAAGCATCAGGGGATGGCAGAGGGACTAACAGGTTCATTCTTGAGGCACAGCAAGACTTGTTGCTGCTTCCAGGAAAGAGTACCAACATTTTGCAAAGCAAAGGCAAAGATTCAGTAGCTTAAACTGGCTGAGCCACACTGTCAGTCTGGAAGGCTCTCAAGAGCAGGCTGTGCTGCAATTTTGGTCCTTCCTCATGCAAGGCAGAGCTTGTATGCAGAATTCCATAAAATAGGCTTAATCCCCTTTCTAGAGAAAATTGCAGATTTGGAGCTCCCAAACTACTTTGCAAAATGATGTTAATTCTGTTGCATTGGTCATTTAGGAAAGAGTAATACAAAAGGCATTTAGGGGGCGGGGGGTAAGGAGCACTCTAGTTCTAATCTAAACAACCCATGTGGGACTTTTGGTTCAAAATGGCTTTCCATTTTGTCAATGTCCTTAAGAACTTCATGCCACTATACTTCTACAATTGAACAAGTATGATGTGTTGCGCAAAGTCGCTGCAAAAACACTCTGGTTCACTCTCCAGCGTTTTTTGTCTCTTACATTTCTATTTTGTGACTCTTTAAGAGATCAGTCTGTGCTGCTCCAGATACAAATTGCTTGCTTTAACTGCTGAAACTCACTGCACTCTCACTGCTTTCCTCTCAAAATGCTTCTAGCAATGTTAACAGCTACACGCAGAGATTTGCCCTGAGCTAGCTCTCATTGCACTTAGAATCATAGAATCAACCAGGTTAGAAGAGACCTCCAAGATCATCCAGTCCAACCTATCCCCCAGCCCTATCCAGTCAACCAGACCATGGCACTAAGTGCCTCATCCAGGCTTTGCTTGAAGACCCCCAGGGACGGTGCCTCCACCACCTCCCTGGGCACTTGACACCATGCTAGCACTTGACACCATGCTAGCTCAACCTGGGCAGCACTGGGGTTTGGTGCTAACATAGCACCAAACAGGATCTGCTGGGAAAGAAACGATTTTACACAGCCAAATTTTGGAAATGGCGTCCCAGTTTCCCTTAGCTATTCCTTAAAAAGAACAAAAAGGAGGGTGGAGGTAGAACTGTGGGGAAGAATATATCAGCTATGGAGTAAACAGTTTGGAAGCCAAATATAATTGGCTGGTGAGTGCATATTGTGATTCACAAAGGGAAGGCTTTTTTTAAACTCCAGGAGCCGCGGAGCAAGGACAGCCATGCAGTCATCTTCCTGTGCAAAACAAAAGCTACGAGCCGGCGAGGTGCAGCACCAGCGTGCCGGGACAATGGGGACATGAGCATTACCTCAAGCCGCCAACGTGCCGCTCGGTGACTGGCCTGATGTTTCCACAGCCAGGTCATTGCTTTTAATATCAGCCTTTGGTGATTCAAGCTTTGGTCCCTCTCCGAGGCTCTGGCTGTTACTGATCATTCCTATTTGGGGCATTTGGAGCACACCTTATCTAAGTCCATTATTGCCTCTGCCTAGTATAAACAGTGTTTCGCTCTATACAAGGTCTGTGCATTGAAAGTTTTCTTAAACCAAGGAAACTTGGAATAAATATCTCATTGTCTTGAGGACTTTATCATGGTGGCATGAAAGAAAACCAGTGTGTGACTGTGTTCTCCAGCAATAAAGTTCTTTCAGTCTCAGGAAGGATAGTTTTGATTTGTGAATTTATTGCTCTCACAGTCAGGACTTCACACTTGACCGAAGTAGCTGATGTACTGTCAAGACTATGATCTGACATGCACTCTGCAAACACAGTCTGTTTATTTGACATAAAAAGAAAACAGAGGGAATTTTACACTCCTTTTTTTTTTTTTAACATTTCTAACTAGAAAAGGTTTAGAAGTTTAAAACTTTGTCTTAAAAAAAACCCAAAACTAAAACAACACCACTAGTATGTTTCACAAACCTGTCTCCAAACCACCAAACTGCTGCTGCCAGGGGAAATTAATTCTGCTCTTGCAAAAGTCAAACACTGATTTTGAAAGAGAAATGACTGTTAGGAAATATTCATGCTTTTTTTTTTTTTTCTTAAATAAAAAGTCCTTCAAAATGTAGTGAATCTGAATGGGATACTTTATTTCATTCAAAACTTCAGTCTGCCTTTTTTTTTTTTTTTTTTTTTCTTTCTAGCCTGCAATTTTGGAATTGATGCCATACAATTGGAGCTGTGGCTGTGGAGTCTCTGTGGTGGCAGGGATCTGCCCTGCATGTATCTTGTTGGTAAATCAGTTACAACCAGTGCCTACTGGCTGCTGTGAAGAGGCAGGATTCCAGGTGAGGAGGTTCTCTGTCTTTTCTCTACCACCTGTGCTTTTCTAATGGTGGAGCCCAGACTTTTTTCCCTGCTCAAAAGGTTGTGCAGACATTTGGCTCCCCGTCAGCCAGGAGCCCGTGATCTCTTGCAGGGCAGAGCAGTGTACACACAAATCCTGTTCCAGACACCTTCCACCCACAAAGCAACACCAATGCTAAAGGAAAGAGAGCTGACAACAATGGCATTTTTCACATCTCTGGCATAACTCAGAAGATTTTTGGAGCACACATGATCATGACTCCAAGGCAGAGACCATGCTGGCACTGCATGATCTCCCTTTGGTCAGCAGGGAACCTCTGCCAACCACTAAGTTGGAGAGATGACAAATTAAGCCTATAGATAAAGATTTATAGATACTTGCCTAAAACAACTATACTTAAAAATGCTCAGGCTAGAAGCTTATTTGTCTCATTCAGACCAGCAATGATCCTTCTGGAAATGCAGCTGAAGGGATTCTTGACCATCCTGTCCATCAGACCTTGTGAGGACATCTGCTAGATGTAACTAATATATTGCATACTCTGTCTTTTGCTATGGCCTGTCTGATTCCAGCAAGGGCCATAATTCCAATTCTGCATCAAAGGGGCAAAGAGCAAGCAGTAAAATGTCTTAAACTGTGCCTGAGCTGGGGGCATTGAAATCCCACCCAGACAGGGAAAGCAAGGTCTGCCTGTCAAGCCTCCAGTCCAAACAGGAATCCCAGTTGTCTAGATTGAATTTTAGCTGAAAGATGTATCTCAGTAGTGCTGAAAAACATGACCAGTCCCTGGAGTGGGCAGGAGCAGTGGTCCTGCTGAGGATGGGCTTGTGACACGAAACAAGAAACAGGGTGTCTAGCGACCCCAGCATAACACTCCATGCACATGTGAAGGAAGAATCACTTTAAACACAAGAATGGGCCCAGATGAGTTACTTTCAATAGTTTATTGTAAAAAAAGCTCTTTAGATTATACAGATGAAAATCTTCATTGAAACAGTTCTGGAGACTGTGTGTTGCTCAGCTTCCTGCACAAGGCATCTCCTGATCGTGACTACATAGCAAACTTAGAAGAGGATTTGTTATTACAAGGTCACAGAGCTGGTGTGTCTATATTAGTTTTCTCTTGCACTGGAAGGAAGCAAATTTCCACTTCAGAATCACCCACAAATGAAGGAAAACATTTATCAGTAAAACAAGGGCTAGGTTTTCAGGAGAGATTTCCCCCTTAGCCCCTGCAAAGCACAGCCTAAGACTATCAGATTGGAGAAGGGGAACAGACAAACTGTAATTTTTCCTGGCTCTGGGGCTCCGCAATGAAACTCAATAGCCTGAATTATTCAGCTGTGAGATCGGGGAAGGAGTTAAAGCTTCACATACCAGCCTACTCCTTAGCACAATTCCTTCACCTCAGTGGTGCAGATGTCAGAAGACAAATGGCTGGTGTGAAGGTTGTATGTGATGGCAGAAGCTCCTCCAGTGTATGCCTAAAGCTCTTCTGCATTGACCCTGAGATCCTTCTTGGGAAGAGGACCCCAAATCTGTCCACTTTGGTCTGCTTGGTGAAAAAAAGCTTTTATGTTTTTGAGGCTACAATGTGTCTGATGAGTCTAAATTTGATGAATCACATTGCTGCTTTCACCCTGAAAAAGAATTGCAGATTGAATGGACACTAGCAGTAAAACTCCAATGCTTCATACTTAACGTTCCCAAACCCCTTCCAATTCCTGTGGCCTTCCCAGTCTATGCCCTGCTTTTCCCTAGGGCAACCCTGAGTTCACCTGCCTGACCTAATGTCATGTTTTGAGGGGTTCCAGGATATCCCAGCTCCCTAAAAAAAAAACTACAGAAGAGTAAAGTAATATAATCTCAGTCTGTTGCACTTTTAAACAAAAAACCTATGATACCTGCCTTTCTCAGTGACATCCCAAAACCTCCAAGCTGCACCAGCACACCTAGATTCAGCTGCTTCTCCAAATGCTCAGTAACACCAAAGAAAAATTTTATCTGCCCCTAGATTAATTTTGCTCTATTTATTTCCTCTCCAGACATCTCCTGCCTGAGAGCACCTCAGCAGCGTTACACCCAGGGAGGGAGGCAATGTCTAGATAAAACCTTGTCAAGACCTCTGCTTGCAGTAGTAGAGCATGGATCTTCCCTCCACAGAGTGTAGGGACATGTGAGCATGTCCTCCCATTGCAGCTGGGGAAATAGAAGAGCAAATGCTTTCCGGAGAACCTTCTCTCTCCTCCATAGCTGTTGAAGGAGCTAAACAACTAGCTCACAACAAAGTTTTAGAAAGCTGATGTCAGGTATGGAGCATGCTGGTTTGTGACTGCTGCTCCTCCCAGGTGGAGGTGTCCACAGCTAAACTGTGAAATGCATCTGAGAGGTCACAGGGAGCCGAGTGCAAAGTTGGCAGGTGGACAATGAGGAAATCATGGGCAGAAAGGCAGGGACAGTGACAGACTTGGATCAAAAAAAAAAAAAGGGGGGGGGGAAGATAAATGGAGGAGGAGATAATTTTCACTAAATCTAAAACCCAGGGTTACTTTTTGCTTTCGTGTTCTTTAACATGAAATGTAAACATGGCTTTTTATCATGCCTGTTTCTAAATGAAAAATACTCTTTCAAAGTGAGAAGCCAAAAGTCTTTGGTTTGCACCTATCCAGGGGAAAGGGTCTGGTGCTTTAAAATCCCACTCTTGTATTTCTTCCAAACTGCTTATCAAAGCCACCAAGATTCTAGAAGTCACTTCAGCCACTATGAAACTTCCTCTTTCTTTTAACTTCCCTGCCCTATCATGCTCCTCCTTTCCCTCCCCATTTTGACCTGCTTTGCAGACCTGAAGCCCCATGGGGCTGTGATTTGCTGTCCCCAGGTATCCTCCAGCAAATAGGTCCTGACCTCAGTGATGTTCGTAGGTGGTCCCTTGTTCAAACACTCTCTTATAACACACACACCATTATTTTGGAAGGTGCTGCTGGCAGCAGGAGCTGGCTTCAGTTATTAACTGTTCCTTTTAAAATTAGCAGCCCCAGAACTTTGAACTCATATAGCAAATCCTAGAGAAGTTACATGCTCCTTTGGGTACTTTTGAGGCAACGTTTTTCTCCCACTGAGTGGAAGTGTGAAATAGGATGAAGTAACTGGCATTCATTTGAGGAAATACAGGAATTGTGAATTTTAAGCATCAAAGAAGCAAATGTTCACCTCACTGCTTCTCAGGCAAAACTGCTTTTTCAATGTTTTTGCCCCAAGCCCTGTTAGGATAATGAGGATAAAACCAGCCTTAAAACACAAACCCAGAAAATGCCTATCTGAACTGTCTCTGTTTCTTGAACCATGAAGACTTCAGTGGGCTTTTTATTCAAGTATTCAAGCTCCTGCCTGCATCACGAGGGACAGGGGTGGTTCACGGGATGTTAACGGCAGCTGCGATGCCAACCTAACCCAGCAGGAGGCAGGGCTCTGCACGGTGCCAGGCATACTAGAAGCAGCACACGGTGGAGCCCTGTCACCCTTGCACAGCGATGGCCCTGGTTCCTTCTTGCTCAGCAGGAAGGACAACCTGGACACAGGAACACAGGGAAAGCAAGAAATTCAGCCGGGTCTCACAGGCAATTAGGAGAATCCCTGCAATGGGAGGGTAAGTTTTATCATCAAGTAGCAATGACATTTCCTTTCAAGCCCCTTCTTTCTGAAGAGCAGGGATAATTAAAAGGCCCAAAGATTTGACATTGTGAACTTCTGACAAAAGCTTAAAAGCTTTTCCTTCACTACAGATGTAATTCCAGAGATACTACCTGCCAGAAAACCCAAACACCAGTGAAGTTTTACATTTTAAAATACAAAAAAAGTTGCATGTTCTTCCAGAGCAGCAGCCACTTTTTGAGTGTTTTCCAGGAGTTGCAAGGCTTATAGAGTCAGTGGAAAATGCTGACATAATTTTGACTAATGGCTTAGGTTGGGAGAGGGCTGAGCAATTAATTTTTATTATGCTTATCAATAATTTTGCTCATAATGTTATACAGAAAATGCTTCTTTTGTGACCCAGGAAATTTAAAAGCCATTGCAGCAGCATGTTTGAGTAACATAAGTAATTATATATTTGTACATGTTTTATATTGCTACAATATTGCTATTTCCTAGCACATGGCTTATGCATTCTTGTAATTGTCTTATTAGGCCAGGCTGAGTTTCAAACAGCACCTATATTGCAGTGTTTAAGATGTTTGCTTTGGAAGTAACTATGGGATATGAAAACATATGGATTGCTTTATCATATAGAGAAAACACAGAGCAAAAATCTGGCTTTGATTACTCCATTAGCATGGCTCTAGATACGCACTCAGTGTTGAGACTGATTATTCATATGTTTATGAAATTAGGGGATGCTTTGTGTTATTTCTGCTCTGCTGGAAATGCAACACATCTCTCAACTGAATATTCCTTTTGGTAAATACTGTGAGACCCAGAGTAACTGAAATCAGGGCTTACTACTGGTGAAGCAGATGTGCTTCCAATCAGCTGGTCTCACATTATCTCCTGTTAGTAACTCTCCATCCTGTTGTTTTGCACCGTGGTGGTGTTTTGCTGCTCTGACTGAAGCCTTCCTGAAGAGTAAGAGAAATCCAGTGAGACAGAGAGAGCAAGGGTAGAAAACCTTGGAAGACCACTAGCCTTCACTATGAAAATGCTCTAGCAGTGTGGGTAAGATTTTATTTGTTAGAATCGTCTCACCTGCATATGCAAACACTATACTCTGGATGCACAGGAAGGAGTAAGCATTTCAGAAGCTCTGCAAGGGTGAGTCCAGCCTGGTATGGGTGAGGATTAACACTCCCATGGATAGGGGATCTCACAGCAATGGAGGAGTGGTGGAGTCATGGCTGATACACAGAACAGTCTGGCAAAAATATGTAAGCTTTGCCGTCATTCCCTCTAGTGGTTAAATCCAGAAGAAGAGGAAAAAGCCTCCGAGTGTTAAACTTTGCCTCCACTCAAACAAGGCAAACTCATGTTTTCAGCACTGTAGGTCATGGTTCTGATTGCAGTGATAGTTCCATTAGTGTCACTCGCAAGATCACACTGCCTTAAATCTGTTGGGTGCTACTATTTTCCTGACAATATCCAGGAATTGGATATCATACATTACACTACAAAACCAGCCTTTGTGAAAGTCTAGGACAATGCTTTCTGTAAACCTTCCAAGGAGCCACTGGCTTTTTCAAAGGAGGTAGAAAGTCAGAAAATGGGAAGTTATATGGTGCTGAACAGACATCCTTAGCCAGATTAGAGCGAAAGTGTTGCTGCACAACAGCAGATGAAGAGAAGCCTGCTGAGACTACATGACAAAGCTTTGTGCTGATCACCACACTTTCTGCTGGCAAATGGTTTCACCAGCCAAACACACTGCACCACAGAACACTGCCCTTGCAGGGCTGCAGCCACCTCAGTTTCCCAGCATACAGTCACCTTCAGGGAGAGCACCTGGCAGTAGTGACTGCTGACAGTGACATTACAACTGGTCATCTCAGTGTTAGCAAAGAAGCCAGGAACTTTAGGTCAGAATCTGCTGAGCTTTCTATTTCTCTCTGAAGGCACAATGGCTACGCTCACCTGAGCTACTGACATTACCATTTCTCTATCTCTTCCACTCACAGCAAATAGATATAGTTGCTGTTGAACGTGTTTCCAGATGTGGCTTGTGAACAAGTCTCCATGAATCTGAAGCTTTGAGAACTGAGTGAAAAACAAAACTTGTAGGTACTACACACTTAATGGACTCAGATTTGAATTGCTTTCATCTTACAAACTATTCAGCGGATTTACTTGTAAATACTCAGGGGGAGCACCCTTGCCTGTAGGAACAACACTGAATTTGCAGAGGGTGTGCTATATTTCTCATATTTCACTAGGAGGCTCAGATCATCATTTTAGGTACAATGTAAACTCTCTCTCCATGTGAAGCCCCAACCAAGATCTCCATCACATTAATGTTACCAATTGTGCATAGTGGTAGTAAAATGGTCTTTAATCTACTTAGAGCATGGGCCACCAACTGTGTCTGTAAATCATAGGCCATTTATCTTGTTCTTGACAGAACATGTAATGATAAAGACACACAGTCATATATAGAAGCTTAATTCATTCTGTAGAGAATCCAGTCAAGCAGTAAGAACAATATTGCAGTGACTGAGGACTTCACCAACACAAACCATTGGTCCTTACCACGATCTGTTCATTCAGTAAGGCCAGATTTAATTTTCACTCAAACAGCTGCTGTCTGACTGGATTTGGGGAGAAAGGTTTTATTCCACAACAGATCATTTTTGGTGCCAGCATACTGCCTCAGAGTGCTTCAAAGTGCACCTCTGTTTTTTCCATTGCATCTAAATGTAAATTTCTTTTTGAAGCATTTTAAAAAGTGAGATTAAGTGAGAGCCCCTCTGCAGCCTTAGGGGACTGTGTGGGACCATTTCTAGCAACATCAGAGTCTGTGACCTCAGAAGAATAATCTTCTTTTCTTTCTCCTGTTGCTTTTATTCAAACAAAATTAAAAGATTTGACCCCCTGAGAATGCAGTGATTCCACACACTTTGGCCCACATTGATTTATACCTTTGTTAATGCAATAAACACTTTTTTTCCTCTGTATGACTCTTTTGGCCCAATTTTCAGCTCTCACTTAGCTGTCCCAGTGTAGCCATCAATGACAAATGTTTTGAAAATTGGCCTAGAATTCCCCTCTGCCTCTTGCCTGGAGGGCAGACTTGTTCTGCTTGGTAAAATAAGAAAGACATGATGTACAATTGGCCTTACTTCTTTGTTGTGTCATTAAAACTAATTTGGAGATCACTTTGCACTCAAAGTCAGTAAATAATAGACTTCTAGTTCATTTGCTGTTCCAGCAGATAATGAAGTACATTTTTTTAACATGATGTGGATCCACCTGATAATTATTTTTCTTTTTTTTTTTAATAACATTAAAATCTAAATAAAGAAAACATGTTGCAGCTGACCCTAAACCACCTTTTGTTTCATCCTATATATATATATATATATATAAAGTGTTTCTTTTAAAACAGGCTAAATTAAACATTTACATGGGACATTTATAATGAAGGAACTAAAATGTTTTGATCAGAAAATGTCAAAAGGAGATGTTTTCTTTTTTTTTTTTTCATGAAGGGAGGGATTTGGGCAAAACAATTTTGTAAGTCTGACACTAATTTATACCTTTCAGTCACCCCAAGCCTACAATTGCCAGTGAAAAAAAACCAACTGTGTGAGAAGTTCACATGGCTCTATTTACACATCCATTCTGGCAGCAATTTTAACCCTGGATCCTCATCTTAGGCTCCTGTTATTCAAAAGATGTTAGCCATGACAGAAGAAACAATGATCCTGAAGCTCACCACAAAGACCCACAGTCTTTGCTAGTCTGAAGTCTAACCCTGTTCATAATTTATCTTACCCTCAAGCCCACTAATTTGTAAACTACAAAAACAAAGACGGTGCCCAAGAACTGTGCAAGAGATTCCAGCTCTCAGAGCACACAGGAGTTCACAGAGTCCCCTGAGATAGCCTGTGAACTCAGCAGCACAAGTTTAATGTTGCCCAATAGCTTTTACAACTTACTTTCATGATCTTTTTTCAATGGCAATATAATAAATAATGTCAGTTTGGGAGTTTTTCCTTGCCTTTTTTTTTTTTTTGGTTGTTGTTGCAACAGACAAAAAATCCACGATAAGCATCTCCTGTGGAGGAAAAATTAAGTAGAAAATGTATACAGAGAACACATATTAATTTCCAAATTTGTCTTAACAATGGGCTACAAATATTTTTTGGCCTGCCTGCAAGCATATGACTTTTAGCTGTGATCATGTCACCTTCTGTTAACAGAGCTGGATCTGTATTTTTAATGGACAAGTAATATAAATGTAGCTACAAAACCAGAACTCGTTTTTCCTTTTCACTAATCATACACTCCACTGTATTTCCAAGGGTGTTGTATTGTGGAAGAATCACCTGTCTGATGGAGGTATAAAGCAGCATTGAGAATCTCATAGCATTATCTTAAAGTGCTGCAGGAGCATGACATTCTACCCAGATTGTAACTCTGCCTCCTGAAAGTCTCTCTTATGGTTTGATTTCCTCCATATCCAGTATTTCCAGTAACTGAGTGCCAAAGAAATTTATTCAGCTGCTCTGCTCCTCACCAGAAGTGGCTGCATTCCCGCACCACAGCAAATAACCTCTCACCCATCACAGAGTACTGCTACAAAGCTTATGTAGGTAGAATTCAATAGAGTAACAGAGTATCTGTTTGGTCTGTAATTACTGTCGTGGAGGGGATTTCTCTATTCCTCCTCTGTTAGGAGGAGGTGAGAAATTAATTTGAGGCTGTATTTATTTTTTATAAAATTATTCATTAAAATTAATATTTACAAATTTGTACCACCCCCAACCACAATGAAATCAGGGTTTGTTTGCAAGTTTATGAAAACAGCTTGGGATATATTTACAGGGATTGATTATTAAATGGAAATATCAAATTATCAACAACTATAGACAGAGAGAAATTCCCTTAGGCTTAATGCCTCTTAACAACTCTAGTGTCTGCCCAGCAAGGGCTGAAACTGTGTGTGCTCTAAAAGTAGAGGTAACTTATATTACAAAGGAATTAAAGCTTGCTTAAATGTGTTGCTCTTAAGTATTAATCATCAATCACCCTCCTGGGATTTTGTCTCCGCGTATGCCCAGTATTTGTCGTCTTGGTAAAGCTGGAGTCTGTTCCGGCTTGCAAGGGATGATAAGGGTTTTCTCTAACCTTCTCTCCTGGGGTGAAGTGATCTCTACCTTGGAGCTGTTGCTTCTTCTGGATGCTGTGTCCAGGGATGATCAGCTGGCAGGATTTCCCCAGTGCAGGAGAAGGATCTGTCAGTGTAGCTTCTAACACAGTCAGTCTCACAGCTAGCAGGCTGTGTTTGTAGGTTTGCAGGCTGAAGGTCTGCTGGGCCTGGATCTTTCCAGACTTACAGAACAGCTGGCAAGCAGGGTCTATGCTGAGCTTCAGGGAGACTTATGCTCCATAGATAAATGCAAGGTGGCAAGCCAGTATGTACGGCTGCTCTAGGCTGAGGCAGGGGCTCTCAGCTCCCCATATACGTATGAAGTGCAGGCGTGCAGGCGCTCTGCTTCTCAAAGGGCTTGCAGACAGCTTAACTGTGCCTTGAGATCAATGTGAGAGATCTGAGCCTCAGTAATGCTTGCAAGTGAGTAAGGCCTGATCCTGTGTCTAGGCCATGCAAGCAGGTCAGGGCAGCAGGGTGCTGCTATCAGAGCTGAGCTTGAGCCTCGAAGTCTGAATGCTCTGAATGCTCTGAACTTCTGAACAGTCTGAACCTCTGACCACGTGGTGCTGCTATGACCCCTCTTTATGGACTCTGGCCAAGATTCGTGGCTCATTTGGACATCTAAAGTAACCAATCAGGTTGGCAGTAAGCCAAACCTTACCTTAATAGGCAGTAGCAGTTTGCCTGGACCCTCCCAATAGGGGATTACCTGGGCGGACCCCCAGGGTACACGGACTGGGTGTGTGTGTGTTACACAACCTGTTTACTGCCTTGTGGGTCCTGGCAGAAAAACATGTCCAGACATGTAGAGGCATAGAGAAGCCTCAGTTTTGGCTGCCCCTCCACCACAATTACCTACTGGGCTGCATCAAAAGCGTGGCCAGCAGGCAAGGGAGGGGATTCTCCCCCTTTAATCTGCTCTTGTCAGATCCCACCTGGAGTGCTGTGTACAGTTCTGGAGCCCCCAACACAAGAAGGACATCAAACTGTTGGAGTGAGTCCAGAGGAGGGCCAGAAAGATGATCAGAGGGCTGGAGCAGCTCTGCTATGAGGACAGGCTATGAGAGTTGGGGCTTTTCAGCCTGCAGAAGAGAAGGCTTTGAGGAGACCTTGTAGTGGCCTTCCAGTATCTGAAGGGGGCCTGCAGGAGGGCTGGGGAGAGACTATTTACAAGGTCTTATAATGACAGGATGAGGAGTAATGGGTTTAAACTTGAAGAGGGGAGATTTAGACTAGATGTTAGGAAGAAGTTCTTTACAGTGAGGGTGGCGAAACACTGGAATGGGTTGCCCAGGGAGGTTGTGGCTGCTCCCTCCCTAAAGCTGTTCAAGGCCAGGTTGGATAAGGCCTTGAGTGACCTGTTCTAGTGAGAGGTGTCCTTGCCTATGGAACTAGATGACCTTTGAGGTGTCTTTCAACCTAAACCATTCTATGATTCTATGATATTGCTAAATATTTGGCCACAGCTGGAATTTAGCAGCTGGACAGATTCTAGATAAAGGGGAACTCCAGAAAAGTATCATAAACATTTTGTTCCAACAACAGCATTCCATCAAAATTTCCAGCTTGCAAACAAGTCTGAGGCAACTAAATAGCACAAAATACAGATGCTGCTGACTCTTGTGCTGCAAGGAACAGTGCTGGAATTGCAAAAGATTGGAGGTTGAAGAGAAATCAAATGGGAAAGAGGGGGGGATAAAGCTCATACAGTTAAGCAGCACTGGAAATTAACTGATGCCACCTAGTAAAAAAAAAAAAAGAGCAAGAGTAAATAAAGAAAATAAGCTCATTGGAAAAAGTAAAGACATAAAAATAAGACACAAATCAAATCTATCAAATGAATGAGTTATTCACTTGACAGGGTGGGTTCTGGATCGTAAAGAATGTGTACAGAACATGCACCTTTAGGTCCTACTAACTTCAGTAGAACTATGCTTGTTCTTAAATGTAAGCATTTGATTAAGCTGCTAAGACAAAGGCACGATGAACAATCCTTGTCTACAGCAAACCATGGCTCTCTGTCATGAAATCTGGTATCAGACAAACAACTCCAGTTAAAGCAAAAATTCAATGATCAACTTTGCAGCACTTTCTGATGAAAAGAAACCAGAATCATAGTTTACTAATGAACTGTGTAGCTTTCAAAGAACTTTACAAAATACTGGTAAATTAAAACCCCCACAGTGCCACCACAGAATAGGTAATTTTGTGATGGTTTAGGGAAGGGAGAGGAAAAAAAAGAAAGTTTGGGTTAACCAGTCCCACTCAGTGACCTCAGCTGGAGGCACCTTCCTTGCCTGCAGGGCCAGGATTAAGCAAGGACCCAAGTTCCATTTTCCCACACTGAAAGGGAATTTAAAATATGTCAACAATATCCAAGGAAATCAGGGGAAGAGAAAAGAGAAAAAATTTTGATCTGGAGTGGCTGCCTGCACGAATGGGACTAAAAGCCCCAAGAGGCTGCGATGTGTCCAGCATGCTGCTGAGCCTGGGCTGCTCCATTCCTTCTCAACCATTTCCCTTTCCTGAAGAACACCTAAGAAGTATTTCATCAAAGTCCAGTTGGTGCCCAAATCCATGTTTAGCATCTGCGTGCTGGTGTCAACAAGGAAGTCCTTGTAAAACAGAGCTAAGCCACGTAGAAAATATTTGCAGATAACTTTAACTTTTCCTGCTCACCAAAAAAAAAACTGTCAGAAAGTTGCAACTTTTAATGGAGCATTTGTAAATCTAGAGAAACTGCCTCTCACAAGCAAGGCATGGTAATAACAGGCAAGGGCTCTTTCACCTGGACTCATCTGCCATAGGCAGAGTTCCTTCTAAAAATGGATTTCAAAACTGCTGTCACCGACGGTAGTGTGCGAAGCAGAAATAGCCCAGCCTGTCCATGGAGCTTGTCTCCAAGCCCTGAGCTGCTGGGGCTGGGAATAAGGCTTTAGGAGACTTTTGAATCCTTTTGTCCATTTCAATGGCAGACTCAAATAAAAGGCTAAGTGCTTGCCCTGGGTGTGAGACAGAAGTGGGGGAGTACACTTCCCAGTGCATTAGCCAAAGAGGCTTTTAGTGCAAGGATCCAGGCGTGAGTTCAATCAGTGACACTTGCAAGACATTAAACTATGAGGAGGGGGAGAAAGGCAGCGAATAAACTGTCTGTGAATGTTTGAGTATAAAGTGTTGTCTTGATCATGTGTCTAGGAGAGGGAGTCACCACGTTTTCTTGAAGTACAGACCATGCCTGCATTGTCTATGGTGGTGCACAGACCCAGTACAGAGGTGTGAATGCCGGAGGCATGTTGAGAGCCAGACCTGTCCCGGGAGCTTTGACTGGCATGGAGACAAGCACATAGAAGAAACTGGCTCCCTCAAACCCTCAAAGCTCTGAATGGGTTGAAAGGCAGCAGGAAATCCTGCCCAATTCCTATGTTGGCAGGCTCTCAAGGAGGGAGACGTGGTGGTGGAGGCAATGGCCACAACACAAGCAGAGGAGGACCATGGGCAGATAGCAAGGACTGCCCGGGAAAAAGCTAACATGCATTTGGAAAGCACACAGAGGCCAGTGAGATGGAGGCCCCTGATGCATGTAAGATGTGCAGGTTGTGCAGTGGTTTTGGAAAGGTGCTAACCTATCTAAATAGAGGGCAGTGTTCTGATGCATAAAATGGGGTAGGATACTGTGTTAACAGCAAACTTGGTTTGCTGACAGCTGAGACCTGCTGTCAAGGTGCTCTTAGACAAGAGCTGATGGCCAGGGGTATGAAAAATCCAGTAGGAACATCAGGGTCTGTATCTTGACCCTGGTGGCAAATGTTAAGTACAGCAAAGATTTGGCTTAGCTGGAATAGCCTAGGGAAAATCTGGGCTGCAAGTCAGTCTGGTCATGATCAAGCTGTTGCTACTGACAGTGGACCTGAAGTGATTTCCCAGTGAATTCTTATCCCCTTTCCCAAAAAGCTGGGACGGTATCCACCCTAGTCATTGGACCAGGAGAGATGATCCCACACATGAAAGGCTAGGGTGTGCCACATAAGGATGAACAAACTCATCTCTTGTTTTTTAATTTGCCCCTCTAGGAGTTTTTCAGATTGAAGCAGGTGTGTAAATCCATCTCTGGCTACTTCCTGTTGTAAAAGTAACTAAAGGGCAAGCCATGGAGGGGATCCCAGAGAGGACCTGCAGTCGCTCTCCATGGATATCTTCAAGACACACCTGCTTTAGCAGAACGTTGAACTACATGATCTCTCCAGAGATCTTCCTGCCTAAATGATGTCCATTTGGGAAAATATTGAATGAGTGCCATAACATAAGATAAGACCAAAGCCAGCACACAATTTGGAGCACCAAGGTTTCTTCTATAACCTCAGATACTTGGAGGAAAAAAAAAAATAAAAGCCTTGAACTCCTGGAAGGGTGGAGGAGCCCAGCTAGAAGCCATGGCATGCTGTTGTCCGGCCTTCCCTTCCCTCCTGAACAGCTGCTAATGACTCACTCACCTCAGAAACTCTGCCAAGAGCCATAGGAGCCTTAGAGACTGGGGGAGAATTCCTTTCTCTTCTGCATCCAATAATATTTACTGAATAACAATGCTACCAGCTCTGAATCACTGCTCCTGTCAGCGGTCAAGTGGTGCATGAACATGCTCCTCCGCCCCTTCCAAAGTGACTTCTTTGGCACAATGCTGGTACTGAAGGGTTCAGTAATTGAACCCCATTTGTCAAAAGCCCATCAGGAGATTGAGTCTAGAGCTGAGTGACAGTTTCATTTCTGATACGGAGCATATGAGAAACTTGGCTGGGTTGAGGTTTGAACAGAAGCAAAACTGTCTTAGCTGTAAACAGAGGCCATGTGTCAGAAGGCATTTTGCTTGGACCTTGAACAGCAATATGTTGAATGTGCAGTGGCTTTTGTGATAGACCCACACTACCAGCATAGGAAAACAATCATCTGGCTCCAAGATAAATCACAAGCAGTGTATTACTATTGATTTATTTATATCTCAATGGAATAGTTGAGCTATAAATTCTGGTCGAATAAACACAAACTGTGCAGAATTTTGCATTGTTTGAACTTGTCAATGGCAGGTCTTCCTCGTGTTTTCGTTTTCATGTAAATCAAACTGTGAAATGTATGGATGCAATTTACTTCCAGTTACGTTTATTGGACTTGGGAATGACTTATTAACCAGGGGCTTTACTCAAATTCTCATTTGATTTCCGTGGATTTGACTGCCTAGCCTCTGTGGAGCTTTCATGGCTTGAGCACTGCAGACCCTAAATCTGATATAAGAGACAACAGTGGTTTTCTCACAGCACCCTTGTAGGGTCCTGGAGTGAGACTCTAATGGAAAATGTACATCCTGCAGAGCAAAGCGCTCAGAAGAAAGAGCTTGTGTCTGGGTGAAATCCCTGTTTGGCTGCCAAAACTTCCCTTCATTGCAGCAGGGCCAGGAGTTCAGGTTCTATGTGTAATTCAACTCTGTGGGGGGACTTACTCTGAGCAATACACTGTACGTCCCTCCCCCCACTATCAAGGAAAAGACTACAAGGATTCAAAAGAAGATAGTCTTTATACAATTTTGGAATAAGGGAAACAAACCATAATAACACTAACCAAATCCAGATCAGCTAGGACAAAAAAGGTCAGTCCCAGGATCTCATGTTCTGTAAAAGCAGTGGAGATGTTTACAGTCAAGGCAGCCCATGCCTTTCCATGCCATGGCTGATAAGACTCTCTTTTTAGAAAGGAACAGCCACAATTGTAGAGGTGGAAATGCAAGGGGAATGTAGGCTTTTCAGTCCTCTTTTGATGTCACCAACTGAAAAGTCCTGATCTGGCATATTGACAGTTTCTAACCTAATGACTCTCCTTGGACCCAACACATCACTGAGCCCCCTATGAGTCTTGGGGAAGTCCAAGTCAAATCCCGGCTATGATAAAGTCAGTAAGAGGCTTATCCTCACCCTAGAGCAGGCTTCCCCTTGTGACCCTGAGGAAACCACTCACTGCTGTGTACCTCAGTTTCTCCAGAGAATATAATGCTTTCCTGTCTGACAGAGGTGTCATGAGTACAGTCTCCTGGTGCCTGGGGACCACTAGCTGTGATGCTGATAAGAGGCACAGGAAAGTCTGTGTGGGTCACTGGACGCATTCCATTCTTATGACACTTGAATCCAAAAGAGCATTTAAATCATAACATCACCAGTTAAACTCAATCCTTAGTGAATGGCAGCCTGTAAATTTCTTAGCCTAAATTATTAAGAGAACATTGCATACTTTATAACTGCACATTTGAAAATACTCATGGGGTCATGCTCTCTTTTTAGCCCCAGCAACATAAAGTCGGAGTCATTGCCTGACTCCAAGGCAGTTACTCCAGATTTATTTCAGGGTAACTCTGACCAGGATCCTGGGTTTTGTTTATGGCTTTTCATTTGTATTTTGTGAAAACTTTATAAAAATCTTTTAAAACCAAAACTCCTGATTCCATAAACCTTGCATATGGGATCTTTAAACTCAACCAACTTATGAACTTAACCCTGCCTTGTCTTCATTTGCTTGGCCTTTTCAGCAGCCAGCACTCCTCAGCCATGTCTGTCTTTGCAGAGGTTAGAGAACTCTTAGGCAGACAACTCCTTCCCTTGCCTAAAACAATAACAAGAACATACAATAAAAATGAGCCACAGTGTCTTGAAATGAAAAAAAAATTTGCAGAAAATGAGACTAAACAGCTGATAGAATCCAACTGAAATGTCAGCAAAGCCTACTGATGTTGGGTAGGATGTGGCTTTAGGTAATGCTGGAACCTATTCCGAGGTGCTGGCACACAACTGGCAATATGTATTTAGAGTTTCTGTCAATGCACTGAAAAAATTACATGTCCTGTCCTAGATGTCATTCACTTTGAACTCCTCTTTGAATCTATTCTTGCCAGTAACAGTGACCCAGAGATTTTTAAGGCTTGGGACTTTATAATAATCTATTCTGCACTGCTCAAAGCTGCCCATAGGGTCTTTCAGAGTAGTTTCCACATTAGGCTCACCAACACGTGGCTGATAGAGGATCTGTCTAGTGTAAGATATCTGGTTCTGATTCAAACACCTCAAAGGGCAAAAAAATTCTAAGTTACTACATCACAGTTATGTTTCTGAACATCTCAGTACAATTCCATTGATTTCAGTGAAGTTCCTCCTGGGTAAGGGAAACTTTGAAGAATGGAAGGGTAGAAAAGATTGGTTTAAATTTAGCCCTGTAATAAGACTCTGCTAAAATGTTAAAACTGCATTAAAAAATTTAATTAGTTGAGAAACAAGCAAACAGATCTTTCCAGAGGCTTTGAAAAATCTTCATTATTTTTTCGGGAGATGTAGAAGAGTGAAGAATGAAAGGACTAATTAAAGGCCTGATCTGCATACCTGGAAGAAGAGTGACAACACATGCCAGGGAATTTAACATTAGATTGGGAAATTAAGGATTTTTTTTAATATCAAAAAGCTTAACTAAAGATAGTAGCTAAATGCAGAAATGGTGTGCAACACCATTTCTGTTTCTCAGTCAGCATCAATGGATAGGCATGGATCTTACACCACAAGAAAACCAACCACAAAAGCACTGGGTGCCACAGGAGAGCAGGTCCCTGCTTGGATATCAGGAGCTACTCTCCCCACAGGTGCTCACAAGGAGGTGCCAGGCTGACCTCCACAGTTCTCGAGAAGGCCATCCTCAGCTGACATTTCTGTTGCTGCTTGGGAATGCTCCAAGTAGCATGGACTGCCCAGTGAAGCTCTGACAGCTACAGCCAAAGGTCAAACAGCAAGAGTCATCTTCTCAATTTTGCAGACAGTAGAGCCTGCCCAGGAAACCAAGGTCTTGATCTCTCTGGGTGATGTAGGCAAGTGTTTCCTAAACATGCTGCAAGCTCCCTGGGGACAAGCCTATCACTTAGTTGTTCTCAAGAGAAGGTTTGGGACCCTCATCTACTTTTGCACCAGACAAGTACATACAAAATGGCTGGAGAACTGGAGAATTGCTTGTTCAGAATGTACATAACAACACAGAAACTCCATTATGGGAGAGTGCAGTGAAACCAATTAGGTTACAGATGTTGGCTTGGACATTGCTAATCACTTTCCTTAATGATCTAGAAATAAATACATGAAAAACTAGATCAGTTGTTAGGGTGGGACCATTTGAAAGAAATAGAATTGACTAGAGATAAAAGAGATGTCTAGCAAAAATGTAATTATTTGAGAAAAGACAGTGAAGTATCTCCTGAGACCATGAAGATCTTATATGTGTTCCATAGACTGGAGGAAGGCAGGAAAACAGAGCAATAGATAGGACAACAAGAAAGCAGAGGCTTTACTGGAGGACTTATATATCCAGAGAAGCTCACCCTGACCTCATCTCTGCTATGAGGACAGGCTACAAGAGTTGGGGCTCTTCAAGCCTGGGGAAGAGAAGGTTTGAGGAGACCTTATAGTGGCCTTCCAGTATCTGAAGGGGATCTACAAGAAGGCTGGAGCGGTCCTACTTGTCTATTTACAAGGTTTCGTATTGACAGGACAAGAGGTAATGGGTTTGAACTGGCAGAGGGGAGATTTAAACTAGATGCTCTTTACAGTGAGGGTGGTGAAACACTGGAATGGGCTGCCCAGGAAGGTTGTGGATGCTCCCTCCCCGGAGCTGTTCAAGGCCAGGTTGGATAAGGCCTTGAGCAACCTGTTCTAGTGTGAGGTGTCCCTGCCTATGACAGGGGGTTGGAACTGGATGGTCCTTGAGGTCACTTCCAACCTAAACCATTCTATGATTCTGTGATTCTAACGTTCTGTTTATTTGGCAAAAAATGACAAATGCAATGGCTGAAGGTGTAGCTGGAGGAGATATGAGACAGAAGAGAGATCACAGAATCACAGAACATTAGAGGTTGGAAGGGACTGGCAGAGATCATTGTGTCCAACCCTCCTGCCAAAGCAGGATCACCTAGAGTACTCCTTACAGGAATGCATCCAGGCGAATTTTGAAAGTCTCCAGAGAAGGAGACCCCACAACCTCTCTGGGCAGCCTGTTCCAGTGCTCTGCCACCCTCACTGTAGAGAAGTTTCTCCTCACGCTGAGGTGAAACCACCTATGTTCAAGTTTGTCCAAGATGATGATCCCCATGTGTAACAGTCACATGCAGGTTCACTACTGTCATTTTGTGAATCTTGCAGAAAAAGATGCTGAATGTTAAGGAAGGAAGCTGAAAGGAACCAATGAAATTAAGGGCTGGAAAAAACATTGTCCTTAAGTCTTGAGACATGTCACCAAAAAAGCAAACCCACAGGCTTCAGCACACAGATTTCATCAGCAAATATGCTCCTGTAGCAAGGCATCTAAAGAATTCCACTTAGCTTCTCAAAAATATTTAGTGCTGATTTTGGTTTGATGTCTCAGTATCTTCATATGGAGGATATATCAGTGTTGTGGAGGCAGGGAATTAATGTGGCCGAGCCAGGAATATATATAAAAATAGAGTTGTTTTATTTTCCTGAAAACCCACCCCCAAAACTATATACAGAAATTAATTTAGTTTTAATTAGCAGATTCAGTTTGATTGAGAAGATCTACAAGGATACCATAGGTAAATTTGACTATTTTGGAAGTCAGAAGTTGGAAAAGGCTAAAATATTAAATACAGTATTCCCCACTATTAATCAGGCTGAGCTAAAAGTTTACTCTCAGGTGAGTCAGGCTGGCTGAGAGAAAGGCTGGTCCAGATGCTTGTCCCCTCACTCTCTTTCAAAAGACCTTCGAGGCTCGTTAAGGTCTATCAAGCTGCATAAAGGGGGTGCTTATGGTGGGAAGCCATCCAAAGCAGGGACGGTCCTGTCCCTCAGGAGCTTGTCCTTCAGAGCAACAGGGGACTCTTTCTGCAGGAACTATCCAGGCAGGGGAGAACTCTAAGGCAGGAACCCCAAGGCAGGAAGTCCCCCTATATTTATACTCTCCCTAGACAAAGAGCAGAGTAACACTGCCTGGGTGCGAAGACCACAGCCAATCCCCAGCCCGATTCCAGCGCGGGCATTGCACAGGCACCCCTCCTGCTGGAAGGGCTCTTTGCTCCCCCACTTCACACCTGCAGGGCAGGGGGGAGAAACAGGTTTTTCAAGCCTTTTCCTCTCCCATTCAAACCACAGAGGGAGAGGAATTTTGGAATATAGAGGACTCCAGGACAGTCACTCACTAACAGATTCTTTGAGTCTAGAATGGAAGAGAGTAACACAAAGTGGTAAATCAGAGCTATAACATTTCTACTTAGGAAAGTAGCCACAGTTTTTCTTTAATCCATGTCTGCCATTAGACATTGAAGAAAAAGGTCTAAAAAATTAGAGAATGTCTCCATCTCTTGAATTACTCAGATCACAGCTGAAGTCCACCCTGGAAGAGACACATTTTGCAAGTAGCTTTGCAAAATGAAGTGACTAAGATGCTACAAAATCATATTTGAGGACTCCCTCACAGGTTTGGCAGTGTTGCCGTAATAGTAATGAGCTAAAGGCAATGGAGTGGTTTTGAGCCTTTGACAGGCAAGAGAGGGCAGTGAAGCTGACCAGCCAGTGAGGTCAAGATTTCCCCAAAAGCATAGCTGTCCGAGCAACCACCTTAATGCTATCATAACACTTGGTGCCATGGTCTAGCCTTGAGCTCTATGGTAAAGGGTTGGACTTGATGATCTGTGAGGTCTCTTCCAACCCTGATGATACTGTGATACTGTGATACTGTGATAATGCTCCTCTCCTAAGACTTCTGGAAAGTCAGTGTTGAGCTAAAGTAAACCAAGAAACAAATAATTTCTTCTCCAGACTATGGTTTATGATCTGAGTTTAAAACAATCAGTGCAGCACACAGGTGGCAGAGGGAAGCATTCTAGCCCACGGCAGGAGGAATAGACGAGAACAGCCAAAATAAGCATTTCTGTCCCAGATGACATCTGTGGGGAATGGAAGGGTCTTTCACTGTGTGCGACATACATATACGGTTTATACAAAGGGATCCCTAAACACTTCAGTATTCATTATTTTTAAAAGAGGCTGGATGTTGCAATGGGGAGGGAATATGCTTTCATATCTTGAGAACATTGCTGCTTTGTATGACACCATTGTTTTAACTACTCATATATTTTCTCTTGTCTAGTGGAACAGTAAAAAAAAGAGAGAGAAGCATTTCTTTACCAGCAAATTCTCATTATTTTTCTAGGAAATTAGAGAAGAATAACATTTCTTACTCATATTTTCTGAGAGCCTCCATCCATGATATTTTTTGAGGAAACATCTACTATTTTTTCCTAAACAGTGGTTCATGTACATGTAATCTTCAGCTGAATCTGTAACGGTCTTACAGAACTGCTGAATGACATGGTCCAGACCTTAAGACTTACCTAACTCAGGCACATTGCAGATTGAATATATATATATATATGTGTGTATATATATATATATATATATATATATATATATATGGAATTTATTTTGTACATGCAAATTAGGAATATAATGAAAACATTTCAAATTATGAGGCTGGAAGACCATTTTTACAGATGGATTTTCTGCCAGCAGGCAATTTGTTCTCCTCATATAAACACCAGGAAAATTTGAGCATCTGCTCCTAATTAGTTCCCTTGCACAAGTTACTGATGCACATAACTCACACTTCCCCGTGCTCATTGCTGAGTTCTCAAATGATTAGTTTGTTTGCACACTGCTCTTGGAATTACAAAAGCCAAAGTCCTGGAATCACAGCTGTTCTCCCCACACCAGAAATCAAACCCAGTTTTATTGGAATGATGAAAATTACCAAGATCAGATGACCCTGGGAAGCTAGCACAAGTTAATTGGGCCCCAGCTGACCCTAATGTAACCACATGAATTTGCAAAAAAATCTGGCCAGCATTTGATTAATTTATTTACACAACATGATGTTAAAATTACTTTTCTATGATAAAGTAGTTCCTCTTATCCAGAAAATAGCTTGTTTCAATTGTATGCCTCAAGATATCATGGCTTTCCCCACCAGAGATTAGACAAAGCCGTAATATATCTTTCAGATTACCTTCAATTCCTACCCTGCTCTGCAATCTAACTCCTGAGTTTTAGGTCCAGAACAAATTAAGTTTTAGTTCTGGCCATGGTATAAAACTCTGTCGTGCTCAAGTAATATGGAGAATCAACAGACCCATCCAGTAATTCCTTCTCTGCAGCTGATTAGAGCACTGTATGGCTTAAACCTTTCCAGAAACTCTCATTCATACTCATCCTTCAAGTCTTTAATGACATCATCAAAGCTTTAGCATTCCATAAAGGCTTCCAGAGATGTTAGCTCTGGAAAGAATTTTCCTCAAGCTTTTTATTCAAATAGAAGAAGAAATTATTAGGTTGAATTGGAGAGAAGAGAAAATGTAGCCTCTCAAGCCTCTCTATATTTTAGGATCTGACAGAGTATTTCATGTGCCTCATATCAGTAGAGATTCAGTTAACAGCAGTGTAGTGAAGTTCAAAAACCTTCCTATCTGGAAGATACAATCATTCACCATATATGATTATATTGATACCAACATAATCAAACTTTACTTACTAAAGATCTAAACCAATTATTTTTCCTTATGTGTGATATCATTTGACTTTATTGTTCATAAAGTAATAAAAAGGAGAGCATTAAGAAAAACTCTTGCTTTGGTTTCTTGGTGGTGGTGGTTTTGGAGAGTTGTTGCTTGTGTTTTTTCAGTGACTTTATGTTTTCACATCAATTAAAGTGGCCACATTTGTATATATATATATACATTCAAACCGTGATTCAAAGATCTTACAAGTATGTGGAGCTTTTAATTATACCTGGGATGATGCCTAGGGTGGAGCATCATTCCCCAAGCTACGCCAGGGGAAATTTAGGCTTGAGGTGAGGAGAAAGTTCTTCACTGAGAGAGTCATTGGATACTGGAATGGGCTGCCCGGGGAGGTGGTGGAGTCGCTGTCCCTGGAGCTGTTCAAGGCAGGATTGGACGTGGCACTTGGTGCCATGGTCTAGCCTTGAGCTCTGTGGTAAAGGGTTGGACTTGATGATCTATGAGGTCTCTTCCAACCTTGGCGATACTGTGATACTGTGATACCTATCTCAGGGATTTTTTTTGTTCTTTTTTTTGCAGTAGTCAAAACACTTAAGTATCATTAACCCCATTTTAAAACCAGGCAATGGTCCCAGGAATGGAAAAATGGAAGATATTTACCTGGCATCACCAAGCATACTGTTACTGAATCCCAGTTATGCACAGCCTGCTCCAGTTCTCCATTCACAGAAAGTACTGCTCTTTCTCCAAACACATAATCACCTACATGCTTAAGGATGTGTTTGCAAAAAGATGTTTTCTTACTCTTACCCAAACACTTGAATGCAGATAACATTAGTTATGCTGAATTAAAAAAAAAAAAAAATTTTAAAAAAACAAACAAAAAAAAAAAAAAAAAAAAAAAAAAAACAGAAATTAAATGGTTCACCAGAATCAATTTCCTTTAGATTTGTGTCTGATGGATGAATGATTGATACCTAACTTTTTATTGCAACTGGGACGTCTGCAAAGGGTTTTCCCCCATATGGATTCTCTCATGTCTAATAATATGCACTCCTGTTCTGTTCTTTTTCCTACTGTCAGGTCCTCACAACACATTTTTTTCCCACCTGGCCATCTGCTTTTAGAAGCTTAACTTATCTTAGACATCTTTACTCCTATGACAAATCTGGTGGAAGTCACCCAATGAATTCAGAAGGTGCCAGAGACACATAAAGACATACACAAGATCCTCTCTTCTGCAAGAAATCAGGACCCATTTCCCTAGATCCATCTGAAATGCATTAAAAATTATACAGAAACATACTTGTCTTCTACAATTATTAAATCACTCTAATGATTACCTGTAAGTTGGTGTGACTGCTGTTTCAGTTTAAAAGACTCCACCATCTTCTGCTGTTTACTAGCATCTTGAGTTGCCAACCCTGGAGGTGTTTAAAAGGAAACTGGATGAGGCACTTAGTGCCATGGCTTAGTTGATTGGAAGGGTCAAGTGATGAGTTGGACTCAATGATCTCTCAAAGATCTTTTCCAATCTGGCTATTTCTATGATTCTGTGATTTGAGCCCATTAACATACCTGCTTAATATCGATGTCAACTTCATTGACATCACAGCAGTCATATATAGTACATGAACAGAGAATCAGTCCCATTTGCTTTAATTAACAGAGACAGTAGGACAGTGACTGCAGTGTGCAGAGATCTGCTAAATATTTGCATTAGGAAAGAAAATGTACTATTCTTTCCCCTTGACAGACCAGGGCAAAGACCACCAAGTTTGTTTTTCAAAGATCTAAATAGTCTTGTGCTATTTATTTTCACAGTAATGATTTTCACCCTTTCTGTGTGGTCAAGTCTTCCTGATTATGAAAAGAAGTGGTTCTGATAGAAACATGGTTCTACAGCAGCTCCTTACATGTTATTTGATCGTGAAATCCAAGGGGCCACACTGCAAACACCCTCACAAAAGATCAGAATTTCAGAATTCATGTTCAGTTTTGAGCTATGCAGCAAATAAAAGTGTTGGGATGTAATCTAGACTGTGTGTGTTACAGATTAGTGGAAGTTTCTATTACAAAGACCTAATTTAAAAACATCAATTGAGCTGATCACAATATACTTTGCATGAAATACTTCTGGTTTAAAGACTTTTGGCCAAACATGCACTCCTGATAAATTGGGGGCCTGCTCAGTGAAATGCATCCTTGCACCAATTTCACAGTTAGGTATCTAGCAAAAATAATAGAAGCTGTCAACTTTGGTGAGCAGATTCTCCAGATCACTGAAAATATCTCTGTATTTGGGTTTTGGCTTAATTCAAACCTGTATATATCTATATATGTGTGTGTATGTATGTATACATATATACACACACACATGCACACACACACAATTTGACAAACTGGAAAACAGGTTTTGTTCATCTCTCGTGCCCACTTTCACCGTGGGCTGGCCAACTCTTGGTTTAAAAGTTTCTCATCACAGTCAATGCTAATGTATCTATTTACCTCTTTCAGAGAAAATAAATCATTTGCTGCTGCAAGCTGTTATTCCACAGCCAAGAAATCCCCCCCACATTCTTACTTGGTTTTCACACAGTGCTTACTCAGGCAAAGGTCCCATTGACTTTCAGTAGGTGACTGGTACACAAGTAGAAACTTCAAAATTTGGCCGACATATGTTTTGCAAGTAAATGCTAAGGGGAAAGCAATCTGATCTCATTTCAAAGCCTGGCAGAACACAATATAGTATAATCACTAAAAAATCTAAGACAGAATTTCATCAAGCGAAAACAAACACTGTTCAGAAACTCAGCAGGAGACAGGCAGTCCTGAGCCTACAGTAATTGCAACGTTGAGAATAGGAGTAAATTCCCTGAAGATGCTCCATACAGTAGCAAACCATCTGTCTAAACACTTGCAGAAAAGGCTCATGTTTGAAAACCCTGAATCTTGCCAAGGCCTTTGCCATTGGCTTTGGAAGTGTAATGACATGGGATATTCACAGATGTTCTTTCTGAATGTCTCCCACTCCCTGTAAGCAGATGGATCTTGAAGACTGCAAAGTGAACTACCAGGAAAGACAACAAAACCTTTTTCCGCCTCCTGTTGCCTTTTTCTAAAGTAGGGACTGAGGCATCAAAAATCAGATAGCATTTTTGTACTGGCAGGCAATGGTATGGAAAATGTTTCCTTCAAAGATTTAACATGACTGCAACTGACCCCCACATAGAATTTCACCCAGGCACTCTTACATATGGTGCCGGACCACCAACCCTAGCCTTCAGAACAAACATCTGTGATTCTCAGCAACTCCAGAGAATATTTTCTAATGTATCCTGGGAAAATTATGACAGCTGTTGAGACCTCGCAAACACTGAGCTCTGGGTTTTCACAGAGCAAGTACAATTCGTCACTAATATATCTGAACACTCCAGCCCGCAGCAGGGTCTTTAGTGAATGACTCAAGTTTGTAAAGCAGACAAGAATTCATATTACGGTATAACAGCAATGACATTTGAAGTTAAGGGTCAGCTGCCAGTTCTCTTGTGAGCTCCATTTTTCAGGGCTGTAGAACTTCAATAACTACACAGAACATCAAGTTGACAGTCTCAATGATTTTTCAAACAAAGGATTAACTTCCTTAAGTTGATTTCAATGTTTTAAAGGTTTAATGGGACTTTTAGGAGATGTGAAAGGAAAGCCCATTGAGAGGCATACAAGCTGGAATCTGCTTGTCGATGTACTCAGCACAGTGTGTTCAGCACCAGAGGAGGCTTACTCTGGGCTTCACCACAGAAAAGAAAAGGTCTAAAGCAGGCTCATTCCTACAGTGTCTTGCAAGTGGTCCTCATAACCATAGGTGAAGATTGACCCTACAAGATTCTCATGGTGCAGAAAATCTGAACATGCAGTCAGCTTTCTTCTCCACATCCAGCTGAACTCTGGGTTGAGTTTCAATGCCAACCTGCCTGCACCTGCTTGTGCAGAGTTTCTTTGGTGGCCAGCATCACAAACGCTGTGTTGTACTGTTGTGCTGTAGCTCAGCTACCACAGCACACTACTTTTTGAGCTGTGCCACTCAATGTTTAACTTCCTCAACAAAACAAAGCTGTTGACAAATATGGACACCTTGGCTTGGGAAGAAAATCCTAACATATTTGCACTTCATCCCAGGCATGTGAGAAAGGAAAGGAGGACTTCTGCCACTTGGCTCCCTCCTATTGTCTTCTGGCTCCTGTCTAACTAAACCTGCTCTGAGACTCACCTCATCCTCTGCTTGCTGCAGTCCAGTTGTTCTGTTCAAAACTAGCCATATGGCACCTATATATCAGTAATTGGTGGAGACAAATCTTCCAAGCATGAGCATCTGTGTTTCATAAAGGAACATGAGGATCTGATAGACCCAGTCTGCAGGACCTCCCAGAGAACTGACAAAAACTATCTCAGCTCAGGGCTTCTAAGTAACTGCAGCACAGCATTTTCCCCATCTGACAACAGGTAGATGTCACAGCTGCTTTATGACCCTCTCAATGTAGTATCTCACTACCTCCCAGTTTTTATTAATTGTCCCTTCAAACACTGCTTTGAGGCAAGGAAACCTTTTACATCCCTTTTCCAGGACAGGTATGATGGCTAGAAAGTACCAGGAGCCCAAAGATGCATACACACATCTGTCACTTAGCTGCCTGACTCAGCACTAGGAAGAAGCATTTGCCACATAGAATCACAGAATCATGGCATCTGCCATATGGTGGCCACAGAAAGACTGCAAGTTACCTCACATACACAGGGAACCTTGGCCAAGGCACCATAGCTCTCTTGGAAGGCACAGAGCAGAGCAGGAATCTGGACCCTGGCTTCTTTGCTGTAATTACTCTCTCTATAAGATACAGAGAATCACAGAGTCATGTAATGACACACTTTCAGAGGTCTCTTTCTTCCACTATGTGGCTGGGGTTTTGTTGGTTTGTTTGTTGTTGGGTTTTTTTTCTTCCAGCCACCATAAAAAAAAAAATCATACAGTGTTAGGAGTTGGAGAGGATCTCCAGAGATCATCTAGTGCAACCATCTGCTGAAGCAGGTATGCCTAGATCAGGTTGCACAGGAAGGCATCCAGGCAGATTTTGAAAGCCTCCAGAGAAGGAGATTTCACAGCTTCTCTGGGCAACCTGGTCCAGCACTTTGTCACCCTCAAAGTAAAGAAGTTTTTTCCTGAAATTCAAGTGAAATTTCCTGTCCTCTAGTTTGTATCTGCTGGCTGTTTTCCCATCACTAGGCACCACTAAAAAGAGCCTAGCCCCATCCTCATGACCTCCATCATTTAGATATTTATATGCATTGATAAGATCCCCTCTCATTCTTCTCTTTCCCATGCTAAAGAGCCCATGCCTCAGCCTCTCCTTGTAAAAGGTGCTCCAGTTCCATAACCGTCTTTGTGACACTCCATTGGACTTTTTCCAGTAGTTCAGCTGTCCCTCTTGAACTCGGGAGCTGAGAATTGGACACAATACTCCAGGTGTGGCCTCACCAGGGCAGAGTAGAGGGGGAAGAGAACCTCCCTCAACCTGCTGAACACATTCTTCTTAATGCTCCCCAGGATACCATTGGGCTTCTTGGCCACGAGGGCACATTTCTGGCTTCTAGTGAATTTGTTGTCCATCAGCACTTCCAGGTCCTCCACAGAACTGCTTTCCAGCAGGTCAAGCCTTGACATTTACTAATGCATGGGATTATTCTGCCCTAGATGCAGGATTCTGCATTTGCCCTTGTTGAACTTCAAGAGTTTCACCTGTGCACAGCTCTCCAGTTTGTCAAGGTCTTGCTGAATTGCAGCACAGATATTTGATGTGTCAGTCACTTCTCCCGATTTTGTCTCATCAGCAAACTCATCAAGAGTGCACACTGCTCTTTCAACAAGGTTGCTGAAGACCTATGTTGAAGAACACTGGATCTAATACTGATCCCTGAGGAATGCCACTAGCCACTGGCCTCCAACTGGACACTATATCATTGATCACAACCCTCTGACCTCTGACATTCAGCCAGTTCTGAATCCACCTCACTGTCCACATATTTAGTTCACACTTTCTAAGATTATCAAAGAAGAAAAGAGCAGGAGGGGATGAAGAAGAGGATGAAAAATGTGAGAGAAAAGCAGGGAACCTAAGGAAAACAGAAATTTCAAGCTACCTTATTTCTAGATAGTGTTAACTGAGGAGTTCTAGAAGATCAAAACTTATAAAACCTTGGGAAAAAAAATAACACCAGCACACTAATATTTTCATTACATCAACCTTTGGGCTAAAAAAAAAGTGAGAAAGAAAACTGTGACCAGCTCCCACCAAGAGCCTTTAAAAATTTCTCATGACAAGGATTACAGCACATTTATGAGGTGGCCATTCCACATGCATTGGCTCTTTATGTTGGTAATAATAAAAAAGAGGTGCTGCTACACTAATGTAATATTCCTGATGAGAATGCTGAGATAAGGTTACTTCCAGTCAGGTTCTTCTCAAATAAATTTTACAAGGTATGCTCGCTCCTTTTACACCAAACTGCATGATCTGCTTTATGTCTGCAATGGAAAGCACAGTTATTAAAAATCTTCTTTACCCTTGTTTTTATTTAACGTAATATAAGAATCAGTAGCATGGAAAATAAGGACCCAGGTTACATGCCAGGAGCCTTGGAATATAAAACCTTGCTGTGGACTGATAATATCTTACTGATTCTTACCAGTCTCCAAGACTCTGTCCACGAACCTTCTGCAAAATAAACTTTAAGAAATAAAAACACTCTTCTCAGAAGTCCAGTCCCTTCCTGTGGTGAACACTGCTTTTGTGATAACCAAAGGAATTCTATATTTAGGGACAGCACTTGTTCTTGACCTTCAGAGGACTGTTTCCTTTGACACACGCTGAAAAGAAAAGGGATAAAAGTCCCCTTTGGGATTTCAGTTCAGATCCTACAGTCCTAATATGAAATTTAAACTGCCCCAAGCTGCTAGTGTTGTAATGCCACCCGCTAAGTATAAAGCAGAAAAGGAAAAGTCCAGAAGACAATACTTCATTAGATGGAAATTCTTCGAATCCTAAAGCCATATGGGACATTAAAAACTCCCACCAAATCCCTTCCATATCAGTGGAATTCAATTGTTGTGCAAAAGTGATACTTGGAAGATGAAACAAATTCTGATTTTTCTGCATTTGTGAGAGTTGACTGAGATTCATCTGCAACTGGAAAAATAGCTTTTATTTTAGAGCAGTTATATAAGCCAGGACACAAAATCTCTTTTAATCATTTAATCAGGAGCTTTCTCAGTAAATTAGGCTCTGTGGTCTCCTCCAGTTCACCAAGATCAGTGTTTCCCAGTCATAAAAGATCCTTTAAGACCTTTGGCAATTCCTGCATTTTAACAGTAAAGTTTAACAAATAGCTCTAGTTTGTGAACATTCCTACACCAGTACATTACGGGTGTACATTATGCCCTGCTGATAGTCATCTTAGTGGTTTTTGTCCTCTGAAGAAGAGCAGCTCCAATGACCCCATCAAAAGTCTGTAACACACAACTCTGCAGGTGCAAGGAGTGAATTACCCCACAGATATACAGAAGAGGTAGTTCATACAGAATTAAAGTTGCCTAAGTTGTTAGACAATCAATTATGAAACACTAACGAATCTAGAAGCCTTAGTCCTGGAAAGTTTATGTGCATGTTTCCTACCACCATCTCAAGTTCAAGAGCCTCTTCTGCTGCGTTGATAAAAGGATGTGATCCCAAGCTCCCAGATTAACTTCTGTTCCAGAAAGGCTTTCTTGAAAAATAATTTATTTAGTCCCTTGTCATCCTCAAAGGCGGATGTGTTTTGGTTTTGGTTTGTTCTTTTACATTATACAAGCTTTTCACAGGACACAGAGACTGTTTACCACTCAGACAACAGAAGCCACAAGTAGGTGAAATACCACAGTAACAGACTGACTTCCCTGGCAATGTGAGTGGCCCATTCTTTACCACAAAAGGCATTAAAATGGCACATTTTATGAAACTTTCAGAGCACCTCTCGAGCACTTTGGGAGGGAGTGTGCTGCAAGTTTTGTTTCCATTTATCTGGAACAGCTCACTCAGAGGAATTGCATGCTGTGCTTGTTGGCCTCCTTCCATTCAAGGTTATGAATCAGAGCTGTGTTAACGAACCCAGAGAAATCTCCTTCACGCTGAGCACAGCAGAAGGCCAACCAAGATTTAATTGTCCTTGCTATTACTCTCCTCTGCTAGGGTCAAGGTGGAAGCTTGAAGCCCTGGGTGGCATGACTATTTCCATAAGACATTCCCCATTGCACAGAACCCATGTCCAGCATGAAGGCAGAATGGAGCATGACCAACAAGTAGGAAGCAAGATCCCTGCTTGCCATCACCTTGACTTTTCGATGTGCTGCAGACAGACCTTATTCATCCATTATATTGCACCCTGTGGACTTGCATACACCTACCACCATTGTACCATCTGGTAATGATTTTCTGCAAACAGCAACGTCATATGTTCTTGCTGGGAGTTTGCATGAACTACATGGCTTTTGCTACTCCTCATCCAAGAAATACCTTCTCTTTGGTAAGATCCATGGACCAAATCTTGATGTCGATGTTCGGTTCTTTTTTGTTGTGCAGAACTCTTAACTAGCCATGGTAAGCATCTGCCTCAGCCAAGATGAAGTAAAACACAATCGCCAGACCCTTTCAAATTGCACAGTAAAGAGCTCATATTTCACATCAAAATTCTTTCTAGCAGTTTTTCTTCAAACATGAAGGGATGATATGCAAATAACTGCATGGGTAAATTGTTCCCTCTGCCAAATTGCGCATTTCAGGAGACTGCATAATCATGCTTTGGTTTTTGTGGTCCTTACCCAGTGGGAGGTATCAGGCTCAGTTTCCCATCACCTCAGGCTGGGCTGTGAGTGAGCAGGAAGTGCCATGGCTGTCCAAAGCTTTCATTCTACTCTAACCACCTCTAACACAAAACCAGCATTCATGTTGCAATCGTACAGCTGGTGATACAGCAAGTGAGGCTGAGGAAGAGACAGGTACAGAAAACTCACTTCCATGTCATGGAGCAGAGGTCAGTCATGAGGAGCAGTGAGAATAATGATCCATGTTCAAGCAACTAGAGGTATTTAACCCTTGGCTAATCTAACCAAAGGACTTGTGTGTCTTCTGGCTCTCAAATTCTTTGAATCAGTACACACTATCTTTCCTTTTAAAAAGATGTTCTTTGTTTTTCCCACAACTCGGACCTCAAAAATGAATCATAGGGTAACCCAGATGTATGCTACACAGAATGTTCACTCAGACAACAATAAAAATCCCTATGGCCTTAAAGGCAATGAATCAGTCCTGAACTTACACCTGTGTTGTTTCACAGTATCACAGTTTCACAGTATCACCAAGGTTGGAAGAGACCTCACAGATCATCAAGTCCAACCCTTTACCACAGAGCTCAAGGCTAGACCATGGCACCAAGTGCCACATCCAACCTTGCCTTGAACGTCCCCAGGGACGGAGACTCCACCACCTCCCCGGGCAGCCCATTCCAGTGTCCAATGACTCTCTCAGGGAAGAACTTTCTCCTCACCTCAAGCCGAAATTTCCCCTGGCACAGCCTGAGGCTGTGTCCTCTTGTTCTGGTGCTGGCCACCTGAGAGAAGAGAGAAACCTCCCCCTGGCCACAACCACCCCTCAGGTAGTTGTGGACAGCAATAAGGTCACCCCTGAGCCTCCTCTTCTCCAGGCTAAACAATCCCAGCTCCCTCAGCCTCTCCTCGTAGGGCTGTGCTCAAGGCCTCTCACCAGCCTCGTTGCCCTTCTCTGGACACGCTCAAACATCTCAATGTCCCTTCTAAACTTGGGGGCCCAGAACTGAACACAGTACTCAAGGTGTGGTCTAACCAGTGCAGACTACAGGGGCAGAATGACCTCCCTGCTCCTGCTGACCACACCATTCCTGATGCAGGCCAGGATGCCACTGGCTCTCTTGACCACCTGGGCACACTGCTGGCTCATGTTCAGGCGGGTATCAGAGCCAAAGGCAAACCACTTGCACAGCTCCAACCTATTTTAGCAGAGTTAGGCCTGTTTACATCACAGGCCTGAATCCTATGTCCACAGAATATCTGCTGGGGTCTTTTAACTTCTTTGAAACATCTAAGAGATCACCTCCAGGTGCCATGAAACTTCACTTCTTCCAACCGAATCAGTGATGAATTCCAGCCAGTTTTCTCAATTGTGCTGACCTATTTACACCCAAGAGTTTATTTTAACACAGGATTTTTTTTCTTCTTCTTCAATTTCTTCTTATTTTTTCTTTTTTTTTTTAACAGATTTTTTATTTTTATGCAAGAAAGTCTTTGCTGATATTTGGTTACTCACCACATGCTGAGTGAAGTTTCCTGTTTAAAGAAGAGAGAGACTCTGTGTGTGTGTGTGTGTGTGTGTGTGTGAGCCAGTTGCCTTTGAAGAGCCAATACCCAGGCATGAGATTGTTCTGAGATATCTTGATCCAACTACCACCAAACACAGCTTTTGCACTCCAAGCAGCACTGGGCAGAGATCCCAACAAATGCAAAACAGTATTTTTAATTCATCTGGGGGATTTTCTGAACCAAACCTTGGCGTGGAAGAAGCAAGCTGCAGAACAGCACAAATGGTGATGTTTGAGGAGGATTTAGCTGGCAATAGATGGCTTTAGCACAGTGCAAGTTCCTCTTGAAGTCTGTCCCTGAAGCAAGGGTACATGAGGTACAGTGAGAGAGCTACAGAGCATGAGAAAGAGACAATTAATAGCAGATGGGAGGAGTAAATAACTACTTTCCTCCAAAACTGCACGGGAAAAGGTGGGAAAGAAGAGCTGCAAAGAAAGCTACCCTGCCTCTTGTAAGAGCTGCAGGAAAAAAGGTATGCCTTGAAAAAAACAGATTTCCCAAAGTACTATATATACAGCATATACATGACCCTGAAAAAGAAGGACACATGTGGGAATGAAGGAAAATACCAGAACTAAGCCAATGAAGACAAAACTGAAAGAAGTCCTTTAGGAGCTGAAGAGTCACCATCTCTCACAATCTGACTGTGGATATTGCAAAATGTGGTGATTTTTGTAAAAGTCCAGATTGTGAAATCTCAGGATTTATGCATGAACCTCATCCAGCATTCTCTCTCTACTTCAGACTTCTTGCCCCCATGCTTAGAAATGTTAACTCACAGGTTACCCTGCAAGGAACACAACACTCATGCCTCCACTGTTGCAAAATACATTTTAAGGTAAGCTCAAGACTTTTCAAGACTCCTTATTTAGCAGTATTGGAAAATGGGAAGCTGAACTTTGCTCCCCTTTGACACTCAGGGACTTGCATATCACTTTGTTGAAACAAAGCAAGCCTGCAGACAATTGGTTAGCTAAAGCCTTTTCTATTAATGTCCTTGTAAGAAATCCTCCATGGCAGAAACAATGTACTAATCTCCGATCTGCCTCTAACTCTATAATATCACTCCAGGCACTATATTAAGCCTTATTGTTCTCTTTAGTAAAAGGCAGGTCCAAAAACGTGTTTCTGGAGACAGCTTCATACAATTTGAGACTAAATAGCTGTAAGCGTAGTTCTGATAAGTGAAGAGGGATGAGGATTTAGTATGGTCTTTCCTAAAAGACAGAGGACATAAGATTAAAAGTCAAGTACTTTGAATAAAAACCTGCATAAGAAAACCAGCTTCTTGTTGCTGTAGGCAATGATATCACTGTGTCTGTTTTGTAGATCTGCTAAGGTTTATCACAAGTTAATGTAGGGTATATGCATGCCATTTTCTTATGTGGCTCTAGTTTGACTGATATCTGTAATACTTAGAACTGTAGTCCAGAAAGAGAGTTAGAGAACAACAGATACTGTAAGGTCCTTCCACATTTTCAAATGTGCATTTGTTGCCATGAGCAATATGTGCAATGTGAATACAAAAAGTGTGGACAGGACCTTAGAATCATAGAATCATAGAATCAACCAGGTTGGAAGAGACCTCTAAGATCATCCAATCCAACCTATCCCCCAGCCCTAGCCACTCAACTTCAGTTCCAGAGCCCTGCTCTGATTTCACAGCTGCCTACTGTATCACTGCTTTGGTGCCTTGGTTTCCCTAGAAATAATCGTGCTTCTATGGTGGGGAAAGCATTGAATCTGACTACTGCTTGAAGCCTGCCCTGTGCATGGAAATTATGAAGACATATTTATTACTCATAGGAAAGACTGTATTTAAAAATATAAACTAATTTTCTGATGTTTACAAGACTGTCGTCAACCTAGGCTCCTCTGGAGTGTTCAAATACATTCCATTTCGATGTGAATTTAAATAGGGGTTGGATAGACATTGTTCCCTACAAGACACCAGTCCTTTTCGGGTACTGACTTCCCATCTGATATTGACGCTGGGCATATCTATTCTGCAGATTGCTCTCATCACAGCGCTACTGGAGGTGACCCACTAGGACAAAGGAAAAGGCTCCTAGGTTTAAGGCTCATAATTTTCCTAGTAGCTAACACTGATTTGGATCCCATTTGGAGGCATTAGACACTGGGTAAGGAGTTTTGGCAGGTGACATGAGACTGCAGTCTCCTCCCTGGATATCAGAAGGTAATTTTTTGGCTTGTTCTGTGGGAGTGGCCAGAGATGTGGCAAAAAGTCTCAAATTTTGCTGGAACTAACTGGAATCAGGGATCATTGCAAGTGCCTCAAGTTCTTCATTTCCAATGAAAATTGCTCCAGTGATGCCCCTTAGTTGAAGGGATTTCTTATATATAATCAAAAGGCAAAATTCATAACTAAAGCAGAGCAACAAGCTGCCAAAGTCTTAGCCAGTCCTGCATCTGCCTTTTTCCTGTAGGTTCATCAAAATATCCCACAGAGTAATTGAAATATCACTATATAATGAAGCTGATAAAATTTTAATAGAGGATTTATACTTTTTCATGTCTATTATTTCCATAGCTTCCCTCCAAATCTTGTCAATAGGCATCCCCAAGGGTATGGGTAAGGATCTCAGCTGTATTTGATTTGACTACATCCTAAGGAAAATGGTAGGTTGATCAGTATCGGATATATCTGAGCATTCTCCAAAGATTACATCTGACATTTACAAGGAAATAATACTGTAAATTCAGCCTTAGGATCTAGTAGTTGCTTGTAAAGCTAGAATTGGCATCAGCAGACTTATGTTGATCTAAAAATGCTGGGGAATATAAGGCCTTCTTCATCAGAAAAAATCTGTGTCTGCACTGGCAGTAAATGTTAAGCATCCAATGTCAACCCGAAATGAAATGCAATGTAATTTAACCCTGCCCCTTGAGATCTGGCCCAAAAAGAAAAACTTTTGCAAGCTAAAAAGTAAATGCTGACCCATCCTCCGTTATTGCATAATACAACCTAACTCCCATATGGTTCTGCTCAGTATTTGTCAGACAACACAGACCCTTCCATGAGCAGGAAAGAAAGTCCTAGAGACAGACTGGGGCAATAACAGAAAAATCTTCTGACAAGCTGCATTGCCTCAAGGTGAACTTTTGGAAGCAGAGGGCTGAACACCATCTTGTTACTGACACAGCTGTTGGGTCAGGTATTTTTTCCTCAGGGTTTCATAATGCAAAGGTTCCAGCTTGACGTTTCTCCCTCCTCCAAATTGCTCAAATGCCTGCTTTACAAAGTAGCTTTTCATTTCCAAATTTAAGCTAATTGTAGTGGCTGGAAAGCCTTTATAAATAGCCAGAACTAAAACATTTGAAAATTATCTAAACAAAGTGCTGCACTTGACCCCAACCTCTATGGTCTCTTCCAGATTTTCAGCTCACAATATCTTCAAGATTTTGACAATCTGTCTTCTGTCAAGACAAAAAGGTTTTCCCAGTGCTTTGGAAATTCTCACAAAATATTTTCCAGTCTAGATCTAGTGCCAGTCCCTTGCCTTGATCCGTATATATTTCTCAGTTTTGCTCTAGTGTCAAAGATGGTAAAAAAGAAGAGTTTTGGCATTTAAGATCATGCAAAGACTGTGGTTGCATTGGGGATAAAGGAAAGGGAACAAGGAGGGACATGGTGACTGAAAGTTCATACCTCTGGTGGAATTCGGTCCTGTTCTCTTCGTTCCCTCTGCTGGAGCTGGTGTGGGATGTCTCCCAGGGCACAAAAGGTCCTAGTGGCTGTTGTTTTGTTTTCTGAACTTGATCCCAAGAGGATTACTCATAAAGTTCAGATCTCATTTAGGGGCAGCCTCACCCACAGACTCGTTGCTTGGTCTGGGTCAGATCCATAACTTCAGTGCCAATTCCCTCAGCCAAAACTCCCCACTGACTCCCAGAAGACACAGCTGCAAAGGATGTCACTGCCATCACTTTATAACTCTTGCGAAACATCCATGATCATAGGAAAAATACTGAGTACCCTTTTGAATTTGGAGAAATTCTTCTTCAGAAGTGAGTTTTCATCCACATCACCCTTGCCTCTTCAGCTGTAGCAAAAGACCGTGGCCAGACTCTCCAGCTACTGGAGGCCTGACAGCAGGAGAGGATCCTATAGCCACAAAATTTGCTGTCTCTGTTTGCTGTACTGGCTAGTATAAGAGGCTGGAGAGCAATCTTCCAACTAGATACACAAATCAAGGAATTTATGCTGAAGTTTTCCTGTGTGTCTCTGCTCAGTAGCTCTTTTAAATGAGTCATGGACCAGTCTGGCAGAGGTGGAGATTCATCTGACCTGGCTGTAGCCTTTTAGAATAAGGCATGTAACAGGCTGTGCTTTCTCTCTCAGCAGTCAAAAGAGAGGTAAGATCAAGAGAGCAGAGACTTTGTCTTAAAAACATCATCTCCTTGCCCACATTTATTCATGTCTGGGAGACCAACAGACCATGAGATTTAGGAAGCCCCCCAACATCACAATCTAGTGGGGAGAGAGGTGATGCCAAAGATACCTGACGTGCAGTGGGCCGGGCCACTTGGCTCCACTGCTTGCCCCTAGGCATGCCAAGAGAAACCAGTCCAGCAGGGGAAACAAACCCAACTCCAAACCAAGGGCACCCCTTGGAACAAAAACAGTCAGAGATAGAGGTGGGGGAGGGCTGCACTCTGCGAAGGCACATTAAGCATGTGTGTGCATTGCAAGCTGCACAGCCCAGCAGAGTGGAGCCAGGGTCAGCAGACCACTGTCACAAGAAAGATCTCCTCACTAAGCCCTATCTCACTAAGCATGACTTATGCTAGTAAATCCAGAGCTGAATGCCTACTATGTGCACTGGGATAGGGTGAAATTCATCCAGTGTTGAGTTTTGAAAACTAGCTTGTGTGGGCAGCTCCTTCAAAGCAGGACACATTGTTTCAGCAGTTAGGGGTGCGGGAGAAGAGGCTGTTTGTTCTGGCATCTTATGCACCTCACTAAGCCAAAGAAGCAGCAGACACTGCAAGTGGCCTATGGAGCTCCCAAGTGCCTTCATTTCTCGTCCTCTCCAGTGGCTTCACTTCCCACTCTGCTCTTTTAAGGACTGAAGCTGTGCCTTATGCAGGCTGTATCAAAAGAGACCAATTTTCACCTCCAGTTATCTTAAGACTACAGCAGATCTCAAGACAACAAGTGACTGGGAGTGCTATGATGTGCCTGTATGAGGTTTAGAAGGAAAAGGTTCTATGAGATCAGGGTGTGGAGGACTATGCATTTCTCACAAGCATGGCCAACTCTAGCATTCCAAAACCATACACGACATCCCCTGAAGAAAGAGGCCTAAAAAATGGGAATCACTGGATTTATCAGCATAACACTAATGTTTCTGGAATTATTTTTATTTGCCTTCTGGTTTGGGGGCTTTTAAGATCATATTTATGTGTGTTTTTTTCTGTAGCTATAAACCTAAAAACCACGTTGAAATTTTTATTGTTCCCAGGAATCCAGGAGCTGAAGGTTCACAGAATGTTCATGGGACTTATGGTAAAACTCATGAGCTAAGAACATGTAGGCTTGCATGAGAGAGGCTGTTGTGTTGTGCTAAGCAAATTTAGCCTGTATAACAAAATGTGGAGGAAAGCATGTGAAGAGCATTGAAAGTTAGTATGAGATATCCTTGGGGGAGATGATGGGTACATAAGGGATTGCTGTACTTTAGGACCATAAGTGTATCTCTGGCAAACATTTTTTTCTGAAGTGTGTCTGGTCTGAAGGTTTTTTGGCAGAGTGCAGAAGTGCCTGGATGAGGTTTTCTAGCTGTTTGCTGGCTGCATACAGGAGATGCTAGAGAACAGCGAAATGCAGGTATTTGAGGGCTACATGGGCAAGGCCATGACCAAGAACAGACAACAAGGAAGTTTGCCTTCAGGTTAATCTAGATATAGAGTACATTTTTCTCCCCTGGCCTCTCTGAATCCAAATGATAGAGAGAATTTAATCTAGCAGAACCATAGAGTGCTGGCTGGTGCTGAACAAACTAAAACTAGAAGGTTTAGTCCTCAAAGATGGGAACCCCCTAACTTCCTCTAGTAGGCCTATCTTCTAATAGGGACCTTGTGACTGAGATTCAAGGCATCTATAATAAGTCTTACACTCTCTGACTCTGAGATCAGCCACCCCTCTCCCCCATACCTGTCATGGAAGGGAGCAGAGCCCCCTTGCCCTATTGCAAAATTTTCATTTATACACAAAATTGTGGCTCAGAGGCCTTCTATTGAAAAAGCCAAACCAATATTTTCTATCTGCTTGCACTGATGTAGCTGCTGTACCAGCAGATGTACAGGCCTTGGGAGAATCTCTTCCTTAGAGAAACAAAAGACATAAACATGGCTATGTTTTGGAAAAAAGGCTCGAATTCTCAGACATGGTGACCACCCGACAAACATCTGCTGGGGGCTGACCCCTGGGTGGTTCCATAAGTTGTTTTTTTGGTGAGAATTAGCCAATTGTATAAGTTGATTATAACTTTGTGCCAATCTGTAAAGCTAACGCAAGTCTGCCTGAGTTGGCCGAACACACCTCTTCTAAAACACTATAAAAAATACCCCCTGGCACCCCTTGCAACTCAACTTCAACTTTACTCAACTTAACTGAGCCCCTCGCTCTCTACCCTGCTCTACTTGCACCTCTTTTGCTCACCACCCTGCTCGCTGATTACACACGCAGACACCCACAGCATTCGCACCACAAACACCAGCTCGAGACGGCACCCTTCCAGGCAGGGGCCCGATCCTTACGAGCCCCAGGAGTCAGCATTCAGCTCGACCGGACCCGCGGAGCCTTGGACAGACAGAAAGGGATCTGGGGGTGCTGATTGATACCCACTTGAACATGAGGCAGCAGTGTGCCCAGGTGGTCAAGAGAGCCAGTGGCATCCTGGCCTGCATCAGGAATGGTGTGGCCAGCAGGAGCAGGGAGGTCATTCTGCCCCTGTACTCTGCACTGGTTAGACCACACCTTGAGTACTGTGTTCAGTTCTGGGCCCCCCAGTTTAGGAGGGACATTGAGATGCTTGAGCGTGTCCAGAGAAGGGTGACGAGGCTGGTGAGAGGCCTTGAGCACAAGCCCTATGAGGAGAGGCTGAGGGAGCTGGGATTGTTTAGCCTGGAGAAGAGGAGGCTCAGGGGAGACCTTATTGCTGTCTACAACTACCTGAAGGGTGGTTGTGTCCAGGAGGAGGTTGCTCTCTTCTCTCAGGTGGCCAGCACCAGAACGAGAGGACACAGCCTCAGGCTGTGCCAGGGGAAATTTCGGCTCGAGGTGAGGAGAAAGTTCTTCACTGAGAGAGTCATTGGACACTGGAATGGGCTGCTCGGGGAGGTGGTGGAGTCGCCGTCCCTGGAGCAGTTCAAGGCAAGGTTGGATGTGGCACTTGGTGCCATGGTCTAGCCTTGAGCTCTGTGGTAAAGGGTTGGACTTGATGATCTGTGAGGTCTCTTCCAACCCTGGTGATACAGTGATACTGTGATTAAAATTAATAAAGACTTTGAAACTTTTCTGAACTGCATTTGGACAGTGAGTAACTGACAAGAACTTAATTTAAAGACTGAATAATCTCTCAAGCTTCAGTGAACTCTAAAAAATCACAGACTCTCTCCCTAAATCCTGGCATTTTCAAGCCACAGACTCTCTTTCTAAATTCTTTCGCAAACTGTTGCTGAATTCCTGATTTCTTGTACATCATTCTGTGAGTTAATTCACAAACTGCATATAAAGAACTTACGTGGGATAATTGTAAATTAGTTTGGGGAAGGGGATTTTTATATATTTATTTATATATACATATTTATATATATATTTTATATATATATATATATATATATTTATAATATTAAATCATTTATACCTTTTATAAACATCGGCCTCGCATATCATTCCCCAAACTCCCCCAAACAAACTTCTTTCCACGACAATACCCTCCTCATTTTAGGACCTCACAAATGCTGTGTACCACTGTGATGGTTTGGGTGTTCCCCACCCCCCAGACACTTTAGAAATCACCCCAACTGGACTCAACCAGCTCTAGAAATATGAATGAAGCTATTTATTTACAGCTGGCACAATATACAAGCAGATATTTACAGTACATACAGTTATATACAGAAATATACAAGGTAAAAGGTAATACAGAAACACAACTCCCCTCCCAGAAACCTGAGTCCCCAGACTCAGGTTTGGTGTCTCACCAAAACATTCTAGCCTGCTTCAAACCAGCACAAACACACAGGTGCACTTCTTCAATAGCCCAGTGTTTATCTGCAGGGACAAATGGTTTTGGAGCCTCACTGAGCTCCCAGAGCCGCTGCGGCCGGAGCCAGCATTGTGCTGCTTTACAAGGCAGGGGCAGCAGCTGAGACTGCCATGCCAGGCTTCTATGTGAGCCCAGAGATATGATGGCACAGAGGCAACGCTGCTCTGCGTCCCTGCTGCCCTGCATAGGCCTGTGGGCTTTGGCAGCAGTGCCACAGACGGAAACATTCAGCATTCGTGACTGTATCCCTCTAAAGACCACTCGATCTTTCCAGCGAGACTGTTTGTTCAAGCCCCAGAGGCTGGTTACCTGTATCTCAGGAACGTAACTACCATGCTGTTATCAATCATTATGTTCTCTGATTGTTTTTAAATATGCCACCAATACAACTGACCTGGTGACCCCTCTCCTGCAGTGAATACCACAGGCAAAAAAGTAAAAATCAACAAACCACCAGAATATCCCCAAGAAACACAGAAATCACTAAACTGTCCCACTCTAGTTTCCTGGGCTGGCTCCATAGTTTCAGCTGCTCATTCGTGTCAGGGTTTAACTCTTTGGAAGATCTGTTCTCAGAAGCGCCTGCCTCAGCTTCCTACCAGGATGCAGTACTTGGTCATCTATCATCTGTCTTCTCACAGTTTTCTGCCTGAGGGCCAGCAGCTCACTTGGAAATTAAGTCACAATTATTTTTCAACACCTAGCACTTCTGTGCTAGTTTGAGCCTAGCTAGAATGTTTTGGTGAGAAGAACTAGATTACAGGCTGTGAAAGGAAAACAATGGTGATGTCTACTTCGCTCATAGGCTTGCTGAGATGTATAGGAACAAGAAATAAAAACATAGATAATTGCACTCACTTGGGCTGCTGGCTGAGCTGCATCTTACTCTCTAACCCCACTCTCCATTTTCGACTAATCCACTTTGCTTCCTAACCCCCTGGCCAAACCTCTATTCTTCCTTGGGACTGGGCTAAAGTTGAGAGAGGCAGGGGGAAGGTGAAGGGGCAGTAGAGATCCCCTCCTGGGGACTCAGGTTTCTGGGAGGGGAGTTGTGTTTCTGTATTACCTTTTACCTTGTATATTTATGTATATAACTGTATATACTGTAATCATCTGCTTGTATATTGTGCTAAGCTGTAAATATAAGCTTCATTCATATTTCCAGAGCCTGCTGAGTCTAGCCTGGGTGATTTCCAAAGTGTGGGGGGGCGGGGGGGGGATGGGGGGGGGGCAGGGAACACCCAAACCATCACAATTTCACTTGGTGAACTCAGGTTTCTCTATGGGCTATCCAGGGTATTTTCACTGGGAGCATATAGAAGCAACCACCAGGAACATAAAATACTGGAGTCTTTCACGTTACCCACCTAAGATTTAATACACTTTTAGACACATAGTCACAATGACTCTGTTGCTAATTAATAACCTGATTAAGTTCTGGGCTTGCAAATCTCATTTTTTTCTACTGAGACATATTTTTTTTTTTTAGCTGTCTGTCAACACAGCTGTGCTTGAACTCTTGTTCAGTGTAAGCACAACAAGGCTCTTTTCTAGGGCGTTGCACTAATGATGATCAGAAAAACAGTGGCTTCAGATCCTGCTGATCTAGGGAACTACATTGAGATCTTAGCCTCCACTTGATGAACTGATACTGATAACTTGAAATGTTGTGACAAGTACAGTAAAAAAAAGATTAGGACTTGCATATGCATAACATTCCCAGAATCTTCCATGAGGTCTTATGTGGAGCTTGCAAAGCTAGGTGGTGAAAAATAACTGTATTTTTTCTATTATCTATTCTGTCCTAATGTTCACATCTGACCTTGCACTGGGAACTGAAGCAGAAATGTCAAAACCAGTACAAAATTCTACTTCAGAGGTGGGCATCTCAGTGATGCAGGCAGAGCTGAGGAAATGAGAGTTGAAGGTAGAGTTGCTCATTAGCTCAGTCCATCAGGTTCAGAGCTGAATTTGCACTTCTCAAAATTACAGGGGTGGCCCATGCCAGAGAGGTAGGAAGAGCTACATGAAGAAGTACTTTTCCAGCGAGTTACTGTTTCAGAGATTCAGTCATGTTACTGGTGAGCAAAGAATAGTTCTCAAGAGATTCCCTTAAACTGATGGGCAGCTGGTTTTCAGCAGCAAGAACTCTGGATTACAGCAAAATTCCAGGCTTGACCACGTGCATTTTAGCTCCTATATAAATCCATTTGGCAGCATCAGAAAGGAGGAAAAGGCTCTTTGGTCAAGCAGGTTAAAACTTATTGTGTTATTTTTTAAGTAAATACTTGATAACATCTATTTAACACGAGGTCTACGTGAATACATGTATAAAGAAGAAAACTCTGTGTGAGAGAGATATAAGACTGTAACTAAAGCTGCTTTGCAAATTTCCGACTAAACAATGTTTCATCAGTAAACACTGCTTCCTTGAACACATTTTTTCTGAAGCATCTCACATTTGATCAACTTTTGCTGAAGCTTGAGATAAAGCAGTTCTGAAAGACTGACAATGAAATAGTGCTGTATTGCTAAGCAGCTCCAGATAAGTCTAATTTCTCAGACTTGTTTTCTGAGTTTCCAGTACACAACAGTAAAGAACAAATTGAAAACTGAAAATAAGTGCACTCCAGAAAACTTTTCCAAGAGCTAGAAACATTGGGGTTTGGTCACACATCTTCAGTTGTGATTTTAAAAGTTCTCATTCTTGCCCTTGATGACATCAAATATTACTAAACAGAGACCAATTATAACAATAAAGTACTGTAATTTCTGCCAGAAAAAGTGAAAAAAAGTAACTGAGAGGAAGGAGGAGAAATAAACATTTTCCCAAGTAGTTTCTGATTCTCACCTCTTCAGTATCACTGTACAGAACCAAGACAGACCCCGGTGTATTAAACGGAAATAGCTGCAAACTCTTTGTTTATTTGTGTTTCTTATTTCTGACCTCTGACAAAGTGGTCAGTGATCCCACAGGCACCAAAGATCCCCAGCAAGAATCCGTAGCTGCCTCTTTAAAAGTGACTGGGAATTTAGAAGGGCATATACTCTAAACCATATCCCAGGTACCAACTTTCAGGCAGCACAGAAGTCACCCTGGAAATCAGCTTCAATGCAGCATCCCTATTCAGATACTCATACACCGAGGCATTCAAAAATCACCACCACGTGGGCTCTTTGTAATGCTGAAAGTCTCTAATTCAGTTGATTAATAGATACATGGTCAATTTTGTTAGTTTAAGAAACCATTTTCTAAATGTTAACACAGCTAAATCTCCTAACCAGATCCTGGGAACTCACCTTCCTCCTAGCTACTCATCTAAACCACTGATAAAAACAACTTTGCAAGAGTGTGCCACAATCATTCTGGGAACTTTTCATGTAGATTTGCTTCAGTGCTATCATTGTCTCCCTGCATCATAAAGGTGCATCCATGTACACACACACAGGTGAAAGGCCTGGAACACAAGCCCTATGAGGAGAGGCTGAGGGAGCTGGGGTTGTTTAGCCTGGAGAAGAGGAGGCTCAGGGGGGGCCTCATTGCTGTCTACAACTACCTGAAGGGAGATTGTAGCCAGGTGGGGGTTGGTCTCTTCTCCCAGACGACCACCAACAGAACAAGGGGACACAGCCTCAAGTTGTGCCAGGGGAAGTGTAGGCTGGATGTTAGGAGGAAGTTCTTCACAGAGAGTGATTTGCCATTGGAATGGGCTGCCCAGGGAGGTGATGGAGTCACTGTCCCTGGAGGGGTTCAAGACAAGACTGAATGAGGCACTTAGTGCCATGGTCTAGTTGACTGGCTAGGGCTGGGTGCTAGGTTGGACTGGATGATCTTGGAGGTCTCTTCCAACCTGGTTGAGTCTATGATTCTATGATATGTGTGCTGCTTATAAGCACCAAAATAAGCCAAAAGGCTTTTCTGGCATTACAAAAAGTCTTAGAGGTACAAGGAGTAACTGTGAAACAGGAACATTTTTTGCTTTCTCAAAGTATCTCAACGTTTGTATCTGCACTTTTGAAATACTATTTAAAGCACTGAGTGTGCCTGTTTGTGTCTGTGTGTGCATGTGCTTTGCTTTCTTTCCTATTTACATCATTAACTGCAATAAGCCAGCTCATGTGCAAAACATCTGGTTTTCGGTAAAGTCCTGCTTTTCCTCAGCTTAGCAACTGCATTGATTGAGGCATGAAGCTGTTACTGAATTGTTCACAAGCAGTGTGACACAGGCAGAACAGCAACCTAGAGTCCTTTTCAGCCTCAATTGCTCTCTTTCTAGTGCCAACTCAGAAAAAATTAGATCTTGAATGATTGATAGCATGCACTCATCTGCTGCCAGGACTATTACCATCTCTAATTCAATGAGGGAGGAGGTGACCCAGGCTTGTTTATACTATTGAAATCTGGCTGGAGGGCTTTGGCTGGGCTGTGCAGGCTCAGTTCAGACCATTTGGGAATTTATGTCAGCGTTTCACATGTTCTGGGAAACTTCATTTGCCTCTAGCTCTAGAAGTTAACCTGGGTTATAGAGTATCTATGACAACCACACCATTATCCAAGGTGGTTTCCATCTCAACTGTAGTTTAGAGCTAGTGTTTATTATTTCTAGGGCATCATAGGTGTGCACCACTTGCTTTATGTCCACGTGCAACATGGAATCTAGGGCTCACTCCTGCAGTCAGGTTCGCAGTTAGGAGATTTGATGGTCATGTCTTGTTTGCGAGAGCTCTGCTGGAGTGTTAGCATCTGAATCTCTCCATCTTGAGGCAGGATCAGGGAGAGCACCAGGTAATGCATCAACACGTGCAAGCCAGGGTAGAGGGAAGCCGAGATGTGAAATCCTGGAGTGCAAACCACTTTGGCCATGGGTAGCTTTGACTATTACTCCAATAGCTGCTATTAAAAGAAATCCTCTCTTAATCTTTTTCTTTTTTTTAATTCTACTAATGCCATTCAGTCCAACTAATGTTTGGACTCATTTATGCTTGTCTCTCACTGAGATTGAAAAAGGATATGGGGGTAACAGAAATCCTTATTTCAATATCTCTGTTAAAAGCCTTTATTTGGGATGAATGGATGTGAGATGTAGTACTGAGCAGCCCAGAGAAAAAAGATTTCTCTGAGAAAAGTCAGCATAACTACAGGTGATCCCAGAATAAACAGATGAATGGGAAGCAGGTACAACCACAAAGGGGATCCCTAAGAACTGTGAGAATATTAGGCAGAGGGATCTCAGCACATTAATACTTGATTTTATCAACCAGTCAAGCCACATGAACCAAGCCGGACCACTGTTCAGTGACATAAAAACATCTTTTGTAGAGTTATTTTCTCAGATGAGGCAAACTAACCAGCAGCCTTGTTTTGGCTGAACTTGAACCATACTGTTCCACTCAATGCAAATATGAGCTAGCTGTCCTGTAATAGCAGTGCCTTTAACTTTTCAGGAAGCGTGAGGCAACTGCCACCTGGCCATTTGTCTTTCAAAAGACACACATAGGAGAGGAAGCAGGAAGGCTAGGTGACGTATGACAATGCTGAAGCCCCAAAGTATTGGTGACCTCAGTGTTTTAAGATCTGCTTTTATCCCACATGTATTCTGCCACCCTCCCTTGCTCACAAGGTTAGCAGCCACATGTACAATTACTGTTGGGCTGGAAATCCTTCCCCTGTTCATTTGTCATTAGCAAAATTGGGAGCAGGTCTGGCTGTACAAGTCACACTTGCTGCCCTGCTTCAGCAATGTTTATAAAGCTATTACCTTGTTGGGTTCCCAGTTCAGTGCAAAATGGAGGAAAAAAATTTAAGGTTGCATTTACTATTTTACTTCCTTGGATAATGTTATGTCTGCTGGTTAGAAGCTAGATACCAGCGCAGACAGAACCAATTAGCCAAGCCCTCCCACATCTGGCACATAAGTACCTGCATGCTACCAGGGCTAAACAGCATTTGACCTGTGTGTCTGATCTTCCACAGACAGGGACTTTATTAAGAACAGATCAAGCAAATCTACTGCCCCAGGCTGTGCTGTGCTAAGATGCCTTCTGCTCAGTCACTTCTGACACACACTGGATTGCTGACATGGCCTTGGACCATACACACACAGCCACTACAACAGATTTTCCCAATACACTCAGCCTTCTCTGCTCTTGCTTATTGCCATCTTTCAGTGCAGTGTCATGAGATGTTTGTGTAAAAGGCTTAAATATTCATCTCTCATCTCTCAGGAGATTCATCTGCATTGTAACATCTCAGACTTGGACTCTACCTTTTTTAATACATTCTGTGGGACATGCTGTGCATAAATCAATGTAGAGGATCATAAGTCTCCTCTGGCATCATGTAGAGCCAAAGTACCTTGGAGCATGAGAGTTTGTGTGGAGGGCGTGGGTTTAGCTTCTTGGAGAGTTTTTTGTTGTTTATAGCCTGCTTAGCCCAGATTTACATGGCATTTTACACCTGTGCCCAAAATGAAACAAGACAATTTCAGAGGGGGGGTGGGAACACAGCTATGTGGTTTTGATATAGCTAAAGAATAGGAGATTAGTATGTACCTCAGGAGCTACACATTCAAGTCATGGTAAATAAAGACTCAAATACACATGATTCTGCTCATATATACTAACTACAACCTTCTTAACAGCTGAGAAATCTTTCCCAAATACCTAGCCATAAGTGGCACGCCAGAAAAAAGGACCTATTAAGAGATGAGCCATTCTAATGGCCTATGTGGCTCCACTGTTGCAGCATATGAAAGACTCCAATGTTATCATTCTTAATCAGTCCTACTCAGAAGACAAACAGAAACTGGAATGCAGAGAAAGAAAAATAGCACAGCCAAAGTCTCAAAGAATGTTCAGGGCAGAAAATTTGACCTTGGAGACCTGAAGCATAAGTCTAGCCTCCTTCACACCATACCAACTCTTGTCTCATGAAACTTCATTAGTAGGTAAGTGCATGCAGACTCTGTGTGTATGTACAGGAGACAATCAGTCTGCTGTGCTCTAGTAAAATCCAGAAGAATCACTGTTAAAAACCACTTCAGGTTGAATCATAAGGCATTCAAGACCTGATGGTAAACTTCAGTATTAAGACCTAAAGTGAAGTATCACCCATCTTTTGGATGCTGTGTGCTCTACTAGGCTGCCCCAATCCAACCAGGCATCTACTTCCAAGACCACTTTCATCTACATGTTCATGTCATCTCCTTAGAAAAAGTTCATTTATATTCTAAGAGAAGGGGCAGCAGTTTTCAAACAATACCATTTCTGTATTGTTTCCTGCTTTGGGTAGAGTAGCTTAGAAATACAGCAGTAGGAAATATTCATCATGAACTGTCACTGCAGCTGTGCTATAGATTCATGATTTATATGAAGTTCCTCAAAGTTTGTGGTCATTTTCAAGAGACACCATCCTCCCCCCAGAGCAGAACTCAGTAAAACAGGATCAGTTTAAAGCTTCAGGTCAGAACCATAAGAAATTCTCTCTTTTGACCTCAAAAACATTGATTTTGAGTATGCTTAACCTCAGACCATGGATATACAGATCAAAACCAAAGAAAGCATTTACAACAGAAAGCCTTTCACTGTGAATCTGCATAGCTTTCCTTGGAAACTGAATGAAATAAAGCTGCTGATCATTCAGTTTTGAAGTAAATGAATGGATTGTTTAGGATCAACAATGTTTGAGGAAAGGGATTCTCCAATGGTTTATTAATAAGCTTGGGATCCAAGATGTGCCTTACGTTCCCACTTTCAGAACTACATAATGTGATTTTCAACTAGTTCTTTAGATTAGAAAGGGATTCCAAGTGTGGTGTATTCTAAATATAAAACTTGTCATTGGTGCAGGAGGATTTTGCCTTGATTAAAACCAGTAGGTGCTACAAGGACTGAAATAGCTACAACCAAAATAGGACAAGAATACTACCTGAAAATGCCATAACATATTTCTTCAGTCAGTCAGTCAGTCAGTCAGTCAGTCAGTGTTTCCAATTTAGAATATTAAGTCTCTGGATGCGCAGAAGCAATGTAGCTAATAAAAAGACTAAGTGGACATGCTATAGTAGATGTTCAGTAGAACAAAAAATCAGTAAAAAGGCATTTTTTGTACATTTGGATGATTTTTTGATTCTGCTTTGTACTCCGCTTTCTGATGCAAATTGATTACAACACTTACATCAGCTAGAAATTTAAAAAAATAGATACATTTACTGAGACCACACTTCAAGCAGACATAAAAATAAGAAAAATAGACTGGCAGAGAAGCAGCAGCATCCAGGTACATCCATCCTGCAGTTACATCCAGCAGAATTCCCATGCACTGCCTACCTTGATTCAGAGCAGAGCAAGACTGGCAGAGGGGCTCAGGTATCACACTGACTCAAGCCACTCACATGTGGCCTATTTTTTGGGTGACTTTGAGGCTCTTAGAATATCTAGGATCTAATGTACAAGAGAAGATGAGTCTCAGTCTCTACAGAAAAACACCAGTAGAATTTTTTTCTGCCTTTAGATTTAAGAACCCTTTCAACCAGTTCTGGGACTCTGTCCCACCAGATTTTCAGCAGCTCTTGGAAGCCTAGGAACAGAAGATATCTCTAGCCACCACTCCAGACAAAAAGATCTTCGTTCAAGAGTGTAGTTTCCATATGTAAGAAAAAGTCTGTAGTGAGACCCACAACCCTATAGGAAACCTCAACTTTCAGGAGAGCTCTCTAAGGTCAAGAGCAACATGGATGCAGGCAGTGGGAATCTGACCCTGTGTCATGGGAGCATCCTGTTGTCCCTGGCAAATGAGTAGAGAAAGCAAGCTGCCTTGGGTATCCAACAGCCCACAAAGACACTCCACTTGCTTTTTGGGCTGCCTAGTTGGCTGTACCCTCTGAAAACCTAGAGAATCAGCCTCCCATTCAGGCTCTGCCTTGTGGGAGAGAGGCATCACCTCCAGATCTCATACTTCTGACAGACAAAACAAAGGGAGATGAAAGACTCAAAGGGTTTGACTATATATATATAAAAAATTTTTTAAAAGAAATAAGTAAGCTGAGAAACTCAAATGTTGGATATGAAAAGTAATTAAACTCTATTACCCTATCCAGAATGCCATGAAATCTCTGGTAGCTCCTTCCAAGACAGAGGGATCATTCATTGGCATTTCCTGCAATTTCTCTATTTCTCAAGAAAGAATAATTTGGCTCGTCTGGCTACACAGCTCCTAAAAGTCACTTAGGAGTAGGCTCCTTAGGCTCCATTGTTTATGCCCAGGTAGAAATTTTGTATAGAAAAGGCTATGCTCCCCTTGCAACAACTTCCCTTACTAATACTACTGTTCCTGAAGCACCATAGACCTCTCTGTAGAAATTTTCATCCTATCATGCTTCTTGTCTATCTGCTCCTCCAAATAATAAAGCAATAAACTGGACTCACTCTCAAAACAACTGAATTCTTTCTCTTCCTGAAAATCAAGTATATATCAGTGCTTTATAACCAAAACTGGGTAAATGATTGGGAATGATGACATAGTTGAGTAGGATCAAATCTGCTTCCCCAGCTGTGATTCGGCAGTGAAGTCACCTGAGCTTTTTTACTAGTGGATACAAATTCTACATACACTGATTATTCACAAAGAGCAACATACTCATGTGCAGGTGGCTTGCACAAGTCAATGTCAGTGAAAATTGTCATGGTAAAAGCTCCTTGAAAGCTGAAAGAGCCCAGCTGCACTGAGATCATCAAACAGTACTTAGCAAAACAAAAACCTGGTGAAGTATTTGACACAACCAGCATCCCCATCATGCCAATTGTCGAGGAGCATCCGTTTTGGAGAGGGTACACTCATGCCAAGCATGCTAAATACAGTACCAAAAACATGATTCCTGACTCAGAAAATTTATCTTCACTCACGCTTTCAGTTCTGCTCTTGTTGTGCTGTGGCTCTTAAATCTCCTTGACCAGAAGAGATGATTGGATTATGTTTCTCAACGAAAAATAGCTGGTACTGGATGCAAACTAAGAGAGATTGCTACTCCTCTGTGTTTTATGGACAGCATTCAGAATCGCAGTGTTAATATCTAAAGGCTAGAACACCCAAGCTCAGCATGTTTGTGTGGAAGCACCATAAAAGTTGTGTAGAATATCCCATAAAAATTTGCTTTAAAATGTTGTGCCAAAAAATTGGAGTTGAAATTCAGGCAAGTTGTATGGAAATGGTGGCAAAGAAATCCTCCACCAAACTACTCTTTTCAACCACACCACCCCAGACTCGCGTAAAATCTGTCACTGGAGACAGATGCTCAGTTCTTGTTGAAGTCAGCAAGGTTTTCCACAATCCTTCACAACCAACATGTGCCCATCAGCTCTCCCTCCCCTCCACTGGGTATACCATGCAGAGCACCCCTTGAAGTGAACAGGAGTTTTGCCAAGTTGAGATCTGCAGGTTCAAGCCCTGTGTGCTATAAATAATTAGCCTTAAAAATATCCACACAACAAAATTCACTGCCTGAGGACTTGTAAATGCTCATAGTAAAAATAGTTCTCTTGCTGCCTATAAAATGTGTTTCTTATTAGAGATCTCTCCTGACCTCAAGAGTGCCCACAGTGTATTTCTCCATCTGCCTGTTGCACACATGCGCACATGTGCACACGTACATTGTTGATTTCTAAACCTAGCAGCTGCAGCAGTAACAGCAGTTGTAGACATTTTGAGTATTTATTCATCCCTCATATGTTGGGGAAAGTCTTTGGGGTTTCAAAATAGGATTCTTCACCTTCATAGAAAGAAGAATATATGTTAAAGAGAATGTTACAAATTTGGCAAACATCACAGCACTTCACAACATCAATCCAGACCCTCGTCAGAGCAAAGCAAATAACAATGTGCAGATTTTATTAAAAGTACAAGAAGGGAGGGGGGGGAAGAAAGGAAAAAAAAATTTCCCACAGCTGAGGAACTTAAAGCCAAAAATAAGCAAGCCTGAAATCCAGCTCTGCCTGTGGTAATGAGCTGTTTCTCCCCCAGTGGAGCACAGATGACTCTTTGCTTCACCCCACATCGCACTCCTTTTCTCTAAGAGCTGTTGGTTAAAAAAAGGATTGCTCTGACCAAAAAAAGAAAACAGTTTCTTCAGTAGCCAATGAATCCCCCCACATACCCTGGCTCTAAATGTTCTCTAAAGCAAAAATAACATTTTTACAGATGAATGCTTTTCCATGCAAGGTGCCTTCGGTTTGCTTTCCCACTGCACAGTGGCTGTGCAGTTTCCACAAAGATGCAACATCCTTATATCTTAATGACTTCTGGTCAGAACTAAAGGCAATTTCCTGGCACAACTAGACACACAACAAACATATGTAAGTGACCGTGTTCTGGGTGCAGCGACAAACCACAGCCATCAACACCACAGCTCCAAGCATTTCTTAAGAAGAAAAAATGTTTTCTCTGTCATTGGGATTGTAATCACTGAGATCAGGCATAAGAGGGAGATGTGGTCACATTACAGGGCAATTCAGAGTTTAATTCCATTCTTTATACTCTTAACTGAGGATAACATTAGATCAGAATTTCCCCAAATGAAAATATGGAGTAACTATTGGTTCCACTGAGGCTGCTCTGACTTATGCTGACAGAAACAAAATACTGTCTGGCCTTAGGGGCTTTAGTTTTCAGAAAGGACTTATTAGAAGCAGCAACAGGAGATCTTAAAAAAAAAAAAAAAAAAAAAAAAAAAAGAGTCAAGTTTCCTGCTCAGGATAGGTACAACCCAAACAAGAAGTTCTGGGATTGAATGCACAGACCTGTGAAATGAAAAGGGGAAAAAAAATTGGATTAGATGACCATAATAATTCCTGCTGGCTTTAAAACCTCCAATCTATAAGATGAAAGTACTTAAACTAAGACAAACATCTTATGAAAGATCCTTTGCTTAGTTGCTCTGTATTACTCTCTTTTCCCTGTTTGTTCACTTCATCACTGCTGTACTTTTAATACAATGAAATGCTCTTCAGCTTATGAAAGAAATAGTACTTAGGAAAGACTCTGACTAATTATTCCCGGCAGAACCCCTTGGTGGATAATGGTTATTTATCAAATTTGACATTGATTTGCATTTTCAACACTTGCAGCAATCTGATATCTACAGAAACTGGCACCTTTACGTTGTTTTTGGAGCTGGAGGGTATTTAGAATCATTCTTCAGATGCTGTAAAATAAGACACTTATCCCACAAGAGGATTTTGCACAGATCTTTGACTGCATGTTTGGATCAGTTGTATTAAACCTGAACATTTTTCAAGCAGTCAGACAAGTTTAAATTCCAGTGGAGCCAAAACATTTTCAGCCATATAACAACCAGCTTTTAGTGCTAATAAATGTCATTTTCCTCCTGTCTACAGTACGTCACAAGATTCTCTCAGCATGAAATGAAACTGCTCCTAAAGAATACTAACAGAGACACACAATACATTTTACCTCTTTGGACTCCTAGAGTGTTGCAGCAAGGGTAATACAGAGGTTCATTCCTACCTCTGGTACTTATAAAGTAATTAAGTAATTTTCTTTTGTCCTGAAGACCATACTTGTCTCTCTGATGAGCTCAAAAAGAAGACTGGAATGGAGGGTCTCCTAACTACAGATTAAGTCTAAGCAGGTTACCAGACTCCTAAGGGCCAAAATCACAGGAGTCTACCGCATTGTAGCATCCATGTTTAGTGGCTACTTTCAGCTCCCTCTATCATTCCAAACAGACTTTCTCCAGCTTTATTTAGACTTGGGCTTACATCCTGGCATGGATATATGTGCCAATAGCTCATATCAGGTAGAGAGCAGAGTGAAAACAACTAGCAAGATGGTGTAGAAAGCTGCAAATGAGGAGACCCACTCAAATGAATTTGCACCAAAGTAGATCCTAAACTACATTGTCTGGGAATAAGTAGATCTATGAAAAAATTAGTATGAAATAATCTAATTCAGAAAGTTGCACTACTCTACAGAACATAGCCAAAATTTACTTCCCAATCTATAGCTTGATCTAATAAAACCATATTACCTCACAGTGAGTTAGTTTGGCTGCATTGAATACATGCCTCACAGGATCACTTGGTGAGCCGTCGAGCTCTCGTGTTGCCTGAGACAGATTATTCAGTGTAACCTTGCTGATGAAGAGTAAACTATGATGTCTCAGAACAAGCCTATAAATACAGATGAAAAATTCCCTTGCATCCACTAAATGCATGGAAGCAAGTTCTGATAATATGACTTCTAGGTGTAAATCCCCAGTAAAATACGCTATGGTTCCTGAAACATTAATTTTGATGACTGAGATGTTCCAGCCTCTGACACTTCCCCAAAACAATTTGAAAATTTGACCAAAATATTCAGCAGTCTCTAGAACACAAAGGTAATGAAAGCCTTCTTCAAACTTATTTTCATTATTAAAATTGGGAGGAAAGGAAGATTTGTTTTTAATTAAATCTACCTAAGTAAAAGTCTCTACCAGAATAACAAAAAGAAAGAACTAAAACTCTTCCTTGGACATGTGTTACAGATCCAATGTTTACTGTCCTCTCCTTCAGTCAGGCCCTGAGACAGATGAGAAAAACAAAGCAATATCAGTCATATTATTACAGCCACGAGGCACAGTTAGTTAGGAGCATGAGGCCAGTACCCACTTGCCATAAAGTGGAACTGCACTACACTCCCAGATAAGAATGTGGACCATGACCAAGTACAATGGAGGTCACAGACAGCTTTGAGGGAAAAAATGCTTTTTCTCATATTTAAATTCTCAGATAAAAGAGCATGGCTCCAAAGTCAAGGGGTGGCTCTTTTCACTGGCAGCTACAGGGTTGGCTGGGGTCACTGTGGAATTCAAGACCATCTGAAGGTAGCAGGCAGCATGAACAGTCCTGTGACTCTGGCTGGACACAGGTGCTGTTTCATGCCTTGGCCTCTTCTCCCAGGCAACCAGCAATAGAACAAGGGGACACAGTCTCATGTTGTGCCGGCAGAAGTACAGGCTGGATGTTAGGAGGAAGTTCTTCACAGAGAGAGTGATTGCCGTTGGAATGGGCTGCCCAGGGAGGTGGTGGAGGCACCGTCCCTGAAAGTCTTCAAGAAAAGACTGGATGAGGCACTCGGTGCCATGGTCTAGATGACTGGATAGGGCTGGGTGCTAGGTTGGACTGGATGATCTTGAAGGTCTTTTCCAACCTGGTTGATTCTATGATTCTATGATTTGCCCACAGAGCCTGCACATAGCAGGGAAGCAGAGGAAGCAATACAGGGAGAATTATAAAATACTTCAATATTCAACAGAGCTAGCCAGAGGATGTGAGTTACATTGATCTGGATGCCATGAAGTTCTAATTAGCCATTTAACATGCCACAGTGAGAACTACGAATTTGGGCAGACACATATTCAGGCAGACATATTCACAGCAATATTTTATTACACATCTTATGATTTTGCCCTGAGGGAGAAAGGAACTTGAGTGTAATTTCAGAACCACAGTGTGCACATATATAACATGGAGCTGCCTTTGTGTCATCTCTTGATACTGTTGAATCACCTTTCTACAGAGGGTGGGAAGCTTTTCAGGAACCACAACAGACACACTGAGACATAAGCAAGAGTTAAGATGAACATGTGCTGAGGGCAATTGGACAGCACAGCCAAAAGTGGCTCTTTAAAATGGTCCATGGGTAATTTTAGCTATGGAGAAATGTTAGACACATCATTTCTTCCTGAATTTACACATCAGATTTCTCCAAGAGCTTTCATGGTCTGATTTCTGTAGGGACTGGAGTAGAGAGATGCTAAAATTCCATTCCAGATTTATGATCTGGATGCCATCTAGAGGGACCTGGCCAGGCTGGAGAGGTGGGCCCAGGCCAACTGCATGAAATTCAACAAGGCCAAGTGTAAGGTCCTGCACCTGGGTCAGCGCAATCCCAAGCACAAATCCCAGCTGGGTGGTGAATGGCTGGAGAGCAGCCCTGAGGAAAAGGACCTGGGGTCTGGGTTGATGAAAAGCTCAACAACAGTCAGCAGTGTGCACACACAGCCCAAACAGGCAATAATGTCCTGAGCTGTATCAAGAGAAGTGCAGCCAGCAGGGCAAGGCAGATAATTCTCCCCTTTTACTGTGCTCTTGTCAGAGCACTCCTCACCTGGAATACTGTGTGCAGTTCTGGAGCCCCCAACACAAGAACACTGAACTGTTGGAGCGAGTCCACAGGAGGGCCATGAAGGTGCTAAAAGGGCTGGAGCAGCTCTGCTATGAGCACAGGCTATGAGAGTTGGGGTTCTTCAGCCTGGAGGAGAGAAGGCTTCGAAGAGATCTTGTAGTGGCCTTCCAGTATCTGAAGGGGGCCTGCAGGAGGAATGGGGAGAGACTATTTACAAGGTCTTGTAATGACAAGAGGAGTAGTAATTGGTTTGAACTGGAAGAGGGGAGATTTAGACTAGATGTTCTGAAGAAGTTCTTTACAGTGAGGGTGGTGAAACATTGGAATAGGTTTTGGGTGCTCCCTCCCTGGATGTGTTCAAGGCTAGGCTAGATGAGGCTTTGAGTATCCTCTTCTAGTGGGAGGTGTCTCCGCCTACGGTGAGGGGTTGGAACTAGATGTTCTTTCAGGTCCCTTCCAACCCCTAAACCATTCTATGATTCTATGATATTCACCTCAGGAGTTCTGCATCCTAGTCCACTAAATTAGTTTCACTTTCTGACACTTCCTTATGTAAGAGGTCTATAAACAAGTGCATCTTGACATCTGCCACTGTGGTTTATTTTGGGAATTTGCAATTAGACAATATTTTTAGAAAATTTCACATCTATTACTTTGTAGTTTTCTCTTCAAAAGCTTGTAGCTGAACAAATTGAAAATGTTTGCCAAAATGTATTGGTTGGAGAAGTTGGTAGAACGAGACAGGCATGAGGGAATCATAGAACGGTAGAGATAGAAAGGGACCTCCAGAGATCACTCCATCCATTCCCTCTGACCAAGGAGGATGATGTAGGGCAGGTCACACAAGAAGGTATCCAGACAGGTCTTGAAAGTGTCAAGAGAAGGAGACTCCCTCTCCAGACAGCCTGTTCCAGTGCTCCGTTACCCTTACAGTAAAGAAGTTCTTCCTCACGTTGAGGTGGAAGCTCCTGTTGTATTCATTGCCCCTCGTCATGTCTCAGGATACCACTAAAAAGAGACTGCCCCCTTCTTCTTAGACACCCACCCTTCAGATACTTGTAAACATTAATAAGATCCCCTGTCAGTCTTCTCTTCTCCAGACTAAAGGGCCCTCAGTCTCTCAGGCTCTCCTCATAAGACAGACATGCAGTCCTTTAATCCTCCTCGTAGCCCTCCGCTGGACTCTCTGTAGTATATCCTTGTCCCTCTTGAACTGGACACAACACTTCAGATGCTATCTCACTAGGGCAAAGCAGAGGGGGAGGAGGACCTCCCTGGATCTGCTGGACACATTCTTTTTAATGCATAACTGAAAGGGCCTGGAGAGAGGCAAGGTGAGCGGAATTCTTTGCTGCCAAAAAAATGAGCAACTTTCAGGAACAAACTTATTTCAAGTTCTCAGAGTTTGAGGCAGATCTCCAAAACCAAAAGATGCCATGGGGGGGGGGGGGGGGGGGGGGGGGGAAGAGGAAGGCTTTTTTAAATGATTCATGATTCATCAGTTCAACAGTGTGTTAGATGTGCAGAAACCTGAACTCACTGTGCTATTAATGAGCCAGACTAATGGGGGAGGACTGACCTAAAAAAAGGGCCACAAGTATACCATAAAATACATGCTGAGAAGGTCTGAGCACAGTACATGAGCAGGGTGTAGTAGCAAAACAAAAGGTCATTGAGAAGAGATCTTCAATTCGGCAGGGAAAAAAGGGTACTGTTGACTGGGTCTCATTGAAGTGACAGATAATTCACATCCCATAGTTCATGCAGCATCCACGCAAGTCAGCAAATCCAGGCAACAGCTTACATATTTTCTAGTTCAGGTGTGCCCCACTAAGGCACGGCCAGCCTGCTTGCAGGGTAGTTGAACAGACTTTGTGCGAGACAGTGCCTCTGAACCCACTGCCTGCATAGATCACAGAATCACAGAATGTCAGGGGGCTGGAAAGGGACTTTGAAAGGTCATCTAGTCAACCTCCCTGCAGAGCAGGATCACCTATACTACCTAGGATCATACAGGAATGCATCACCTTTGTATTACTTAGAGTAGCTTCCTGTTCTTTGAAATACATAACTCTTCTCTTCCCATTTTGTTAGCACGAAAAGCCTCTCTTTACTCATTGTGATCCCTCGAGTACCCAAGCTGTTTGAGATAGCATCTGTTTGACAAATGCCTGCCGATCACTTCTGAGCCATCTGAATGGAAGAACTCCAGTGAGAAAATATACTTTACTCAGGCCTGGAATAGAATTTATCCAGAATTAACAGGATATGGGGTCCAAAATTTGAATCTGAATCTCTCAGATTTTGTTAAGAGAATTCTGTTCTCTAGGGAGAAAAAAAAAAAAGCCCAGACATTTTCAAGAAAACTGCATTTCAGATTACTCCATCAAGAAAGAAAGGCTTCCCTGCAGGAAAATAAGAAAAACTTGGGCATGATCAGGGAGAAGGGTGATAAAACAAAGACTCATTTTGTTCCCCATCCTCTGACTGTCCTTAAGCATTTGTCAGTTAAAAATCTGCCTTTTTATTTTTGTTATGGTTCTAACTTTGCCAACTGGAACAGAGGAGTGGATCTATGTTGAGTGTTACTTTCTGAGGAGAAATAACACTTCCACATGGAAATGAAATTATTTCCCCAAAAGCTGTACAAGAGAAACAAAACCTGCAATTACACTCTATTTCATTCTGGTGAAAAATACTCACTTTTAACGAAAAAATCTTTTACTTTCATTTAAAAAGGTTTTTCTAACCAGCTTTGCCTACAGAAGATGTTTTCAAGATCTGTTTCACAAATCAGTCAGAGCCTTGCTAGGGCTCATCGGTGAGGCACACATTACTTTGTCCAAAGTTATTACCCTTATCCAAAGCTTTCTGCCTCAGCAATCAAGCTGATCAGCTTGCAACTGCCTAGTTTCATACTTGAATGCCTCATTTACATCAATGAAAACATGTGAGAGCCATTTGTGTTGGCTCACATCATATTCTGCTCAGCAGAAAAGAACTGAGGGCAATTTCACTATAACAATGGCCACTGCGCCTGCGAGACTGCCTGGCAGCTCCAGTCTGCATATTTTACAACCCAACACATGCTCCACCACTGCTCCAGCTGGTAATACCAGCCTTCCCATTTGGGGCTGCCTCACTCTCAATGTTTTGGTCTCTACAGCAAGGAAATCAGAGGTAAACCACATGTACAAGATCCTCCTGATGAACAGAGAAAAGGCTGAGAATCGCTGTGTAGTGACCCATCTGTGGCACAAGAAGCCACATTATAATTGTCTCCTAGTTGGTAGAAGTTCTGTCATAGAATCATTGAATCAACCAGGTTGGAAGAGACCTCCAAGATCATCCAGTCCAACCTATCCCCCAGCCTTATCCAGTCATTGTGGTGGAGGGGCAGCAGCCCCAAAACTGAGGCTTTTCTATGCCTCTGCATGCCCAGACATGTTCCTCTGCCAGGACCCACGAGGCAGCAAACAAATTGCGTAACCCACACACACCCAGCCTGTGTGTCCCTGAGGTCTGGGCAGGTAATCCCCTATTGGGAGGGTCCAGGCATGTCTCTATTGCCTATTGGGGCAAGGTTTGGCTTACGGCCAGCCTAATTGGTCATGTTAGATGTCCAATGAGCCACGAATCTCGGCCCCAGAGCCTTTAAAGAGGGGTGCACAACAGCACCACATGGTCAGTCAGTCCAGTTCAGTCCGATCAGACGATCCAGACTGTTTACCAGTTCAGAAGCTTAGAGCATTTTAGACTCAGCTCTGATCCACAGCCGCATCCTGCTGCCCTGACTCACTTGCATTGGCCTAGACACAGGATCAGGTCTTGCTCACTTGCAAGCATTACAGAGGCTTAGACCTCATGCATTGATCTCAAGGCACAGCCAAGCTATCTACAAGCCCTCTGAGAAGCAGAGCACATTCATGCCTGCACCATACATATATGGGGTGCCGAGAACCCCCTGCCTAAAGCCTAGAGCTATCTTGATTCATTTGTGGAGTTAAATCTCCCTTCAGCACAGCATAAATACTACTTGCCAGCTATCCTGTAACTCTGGAAAGATCCAGAGCTCAGCAGACCCTCAGACTGTCTGCAAACCTACGAACGCAGCTTACTAGCTGCCAAACTGTGTCAGAAGCTACAAGGACCAAAATCCTTCTCCTTCACCTGGAATCCTGCCAGCTGACCATCCCTGGACACACAGCTTCCAGAAGCAGCAGCTCCGAGGCAGAGATCACCCCAGGAGAAAAGGTTAGAGAAAACTCAATTTACCCCAGAGACTGAGAAAACTTTATCATCCCTTGCAAGCCGGGACAGACTCCAGCTCACCAACACCCCAATACTGGGCACATGCTGAGACAGTTGATTCCCGGGAGGGTGATTTAATGATTAATACTTAAGAACAGCACACATAAGTAAGCTTCAATTCTTTTGTAATATAAGTTACCTCTATCTGAGGAGCACACACAGTTTCAGCCCTTGCTGGGCAGACACTAGAGTTGTTAAGAGGCACTAAGCCTAAGAAATATTTCTCTCTGTCAGTAATTGTTAACAATTTGATAATTCCATTTAATAATCAATCCCTGTAAATATATCCCAAAGCTATTTTCATAACTTTGCAAACAAACTTGAATTTCATAGTGGTTGGGGGTGGTGCAAATTTGTAAATATTAATTTTAATAAATAATTTTATAAAAAATCAAAACCGCCTCAAATTAATTTCTCACCTCCCCCTAACAGGGGAGAAATAGAGAAATCCCCCCCACGACAGTCATCTAGAACATGGCACTAAGTGCCTCATCCAGGCTTTTCTTGAACACCTCCAGGGACAGTGACTCCACCACCTCCCTGGGCAGCCCATTCCAATGGCAAATCACTCTCTCTGGGAAGAACTTCCTCCTTCGTGTCAGGGGCCTTTGGGTTTTGTCTTTCCTGAGAAGTCCAGGGAGAAAGAGGACAGTGCAATTACCCATTTGCTGAGAACAGTTTCTAGAATATCCCCTTTATAGTTCATCTCTTCTCATAGATGACCTTCCAGGTAACCCTCTCAAGAATGTAAATTCCTGAACACTAGAATATGTGGTTGTTACCTGTGTTAAGACTTATTTGTGAAAGAAACTAAATGCAAGGAAGGTCCCAGATGGATGTGCCAGTGACCTAATTTCATTTCTTCTCTGTGGCATAAGTTTCATTACCAAACACACTGTTATCCTTTGGAACTCATTTCCACTGGATCCTTGGGAGTGGGAGTCAGGAGCCAGCTACACATGCAAAACTAGCAGGAACAGTCACAATCAGACTAGCTGGAAATCACTTCATAGTGCAGAAGAGATATAAGCCTGACTCTGCTTTGGGGAATTAGCCAGGCACCACTTAACAGAGATTAGAACAGTGCATCCTCTGACTTTTTTTTCTGCTGTTTCACCAAGAATTTTTCTATGATTTCTTAGGACCTTTTCACAGCATTTCATGCTAATAACTAGCAGAAGGAGAAGACAGGACAAACTATATGACAGAATTTATGATCTATTTCCATTTCCTATCTACATGAGCAAAAGCCACCAGCAGTCCTTAGAGAACATACTGGCAGCTCGATGATGTTGCTGCAAGCTCAGCTTTGCATGTGACCAAAGAATCAGGGTTTCAATTGCTTCAGGCTGGGTTTGTGCACACAGGCAAGAACTTCTCTGAAGAAAGGCCATGTCTCAAATTCCCACATTTAATAAAGAAGATTTGCCACTTCACCAAAGCCTTTGGGGAAGGAGAAATATGTTGGTTCCCAAAGGATGAGAGGATCCTCTACACCTGCCATTTTGCATTTCCACATGGAAGCAGAGGGAAGCAGACAAGTGACCAGTCAGATTCTGAAGAAAGGCAGTTTCATGGTGGTAGCACTGACAGTAAATCCTCTCAGACAACCAAATTCCCCTTCAGTAGCAGCCTTTCCTGGCACTTTTAAGACATTGTGGCTATCCCATGCCAAGCAAAATGAACCTGGTTCTTGACTGAGAACCATTTTGGTATGCTGTGATAATGACAAACTCACAAAAGACTAATTTAAAGCTATGAATCCGTAGGCACAGAGCAATGCCACTGACTTCAGCTCACATGCTCCTGCAGCTGATGTGAGATAGGATATCATCTTTTTGCAGCTGCTGTTGATGAACTCAGAAGACAAATACAGGAAAGATCTCTGATGTTTGGAAAGAGTCAGGAAATGTTAGAAGACCAAAGTGTCTTCATAGAGAGAAGCAGTGATGATGTCCACCTGAACTGAGTGTTCACATTCACACCTGGATCAAACTCCCAGATCCAAATGCTACCTAGTTTCGGAGTGCACCTGCTCCAAGATCTGTGCATTAGAAACATCCTCTCCAAAGGTGAACCAAGAATTTGTGTATGGCCAGAGATAAATGCTAAGCTCAAATTCTGAGCTTGATCCTCCTGTGCAGATTAGAACCCTTCAACAAAAACAGAGTTCATCTCTGTTGTTTATCCCAGCATCTGTGACATAGAAGCTGCAGCAGGCTTGGCTCCCCTTGGCACTGCAACATTTTTGCTAGAGTTAACACTGGAAAGTAACTAGAAATGGCCACAAACCAAACCCACAAAGGGCCTGCTGCAAGTCTCACAAACCCTGGTTTTGCATCAGGCTGACAGCAGCAACATGACTGAAGCCATGTGTGATTTGTAGCCTGTAGTGAGAACAGAAGCTGTCTGTCTGAGCAGAGAAGCTAAATCCCTTTAATTATTAAAACATATCCTACTGCTGTTGAAAATCCCATTGCCGTTGGAAAAAATACACTTATAAATGTATGCCATACATCAAAGGCCTCTTTTGTAAACAAAGTGTTCTTTTCAGCTTTTTTTTCTTTAAAAACTGCCTAGGAAGTAAATTAATGTTTGATCTGTTACCTTAGAAACATTTCAGAGTGGCAGATTTATCTGTCGTTTGTATTTTTCCTCCTAATACAGTAATGAATTATTCTTGTTGATAATAGGAAATGATTTAGCATAAATGGTTGGAGGGTCTTTTTCTGAAGTTAATGAGAGATTTGGCTGGTCAGGAAAGGCAGCATTGGAGCAGAGGGTAGTAAAATTCAGAGAAGTATTCCTGCAGTCACAATGGCATTTCACAGAGCATTGCACCCATGCAGGCTGTGGTTTATCTCCAGGCACTTTATGTGCTTCTACCCTAAAGCAGCCTCCTGCAGCACACCACGGAGACCCAACCAGCACTACATTTACCTAATGCTTCAATAAGAAAGACTCTCTACATAAGCAATGTGAGCACATCATCGGCTACCCAACCTTACCCATTGGTTTTATGGAGAAATTCAATCAGCAGTCTCCTTTGCCCAAATTCAAACTAATGTAAGGCTACTGACTGCACATTTCTCTTTGGACTGTGTTTTACACTGCAAAGTTGCAGGACTGAAATAACAGACCCTCAGGGGCTTACAAGAGAAATATATTCTTGAAGATCCCATGGGCCTTAGTGCTTCACCTTCTTGCTGGTTTTCAGATCACTGAACTCCTTTGATTAACAAGAGCTACCATGGCTCTTTTCCAGTATGTCTGATGGGAAGGTGACCTCCTCCCACCCTCCCACACCACTGCTGGAAATTCCAGTCCACTATCCTCTACTGAGGGACTGAGTGTTCTGAATTTTAGTCACATACCCTGCTTCCCCAACAGTCCCAAAACATGTTCCTGATGCACCCTTTCAGACGGAAATACTTCTGTCCTTTTCTGTTCCACCTTTTGCCATACTGGACTGGCACAAAGGGAGTGGATCCAGCCTCAGTACTCACCTCCTGCTTCAGTGCTGCCTGACCCTCACTCTGTTTAAGCCAGATGGACTTCAAAATACTATAAACTCTGAATGCATAGGCTATAAAAAGGCATGGGAAAAGAATAAATAAACTCTCCAAATGGTGAATCTCTCACCTAGCTATACACTGCTGCAGCTTTAAGGTAGGGCAGGAATTCTCCTTAATTAAGTATGTCACTTAAAATTAAAGTGTCATAACTGAATCAAGTATCATAGAGCTTCTGAGAGTCAGAAGAGGACAGAAGTACTTCCTTCAGAGTCTATTCAGATAACTGGTAGCTGGACATCTCTGACAGGACCTTTCTGGAGATGCTGGTCTCTTTCATGACTACAGAGCTTCGGTGACTGCCTCACATTTCATACCATTTATGGGGCTGAAGTCAGAAAAAAAACCTCAAATACATACTGCAGTGTGAACCTCACTAATCAAAGCTACCAGCTGTGGGTGAGGAAGGCCTGAAAAGAAACCCAGCACCAGGTTTGAAGCATCATGAATGTATCCCCTCAAATCAAGCCCATATATAAATGTTTGCCACATAGGTCTTTCCTCTTTACACTAATTCTTACAGTTGTTATTTACAAAAATCTGTTACTTCCTTCAGAACTGCAGAGGAGGAGACCCTCCTGCATGCCTTTGCCAAGTGTTCACAAAGTTCCTGTCCCTGAACTTTCAAGTCACTCAGGCAACTCTTAATGTGATCTATAATAAATCCAGTTTTAGTTGGCAAGGCATTGCAAGTACTCCATGACCCTTCCTGCTACCCATGGAGCTGAACTGAAAGAAAACCAACACTCCAAGGAGAAGAAACAAATGAAGAGGTTGCTTTTGGGTAGCTAAGGAGCAGGATCTATTTTGGGAGTAATGCAATGAGAAATTTGTTTATGAGAGTCTGGGGAGGAACAGAAGTTATGTGCTATAAACCAAAATAGGTCCTTTACCCTCTTACTAAGTACAGTGTACTTGAAGGTTGCTTTAGGGTAGAAACACATGTGGTCCTTGGAAATAAACCACAGGAACAAGGGTAAAAAGAAAAATAAGAGCTCTGCCCACCCACCCCTGTAGCAATGTAGGTACATGTACACCCAGGGCAACGTAGGAGATTGACTAAATGGACAAAGTAGAAGAACTCAGCCATGCAAATCCTTCTATGGTTGAAATGCAGACCTACAGGGTGGAGTTTAAACCAGAGACAGTTGGCACTTGTGCTACTGGTTTCCACAATTCCCACGGTGGTGGGGCCCGGCTGCCTCTGATCCTGAAAGATATGCATGCAGGGACAGCTGCATGACTTTGTCTTCTGATGATCTGGCTACTAGCTGATGTGGCTGGCAGACTGTGCAACAAGTTATGATGGAAGGAAGGAAGGAAGGAATCCCAATGATTTTGTTTTAATGCAAGATCTCATTTTGAAAATGCTGAAAGATTTCATGTTGACTTTTTAAATTACACTTAGATCAGAATTTGTTTTCAAAATGGAAATTTTCCTTTACCTGCACTTAAAAAAATATGAGAGAGTTTTAATATCAGCAAACTAGTGCAAGAATAACTTAATTGCAGATAGGTCTGGATTTCAACAAATTGAAATATATTCTTTCCCCCTCCCAGTGTATCTGTTTACTAAACTCAGCAACTGTTTAACTCAGTAATGGCATCATCACTTGCTGCTCCAGTCATAAGTGATATTCATTCTTCAGCCGTCAGTGAGATTGTCTAATGAAGTCAAGGATGTTTTGTGGAATGAGGTCACAGCAGTCTCTTGTGAAAATCCAAGAACATCATAGCTCAGTGCTGTCATGGTATATGGTATCCAATCCTCTCTCTTTTTCATCCCTCCTTCCCCCAAAGTTGAGAAATACACTGAATGCTGCAGATATGCTGAATACTGAGAAGGCCCTGATGGAGTACTGGAGTGGTCCCCAGTTATAATAAAAGTTCCTTTCTATTGCCCAAGTTAGACCCCATAATTGACCATGGCTCAGGAAAAGCAAGAACTGGCCACCCTCCAAATATGCTGAACAGATCACCAAAATGCTGATTACAAGGGAGAGGCTACTCATGGCATTTACAGGGACAGAGGTGTCTGTGTGAAGGATCACACAGAAGGGTCTTAGAATTCCAGAACTGGAGGAGTCTGCACTCTGTGGTCCTCTTCAGGCCCATCAATTATTCTTTGTTATTGGGGTGATGACTCTCTGCAAAATCTGATCTGCCTCTTGGGAAAAGCAGAGCTGCCGCAGTTCACTCCAGAATACATTCCAACTTCACTGGTCCACTTAGCCCTAAAGAACCAAACACATGAAATGACTGTGCTAGCGCATTAGCTAGCCTAGGAGCAGGTAAGCTGCAGTCTGGTCCTGCCTAGGCATTGGCATGAGATCTGTCTGTTAAGATTAAGGTAATCTTTTTGTGCAAGACATCAACCAGCTTGACTGCCAGATTTCATCTGGATGCACAGGGCAAGTGGCTGGAAAGGAACATATTTCCTTCCTGGTAAAGGCAGTGCATGTGAACTGGGCTTTCTGGGTGGTACTCACCAAAGCTGCCTCTCTCAGATGGAGCAGCCATGAAAGGCCTTGCAGGAAGACCTGCCACTGCACATACAGGGAGTTTGTCATTAAGGACCAGCCAGTCCTGGGACTTGCCATCCCTGCTGTCATTCCCCAGCTGTACTAAAGAAGGCTGCCTCTGTCTGTTTCTCTATGTGCACTCTGCACTGAGCTGCTGGCAAGTTACCAGTTGAAGCCGTGGTGGGAAAGTCTGAAATTCCATCTACATTTCCCCTTCAATTTCTCATGCTCTCCAGACAGTCACTCCTACAGCTTTCCTTCCCTCATGCCCCGACCTGTTCAGCACCCCAGCAAGGTGGTGACGGCATTCTGCCAGACATGCTGAACCTGAAAGCATCCCCATCTTGCCCAGCAATCACCCAGGGAGGGAAGCAGTATTTATCACCACTCTATTGGCCTCTGCCAGACACTCTTGCCATTAAGATGTCAAGACAGGTCTCTCTCTGGAAATCTAGCAGCCCTGCAGACTCACCCTTGCCTGCAGCAGCCCCAGTTGGACATCTGTTCCCTTTCAACCTCACACATGCACTTAAAATGCCGGTACTGTCCACTTCTTTGGGGGATTAGGCTCCTATTAAAGCTGCCTTCCACATGATTCATTGTTATCTCTTGGTGTTGATCTGATTTATGGATTGGCCTGTGTTAATTAAGGTCATAAAATTGGGAGTGGGAAAAGGCTTCCAGCACTGTGATGCTGTTTTAAATGTTGGGTCATTCTCCAGCACCTATGTTATTTTGCAGGGGATGGGAGATGGCATAGCTGATGTCCTGTGGTCAAAAATGAGATTTCACTGGGATGAGCCCTAGCTGCCCTCTCAGCCTCAGAAGAGGAAGCAAGTCACTAGGAAGGTGAAACTATCTCTTTTCAGCACTGACTCACAGACACCAATGAATTCACAGTCCAAGCTGTTGTTATACATATTAAGCTTGTGTCTACAGCCTCAGGTGAAACTGGAGCTCCATTGTGCTAGGCACAGCACAAGCATCTTGTAAAGATTATCCCTGCCCCATGAAATTTTGCTGAGCATCCAGCCACATTGTAGTCTCTTCTGTGACTGCAGTGAAAGAAAAACAGACTTGACCCTGCTTTGGTCAGCTCAGGAACAACCAGCAACATAACTCTGGCCAAGCACTGCCCACTGCAGGTTACCACTGTGCTCACTGAACAATGAGCTTTCATGGCAGCTCTATTACTCTATCCTGAGCCACACTCACTCAAGCTATCTCTAGTGCTTGGCATATAACTCAGAAGGTGTGCTGTCACCAAGCAGCACCCACAAATGGAGAGACTGACCACTATGTTCAAGGTCATGCTATGAGTCCACAGAAAAGCCAGGACCCATCCACCATGGCGTTTCAGTAGCTTGATCATTTCCCATAAAACTAGGACACTGACCCAGCTGCAGTGATCCTGCCATTTCAACCTACATCATCTTTTCATACTTAAATTTAGGGGTTGGGTTGGAATTTCTTTTACTTTCACAACTGTCACTTACTGTACAACCTATTTGCTCTTATTGGTAGCACAAGTTTACCTTTGGTATGCAAACCTGACTTCTTTCTCTGTTTCATTTTCCTCTTGCAGACAATTTCATTACAAAGCTCCAATGAAATGGCTCAGAAATTCACATGTAGTAGCCATATTAGTTACCAGGAATAAATACACTGCGCTAAATATTGTGCTTTCAGCATCAAATTTGACCACTGAAAATCTGCTATAGCTCCCCCATAAACCACAGCAAAAAAATCTTTTCTTGATGCAAGCATGATGCAACCATACGTATTTCCAGTGCCAGGAAAAAAAATAGTTTGTGTCCCATAAATAAAGATGAAAAACACTGATAAATATTGCTAGCTGAAAATTCAATATTAAAAAATAACCAAAAGTAACACACAAATAAACTTAATCCTTCTATTAAGAGTTTGCAGATTTTGCCAGAAGGATACTTGAGCAAGAAAAAAACCTAAACATGGTAAATTCTTTATCTTGTGAAGTATTTAAATAAAGATTTTTTTTTTAAGGGGGGGAAGGGGGAAAGTACAATTCATAGCCTGGTTGAAGGAATTCGTGGGTGAGTTTCTGTGACCTTTGTTATGCATGAGGTCAGATCGATTATCATAATAGTCCCTTCTGGCCATGAGCTACAAATCTGTTAATTTTAGCTCAATATCCTCTTTCTCTGGGGCCTAAGCTAACTGAAATGATATCACATGTTCCACGTTAGGACGAAAGACACAGACACAATCACTCCAGTTGAGCTGGTGCGCGCTATTATACTATCACACGCTAGCTTCTGTGTATATCTTTATTCAGCTAGTAAGTGAAATTATCCTTCTCAGATCATTAATTATTACTGATATTCCTGATGATCAAAATTAGAATGAGATATGCCTTCTGCTCCACCCTCCAAAAATTAGGACATTTGAAAACTATTAAATACTCACCTTCTTTCTGGTACAAATGTTTAAGTTCCTTTCACTTGTATTCTATTAATATATTATCATGGCTTGGTTTTGTATTTTAAGAAGACTTGAAAGTCTCTCAGTTCACCCCCTTCCCATAGGTGAGGCTTTTAAAAAAAGAGTAGACAGAAAGTATGATACTTAGCAGCGCTGCAAAAAGCACTACAGCTGTAGGCTATCAGAAGATGGATTGAACGGTTTCGCAGTTAATCACCCCAATGTGCATGGCAGAAAGGCTGCTCGGTGGCCAAGTAAAAGCCACAAACTTCATTTCCAGATCCATCTGTCTGTATGATACAGTGTTAAAAAAAGGCTTTTTTTCAACACAGATAATCCAGTGGCAGTTCAGCGAGAGCTGACTGTTACATTTTGGGCTCCTTAAGACAAAACCAAAATATTTCGTCTTGGTCAGCTGAGCAGAGGCATTCCGCTTCAACTCAGTTTAATGTTCCTTTACCTTTGGCCCTGGCACCTCATAGCTGTTGCACAAAGTGAGGTGCAACACACCTGAATGATCTGCAGACTGCATCCCCTATCCACTCCAAGATTTTTGATTCCACAGTTTTCCTCACAGCACTTTCAATGGGAAGCAAATTAGTTATTGGGTCTCTTTCTCCCAACTTGGAATGAAAATGAATAGTGATATATGAAGAGTTCCCTTGAGAGAAAACATCCAACTTTTGCATAGTGCCTATCCAAAATGTTGAACTTGGATAGAGAAAAGCTTTGGTGAAATCAGAGAGGAAGGGTTTAGCCCAGAAGTATATGATGTTTAATACTGTTCAGCTCCCCAGTCGACTCCTCCACGGGGACATCCAAAGAGCTGAACTAGTGCAAAGGAAAGGGAGAAGGAATATATGTTGGGGACAGAAAAGAGTGGCATGAAGCCAGGGCAACCTAATCCAGCACTCATGAAATTACAGCCTCAAAGAAAGAAGGTCAAAATGGGGTTTACAGCAGAAATGCAGACACAACATGATGATGGGGAGACAATCTGCTCTCTGTAATATTCTTATTATCCTAAGAAAACAGAGGACAAGAATGAAATGTACCACAGGGCTGCTCTGTTGTGTTTGTGTAAGAATGCCATTTTAATTTACTTTCACCAGTACCTTCAAGTCAGTACTTTTTTATAGCTGCATTCTCATGTGAAATCTATATCCTGGCAATTTGGATCAAGATTGCCTGGGGTCAGACACCTGTAAAGCTAAACTACTACAGGAAAGAATGTCGCTGTTGAATTAATGGGCAAGAGACAATTTGGAATCATAGTTGTTCTGCTGTACCTTCAGGAGGCAGAAGGAAAGACTTGTCACGTGATTACATATGGCCACATCATTACACAATTCCTCATGAACCTTTCCCCTTCATTCATCTCCACAGCCACTTGCAGAAAGGCGACTCAGGGAGGCACATTACAGGATGATTAGGCATACAATAGATCCATGCCAAATCCATCTACAAACAAACACTTTTGTGGGTTTAATCAATTTTCAGGCTTAAACTCCAGGTTCTTTGCCTTTCCCAGACTTTGTTCTCCAAGATTTGTCTAGGATGATTCCTGTGGCTTAGTCATTGAAGTCTACAGTCAGGCAGGGGACTGGGAGGGAAGAATCCGATCATCCACATTTTATGCCAATATAGAACTATTTTAGATGTCCTTAACAGCAAGGCAAAACCCATTTTTGCTTCCAAAAAAACCACAGCCACTATTTTTACCTAAAGGCTCACAATGCAAAACATCTGCTGCAGGTTCCTACTCACCGTCATCTCAACCAACCAAATCTTACAGGATGTTCTTACATGTACCCACAGCCTCTAGATGTTTTGCCACTCGTGCTTACACTTACATAAAGCAACGTTAGAGAGATCTCTTTGCATCCCTCATCATCCCTGGTGCTTGTAGTGAGAGCTGGGAGGACCTCACTTAAAAGCAGCAGTAGATAGGTTGGGGTGGCTGATCGAGTTACTCTTCTCTGTGTTTCCACCCCCTCATTCTCTCAGAGGTTGGTGCCACTGCAGCATGGGTGGCTTAACTGCTCATGAAACTCTTCCTGAATCGTAATAGTTTACTGCCTGATTTCGTAAAGGCTTTTCCAGATGTGCTGAAAACAGCGTTCAAGAGAGGGATGACACAAACAGCAGAGGACAGCCATTTCACCACTCATTCCAGCTACACCCTTGGGTGCCCATGCCTCAACACTCTCAAGCTCTTCAGCTTTGCTCAGAGGCTGAGGTCTCCCAGATGACAGTTCAGCAGTGCTTAACCCTGAAGAAAAGCAAGCACAAGCTTGATGTGCCACCAGGAATGGCAACTGGTGGCTCAGAGAAGTGCCAGGGATACCCTCCTTGTCCTGTACCTTCCAGGAAAAAAAAAAATAGTCAATCTGTGCAGGAACAACTGTAGAGGAGAGAAATGTTGCTCTTCTGCATGGTGCTTCTACTGCTGCAGCCTGGAGGGTATCTTTTCTTGCACCCAACCACTGAGCAGTTCTGGTATCATTTACAGTAGAGCTGCTAATTGCCTGGAAACACTAAGGAATTACAGATCTTAATTCATAAAACATCTATTTGCCTTAAACAAAATTGCTGTACATTATTACATAGGCTAAAGCCCTACTATTTTCCTCATGCTAAGTGCCTCTTAATTGAAATCCCTGATTATTTTTTCCCAGGCACCTCTCCAGCCCACCACCCAAAGTTCAGTGATGCATATAGCATTGTCTTGTTAACACGCAACGATACGTGGTAGAGATTGCCCACAATTATTCCACCAATTCCCTCTGTGGTCTGGTCTTCTTATTGAAGCAAAAAGGTCTTGCCAGACTTAACTGAAGCTAAAGAAGAAGAAATTTTTCCAGAGACTTCCCTCTGCAAATTACAAATCATATACATGACACTCAATTTTGCAGCCCACAATCACATTAGCAATGCCACTGCCAGGAAGAGAGCTGCTTGGGTGAGTAAGAGTTACTCGTACAACAAAGTATTTCAGATTTGGTTACAGCCTAGGTTGGACTCACTCCAAACCGAAAATTTCATATGCCCTAGTCTCGTTCATAATTTTGGGGCAAAGTTCATCCTTTCAAGAAGTGACGCCAAATGCACATCAGATGAGTGTGGGCTTTATATTTAAAGAATGAATTGTTTCAAACAGCTTAATTCCACTGATGCTTTATGGTTAACGATCCCAAACACTGCTTTTGCAGCTGACTGATTAGAAATGAAATAAAGCCAAAGCATCTCTGTAAGGAAGTCTTTTAAGCTGTGGTACACAGACACACCTCTGTGAGACACAGTATGTGCTGAACAGACCGCGACAGAGACAGTTCTGGCACCACTCTTTAATGTAGTTGAAATCCAAGGAAAAGACTGAGCTGGGATGCTCAAGCTGAACAGACAGCTGAATGCTTCCTTTCCAGTGTACTTCCAGATAGCAGTGTGTCCTAGGGCTATGAGTGCAAAGCTTCAAGCACAGGCTGTATCTTCTGTAGGCAGAACAACGCCTGTAGCACACTTCGTGTTCACACAGAGGAGTCATTCACACCACCAGACGACATGCCACAGCGTTTCAGATGTCAATGGAGACACTCGTTTGGGGTTTGCTGATCCACTGAGCTCCTCTTTGGCTCTGGTAGGCAGCCTGGTAGTTCCAGCAGTCCTGCTGTGTCACACCACTGCAAAGACACACAAGTAGCAGGTCCTATGAGAGTTGTAATCTAGTTCCACTGAAATCCTTTTGTTCACAGACAATTGCGAATTAACTTCAGCTCTTGTGGCCAGCATCAGTGATTGTATAGCTCTCCAGAAACAAAACCACAAAGCTTCAAACTGACTCGGGCCACAAAGCAGCCTGCACAATGAATGTCTGCACCACACACATCCACAATGGGTCAGAGCTGAAGGGCCCCTGAAGACTTGTGAAACATTCCCCTCCTCACAGAGACGTTTGATTGTTGGGCTTAATTTCCATTCTCCTGGGCAAGATTTGGTTGCTGTCTGAGGGAGGAACTCAGCCCTGCCTCACTATGAGGCTGAAGTCAGGCCTCCACAGTGTAGGCTCTCTTTCAGCATGAATCAGACTTTGACATTCTGTCAGCTTTTCCATGCTGACATCCAAAGGTGCCCAAGCTTTCAAAAAAAGAGGGCTTTCCCCACCACAGAGGTGGTGAGAATAGCCAGGTGGAGCTTCCAGAAAATCTAATAGCAGTGAGATCCTTCTCATACTCCAGATGCCCTTGATAATAACAGAAACAATAAGTAAAAGTTTTCTTCCTATGAAGGATCTTTGGAAGTCTTTTGGGACTAGAGTACAGATCAGGACAATATAAGTTTTTGAGATCACAAGTGCAGGAAACAATGAAACAATGTTCATTTGGAAATGATTTTTTAATAAAATGTATTCCATATTGTATTGCAGTACTTCCATGAGACTGCTCCTCAGTCACTCGTGGCCCTTAGCACACCCTCTTCACCCTCCCCAAGGGCACTTGACGTTTTTAACATCAGCAAATTGGAACATGATTTATTCAGCTCCTTAAATATAGCGCTTACCTAGTTATAAAATATCGCCCCGATTCTTTTATATACAATAACCATTGTGCTTATGATGACTTAAGCCATGGGCATTATTTTTTTAAAAGAATTATATTTACATGGAATGTTTAAGAAAAGAATTTCCCAGATTCCGGAAGTAGGACCTCCTTCAGAACGGGAAGGAAATCATTCATTTTTTACCTTAAACCCCAGCAAGTGTAATGGTTTATTACCCAGTGGGAAAACAGCTCGATGGGTGTTTATATGAAGAGATTGTTCAGAAACTCTGGTGCCACCAGAGTGAGTAAGAACACTCAGATCATACCTGAATTCTTGCTGTTCGAGGCAGGACTGGACGTGGCACTTGGTGCTATGGTCTAGCCTTGAGCTCTGTGGTAAAGGGTTGGACTTGATGATCTGTGAGGTCTCTTCCAACCTTGGTGATACTGTGAATTCAACTTAAAACATTGTCAGTAGTATTTTGGGGCTGAGGGACACACACACGAGGCACAGCAAAAGGCAGGAACTTGCTCAAAGCCACCTCAGAGGTCAGTAACAGAGCACTGAATTCAGGGCTCCCAACCCTCTCTTCTGTCTGTCTGAACATGATTTCTTCCTCATTTCTAAAGCCTCAGTCAAAAAGGTTTTCTCAGTCATGAAGGTTTGGGTTTTTTTCTGTAGAAATTAGTTCCTTCTTTAACAGACCAGACTTTAAGAACTTACTGGCAGACTCTGAGGTTTTAGTACACTTTGTACTTGGATTTTTGAGCTCAGTGCAAGGAAATTGGAGGAGAATGGCAGTAACCCAGAGTCTGATGGTATTCTGATGAGTTCGATGGTCCTACTAAGAAGAGAGAATTTTAAAATTGTAAGACTGTCTTGCAGCAGGACCACTGTGTGATCACATCCATTTATGTCTCCCAAGAGACCCCATTTCTGGAAATGCCCAACATGGATGTGAAGGGATCTGAGGAGGGTGATGTAACGATGAATCTGTTTTCCTAACTACTTTCTGAATCACTGTTCTTGCAGAGCTGAAGTGCCCAAACTTCAACACAAACCAAAAGCAAAACTTTATCCCTCTCAGACTTACAGGATCCTCCTCAACATCAGGAGGTATGTGCTACCTCAATTATCTTCTTTTGGCCAATAAAGTCTTAAGTAGCTGTGTTGTTGGTGATCTTTTGATAGATGTGAGTAACATGACAGAAACACTGACATCCTGGCCACATAATGACTAGGGAAATGTTATCTAAGCCCTTCCATATTCCTGCTGGTGATTCAGTTCCCTTTGTACCCTGCTTTGCTGCACAGCCTTGATAGTAAACAGGCTGCCCTGCTGTGTCCCACAGCTTCAGTATGGTGGTAGTAATTCCTGAACACAACTGTTCTCTTTTATTTTCATGCTTCAAAGTACTTTGAGGTCCCTCAGAAGCTGGGGAGATACTGCTCTTTCTGTAGAATATTACTTCTCCTATAGAAATGTGAGTACCTCTAGGACCCAAAGGCAAACACGGGGCAACTTCACTCCTAGAGCTGAACTCCAGCTGCATTCCCCACCTCATTTGTTATTTGATGGACTTTTGCCAACAGGCATTGTCAACAAGGGGGGGGAAAAAAGGGAAAAAAAAAAACACTAGCAACTTTCCATCTATTTTTTTAAGGCTGTAAATTACATGCCATTTCCAAGAAAGGAGAAGTGTAGACATCTTGAGCATGTTTTCCATCTTTAGTTAGACATGGGGAAGATATGGCACTATATGACTTCTCCTCCAGCATGAGCATTCCATTAATCAGTCAGGAGAGCTCAGGGCAGGGCAAGTTGAGCTGCAGTCCATTGAGCCATATCTTCTTCTTTGGCAAATCCATTTCTTCATGGGAATACAGGCAAAAGGCAACCAGCAGGGAAGAAGATTTGATGTTGAGATCTCCATCACATCAAGACATACCAGTGATGCTGTATTATCTCCATCTAGCATGTATTAATGAAAGCAAGCTCCATTCTGGTGGTTATCCAACTCTGTGGGACATTTTATGTGCCTCCATTAAGACCCATTCTCTTCCAACTAGGAACACTGACTGCATATGCCTGATCCCTAATCTCAACTCTCAGACATCACTTTTATACAACTTTCTCCCTGCTTTAAGAGCAAAACTCAACTTACAACAAAACCACTTCCCTAAGTGCTCGTATTGTCTAAACCAGCACCTTCACAAACTTGTCCATCTCTCATTTGCTCCCTTAATTAGTCACAATTTTTGACTTTGCAGCAGTGAGTGGGTTGCACTGAATCTGGTGGTAGGCATATGTGTGCATAGCCCCAGGCATCCTAAACTGTTTGCTTGCTTGTTTCCCGATTTCTGTGAAATAAAGTGTAGACAGTGGATGCACTGCCACTGGGTGCCTGGCCAAAGCAGGTATTGGAATCCATGCACTTGAATCAAACCCTCCTCTGTGGGATTAGCTGTTCTCAGAACTGGACACTAGCATGCCACAGGCCAGCAGCTGGCAGGGTTAGCTACCTGGCATTCTCTCTATTCCTAACATTTGTGATTCAGTAAGAAACCTGGTCTAGTGGAATGTGTTCCTGCCCTTGGCAGGCATTTTGGAACTAGATAATCTTCAAGGTCCCTTCTAACCCTAACCATTCGAGAATTCTAGAAAATTCACCTTCTGTAAGAACAGAAAGAACTTGAATATTTGCCACTGCTTAATGTTGGGCTTCAAGAGGCAAAGCGCTTCAAGAGGCAAAGCACTTCAAGAGCAGAGAATCTGTTCCTCAAAGGAGCTGCAGGTCATCTTGCAGTGATTCAGAATGACCTCGACCATCTCAGTCTGAAGTTCCTAGAACATTAGGGATAGACATACCAGCATGTGACTGGGCACTGACTCAGAGTTCATGTCTAAGCTCATTGTCTGGACTTGGGAAAAAAAGGGGGAAGAAGGAAGGGAGAACTGGATTGAAGTCAAAGTCATTAATATCCTTCTAGTTGAAGAATAAGTTCAGAGAGCAGAGGAAAGTAAAGTAAATCATACATTAAAGTAGTGAGATATAAAAGCCACCTGGCAGAGCTGAAGTCACAGTTAGTTGCCTTCTTTTCTTCCCTCTCCAAACTGAACAATTCTTGCCTAAGCAAAATTAAGTATCTGGGCACAAGCTAATCCATATGTATAATCCTTGGTGGTAAGGCAGTACAAAGCAAACTGACAGATGAAGGGTGGAGGTGGCTGAAAATGAGCTGCTCTAAGGGGATAGTGGTCAGGCACTGGAATGAGCTGCCCATGGAGGTGTTTGGGTCACCAACCCTGGACGTGTTTAAGGGTCGTTTAGACGCTGTGCTTAGGGATATGCTTTAAGGTGAATCTTGCAGAGTAGGGTTACAGGTTGGACTTGGTTATCCTGAGGGTCTTTTCCAATCTGGATGTTTCTGTGATTCTGTGATCCCACCACTACTGTGCCACAGAGAGTGCACTAAATTAGAGCTGCATAAAGCGCAGATGCCACCTCTGGGCTCCCTGTGGTTTGCAGAGGTGGCAGAGCATTCTCGTGTAGTAGAGAGCAAGGTGTTAGGGATCTCTGAAGGGATGTGCAGTACTTCTCCCCAGCATGGCAGAGAGGCTACTCAGTAAACAGAGACGACTCAAAATAAGCAATTCTTAAAGGCGATCCTCATATCCTGTTGTTAAAACAAGAAGCCTCTTCCCATATCGCTGATCTGATTAGCTGTGAAACCACTGGGAAGAATGTCAGTGCTTTCACTGGCAGCTCCATGAGAAACCCCTGGGAAACTTACTTTCAGGAACACCTCTTTTCGCCAATCTGGTAGGGATGCCTCCATCTAGTGGCCCGGCCTGGGAAGAGAGCCTCTCAGACGCCATGCTCCAGCTTGTCCTGCACTGAGAAAGCCTGCTCGGCTTCGTGTGCTTTGGCTTCTCCAGCTGCACATTGAAATAACAAAATTTCCCAAACTTCCAGGGTGTCCTGTTAATGTCAGAGAAAGGCCTGGAGATTCTTGGCTGGACACTCCACTGTGAGCTACAGCCCAGATTCCACCCACTCAGCTCAGCCAGAGCAGAAGGGGATCAAACTGTCATTTCAACATCTGTTTTGAATCCAAGTAAGAGAGATGCTGTAGCATCGTGAACACACACACACACACACACACACACACACACACACACACACTTAAGTGCTTACAAATATCAGACTGTGGTGACATCCAAGTGGTTTCAGAAGGTAGAGGTGTGAGTGAGAGGGTAATCTGTCTGTCCATCAACCCACAACTACCATTTACTCATATCTCCTTAATAGCAAGCAAGCACTGCCGACATTAATGCCTTTATCTCCTCAGCATCCCAAAGAGGCAGGGCAGTATTGTCAGCCCCACTTTTCAGTCTGGGAAGGAAAGACTGAGAGTAGCCAAAGTGAGGCAATCCAAGTCACACACAGGCTAGAGGCAGAATGAGGAGGTAAGTGCAGGTCCTCCACCACTCAGTCTGGCCTGCTTGCTGACTTCACATTCACTGACTCATTCTGGAGCCTGGCAGAGGGTCCAGAGCAAAGCTACGGCCCAGTAAAAATGCAGTAATATAGCTTAATTCCCCAGGCTTTCTGCAAACTAGTATCTCAGCCAGGGAACACACTCAGACACTTCGACAGGAGGGCTTTGTGTTGTCACCAAGTACAATGATAAATCTCCTGCTAAAAAGTAGTGTTCATCTTGCACAGCAGATCGGGAACAAGCCATAAAGATAGGTCAGAAGAGTATGAAGAGGAGCAAGGCTGGGTCCTTTTGCTGACCAGGCACAGTGTATCAACTGCCACAGGGTCTCAGCCCCAAACTGAGCATTCTAGGGAGCAGCCAAAAGGGGAGAGTGGAAATGGAAAGGGAGGTGCAGAAAATGGCAGGACTTTTCTTCAATGCAAGCAGACACATTTGGGATGGAAAAAGCAGCTCTAATCAAATGGAATTCTGAATTTCCCACTAGACATGGGGTATTCAAAACAATCCCAGCTGAATTTTACCCACCTCTCTCACAGCATCTCCCAGCTGCCTCAAAAATAAACAGCTCTGTTTGGATGGAGCTGCAGCCACACATGATTTTGGGCTCCCAGCCTGAGTTCAGAGACAGTGAATAGAACTTCTCTGGCCCAGGTCTCATGGGGTTTCTGTCACATACAGTTTGTGACCTGAGGGATGGCAAAGATCTCAGGTCCAGCCAGCATGGGTTTAGGAAGGGCAGATCCTGCCTTTCTAACCTGATCTCCTTCTATGATCAGGTAACCCGCTTGGTGGATGTGGGGAGGCCTGTGGATGTAGTCTATCTGGACTTCAGCAAGGCCTTTGACACTGTCCCCCACAGCAAACTGCTGGCTAAGCTGTCAGCCCGCGGCTTGGATGGTAACACTCTGTGCTGGGTTAGGAACTGGCTGGAGGGCCGGACCCAGAGAGTGGTGGTGAATGGTGCCACATCCAGCTGGCGGCCAGTCACTAGTGGTGTCCCTCAGGGATCAGTGCTGGGCCCCATCCTCTTTAACATCTTCATAGATGATCTGGATGAGGGCATCGAGTCAGTCATCAGCAAGTTTGCAGATGACACTAAGCTGGGGGCAGAAGTGACTGAGCTGGAGGGCAGAAGGGCTCTGCAGCGGGACCTTGACCGCCTGGACAGATGGGCAGAGGCCAATGGGATGGGGTTCAATAGCTCAAAGTGCAGGGTGCTGCACTTTGGCCACAACAACCCCATGCAGAGATACAGGCTGGGGTCGGAGTGGCTGGAGAGCAGCCAGACAGAGAGGGATCTGGGGGTACTGATTGATACCCGCCTGAACATGAGCCAGCAGTGTGCCCAGGTGGCCAAGAGGGCCAGTGGCATCCTGGCCTGCATCAGGAATGGTGTGGTCAGCAGGAGCAGGGAGGTCATTCTGCCCCTGTACTCCGCACTGGTCAGACCACACCTCGAGTACTGCGTTCAGTTCTGGGCCCCCCAGTTTAGGAGGGACATCGAAATGCTTGAGCGTGTCCAGAGAAGGGCGACGAGGCTGGTGAGAGACCTCGAGCACAAGCCCTACGAGGAGAGGCTGAGGGAGCTGGGGTTGTTTAGCCTGGAGAAGAGGAGGCTCAGGGGTGACCTTATTGCTGTCTACAACTACCTGAAGGGTGGTTGTGTCCAGGAGGAGGTTGCTCTCTTCTCTCAGGTGGCCAGCTCCAGAACAAGGGGACACAGCCTCAGGCTGCGCCAGGGGAAATTTCGGCTCGAGGTGAGGAGAAAGTTCTTCACTGAGAGAGTCATTGGGCACTGGAATGGGCTGCCTGGGGAGGTGGTGGAGTCGTCGTCCCTGGGGCAGTTTAAGGCAAGGTTGGATGTGGCACTTGGTGCCATGGTCTAGCCTTGGGCACTGTGGTAAAGGGTTGGACTTGATGATCTGTGAGGTCTCTTCCAACCTTGGTGATACTGTGGTACTGTGATACTGTGATAATGTACTTGTAGAAATTCAACTGCCTTGAGGATAAGACACGGTGAAGTGAAGCACAAGGAGAAGGACTGAGCCCACAAGCCTGCTCCCATGCTATTGCCGCTAGCTACTCTTCGCAGACCTGCAGCTCCCCAAGCTCACAGTCCCCTTCCGCTCTACAGCTGCCGTGCTGCCCTGTCTCAGTGCAGCTGCATGCCCACCCAGCTGCCAGCTGGCCTCAGCCCAGCTCTGGTGAATACTTCATGCCAGTTTGCCCGTGCTTAGAAACCCATTGCATGCACAAGCAGCACCAGCTCCATTCCCATGCACCAGCCCATCCCACTTTCACACAGTACTTTCAGAGTTTCCCCACCCACTTGCCATCGTCCACACCTCCTCATGGTCCTCCATCTTACACTTGTCTCCATCCCACAAGCATACATTCCTACATGCAGTCCTTGTTCCTCTAGTATCACTCCTCTCCCAAACTCTGCCTCGCAAAGCTGCTTTGTCCCAAAGTCACAGACTTCATACATGCCACTCCATTCCGAGATTTCTGCTGCTCTGGGCATCTCGTGCATGCAGGTTAGAGGGAATCTTGTGTTTTTCCAGCAGTGGTGCCAACAAAATTCTCACTCATCATCCTGCCCTGGCACCCACATAGGTTAGCACCTTGCCAGGTGCCCCAAGCAGAGAAAGTGTTAGACCTTCATCTCAGAATGCTGGGATATAACTTCTGCATTATAGCTGCCAGTCAGCACACACCTCACCTTTTAAGAGGCTTTAGGACAAGTGCCTATGGGACTCTCTGCCCACAGGCTTTCCACATCAGGGACAAAAATTTTACCAGGAGCGCATGGGCGCCTGACGGAGACAGGGCCAGGACAGGGTGCAAGCTCACTGGAGGACCCAGGACATCACAACAACTGTATTTAACCACAAACAGTTTGCATCTCTCCTCTGAAGCTAAGCAAGCAGCAGGTCTGACAGCATGGAAGTTGGGTAACAGAAAATTGAGGCTTTATCAGTGCCAGGGCAGAAGACACACTTTTTGAGTGTGAAACAGTTCCTGACAGTCTCTGGGGTCTTATGTGGTTTATGTCATGATGTCTATTCTTTAAATTATCTGAGGTTAGTGAGGTTTATGAAATTTCCTGTGCCACGCTCTGCTGATCTTCAGACACCAGGAATCTTCTCATTTCTGAATGAATTCTCTCAAGGACTGCAAAATCTAACAAGTACCTGACAAATGACAGATAAGCCCATCCCAGCCTGGAGGGCTGCTCTCCATCAGTTGTCTTTCTCTTGCACTCACAGTCTAAAGACCAGCATCTCTTCCACTCTTGAACCTCGCCAACTCCCAACACTGTACAGAAAACCCCAGGGGAAGAGGGAACCACTGTCTCCAGCAGACTCCAAGTCTCTGGCAAGTTCCGAATTTTTGAAGGTGTTAGCCTTATTTGAATGGGGAAGCAAGAAACAGGACTAGTCCAGGGCAGAAATAATCAGACTGGGTGGGAATTAGAGCTCCTTTTGACAGGGCCAGACAATCCGCTCAGCAACAAACCCTTTGTTAATCTCCCACCTATTTCCTGCCGCAGCATTAATTGCTGGGCGTTACTCAGAGGGAGGCAGCAGGCAGTGGCAGGCTTTCTCTTCCGACCCAGCAAGGGCCACTGCCGCCTCACAGCCAGCACAACAGGCCGTTTTGGAAAGCTGCTTTCTGAGGGACTTGGCCAAAGACCCATTTCCAATTCTGGCTGCTCTATTTCAGGCAGAGCACGTACACCCACCCTGGGCTCAATGTATCGTTGTAGGTTCAGATTCTGTGCAGGCAAATTCTCATTGACCTCTGTCCTCTGATACCTCCTTCTCCAAGTGCAACTTACCAATGCCCTCGCAGAGTAGCCTACACCCTTCTCAGACACAGTCTCCAAGGAAGCTTCTGCCAGAGATGCAGCCACATGGTCCCACCTTGCCCTATCTGCTGCGGGTTAACAGCAAGAGGTTCTCACAGCAGGGCTGCCCTCCAAAAGAAGCTGCAGCCACTGTTTCTTCCAAGCTGCCCATGTGCTGGAGGGAAGGGGAACAAGGCTGGGCATCTTCTTGCTCCCAGAATCACATTATCAAGAAGGTTGGAAAAGACCTCACAGATCATCAAGTCCAACCCTTTACCACACAGCTCAAGGCTAGACCATGGCACCAAGTGCCACGTCCAATCCTGCCTTGAACAGCCCCAGGGACGGCGACTCCACCACCTCCCCGGGCAGCCCATTCCAGTGTCCAATGACTCTCTCAGTGAAGAACTTTCTCCTCACCTCGAGCCTAAATTTCCCCTGGCGCAGCCTGAGGCTGTGTCCTCTTGTTCTGGTGCTGGCCACCTGAGAGAAGAGAGCAACCTCCTCCTGGCTACAACCTCCCTTCAGGTAGTTGTAGACAGCAATAAGGTCTCCCCTGAGCCTCCTCTTCTCCAGGCTAAACAATCCCAGCTCCCTAAGCCTCTCCTCGTAGGGCTGTGCTCAAGGTCTCTCACCAGCCTCGTCGCCCTTCTCTGGACACGCTTCCCTGCCACAAACACGGTGAGAACTCAGCTAGGGTAGGAAGACTGACTCAGCACAGGCTTGCATAGAAGTGCCCAGCCTGGCACTGTCCTATCTTGGTATTTTTAGAAATGCCTTCCTGGCACAAGTGAGGAGATTTTCATAGAGGACATCTAGGGCATGGGAACAAAGCAGGCATACACATGAGAGAGAGGCCTCAGGCAGCACTTGACAAGAGGCTGGAAGAATGTGATGTACATTGAAAATCCAGCACTGGTGAGTTCACAAAGTGACAGAAAACCACTGCCAACAATCAGCTCCTTCGAGTCCAAGGCCTCACAGATGTTCCCGAATCTGTCATTCCTGCCAGCTGTATTCTGATGTGACAAATCCAAATTTTTAACATACTAGCCTGCTTTCTCCACTTTCCTATATGGATTGCTCATTGTTCTCTCATTCCTTACAGCAGGTAATTGTTCCTTGCAATGCAGACATTAAAGAGTGACAGGTTTCCTGAAAAATGCAGCACGGGCTGTGAAACTAAACAACACATGCTGTACAATAAGTCATAAACCATGTGTGAAAAATAGGTGACACACAAGCTGTCATGGAAACCAGTGCTACCAGAGAGCAGGCAGCCACAGAGCTCCCATTAAAGGCTGCAAAGTTGAACACAAATGCTAATCACTAAGGCAGAGTATATTTAATTTACCCTCATGCCCCATTCAGTCTTCACAGCAAGTTAGCTGAAAACTGCAATCATTTCCGCTAGCAGCACTGGATGGTAGTTAGTAGTAATTAAATTACCAGAAATCTTCTCATAGAGAAATTCTTTTCATCTTGTGTACCCTAGAAACTGTTTTTACTGACTAGGCATTGCTCTTCTCCCAGGGAATAAGTCTGCTTAAAACAAACTACACTCATTTCCCAGGTTCAGGTCGTATTCTCCTGCTTGATTGTCTTCCAACTCCCCTCATCAACAATAACCAGCAAGTGAGAAAAAGCCCAGGCTGGAAAAAGAAACATGGTGAAACCAGATTAGGCTGCTGAGGCAAGATAAAGAGGGGCAGACTGAAAACTACACAATACCCTGCAAGCATTACAGGCATACCCCACACTGTGGTCAAAACTGTGGTCCTTAGATATCAGCTAGAAGGAAGTAAGACTTTAAAGTATTTGCGTATCTAGAGATCTTTTGACATCCTACATCTGAGAGAAGGGGTGGAGGAACCTTGTCCTCCGCCGTGGAGAAAGGCTGTATGGCACATTTCTCAGGTGGCCTCACTGACTGGGCTTCAGTCATGGGTGGTGCATGTTCTAAAGCAATGCAGACACACCAAAATTCATCCCTGACATCAGCATTTACAGCTGACAGCAATGCTGAGCTGTCTGGTGCAGTCCGGATGGAGGAACAGGAGTCTATTTTTTCCCTCTTCTATTTGCTTCAAAAGATTTTGATGTATGCAAGGACCAGAGCTATGCATTCAATGAATTTTTCGTGTTCTCTCTCAGGGCCTGGTCTTTATCTCAGTGACTTCAGAGAGTTTCAGGATTGTACTGGTTCAGGGCATGAAGAAAGCCAGCTTTTTCTGCTGACTCTACAAACATATAACAAGGCTTTTACTGACCTATAAAGGAAGCGTCTAGGCCAGAGCTGTTAAAAATAGGGCACTGGCAAACTTATTGCACCTTATTTTTAATCCACCTATATACCACAGGTTGGAAAGTTCATCCAGTACTCAAATGTTTATAGAGATCTTATTTTGCTCAAGAGGCTATCACAAAGAGAAAGATGGAGGAGAAAACAAAATCCTGATGAAGAAAAATTAGGGCTTATTAAAAGCTCCTTATGAAGCAAAATAAGGACTGGTTGAAATTTTTGTCAGAATTGTTTTCCTGGAGAGAAGCCAGATCCTTCAGTAAGTAGAAGTTTTAGAGTATATGCAAAATGAGTGCATTCTGTAGACAACAGAGTGTTTGTTGTAACCTTTTGACTGAAAGGGAAGTGATTATGCCAGATATTCCTGGCTAACTTTTTCTGTTTTACAGGTGAAAAGTTGCCTTGCTTCACAGGAAGATGCAAGAGGAATGATCAGGTAGAGAGCAGCCCAGTTACAGTTTTACAAGAAAAGGTTGTAAAATAAACTAGAGAATGTCCCATTACAAATGAGGAAGGAAGAAAGATCCTGGAAAGTGGATGAAACAAGAAAGTGGAAAATTAAAGAGCCAGTTCAGATTTATGAGGTGCACAAGACTGACAAAGTCAGTGCACTTTTAATGTAGGAATCAGAGCAGGTCTTTGGCTAAGACTAGGGACTTTTCCACTCATTCACTGCCTTCTTTAATAACAAGATCTCAACCCAGTTCATGTACTTTACTGTTCACTGCACATCCCTTTTTATTAAGCTCCAGAATATCAAACTACAATAAGCATATTTTTATGATCTGTAGAATGTGCAAGTCTAGCTAGCACAGGTGGCTACATGACACTCATGGTGGGAAAAAGACAGTATTTTCCAATAAACAAAGTGCCTTCAGTACCAAAACATTGAGATCAAGCTGCAGCTCATCAGATTGGGAACAGCTTCCCCTTAGTCTCACTGAAATCCAGAATTCTACTGCTGACTCCACGTCAGCCTAGGTTTGTTTCTTCAGATGAAGGACGTGAATGTTCCACAGGCACAATCTCTTCACTTGTTCTTTCCCCACATGACAAGATGAGGAGTTGGCTGTATTTCTGACATTTCCCATAGGAGTTGGCTGTATTTCTGACATTTTCCATCTAAAGTTAAAATACTTCTACTGATGCTGCCAGGACCTATATGGGGCAAATCATGTAAGCTCTACTGATGTGAATACAGTGGGGCAAATTTACACCCATGACCCAAACTGACTGAGTCCTCAGCACTTTTTTGCTATGAGAAAGAGCCCAGAAATGCCAGTTTTATCTCCAAAACTTGACAAAAGCAGCTCAAAGACTTTCTCATCACACTCGAAGTGAGAGCTGATAAGGTTCAAAATCCAGAAATTGCTTACTTTACAACTCTAAGTTCCTTTCAAGCTGACCTCCTGCCCTGAAAGCCTTCAACCCCTCACTGACAACTATATTTAGGCAACTAAAGAACTGGAACATATGGGAATGATAACAGCAGTCTAACTTGGAAATGGCAATTGTTTACCATTGTCTAGAAAGCATCACCATGCGCAAAAGTTGTGCAAAATCTGCTTTGTAGAGTTCAGAATAGAAAATCACCTGCAAGACAATCTGTGCATCACAGGTGATGAATGATGATCACATGCAAGAATAATCAAGGTTTTTTTTTTAAGGGCTTTAAAACAAAGCTTGGAAATGTGAGCTGGGAAAACCAAGCCAAAACAAACCAAATAAAAACAAACCAACCAGCTGTCCTGGAGTCCTGTATACTCCAAAATCCCTCTCCCTCTGTGCTCTGAATGGAAGAAGAAAAGGTGCAAAAACCTGTTTCCCTCCCCCTGCCCTGCAGGTGTGAGAGGGGGAGCAAAGGGCCCTTCCAGCAGGAGGGGTGCCTGTGCAGTGCCCGTGCTGGAATCGGGCTGGGATTGGCTGTGGTCTTCGCACCTAGGCAGTGTTACTCTGCTCTTTGTCTAGGGAGAGTATAAATATTGGGGGACTTCCTGCCTTGGGGTTCCTGCCTTCTAGTTCTCCCCAGCCTGGATAGTTCCTGCAGAAAGAGTCCCCTGGCAGTCCGAAGGACAAGCTCCTGAGGGACAGGACCGTCCCTGCTTTGGATGGCTTTCCACCATAAATACCCCCTTTATGCAGCTTGATAGACCTTAACGAGCCTCGGACAGCTTCTGAAAGAGAGTGAGGGGACAAGCATCTGGACCATCCTTTCTCTCAGCCAGCCTGACTCACCTGGGAGTAAACTTTTGGCTCAGCCTGATTAATAGTGGGGGATGCTATGTTTAGTAGCTTAGCCTTTTCCAACTTCTGACTTCCAAAATAGTCAAATTTACCTATGGTATCCTTGTAGATCTTCTCAATCTGACTGAACCTGCTCCTCACTCTTCAGCCCTACTATTTGGAATTTAGTCAGGAACGCAGGAATCAGCTCAAGAAGAACACTGCAACACCACCTTGCTTCTGCTCTCCCTGTATCTCTCTTTCTCTTCGGCCTTCCCATAAGCAGCAAGGCTACAGGAGTAGGCAAAAGACTGTTTAGACAAGATTGCTGCCTTGAAGGGAACTCTGAAAGGAAACTGAAATACACTTTATGTGCACAGCTTTAAAAAAATATGAAAAAACAGTGTTATCTGGATAGCCCTGGTATGCAATGAAAGGTGCAAAGCCTGCAGAGGAAGGGGAGCTCACATATTACTTACTTGGTAGATTAAGGTCCGCTCAGCAACCCTTGCTCCATCTGTGATGTCACCATTTCTCTTTAGCTCACCTTGGTGACTGTGAAGTATCTACGTGCTTGTTACATGCTTGGCAAGTGCTGAGGTCAAACTGAATTCCCACTGCCTCTCTGATTTCAGCTCTAGGTTCACATAAAAACCCAAGGCTGTATCATGTAGCATTCATTCTTCAATTTTAAAATTAACTTCTGTGGGGACAAAAGGTGAAATAAAGTAGAGAAGCAGGACAGGGAAAGGCAAAGGAAATTGCTTTACTGGAACACATTTTATTAATTTTGGTATTGCCTCTTTTTCAGCCAGCCAAATAGTTGTCGAGGCTGTTTCAAACCCTGCAAAGGAGTTTGTGGAGACTCAAGTGACAGGCACTTGTCACAACCCAGCCAGTCAACTAAAGGTTCCCAAGCACCAACCTCTGAGCCAACAGGATACTTCACGACTCCACTAACAAAACCAATAACTAGAATTACAGAGAGTGACAGCTATGAAAAATAAACAGTTACAAAGATTAATGACTCCAAAGTCACACAACCAATGTGAGCTGAAGTTTATGTACTCAGTTTTTAAAAGATCTCTTAGAGCTCCCCTGTGATCTATGGGCAATTTGATTTAATTTAGTCTGTCCCTCCAACAAATAATTTTTAAATTAAGAAGAAAAACAAAACAAAACCAACCTAAACACTGCAGTGTTTGGGCTTGGTTGATTACAGCTCTCTAGCTTCCAGGGAATCTTGGAAGGCTTTAAAGAGCCAGAAAACTGTTACTGGATCCATAAACCCCTCTCTTTTGCAGATGTTTCTCCCTTTATTTAAACCCCAACACTGCTCACCACTTCCAGTTACAGTCATCTAGGAAGACAGGAGTCCCATCTCTGTAAAAATTGTCCATAACCACATATACAGCCAACATGCATACAACACAGAGTTCCATACAGGCAGGGCAGGAGGCTGGCTACCACTAAGGAACTAAGAGGAGGATTTAAACACACACTTTAAATCAAAACAGTGGAATCATTAGTGCTTTTAGCACCTGTTACACACAGGTGGACTAATAACACCATTTTCCTCAGGACTTCTTCTTTGTGTACTTTGGCTTGCCTTCCTCTGTTCTGTACACCCTCAAAGTGTCATCTGACAGGTGGTGGGGGGGGGTTGCCTGTTTTTTGTAGCCTGAAACTTTCACCTCCTTGCTCTGCAGCGGTCCCCCCAAATCCCTCTTCTGATCACGCTAAGGGAAATTGTCAAAGCTGGCTCCTCCAGCACCACGGGGTATGCTGGCACACAGTAATTCATAGATGAGATCCATGAGCTGAAGGTCATCTTTCAGTGAACAAGACATAAAGCTTTTGAATGACAGATTTTTCTTCTCAGGTGCTTTCTTCCAAGCAGATGTTTGCCAAAGACATCCCACACTCTGAAGTCAGCAGAAAGGCACAGGAGCAGAACCCAGCTTTAAATTTCCATGAACAAATTGCAGAATTTCATTTGTCCTCCTCTCAGATACATTTTACAAACACCTGTCACTCAGAGTCACTTACCTGCACTCCCCTGCACAGTGAGGGTGACAAAGCACTGGAACTTTCAAAACCCACCTGAATGCATTCCTGTGCAAACTACCCTAGGGATCTTGCCTTGGATCAACGATCTCTGGAAGTCCCTTTCAACCTCAAAAGTTCTGTGATTCTGTGAAACCAGTATGTTGAGAGTTAAAGGAGTCAACAAACATCATCAAAAGTCCTAAATTCTCATTCAAGCTGACACTGGTGGGCTGCACACCCTTTAGAAGTAATTGCTGTATAGTAGCTGGCCAGGCATTTAAGAAATATCCTTTTGTCCTTCAAATCATTTTTATCAGGAAAATAACCAGATGAGGGATGAGTTTCAGTTGTTCCAAGTGACTTGTCTTTTTCTAGATTAAAATGGAATAAAAAGTGAAACTGCCATTTTTACAGTACTTTGAAGGCTGCTCCATGTAGCAAAAGGCAATGCCAATATTTTGAGTCAATGTTTATAGTCCCTCGCTATACTAATGATCTGCAAGCAAGTATCATTTTACATCCTCCTTCATATATTCTCCCTTACACCTAATCAATCCTGTTGTGATCTCAGTGTAATTTGTAGAATCCCTTATTATTTGTCAGTGGGAAGGAAGGGCCATAGTCTTTGGGGAATGGTCCATAAGCCATGAGAATACACATCAATTGGTAACATTTAGGGACTATTGCAATCATTCATTACAAATTCCAGTCTAATTGCTAGGCTGCCATTGACAATGCTGCATGCCAGCAGTTCCCAGTAATAGGCTTCTTCACATGAGGAATGAAAGAGATCTGGCAGTAAGTGGTAGGTAGTGTCAGTGGCTTTCCCAAGTAATTTCCTGAGTTCCTAAGAAAATGAACCTGTAAGACAGCTGCCTTAAAGTTCAAGAGACTTAATCAGCCACAGATGTGAAACAAGGGCCAGCTCTTTGGGCTCAGCAAGAGGAATACATCATTTTGAACACACTCCTCCATTGGCAGTTAATTAGTTCCAATAAAATCGGGTGTGTGCTGTTTGTCAGGGCTCTGAAAAGTCATTCAATCCCAGAACACAAATAGCGAAACACTCTGCCTGACCCACCTGTGCTGTCACCAAGGTGAAACTGCTCATGATGAGATTATTTTTTTAAAGGTGTCTTAGCGAAACAACTAATTCATACTCATTAAATTATTTCCTCCAACCTTTCTAACTACATCAGCCCTTCTGCTCACTAGGCACAGCCTTGTCCTGCTGCTGCTACCTGTCTGGATTTGCAAAGGCCAGTCACAGCTGAGACATGCAAGCCTAAATTCAGGTTTTCTGAAAAGCCATCTCCAACTCTTCCAGAGATGGAGCACTGCAGAGTCAAGTCAAAAAAGCCTTGGAATATGGAGCACCGACAAATGGGCACCACTGAAGGCAGTGCTAACCTTTATGCAGGTTGGCTCTTCTTCAGTGAAAGCCACTCAGAAGAGCAGTATAAGAAAACCTCAGACAGAATATGCAGCATTATACTTGGAAGACCTCTCCTCTCAGAAAACACTGCTTATGACTTCAGATGCAGTCTCTACAGACAATTCATGTGGCTGAGACATGTACAGCACAGTACTGCAGTTTTGCATCAAGCTGACTGTTTTCACTGGAGTGTTCCTTATTTGGGGGGGGGGGGGGGGGGGGGTTGCCTATCCTTAATTAAAAGCAGCTAAGATTTGTTTAAGACTTGTTAAATCAAGAGGGAGAATACCACTGAGTGTAAAGAATTGTGCATCGGTTTGTTCGCAAGGACACATCGTTGGTTCGATTCTAGTAGCCTGAGCAGATCGAAGATGCCGAATATACACGGACTGATCTACTCCTTAGAAACAATCCTGAACGAATTCTGTAATGCCTCCCCTTTTTGTGAATCAAAAAGATAACTGCTTTGACAAAATCCAAAGAAAATGGCTTTTCCTTACTGAAATAACAATATCCTTGAGTAAAGGTAATGAATTTGTATCTGGAGAAGAGGCAAGTTTTACATGGTTTGCTCTTGCTCAGGGAGCACATTTTTCTGCAGCATTCTTCCTCCTCTTCTCAAGGAAGCCAGTAAATGTAGGGTAGGATTTTTTTCTTTTTGCCGGCCTCTCTATTCACCAAGCCAAGGCACAATTCAAGTCCAGTACCTTAACAATCTGATCTTTTCATTGTAAAGATAAAAAAGGACAAAACCTGCTGACCTCCACTCCCTGAGGAGACTAGAAGCCAGACAGGATCAAAAGAGAGAAGCTGTGGTCATTGCAGGTCACAACTGTACTTGCCTTCTGGCTTACTTCCAGAGTAATACCTTTTCTTGGACCAGAGTTTATTTTGCATTCTGAAAATATTCTCAACAAGAGAGTTTCCTTTTTCAAGTTATTTTTTGCACAGCCCTTTGGGAAACACTGTAGCATGCTGGCCAGCATGTGTGCGTGAGCGGGTGCATGCCTGGGTCTCACACCACTGCTCAGGACAACCTCGGAGCTTTCTCAACAGCTTCTGACCTCTGCAACCTCTGTTAAGTTTTGAGCAGTTGCTCGGTGTCTGGGCACTTATGAACATAACTAGTGGCAATAGAAACAAGTACTGGTTTAGTAGACCTAGGCCTAAACTATGCCACAGAATCACAGAATGTTAGGGATTGGAAGGGATCTTGAAATACCATCTTGTCCCTGCCAGAGCAGGACCACCTAGAGTTAGTAAGGCATGCAATGCATCCAGGCGGATTTTGAATGTCTCCAGTGAAGGAGACTCCATAACCTCTCTGAGCAGCCTGTTCCAGTGCTCTGTCACCCTCACAGTTTCACTTATGTTTGCATGGCATCTCCTATGATGCAGTTTGCACCCATTGCCCCTTGTTGTGGACAGCACTGAGAAGAGCCTGGCTCCACCCCTCGACACTCATCCCACCCTCTCACGCAAAACTGTGTTTTGTTTTCCAAGAATCACATACAGCTTAGTCATGGCAGCACCACGCTGTAAAGCTAAATCATGTAGGATACCTATTCCAGCGAATGAAAAAGAAGCAATCACACTAACATCCTGCTGACATTTAGTCCAGGCCTGCCTGGTCTCTCTGCTATTGTTCTGTGTTCACAGAGACCACAACACAGCTTAGCTGAGGTTCTCTCCTAGAGATCAAACTGCAGAGATGAAGTCAGTTGCAGAAAAGAGCTACAGTCACCTGTGGTAGCTTCTGATTTAGGATCTCCAGTTCATCTGTCATAACTCTGCTCATGCTTCATGCTGAAGCCCAAGAAGATTCAGTTTTCACTGCATTTCCTTCACTTCCAGTTCAGACACTAGACTTAGTAAACAGTCTCAAATCTTCCCGAATACAATAAGGCTGGGTCACAGCTGACCACCTCTGCATTTAGGAAATGGAAGATTAAACAGCTCTCTGGTTCCCCCAGCAACAAAATTGCAGAGCGTTTCCTTTAGCCCTATGCTTTAGTTTCACAGAGGATGTTTACCCACACGCTGCCTGAGATAATGATGTACTGCAGGTCTGGGGACTTGTCATGAACCAACTGTGGTATAAATTTGAGGAGCAGACTGCAACTGTATGGTGTTTCCTAAGGTAAGGAATGCATCAGTGAAAAGGAGAAAAAGGCATCAATTACTCTTACTGAAAAATTACATAGCTTACTTGTCTCTATAGGACATTTTTGTTGTAGCAGAGAAACTGCACTTTGAAGCATGTGAGACATCATGCTCTATATTTTAAAATGTCTCTACATTATTCTCTCTCACTCTCCATGGGGTTAGATGCAGCTATGCTTTCCATGGGTGCTGAACTGAATGTAAAAAGTCAGGGTTGGTGACCTAGCCAACTATCTCCTGAACAATGACCCATTTCCCTTTCAGAAAAGAAAGTAAAAAGCTGAACTTGAGCTCTAGTGGGTCAAGCAGTAGGGTCAGCAGGGACACTCTGGTACCTATTCAGTACTGAGCTGTTGGAAAATAGAGTTTTCTTGAACTTTAGATTTTCCATTGGAAAAATGTCAGTAGAACTGACCCTGGGAAGAGCTGGGAAGCATGAAATGAGTCAAGAGGAAACGTCTCACTTCAAAAATTCCCGGCATCCACTCAGCTCCTCATATGCCCATATCCTCCAATGGGCACTAACATCCCAGCTGTCTCTTAATATACCTGCTATCAGAAGCAGTGTGGACTGCACCTTCCCTTGTTTTGCACTATTGAAATAACTTCTTTATCACAAAGTAAGGAAGTATGACTATTTCTTTTTACCTCCCAGATGGTTTATGTATATAGCACTAGTCTGAGTTACCATACTGAAGAGGAGGAGCACAACCTCTCCCATCAGTTCAAGGCACTGCATAGTCTGCCTGTGTCACTGATGTCAGTATTGGAAATCTTTCCCTGGACACAGCTCTTGTCCCAGTTCACTTTTGATTGCAGTTCTCTTGTGGTTTTTTCTGCTTTCAACTCTACATTAAACATGAACTTACATACAAAATGTTTTGCAAACAACTGTGAAGCAAAACTGCAGAAAAGGCTACTGAGTGAATGAGCTTGGTTGTTCAGCTGTTCAGAGTGCCCCAGCCAAGCCAAAACACAGGAAAGAAAGAATAACAATTTCATCAAATGAGCCACACAGAATAACCACATCTCTATAAGCAGGGTCATCCTTATCACAACAGACAAGTTCCACTAATAGATTTAATTTCTTGTCCATGAGCAGCTTCTCAACAATATTAGAAAACTTTTGGTTTTCTTCCCAAAAAGTGGGTGGATGAAATAGGGAAAATATAATTTCAGGGAACAAATCTTCAGGACCACAGCAAAATCTGTGATCTTTGAAGCTTTCAGAAAAGAACCACTTCCATTGCATGCATCATTCCCTAGCCATTAGATGCACTCTGCAGAGCAAGTCTCTCCCATCTTGCGAAACACCCACAGATAAAGGCCCTGCCTCCTTCACTTCCCACTCTCTCTGTCTTTGCATTCAAACTTTGCAGTGCAGGAAGCAGGGAGAAGAGCCACTATGTGCATGAAAGAGTTGCACTTCTACTTAGGGCCTTGCCTGGAGCATTTGGGGTTTTTCAGGATCTGAGGAGCAGTCAGTTCCTTCTGCTTGATACGTATTTCTTGAGGCACTTCTTTACCCAAGTGTTCAATAGAAGGTGGCATTACTGTAAAGCTGTTTTTCCATAGCATTTCTAAAGCTCCTCTGCCTAGATTTATGTTTCTTCTGATAAATAAATGTAACAGCCTACACCTCTAATGGTTAACTAAGCCCTGGTTGTTTTGTGTTTCAGTAAAGGCTTAGCTCTTGACAAATGGAGATGGTCAGTTATTATATATCTTACGCGAGCAGGAGAGTAATGCAATGCTAAATGGCTTAATAAGCTGGAAGAAGGCAAGCTCTGCTTAAACACTTTTCTTTCAGTCCTGCTAATACCCATAATTCATCCAAATAATTGGCAGATAGATGATCTATAGCAGCCAAGTAATTCTGGCCATTCCCACCTGGATAGTAAAAAATCTTGATGATTAAACAAAATGCCTGAATCTTTTGGTGGCAACAAATCCTTGTGTGCTGACACAAGATCTGAGCCAGCAGAGTCCATGGAGACCAGGGATTCTCTGTGCTAGCTGGATCACACCAGGGCAAGCTGTGGTTGGGCTAGCAAGGTAAGTATGTACAACATTACCCTGAGTGATGAGGAGGTGGCAGAAAATAAAATCATAGTCTTCAAAGCATTACTGCTATTGCTTAGATACAACTTTCTGGAAGGTAGAGTTCTGTGTCCTCCTTGGCCTGACTGTCAGCCACCTTGTGAAGTTCTGTCATGACTGGGGTTTATAGAAAGACCAATGCACCCCTATGTTTTCTAACTATCTTCCAGTGGAAGAAGCTTTTAGACTCTGTTAAGAGACAGATATACGTCAGAGACAAATAAAACCACTCTGATTTTAGCAAAGCCTCCTTCCTACGGTTGCCACCCACTCAGTTTCAGAAAACTAAACACTGTAAAGTGGGGACACAGCCTCCAGTACCCAGACACCGATTGGGTGCTCTGGGATGTATTAAACTTTCTGACAAAGAACAGAAGCACCAATGAACTTGTAAGGTAACAGCAAAAATATACAGAGATAAGCAGTGGTCATATATAGCTGCTAAGACAACAAGAGCTGGGGTTCCCTTTCTGGCACAGATCCAATACTTTGCAAATCGCTGCTGTTAGATGCAACTCCAAGTTAGCTGTCAACACCATACAGCTTCTGGATCTATACACTGTTGCTAACATCTGTCTCTGAACAGATGATCTGAGCCTCCATAAACTCTGTCAAATCTAGATAATGACCAAACTCGTGTCTCAGGCCAATCCACACTGACAGTTAACAGAACCACTAATGTGCCAGTTGTGCTAAGAGCAGGATTTGTCATTAGCAAGTCTCTGTGCTTTAGATTCTTTCAAGACATGTGACTGATGCTCCCATATATGGAAATAATAGCATAAGCAAGACTTGACAGCATAGCGAATTTCCCCTTTTCATCTCAACAAACTTGTATTCTTGGTCTTTGAATCATTCCAATTGCTTCCAATTTCATGGTGACCTATTAGTTTTGCAGACAGATGAAAACTAAGGTATAAATTTACATGCCTCCACTGAGTTTATCAGTTCACAGTATCACAGTATCACAGTATCATCAGGGTTGGAAGAGACCTCACAGATCATCAAGTCCAACCCTTTACCACACAGCTCAAGGCCAGACCATGGCACCAAGTGCCACGTCCAACCTTGCCTTGAAGTGCCCCAGGGACAGCGACTCCACCACCTCCCCGGGCAGCCCATTCCAGTGTCCAATGACTCTCTCAGTGAAGAACTTTCTCCTCACCTCAAGCCTAAATCTCCCCTGGCACAGCCTGAGGCTGTGTCCTCTTGTTCTGGCGCTGGCCACCTGAGAGAAGACATAGGCCACAAGAACCAGAAATAAAGTCTTCCAAAACCCAAGATAGTCTTGCTAAGAACATATTCACCATTAAGTTAAATAAACAACAAACACACACAAAAAGCAAAACAAACAAACAAACAAATAAAAAAAGAGCAACAGTCTGTGCTCATCTGACAAACTCAAAACAGCCACTTGATAAGCCTATTCCAGAGTTACAAAAGCGCAATCTAACCAGCTCCATTTGCACCCACACATAACGTTGAAAGCAAGACTTTTCTGTTCTCAGCAGCACCTGTGCTGTCACAGTGGAAGAACAAAGCAGTGTGATGTGCACTCTCAATATAATATTTGTTTTGGAGAAAAATGTGCACAAGGAATGACAAGCACTTCTTCAACGGACTGCAATTCTGCTCTTTCTGCATCTGGTTTACACTCCCTTTCATTCTGACTTATTTCAAGTTAGGTCCCCAGTTATTAACCTGAACAAACTGCTCTCATGTTCCCCTCAGCTCAGTAATCAGGGGAAGATTTTGTAGCCATAAAAATGCATTAGATCGTTGTGATAACACTTTGGGGGGAAGGGGAGTTAATAAAAAACTCCTGCCAGTTTGAACACACTGGATACTTTCTCTTGAGTTAAGAAGAATGTGCTCCCCACCTCCAATAAAGTGACTCAGGCTAGTGATCTCCACATAAACCACCAGCAAAGCATAAAGAAATGATCCTGTCATACTTCCCAGCTTTGCATTAAACAGGTTCTTTTGACAGGGAAGAGTAAGGGAAGGAAGCTGCAGCTCACATGCCCTTGATTATGAGTAAGTCAAGAGACAGCTGGAAAGTTAATCTCAGATGTAGCATTTGCAGAGCATTGTCTTTAATGCAACACATCTCTCCCCTGTGATATACTACCTTCCTGTAAGCAGCTGTGAGTCCTTTAAAATATCGCTTTCCTAAAGGCGATATATGCAGACAACAGGTAGCTATTTGAGGCATATATTGGTATGCTTAACCCCACAGAGGCACACAACCTATGCTCGGCCTGATCCATGTAACCTCGTGTAACACTGGAGCTCAGAGACTGCTCCTGCAGCATCCATGTCAGGTGGAATTTTACTACCAACCTCACTGTAAGCAAGATCAGATTCCTGAAGGCTCTGGCTACAGTCCTCTCAGCAGACTAAACCAATATCCAGGCTCACTGTTGCTGAAAGGCTGAAAGGGTCTTGCTGATCCTCTCCACTGGAAATGATCTCAATCAGGTCACAGATGAATCCAACAAGCATCAGCATTAGCATGTGGTGGTTTGGGTGTTACCTGGCCCCCACACACATACACTTTGAAAATCACCCAGACTAGACTCAGCCAGCTCTGGAAATTTGAATGAAGCTTATATTTACAGCTAGCACAATATACAATATATGCACTTATATACAGAAACGTACAAGCTAAAAGGTAATACAGAAACACAACTCCCCTCCCAGAAACCTGAGTCCCCAAGAGGGGCTCCCAACCACCCTTCCACCTTCTCACACACCCCTACCTTACCCCAGACATTGCCTTGTGCCCCAAGGAAGAATGGAGGGTCAGCCAGGGGAGTTAGGAAGCAGGTGGATTAACCAGAGAGATGGAGGGTGAGGTTAGAGAGAAAATTCCTACAGCCCAGACAAACAGTGACTCCCTTATCTATGTTTGGATTCTTGCTCTTATATCTCTCAGCAAGCCTATGAGTGAAGTAGACATCACCACTGTTTCTCTTTCACAGCCTGTAATCTAGTTCTTCTCACCAAAACATTCTAGCTAGCTTCAAACTAGCACATAGAAGAAGAAAGGGGATGAGATGACATAGTCAGGAGCAAGAAGGGAAGACACATATACAACCTCTCAGCAAATGTGAATTGACCAAAATACTGTTAGCAAAGACTTCATAAAATGAGGTAAAACTGTGGAGCAGCTGCATAACAGCAGTGTAAGCCCAGGCTGCTGCTGGTAAACCCAGGAAGCTTCAGTAGCAAAATTCTCCTTTGGCCAGACAACTGAGTGGCTGTGAGACAGACTGGACAAGCTTCTGACCTACCTAGTTTACATTAGCTGATCCACCTCATCCAACAGCCAGAGCACCAGCACTGCTCACACAGGGAGGGCGAAAATGCCCAGTCAATATCAGTCAGGTGCACAACAGCACCCTGCTGAAGCACAGCACAGCTGTCAATTAGCTGAAATTAGCTGCAAAGGTGTCTCGAGTGCCAAAAAAGAACTATTCTGCTCAGCTTTACCTACCACCTAATTGTATTAGTTTGTCACAGTTTGACTATTCAGGGCTTCAGGGAGTTTAAAAGCACACTGTGCTCCAAGTTGAGAGTATATTTAAGAAGATGCTCTGTTCCTCTTTGGTACTAGGTCATCATTGTGTAATTTAAGAGGCACAAGCTTGTCAGGCTGCCAGCAACACACTGTACAGTGAGGGGGGACGATGTTTTTTGTTGTTTAACCATTGTTTAAGTTTAAACAAAATCTTAATTGCAAATGGGGAAATATCTGCCTAGTCAATCAGGTCATGTACGCTCTGAACAAAGTTTCTAATGCCTGTTCTGAGCTTAATAATTGGGTAGTTCAGAAAAAAAATCTGCTGGAGTTAAAAACAGGAAAGGGCTTGCTTCAAACTGTTACCAGACTCCCACTCAAGACAGAAAATCAGCTGCAGAGCACCATCTATCGGTCAGGAAAATTTGCTGTATTGCTTCCCTTCACTTGTCTTAAAGCCAGACGCACCTCCACGTTCTTTTTCTGCCGTTAGACAACCACTGACTCTCTCCAGACCTGTGAAACCAATGTCAAACTGGTACCCGGCCGTTGTGCCTGAGCAAATTCATCAGCCCCCTGGTCTCCTGCTCCCCATGCACACCACAGCAATTCTCAATAGATTGAGAATTGTGCCTCAATATATTGTGTGTGTCTCAGTATATTGTGAAGGTGATGAGGTACTGGAAAGGATTGCCTTGAGAGCTTGTGCATGTCCCTTCCTTGAAGTGCTCAAGGTCAGGCTGGATGGGGCTTTGAGCAGACTAGTCTAGTGGAAGATGTCCCTGCCCACAGCAAGGGGGTTAGAACTAGACAAGCTTTAAGGTGGTCCCTTCCAACCCAAACTATTCCACAGTTCTGGAATATACAGAAGGGGGAGGAAAGGGCTGGCCTATGTCAGTGGCTGTACTTTAGTGAAACTGTCAGTGGTCCTATAGATGGCTGATGACATAAAGCGTATTTTTGACTACAGATATCTGTTTCTGAGGATTTCTACTCCAAGCTGGTCTTATCTTTAGACTCTCTCTATTTAGATGCCTAAATCTAGATTTCAAAGGGTTGGCCTATGAATCCTACTTTTAACTACAATGCACAATTGTCTGGGGAACACTTTTATTAAAGCTAGCTAGCATTTTTGGCCAGAGGAACAGGGAAGAAATATAAGCAGCTTTTCACTAATTTTTGCCTAATTGCCATTTACATTTATCAGAAACACCAGGAAGGCAGAAAGATAAAGTTAATGCCATCCTTGCACCCAGTGAGTCTAAGCCAGGCTGGGTTCAGTGCTCTGCGGCACTGGTGCTCCCCTGGAAGAGCCTTTAGAAGTCAAATAGGTTGAAAGGTCTTGCTCAGTATCCACCTAAAGCAAGGGTAGAGGGACCTGGCTGTGGTACAAATATAAGAGAGAAGTAGAACCCTGCAGCAAAGGCACTGCTGTAGGTAACCCAAATTCAATTTCCCAAAGCAACACCAGCAGTTCAGATCCTGACTGTCTGTGAGGCAGGCTCTGAACTACCTGAGCAGGGCATCACAGACTGACTGGCTGCATCACATGAAAGTCTTCAAAGTATTTCCAGCTCCAGTATGTCTGTTTGTTTGTTTGTTTGTTTCAGAAGCTGTGCAGAGTAGAGCTGGATATATAAAAATCATCAGCAATAACTATAAGCTAAACTTGTGGTGATATCGATGAATTAGACAGCACAGGCTATGTTTTGAGTTGAACTAAAATGGAAGTTTTTTGGGAAACAGAAAAGCTGCTCTGGTCAAACCTGGGTTTGGGGAAAAAATATGTATGGGATATAGTTTTTAACAGAAGGAAATCTGTTAGTGGCTTGTTGCTCTTTTGTTGTTTGGTTTGGGTTTTTTTGTTTGATGCTTGTTTGGGTTTTTTTTGTAGGGGGAGCAGTTAATAGCTAAACACTGAGTGGATGCAAACATCAAACTCCAAAGCAACCATAGCAGGGATGTCAGTCAAAACATCTCAACTCAAAGAAAACACTGTCTGGGAAAGTAAATTTAGCAGTGGCAACAACTGCAGCCTAACATCTCTGTCAAGGTGTGCCCAGCACAGCAAATTTCCTTATCTAAAAATGCAAGATGAAACAACCCAAAACTGTCATGGGAGGGAGGGTGGGGCCTCTTCTGTCAGAGTATTTCTTCAAGATCTCCATTCAAATCAGCCCAGGATAGAGTAGGGGATGCAGCAGCACAGAAACAGTAAGGCAGGCTGTGGTAAACCGCAACAAGTGCTCAAATAAATCAGCACCAATAAGCTATGTTCTATGGCAAATTCCTCCTGTGGAGCAGAGTGGAGACAATTAAATCAGAATCAAAAATTATGGCTGACAAATAGCTTGATACAATTAAGAGAAAGACGGTATCAGCCTGTGAATTATTCCAAAAGAGGCAAGCAAGGGAATCTCCAGCAGACAGCACCCTGTCTGAGCTGCTTAAGTGGAGCTCTCCTGGGAGCAGGCCATCAGCCTCCATTTCAGCCTGGAGCACAAATTGGAAAATAATGAAGCGGGGCTGCTGTGATTGCTACAGAGGTGACAGCGCTGCAAAACAAAGGGATTCTGGAGCCCGAATTAGGGCAGTGGGAGAGATCAGCTTGCACATACGGCAAGGGGTTGGGTTGCATGTAATTGCTCCTGTGAAGAGTGGGTGGTTTGCAAGTGTTATGACAGCTGCAGAGCAGAGGATGTCTCTGATATGAGACAATACAAAGCTGGATCAGAAGACAGAAAGGCCGAAGTCATCAAAGTCTCTAACACAGGGCAAGTGCTTTATCCCAAGACACTTGCACTGTGTGGGGACTCCAGAAGCAGATATGTTTATCAGCACCTACACTCATCTATTCATTCCCTCCCTGCATCCAAGGAACACAGAGCATCTGTATGCAAAGAAATAAACTGCATGGTAGCTAACAGGTCACTGCACAAATCCATGTATTAACCACATGAACTGGGCTTTCTTCTCACAACTTGCAAGGCAGGGCTGAGGCACAGCCATTTTTCAGTCTAAATTATTCATCTTTATTGGGTTTACATCCTTATGACTTGAAGGTAAAACTTGTATGTTCTTAACATGACAATTTGTCTTGCCCATATAATCTGTATTCAGAAGTTCCTAGAACTGCACAGCTAATTACAATGTGATTTTAACCTTGAAATGACTGATATGCAGCCTGACTTTTAGCTCCATCTTTACATCTTTTATCTAGAAATGCATTTGGCAACTAGTCCTGTCTGCACTTTCTGTTTAAGACACTTAGTATGAATGAGCCAGCAGCAGGACAGCTAGCACATTCCTATGCTAACATCTCCCCCACACACAAGAGCTAGCTTAAGTCATGACACTTAAAAAGCTCTGTAGCTGCATGCTGGTTTGGGCACAGTGCTCACAAAACATTCCAATAAACTGGATGCTGGAGCCTTGTAAATGCACACTTGGGGAGCTGAAACGTGAGCAGGCACCCAGGTCCAGCAGGCCAGCTGGCCAGGGCTGCCCAGCCTGCTGGCACTGCCTCTACCACCATCTCATCAGCCAGCCTCACTACACCTTCCCTCTGTGCCCCACTAGAAGCTGATGGTTTCTTCTCTACTGGCATTCAACACTCAAACCCCTTTTGGATGCTTCACAACAGATGAGTTGGTGGTAGAGCAGGGCATGTTTTTAAGAGTTGCTAAATGAATTAAAGATAAAAGAGAGAGTGTATCACCTTTGGAAAAAAGGGGATATTTCCTGGGAAGAGTTCAAGGATGTTGCTAGGTCTTGTAGGAAAAAAAATTAGAGAGGCAAAAGCTCATTTAGAACAGAGGCTGGCCACTGCTGTTAAGGAGAATAAACAATGTTTCTATAAATATATTACTGACAACCTCCAGTCCCTATTAGAGAGGGGAATATAGTGACAAAGGATGAGGAAAGGCAGAGGTGCTTAACACCTCCTTTGCCTTCTTTGCCTCAATCTTGAATAGTGTCTCCAGGACAACTGGACTCCTGAACTGGCAGGTGGAGTCAGGGACCAGTATAGTCCCCCTGTAACCCACAAGGAACAAGTAAGGGACCTGCTGAACCACTTGGATCCCCCTTCTGATTTTATTCTACTGAGTTCTACTGTGTCTGAACAGATCTCCTAAACTGTGTTAGGTTACCACTTGGATTTCCTGTCTGGGGAAACGGGTAAGTGTAAAATAGACTTTTAACAAGAGGGTAAAAGTTGTCCTGAAGAGCAGGCTAGCTGTTAGCTAGCCTTCCCTCTGCCAAAGGGGAGTAACACAGCATTTTTAACAAAGAAAGCAAGATGAAACTCAAGCTTAACAGCTCAGCGTTGAAACTGCAGCAACAAATGTTCTTCCGCAGTGCTTTCCATACCAATTTCTGCCACAGAAATGAAATGTGGACCCCTGTCTGCCACCTTCCTGACCTGATGTCCAGAATTCCCCAATACTTGACACCTGTGTGGCCATTTCCTACATGCCACTGTCTGTCTGGCCTTTGTTCACCTCCTCACCAAGCCCTGCAGTCATTTCCCCAAGGATATAAGCCCATTACAGCGCCCACTTTAGCTTAGTCTGGACAGATCCAAGTGTTTGCAGCACAAAAGGGCTCCCATTTCATTCCTGGGGGAACCTGCCTAGCCAACAACTAGAATAAGAACGTGTCTTCATGTCTTGGGACCATGTGGGCCCATCACTGAGCTACAAAACCTGCAAAGCTCAAAATGTGATTCTCCAGGAGGTGTAGTCCTTCTGTCAACTGACGGTCATCTCTGCTATGCTGAAAGCATTGTTCCTTTCCCTTACTAACAGTGAGGGTGGCTTCTGCCTAACATGTCCACTGAGCTCTGAAAGTAAGATCCAGAAAACTCATGGTAAGGGAAAAGTAAGTAAAGAGCAGCACGCAGATAATGAATCCCTGTATTTGTCACTTTTAACACACTTCTCTTTAAAAAAAAAAAAAAAAAAAAAAAAAAAAACCAAGATGAGGTATATCTGCCCCAGGTACTGAAAGAGTATATTTTGATTCTGCTGATATGCTTTCTCCAGGAGCCTGTCAAGAGCTGTGTGTGATGCAGAGCAAAAGCATATCTAGTGAAACAGAAAATGATGCTGCAGAAGCCCAGTAATTTCTCCTTTCACAACTCCTCATCCCTGCAGAGAGGGCAGACAGACAGAAGAGTGGTTTGCTGCAAAGGGAGACAAAGCAGCACACACCAAGCAGTCTCTCTTCACTTCATAACAGAAGAAGCCCTTCTTGCATCAGGCCACTCCTGCACATGCATGGAATGGAAGGTGAGCAGGGACCTGCAGCTCAAGAAACAAAGCTGTGCATTCTGCCAAACACTTATTTTTCCCTGGTCCTTTCGTTATTCAGTTATTCAGTTGCACTATGGTGGTTCATAAAAGTACAGGAAAAGCCTATTTGACCCTCACTGAGATAAAATTCCCTTGCCTGTTCCTTAACAGATCTAGCATTTTCAGCAGAGAGAATCAAGCTCTTTGGCCAGTTGTTGCTCCCACTTCACTCTCTGAGAGCTTCCCTGAGAAATTCAGCCACTCTACTACAACCCAGTATGTACAAACTATAGGCAGCACACAGTCCCACTAAGAGTCACAGGAGCACTGCCACAAGTTTTGCTTGAGCCATGATTCCATACTTAATTTTCCACTGAGAAAGGAAAGAGAAGGCCCTTTCCTTCCTACCCTGCCCCTGTTCTTACTGCTGCTTGCATGTCCTCCAAATCTACAGCACAACTTGCACAAGAGATTCTTTGATTTTTTTTTCCTTTCCTATGGTAGCACAACTTTAACATGCAACAACCTTGGACTGTGACTCATGAGATAGACACTGGCTTTACTGATTAATCTTACTTATGCACATGTCTTATTTCTCCCCTATGACTTGCCAAGAGCATTTATTTCTTGCTACACTAGGAACAAAATCTCAGCTATGTCTCTGGAGCATTACATATTGCAGACTCTGTCTCTTTGGCCCTCTGCATTAATTTTCTTCAAATGACACCATGGGGCCAATATGTTAAGTTTGCACTATTGGTCTGACAAAATTTTGGCTTCTATTTATAATCATTCGGGTAAAAAACATCAGTTTGGGTTAGCTTAAACCTATTGTAGAGGGAATTGCTCCAGTACAGATCATTCCAAAATTGCTTTCACTTTCAGTACTTGCTGAGGTTTGTGGTTTTTATGCAGTGCAAATTGTATCAGGGATACTGACAACTCTCTGACGTGCAATTGAAGGTGTACGCTGGAAGGCTCTATTAATCCCAGCTCTGTTCTCCTGTCTTTTTAAAGAAGATTTCTTTTTAAAACTAGATATTGATCCTACCTTAGTTATTGGAGTTGATTCACAGTTGCATGGCTCCATGGCTTGCTGGCATAAACAGTCTAAAATCAGATTAATAGTACGACCAGCAACATGTAACATGCAACATGGGCAATTCCAATCACATACTAGAGGAGATTTCTGAGACCCTCTGGAGCTCTCTCCCAGAGTTTTATTTTTCTTGCTATTCTTTTTCTTCATCATCCAGATGCAACAATCCAAGATTTTTTCTTACATGATATTCTCCCAGGTTTGGGACAGGGATCTGCTGGAGAGGGTCCAACTGAGGGCTACAAGGATGATTAGGGGACTGGAGGGCATAGCTTATGGGGTGAGGCTGAGGGACCTGGGGCTTTTTAGTCTGGAGAAAAGAAGACTTAGAGGGGATTTGATCAATGTTTATAAGTATCTGAAGGCTGGCCAGGAGGCGGGGGACAGGCTCTTCTCACTTGTTCCCTGTGATACGACAAGGAGCAATGGGTGTAAATTGCAGCTAAAGAGGTTCTGCCTCAACACAAGGGGGAACTTCTTTACTGTAAGGGTCCCAGAGCACTAGACTAGGCTTCCCAGAGAGGTCGTGGAGTCTCCTTCTCTGGAGACTTTCAAGGAGTCTCCTTCTCTGGAGACTTTAAAGACTGGATGAGGCACTCAGTGCCATGGTCTAGTTGACTAGATAGGGCTAGGTGATAGGTTGGACTCGATGATCTTGGAGGTCTCTTCCAACCTGGTTGATTCTATGATTCTATGATTCTATGATTCTGAGGCCTGTCTGGATGTGTTCCTCTGTGATCTGTGTTAGTATTGTCCTGCTCTGGCAGGGGGGTTGGACTTGATGATCTCCTTGGGTCCCTTCCAACCCCTAATATCCTGTGATGCTGTGATCCTGTGATCTTAGTTGTGTGTGACCCATGCTACAGGGCTTCTGATGTTTCTATAGGGGACTTAGCTATAATAAATTTAGTTGTCACAAAGTTCTTTGACATTTAGTTAGCCAAAAAGATGTGATATTGATATGCAGTTAGACAAAACACTTCCAGGAGAGTCAACCAGGCTACCTGATGGCAGGGTGAAAGCTGCACCATGCCACCACTAGGTTAGACAGAAAGGATGCAAATAGCCCGTCAGATAAACTTCTTGGGCTCACTAAACCAATCCTAGATCTACTTTACATTATTCTTATAACAGAGGTGTGCTGACATCCTGAATAGACTCAGCAAAGACATATTTTAATGCAGAACTTAGTACTTCACAGCTCCCACCATCTGCCCTGAAGGAAAGCATAGCAATACATTTTGTATATACCTAAACAAAGATATTGCTCTGTTTCGCCATACTTAACCACATGGCAATATATAAACCAGAGCTCCTACATCCTGGAAGAATATATCATATAACCTACCATGTGGCAAGCATTAAACTCATGAAGTTAAAAAAGTAGGACTATTAAAAAATTATTCTTGATCTGAATTTTTGGCTTCTGATCACTTCAGAAGTAACTGATTGATCCATTTTTGGGGAGAAAAAAAGTGTGTTGATCTCTACAGCAAGAGAATACAGCTAGCCAGAACTATTCCTTGCAAACACAGACCAGCATGGACAAAGTCCCAAACAATTCATCTCTTCCTCTTTTTAGCTACATTGTAATAATATTTGGCAGCTTCTGGAATTTCGGAGCTAGAAGGGGGTTTATGCATGCTTATGACAAGCTCGACAAATTTTTGAAATGTGAGCTGCATCTTGCTGTAATGAAAAGCCTCTTAGCAGAGGCTCCAGAGACTGGAGCTGTTCCAGGGAAGTCTATGCAAGGTTACTTACGGATTTCAACCTTTTGGGCTCAAATCTAAAAAGATTCCTTCACACAAAGAGTCTCTGTGAAGCCAAATAACTAGGCTTAGCCTAAGCTGCCCTGAGATACTTCATTACAGTTGAAACCAATTCCCTCTGAAGATAAGAAAATGCTTTAGTTGATGGACCCTATTTTACTTTTGGCTAGGTCTGTGTAAATCTGGAGTAATGCCACCAACTTCATAGGAACATCACCCAAGATTTACAGCGATGTCACCAGAAGCAGCATACAAGCCCTGGTTGATTGAAAATGAGTACCAAACTCTTTAATTGAAACGAAGTCATAAAGTAAGTGCTGTGAAGATTATTTTCTCCATTGCACTTGTGATTATTTTTAATTTGTAGTTAATTATTAACGTAGCCATTAAAGTCTAAGAATTCACATAAATCAGCATGATTTATGTGAGGAATTGACCATACCTAATTAGCTCCAGTTGCTGGTTATTAATTTAAGTGGGGTGCAGGAAGAATTATGCTTTTTCTTAGGTAGACTCTTTTGCTTCCAAAATCTTTTCATTTTGGCCAAAATAAGACAAAAACATAAATGGAAAGAGAAAACTTCATTCATAAAACCTCCATATTCTACTAAAGTCTTTTCTCCTGCAAGAAATGCATTTTTGAGATACCTTTTTTCCCCCACATCATTCATACTGCCAAAGCACTAATTCAGTGGCAAATAGGTAAGGGTTATGCCACAGCTTTAAATGTTATTTAAGGTAATATTAAGAAATCATTTGAGTAGTTGGCAATGTTTACTCCTTTATAAATGTTTAAGACTCAGAGGGGCCATAATCATGATCTAGTCTGGTCTTCCACTAAACAGACAGCCAAGCATTGAAAGGGAATATATTTTGTATATCATTAGCAATGAGGCTTCATGTACACCATCTGGACATGGGAGATTCCATGGTGCTACTTGGAAGTTGCATTGTTCTTCTAGTCTTAATCTACCAGGCTCAACTGGTACAAATTCTCAATATAAATTTATTTATTCAGCCATCTTAAAAAAATTGCAGGATATAGAGCAAGGATTATACAACAGCATAGCTATTTACCTCATAGATGATCTTCACCTTTTCACCCCACTCTAATTTGCATTCAGTGCTGCCTAGCATTAGATCATGGCCTCTAGAGGCATTTCTTGGAGGTATGGTACCTTTTAAACATCCCAAAGCATGCAGTTAGGGTTCCTCACTGATTTTCACCTCGTATCATTATGACACAGAAAGTAGGCTGTGGAGCATTACTATTTCATTGCTGATGTCAATAGCCATAACATTTATCCATATCCTATTTCATCCTCTAACAGGCTTTTTGCCTCAGAAGATGCCATAGGGTCAGGAGATCTGGGGGAAAGTCCATAGCTGAGGAGAAGGAGAATGTCACCCATGGTATAGGTTGCAGAAGGGTGTTATCAAACATTATACCACAGACACTAGCAAGCCAGTATAAAGCAGCAAGATGGAAGATGTTTTGCTATTACTCCTAAAAGTGATACTCTGGGTCTAATCCATAAACTCAAAATTTTGCAACAGTCTGACCAAGATGCTGGCCTCATCTTTCTAAATCCCACCTCATGTCCCCTGGATCTGTTTAAAACAGTCTAGCTGAAATTGTTTTCTTGACCTGTTAGCTTGCCATATACCAAACCCAAGCCAAACACAGATACAGTTGAGGCTGTGGTTAAGATTTGGGCTTAAATCAAAAGAATGCTTGTGCTTTGCGTAGACAGGACATTAACAAGTAAGAATAATGTAATAAGCTGAAATAACAGGTCTATTTTGCAAGAATACAGTCACAGATGAGTCAAAAGAAGAAATTAATCCCCTGAGTTATATGGCTTTATGAAAATGGTTAGATCTTCAGAGCTGTGCAAATGGATCCAAAATGCAGTAGGGTCTGATTGGCAGCAAGCTTCCAACTTTGACTCAATCTTAATAAAAATCAGAGTCATATATACTTTTCTACCTTTCCCTTAACTTACAGAAACTGATCTGAATCAATTTAAAGAGGAAAAATTCCCAAACTGCCAAAGTTCAGGGGCCTATATTTTTGCAGCTCAAACATTTTTACTAAGACATCTCCTACTTTGTGACATTTTAATTATTCATAGCACCAGCACTCTGCAAGTGGAACATGCTGTGTATTCTCCATTCACTCATTCATTAGTTTTAATTAAACCCTTTAATTTTATTTATGCTGTCACGGACTGATTAACAATCTGCAGCACAAACCAGGAAGTTTTAAACATCACCTTGAGAAATCTTCCCTGCTCTAAATGGAAATCTACTATAATAACTACAGATCTGCAGGATTATGTTCTGAAAGGCAAAAGGAACCACATCAGCAGCTTTCCCAATACAATTTTCTTGTAGCTGTTTAACAAAACATATCTCAAGGCCTTTTGTGAGAGTCACAGATGATGAGGTGTCCAAGGGATTCAACAGAATGAATCTGTAGACAGTGTGAAAGTTCCTTTATTAGAAGCAGTATATGGCTGAGCTGCAGCAGCATGATGCAGTACAAACAGTGGACCAAGTCCCACTTCGGTGGAGACTCAGGACATTTTAAATGTTGCCAGAAGGACAACAAGCACTGCCTAGATCTAGTTAAAGGACACATTCACAGAACAGCTTAAATGACTCCAAACAGGGTACTGATAGTGCTAGTTAAGCATGGTATTCTCCTTTTAAATTCCTGACATCCATTTGTAATTGTCTGTAACTTGCACCTTCTGGCAACAGACCTTCTATCTCCCAGGAACTTCATCACAATGATCTCAGAGCACAAAGACCCAGCAGTGTGTATGCTGTCTCTCACTTAAATTCAAAGATTTAAGTCCACTCAAAACAGCTATCCATATACTTCTTCACTACTCCAGTCCAATTAATTCTGGTCCCCAGATTTCATGATAGCCCTTCCCTCACTCTTCACATCTATCATTTCCTCTCCTGTCCTCCTCTACACATTTCCTTCTTGCATCTGCTTCCGTCCCCATCCTGCTTCTTGCTACTTCACCACTCTTTCATTATCTGCCCTACCTGACGGCTCGAAAAGACTTCCTCAAAGTACTTTTTTCCTCACTTCCCCTGCTAGGTATCTGTGCTTAGCAGCTCAGGCAAGACAGATACAGGTCTAGGAGAAGAATAAATAAGCAACTCCACTGAACAGAGTTCATTGAAAGATTTGGGCAGGATACCCAGAGTTCCTAGGCCCTTTCTCCTACCCCAGTTCTCTTTTTTGTGAACTACCTGTACTGCTGACAATGAGGAGCAGGGGAAAGAACAGCTAATCATACTCCCTCTCCCCTTTGCTGGAATTAATTTACAGTATTTTCAGCTACTTGGTCCCTACTTTAGAAATATAACTTCCAACTCTCTGCTCAGTATAATATATGCTTTACATAATTCTAGGTTACTGTTAGATGCTGTGGAGTCCTCAAGTAACTATTCACATTTTTCTATGGTCTTTTTGTGCAACTAGAAAAATGCAATTTACAGACATGGAAGCAGTCCATCCGTGAATGAGGGAGCTGTGCATTACTACCCTATACATGGCACAGGATCCACACTGCAACAGAAAGAGCTAATGGAGTAAAGGGGTCAAGGAAAAGCTTCCTCAGGGACCACAGCATCATTAAGTCAATCCCTATTATTTTGCTTATAGGTTGGCAATTAGGGAGAAATAAATACAGTAAGGCACTGACATTTCATTTTCCTGGTCTATCCTTTGAGTACAGAGGCCAGACAAGGAAATCTGTTCAGGAGTGTCAGTCTAAAGTGAACTAAACCAACACAACTCTCTATCCTTTGGCACAGCCTTCAAAACCTGCTGCACACAAGAATTCAGCAATGAGCTATTTATAGAGGCTGAACTACCTCCAGGCCATGCGCATAAGGTTGCCTCAGGAGAGCCCAGCTAAGACAAAGCAGACCAGTGCAAGCTGAATCTGCCTGCCTCATCAGGAAGGCTGAATTTCACTCTGGCCAAGAGAATGTGGGACAACAAATGAGGCTTCCCATAACGTATTCCAATAAAAACAGAGGCTTTAAAAAGAAATCAGTGTTTTATTCCCTTCCAAGACACAGAAATCTTTTTAAATAGTGCTATTTTAGAAGCTTTTGTGATTTCTTTTAGGCGATGCCTCCCTCTAGTGACAAAGCAGGTTAGGTGGCCTCTACCGGGTCTGTCTCTGTCAGGCCAGTTTTGAGTAGATGAAAGATTTTCAGGTACTTGAATACTTGTACGCTTCTTTCTGGCACTGCCTGTCTGTTCAAACGTGATCTTAGCATGTCTCCGCCAGCAAGCTTTAGGAATCATCACACATGCTAGGCACTGCAAGGAGACCTAGCACAGGTTGTCAGCAGGTGAGAAATTAGCAGCCTACTGATCCTGGTTCTGGGCTACCGGAGCCTGGTCAAAAGCTTCCCACGGACAGGCTATGAAGCACACAGAATGTGAAAGGCCAGTCTGCAAAGACTCAGTGAATGTCCAAGTTCAGCTTCTGTCTTTACCTGCATGAGACGGATGCAACTGCTCTGGCAACATCCTATTACATGTTTACTCAGTACTTAAAACTAATATTTGTCTATTTTATATACAGGGCCTTAAAAAGTGCTGTGCACACACAGCCATGAAAGACAGATAGCAAAGACACATGTGAAGCAATGATCTTGCTGCATTCTTGGGAACAATTCTCTACAAGCTGTAGCAGATTCAGCTAGAAAGTCACTTTTTAATTCCTCTGGAGAAACATGCAATGCAAATAAGCACAAACATGGAACCTTCCTAAAAATCTAGTATTGTCAAGAACTTCCATAATAATGAGGTTTGTCCAGCAATATTTGTTGTAAATACAAATGGTGAGCAATCCAACAATAAAGCAGTAGCAGAAATCTTCACTTCTGCAATTTGTTCCCATTTGCAGTCATCATTTTCCCAACCTAATAGTGCATTAGGATTAGATATCTGCATCTCATTTCTTAAATGCACCATGACAGGGAGAGGGGGAGAGAAAAAAAAAAACCCAGTTTTATTTCTTTGCAATATAAAGAGTAAAAGCTATTGCTTGCCAACTACACAATTATTTTTCCAAGAGTTTAGCATCTCCCTTAAGTTGATGTATTAGCTTTATTACACTGCCATGGCTCTGAGAGATACAGGGCACTCAACTCACACTGGTACAAAGAGATACAGATGCTTTATTGCCATGGATGGAATTCCCACTTCTGCCAATGCTGCCAGCGGTTCTGTGCCCTCCTGAGAAGTAATGCAGCTCCTACATCATTTATTATCTATTTTCATCACAACTTCACAGCTTTAGCATTTAGTTTTAAAAGTGTCAGCATGCCTGAGTGTATAGCCCTTTCATCAACAGCACAGAAACCTCCTAGGGTGTTGGCTCAGACCCACAGATGAAACTTCATCAGGAAAGGACTGAAAACTAGAAAAGCTAAACTGAGATGTGCTAAAATCTGCCACTGCTATGTTTGGGTTATTTTTAACAGATCACTGTTGCCAGTGGGCACTAGGAACTCCATATCTGACTAGTACTAGGAACTCCATACCTGACTAGCTGAGTTCTCCAACACAATGTTGAGACTTGCAACTTTGAAACTGCCCTCAGGCAGGACGACTGCACATCCAGCTGACCAGCTCAGTCAGAAAAGAAGCATTTCTAGCAACAGCCATAGCACACAAAAGCATTTGAGGCTTCTTCCAAAATTCCACTAGAGTCTTTCCCTCCTTTAACAGGCCAGACCCTTACTTAAGTACATGGGGTTTAAAAATACCAAAAAAAATAGTGTGTTTCAGGCTACTTAAAACATTTTTTCATAGCAAGGGGAATTAGTCCATAGAATAATCTGCCAAGTCATAGAATGGATTTTCTACTGCTCTATGAATTTAAGTCAAAATGTGATGTCTTGTCAAGCCATCTGTACTACCTCAGCTCCAAGAAACAGGCCTGATGTAATAGTTTCTGAGTGCTATTTTTTGTTGTGTGTCACACAGGAGGTCATTAAAAAATGGCCTAATGGTCCTGTTTGGCCTTAAGCTCGATGAATCTATGAAGAAATGAAAATCTTAAGACTTAAGCACTTTGGGACAAGGAGCATATTTAAATATTTATCAAAGAACTGCATCCACTGGGATTGCTTCATAAATAGTCACGTGCCTCAGGCTCAGTCATATCAGGTCACCATAATGTATTTAAGTAATTGTGTGATGAGAGTTTGAAGAAAATTTGAAGAAATCCTGGGGTCACTTAATTCTGAAAATGTAGTGTTGCAGACTACTTTTTTTCCTTAGCTGGTCAGACCGTGCTTTCCTGTGTGGTTGCTCCACTGCAATTAGTCATAGCTCATGTACAGGATTTCCTCAGAACAAAATCCATAAAGATGTTGTGTCACAAAGTCTTTCCTTAGCTTTCAATTTGGCAAAATGCATACTAAATTCTGTAGAAGAAAGGCCTAATTGAAAAAGCAAGACTGAAGATCTGGCCAGCCCTCAGCAGGGCACACCCTTAACAGCTGACCAGGCTTCTATGAGAGGATCATCTCCTGCTGTGAAATAGAAACATGCACATGGCAGGTTATTGCTGGGTACATTGGGTACATCACTGGGATGTATTTATCGTAGAATTTCCACACCATGACTCTTTGAATAACTTTTCAGAGTAGAAAACTAATACAAATGATGGGCTGAAAATTAAACCACTGCCCCTTCCTTTCCCCACCATCACTGACAACTTACAGAAACTGATTTTTCATTATTGTGCTAGTTTGAAGCAGGGTAGAATGTTTTAGTGAGAAAAACCAGATCATAGGCTGTGAAAGGAAAACAATGGTGATGTCTACTCCCTTCAGAGTCTTGCTGAATAAAGCTAAACATTAGATAACACTCTCGCCATTTTTGCTGCACTCTCTGGCTGGGCTCTGGCTGAGCTGCATCTCTCTAACCTCACCTTCCACTCACCTTTGCTTCTTAACCTCTTGGCTGAACCTCTATTCTTCCTTAGCACTGGGGTAAGGTTGAGAGGGGCAGGGGGAAGGTGGAGGGGTGGTTGAGAGCCCCTCCTGGGGACTCAGGTTTCTGGGAGGGGAGTTGTGTTTCTGTATTACTTTTACCTTGTATATTTCTGTGTATAACTGTATATACTGTAAATATCTGCTTGTATATTGTGCTAGCTGTAAATAAATAGCTTCATTTATATTCCCAGAGCCGGCTGAGTCTAGTCTGGGTGCTTTCTAAAGTCGGGGGTGGGGGGGCAGGGTACACCCAAACCATCACAATTATCCAATTCAGAGTCACAGAAACAAACTGCTTTCTTTCCAAGCTGTTACTCTATTTGAGATCCCTTGGAAGCCTGTTTGTGTTTCCTCACAGCCTTCAGAACCAACAGTTGAGCACTGAGCTGCTGCTTTACATGCTCTGCCAAGATCCTTCCCAGTAATCCTGAAAGGCTGATAGAAAGGGAAGAAATCCATGCAATTTCTCAGCCTCGCTAGTTCAAGTAAAAGAGCATACATACCACATGTTAAAAGTTGCCAGAGCCAGCTCCAGCAAGAATTAGGTGTCATCATTACTGCTTCCTTACAAGGGGAGTGAAAATTGTGCCTACACCAGCAACATTAAAAAAAACTAACCAAATAAGCAGAACTTGTCCTGCTCAGAAAACCACACTGACAATAGTTTATCCAAATAGGTGTACTGCAGCGAGCAGCCATTTCCAAGTAAGGGGGGGAAAAACTGAAGGTAAATGTAATTAAATCCGTCAGTAAAACATAGAGCAACACATATGCATGTATGCTATGTGAAAAGATCAGAAGCCATATATGTGTGTAGCTAACAGCAGAATGGAACTACCCATTTTGGCAACCTCTTAACCTACAGAAGTCTGTTAAGATATGGGAAAATCTCAATTCATTTTCCCCTTAAATTTGTGTGCTAGTTTGAGCCTAGCTAGAATGTTTTGGTGAGAAGAAGTAGATTACAGGCTGTGAAGGGAAAACACAGCTGATGTCTACCTCACTCATAGGCTTGCTGAGATGTATAAAAACAAAATATCAAAACATAGATAACACACTCACCACTTCTGCTGGGGAACTGGCTGAGCTGCATTTCTAACCTCACCCTCTGTTCCTTTGACTAATCCACTTTGCTTCCTAACCCCCTGACCGAACCTCCATTCTTCCTTGGGACTGGAGTAAGATTGAGAGGGATAGGGGGAAGGTGAAGGGGTGGTTGAGAGCCCCTCCTGGGGACTCAGGTTTCTGGGAGGGGAGTTGTGTTTCTGTATTACCTTTTACCTTGTATATTTCTGTATATAACTGTATATACTGCAAATATCTGCTTGTATATTATGCTAAACTGTAAATAATAACCTTCATTCAATTTCCAGAGACAGCTGAGTCTAGTCTGTGTGACTTCCAAAGTGTGTGGGGGGTGGGTAACACCCAAATCATCACAACTTGGGAAAGAAGCAGCCTTTGATTTGAAAACCTTTCTCCCAGCACATAACACAAAGCTCTTTTTTCCTTCTTCCAGAACAACTTATGTTTTCCCACCTATTAATCAGCTTCTGGAAAACTAGGCCTATCCTTCCATAGAGCAGTTCAGTTTTGACAACAGCTTGATGTTGTTCTGTCCTTAAATGTCCCTTTGTTGCTGCCTATCTCATTCTGCTGATAGGCTTTGCACTCCACATTTTCAATTGTTTCAGCAATTACAAAACATCATTCCTTGTACACAAAATGTGGCAACAAAGGTTAAAAATAAGCCTCCTCACTCTAGTCATTAAATATTATGTAAAAGGTATTTGTAATAATAGTATATTTCAGAGCAAAGGGAACAAAGAACACTATACTAACTAAGTACCATTCTATTTGCTCACTGTCCTTTCAAATGTTGGTCTTACAGAACTTAGAGTAACCATTCTTTATTTTCTTGAGACTCCTAGACATTGGGGGAAGAAAGGAATATGGGAATGGAAGAAAAAGCACAACTTCTGGCAAGGACCTGAAATTGTAATGAGTTATTCATTAATATTCACAACAGTAGGTACTAAAAGAAGTGGTACGCTCTGTCATTGACAGCTGGCAACATGGAGAGCTTGGTCAGATACAGCATTTTATGAAAACTATCAGTGGGAGTGCCCTATGACAAAAAGTAACAGAACTCCTAATGGAGCAAACATGCAGGGACTCTGTGAGTGTGTGAGAAAAAAGATGGCAAAAGAAAAATTTAATGGTGCTTGAAGTCCTTGAATCACTGAATACTTTCATTTATCAACCGTGCTTTACTACAGGAATGTGGGCCCCATCAATGCACCGTAGGAATACAGTTGAGAAAATGTCAGACAATTGATGTCTAAAGAGACTTTTCTAATACAAGAGAGATATGGGGCACCAGAGAGAGTCTGGCAAAGGGTCACTAAGGTGAGTCACGGCTGGGCCACCTCCCATTTAAGGAAAGGCTGAAAAGAGCTGGGACTGTATAAAGAAAGAGAAGATCACATCCATGTCTACACATTTTTAAAGGCAGGGAGTAAAGACAAAGACCCAAATCTGTTAGAAGTTATCTTCTCTCCCTACACACCCTCACTCATATCCTTAAACTTGCATGATTAAACACTACATCTACCTCCCTCTGCTATTCCTCTGTTAAACAACTGTGATATTTCCACATAGCTACAATCAGAGTCTTCTACACCCAGGGTGCCTTATCAGTAGTATCTCAGATTTCTTCAAATCAAAGGTGCACTATAAATGCACTGCTGGTCAGTTGCATTTTGCTAAAATTAAAGAGTGAGAAGCTTAAGGCATCATGTCCTTGTTGCTTACCTAAATATGCCTTGACTTCACCCCTACATAATTTACAAAATAGTTATTTTGGGTTTGTTGGTTTTTCTTTTTTTAATCTTCTTTCAAAACATTCACTAAGAGAAGATGGCATTAAAAATATAAAGAGTAGGACAACTGAAAGGCAGTCGAAGAGTTCTGTGGTCAAACTGAATTACCTCAAGCAGAGATTTAAACCCTATTTGCCTCATCATTTAATTAGCAAAACATTTCCAAACGTATTCTGCTATGTACTTAACCTCTTGCAGTTGGCTCAAGTCTGTCAGCCATTAAGTTCAGTTCTGCTACTCAGGTGTGTTCCGTGACTCTTCTGCCACTAGGATAGCAGGGGAAAAGATCGAGAAAGCAAAAGTACCCCTAGTGAAAATCTAGTTTTCTGCTTTTGTCACTACCACAGAATTCGGGACAAAGAAAGGATTGCAGAAAACAGTGCTGCCACAGATGCCAGCAGGCAGGAGACCTGTATTTTTGATCAGTTTGCTTGTCCCAGTTACTGCCTATAGTGCAGCCCTGCTGCTAAACCCCAAGCTCCAGAGCACCCTTCTTTTTTTCCTCTTAATAAACCTTCGCGCAAATTATGTGCTCAATAACCACTGCGTTCTTGACTCTTGGGCTAATTCTGCAAGCAGTACATCACGTTCTCCTCCCCCAGCCTTTCAAAGGACAGTCACTCGGCGTTGGAGCCTGGCAGGGCAGAAACCCCAACTTCTGAAGTGGTCCCCGTAAGCAGTTCCTCTGGTCTCTGGGCGTTTGTTCCACAAGCGTCAAGGCCTTGCAGCAGCGTGGCCGGACCGAGGTGACCAGCATGCTGTGGTAACCACCCACAGGTGACCCGCGCCCCGTGGCAACCAGCCTCCGCAGGTCCAAACGCCGGGTTTACGTCAGGTAAAAAGGCATTCACGGGCCAGCCTGACACGCTGACAGCAAACGCAGCGGCTGCCGGCGGCCTCAGAACATGCGGGCGCAGCTCCACCCGCACAGGGGCGGGAGAAGCGCCACGCAGGGCGCGCTGGACGCCACGGCACGGCCGCGCCTGCGCAGCCCGGACTGCCGCCGGCCCGGAGGAAGTGACGCTTGCGCGCTCGGCGTAGGGGGGCGGTGAGGCGCGTCGCGGCCTTCCGGGAGCCGAGCGGCCCGGTGTGTTTGGCGTCGGCGTCGGAGACGACTCGGTGGCCTCTCCCGCCCCCGACTGTAACCTGGGGCTGCCAGACAGAGGCTGTGGGTAGACGGTCCCTCGAGGGGAACTGTCCGGTGCGGGGTTGTCATAGTAATTGTTGCCTGGATACAGGGCCAAACCCGTTGCGTGCGGTTGGAGCCGATGGAGGAAACGCCTGAGCTAAAGCTGAGAACTGCGGGGTGCCATACTCGATGAGGTTGCTGATGAAGCCCACCTGCCTTCTTAAATTCCTCCTGCAATTTAATAACCCTTGTTTCTCCCTGAAACAGATTTTTAAAAAAAAGCCCTTTCAAAAGACGGTGCCAGTCTGAGAGCTCCAAGCAATACCAACTCTAGGCTTGCCTTGGTAAGTCACTCCAGTGTTCATTTACTGGCTGAGACGCTTTGTGTACTGCTTCAAAGCTGAGCTAACAAACCAAAGCCTCCAGCCCACTATTCTCATCAGTGCATTCCCTGATAATGCAGTACCCTGTTTCAAACACTTCTATTTTCGATGTTTGCATGTGTTACTTGTATATGTTTTTGTTACATGTAGTCTTCTATAGCTTGACTGCACACAGGACCAAGTTTATGCTTTGGCAAAAAGAGGAGTATTTACAGATTGTTTTGTTTGCCTTGACACCAGTATTCTCCAGGAGAATTGCATTTAGTTGCCTTTTGGAAGTTTTGGGCACTTTATCCTTTTGGTTGTGGAAATTAGTGTGGAGAAGCCTTTTGCGGGAGGACTCAAGGTCAGAAACAAGACCTTGTAAAGAAACATATTTACTGGTTTGGTTACTTTTATTTGGGCACATTCTTCATGAGGAGCTTTGTATATGTGAATGTTCTTAGGATGATGCGGTTCTTTGTTGCCTTTGAGCAGAAGATGTCATCAGACAACAGCCACCTGCCAGACAATATCCAAGAACAAGATCCTCCTACTACTCCAAGCAATAATTGTCTGCATGATGCTGAGGAATTGGAAAATGAACAGGAAAATTACATTTGTAACAGTGACCTGGATAACAGTAATGGAGTTCCCTGCTCTACCAGCCAGTCGTGCACTTCCATGGCTATCCCCTCAGAGATGCCCAGAAAAGGACAACCCCTTTTGCAGATCAACAGACAGCAGATTCAGTCCATCTCACATAGTGCACAGGCTGCTGAGCTGAAGGGTTTAGGAGTTGATGTCTATGATCAGGATGTATTAGAGCAAGGAGTTCTTCAGCAAGTAGATAACGCAATTAATGAAGCTCAAAAAGCAACAAGAACAGCAGAAGCAGAGAAAGAGTATCAGTCACTGCTGGATGACTTAAGGTAAATTGTGTCCTTTCTTACTGTGCCTTTCTGTTACTGACTATCTTATGAAGCTCAACATCTCATATTTTTGGAAGCTGGACGATGAAAAGATGTTTTGAAAGCACTGAATGATGTGTACTCTTCCAAGTCAGACACCTTTTTAAAACGGAAAAAATATTTTTCACGTTAGAGCGATGCTTCATTGCTCTTATTTGGTTAATTCAGTCATGCATCAAGGTAGTAGAGGACAGTGCCTCTCTTTTTTCTGCGTAGTCTCCTACTCTGCCAAGATGCGTGTCTGTTTAATGGGCAGTGGAAAACGGCATCATACTCTGTTATTCAAAGTTATAGTCAGAAGAAGTGCCCCTTCAATTCTCTTCCTTTCTGTTTCTGGTCTGATTGTAGTGTTACTGCGTGAACTACTGCAGATAAATGTTCTCACCTATGCCTCTTTCACTGTATTGCATTCATGCTGGTTTTTACTGCTCAAGTGCTGTGGGCTTCCATTACCAACTCCTGCATAGCTTTCTTGCTATGCATATGCTGAAATTTATGCATTTTATTAGTTTTTCAGTTTGAATGCGGAGAAGTGAAATTGAGTTTGCAAAACTAGAAGCTAATTTCAGCTGTTTTGCAGCAGAAGGATATAATGAGTAAGATGGTCATTGTAAAGAGGAATGGAGAAGTGTAACCGCTGCAATTAAATTATGTGGTTACCAAAGAGTGGTGCACAGCACTGGCAATTAATTGATATTTTCCTGGTTGTCTTTAAGAAGCATCATATAATTTTTCATACCCCTGTGTTTTCACCTTCCACTTAAAGCTGTAAAATTATATTTGTCCGAGGGGATCCAAATGGCTTATGTGGACCAATAGAACCTCATCCATATAAGCTATAATGTGCAAATTTGAAAGTTGGAGTCTGAAAAAATTAGCAGAGATATAGCTGGGTTGTTAAGAAGGACTAGTGAAGTAGAAATACAAGTAGAGTTGATAGCAGAGTAACTTAAAGTTTTGTGAGTACATGACTAGAGGAAAAATTAGGCAAGAAGTGGTGGGTTTTTAACAGAATCCATAGTAGAAGCTGCATGGTTCTGTAATAGACATGCAGATTTGAACAGAAGGAGAATAAAAAATGGTTCAAGTTTTAAGTTACACTGTTGTTAAACAAAGCATTGTAGAAAGAGGCAGTAGCAATTTGTGTCAGAAACTTCCAGAGCCGAGGAAACGAACCAAAAAGTAGGTAACATGTGAGAAGATATGTTTCAAAGTGACAAAACTGAAGACTAAGAAAGTTGGAACAGGTGGTTCAAAAGCATTGACACAGAATGAATTAAGGTGTCAGTGGTAACTGGAGAGCTGGTAGAATAAGTCTTGTAGAAGAACAGTGGTAGAATCCATATCAGAGCTGGAGGGAAACATGGCACAACTGAGGAGACTTACATAGTGCATTTCTTTGCAGAGAAGGGGAATAATGGCTGCTTTGCAGGTGTTATGAAGAGTTTCTTTGACATTTTTTGTAGTGTTTTGGGATACTTATTTGCATACCCTGTGAAATATTCTGCTATCAGAATTAACAAACATAGATTTGTTTTTTTCTGATGGTGGGGCAGAACCTTCATCCTTGCAAACAAATCCAACAGCAGAAACATTGTATTAGGTTGCAGTATGTGTTTCAAACTGAATTCCGTATTGTATGTGAAAACAAGAAAAATGGTAGTGCATTACTAAGGAGAGTTTAGTGTTACAGTATCACAGTATCAACAGGGTTGGAAGAGACCTCATAGATCATCAAGTCCAACCCTTTACTACAATTCTCAAGGCTAGACCATGGCACCAAGGGCCACGTCCAATCTTGCCTTGAACTGCCCCAGGGGCAGTGACTCCACCACCTCCCTGTGCAGCCCATTCCAGTGTCCAATGACTCTCTCAGTGAAGAACTTTCTCCTCACCTCAAGCCAAAATTTCCCCTGACGTAGCTTGAGGCTGTGTCCTCTCATTCTGGTGCTGGCCACCTGAGAGAAGAGAGCAACCTCCCCCTGGCCACAACCATCCCTCAGGTAGTTGTAGACAACAATAAGGTCTCCCCTGAGCCTCCTCTTCTCCAGGATAAACAATCCCAGCTCCCTCAGCCTCTCCTCTTAGGGCCTGTGCTCGAGGCCTCTCACCAGCCTCGTCGCCCTTCTCTGGACACGCTCAAGCAATGTGTTGATGCTCCATTGTCTAGTCTGTCTTCCTGGAATTATATTCAGGTCCTGTAGTCTGTTATTTTTGTAAAAGGTATTGTAAATGTAAAAGGAATAGGCATCCTTATATAATGGCATCAAGCAGCTTTAGAAAATGAAAACAGATTTTTTCATTTCTGTGTGTTTTGTCTACCTTGAGCAATAAAAGCAGCCACTACCACTTGCTCATTATAACTATCAGACTTATAGCTTAAGTACTGAATATTGCAGTGTTTGTTCAGTTTCCTTGTCTTTGGAATTTTAGCATTGGCAAAATTTGTTTACAAATATCTTACGATGTAAAGCTTTTTTAAGTGTTTAGTATTTCAGTGCTGTTTAAATGTAAGTTGCTTATTTAAAAACTTACTTTAGACCTTTTTTATCTTAATTAAATCCCTTGGAATCTCAAAATTGTCAAGAATGTCTTATTTTGCTTCACAGAATTGACTAGTGTCTTTTTGTTTTTTCAGATCATGTACAACTTCTCTGAAACAAATAAACAAAATCATTGAGCAACTTTCACCTCAAGCTGCCAACAACAAAGACATAAACAGAAAACTAGATTCTGTAAAACGGCAGAAATATAACAAGGTGAATATGTTAATATTCTGCTGACAATGGGTGGCTTGTACTTTGGCTTAAGGTTTGGATTATGTAATTCTTGTTTAATTATATAGTTCAGAGTTAGTCTACAGTTGTTATTCCTTCCATTTTAAATGCTTTCATTTTCTGACAAAAATTCTAAATGACTTAAAGATGTGAAAGTGAGTGATTATTTTTTTAATTATTATTTAAATGTCATAAGCTGTTAACCAGAAGTTCCAGAACCTGCTCAGAAGACTGATTTGCATTAATTTAATTTGATCCCTCCCAGTAGTATTGGGAGAATTAGCAAGCATTGTTAGTGTAGGATTCAATAGCTGACCTAAATCTCAGCTCTCATGATCTTCATTCCTTACCTTCCTTTCCTTACTCTTACGTTGTCTGTATCTTTCTTGTACCAGTATATGCCATTAATTTCTGTGAGCCATTTTAACTCATTGATGTGTCAGAATTGAGTTAAAAAGGCACAGAATCTGCTCTGGCTTTTTTTTTTTCTCTGCCTTAGTAGTAATCTGGAGGAATAGAGCGATCTAGCAGGCATCAGGCAATGCAATCAACAGACCTATACAGCTGTGAATGGAACAGAAAAGGCTGGAGAAAATGAAAACTTCTGCTGGTCAGGATTGTAGTGCTTTGATCAGCTCTGTGTCTGGTGGAAGTTCACCTGAACATTTTCTCTAATGGCTAACCTGAGTGAAAATTTACTGCCCTTTGCCCTCAGACACTTCTTCCCAATCTCAGGCCATTTGACACTGACTCATTCAATTGTTTTTTAACCTTGAAATGTAAGAATAAAATCCCTATATGAAAACTGCAGTCTGTAAAAGTGGTCCTACTAACCTCAAGTGTTTTGGAGGCTGTTTGGAGAAAGACAGTCCTGGACTTGAGCCACTTTCTGTCTTGAGGTGTACCTTTAGATATTCTTTGTTTTGTAGTGTTTAAAAAGAAAAGTGGTCAAAGATGACAGAATTCTTCCAGTATTGAGACAATTGGGCAGCTGATGACTGGTACAAGACAGGTATTTCCTTCGAGGTGCAATACAAGGAGTGTTTTATGATGTAAAATTCTCTGAGAGCAAGGATAATACTGCATAAATGGGAAATAATATATTGCACCACACATGAATACGGTTACCTTTTGTGGTTTGAAAAGTGCTACATGAAGACATTGGCAGGCAAATGAAACCTTCTTCACCAAAAGGGGGAAAATATTATATTGCACATTCTGGCATGAACTAATTTTTTACCAAAGTGCTTACATCTCTAAGTAAGGAAGTTCTTTCAATTATAAATATGGAACATTACATTGCCTGTGCCTTTGCTTTACTGTTTGGAATTTTTCATTTCATAAATGAAAGTTAGCAATACCAAAGAATCACATCACAGCTGACTATATAACAATCCGATAAAAGATGTAACGGATGAGCCAGCTATGAATTATTTTTGTATCAATAATTAACTATACTTGTTAGACCATCTGTAAAGTTGATAAGTTGATTTTTTAAAAAACTTTTTTTTTACTTTAAGTCATTTCACTTTATATTTTTTGTGGTTAAACTGTCTGTGATCACTCTTGAATTAAGTGTATTAGAAAGATGGACTGATTTGCAATTTCAGTTTCTTTCTAACAAAAACATTCCAAAACTTGTATTGTGGTGACCTTTTTTGCACTTTCTAAGAATAGTTGTGGTTGGAAAAGGCCTTTATCAAGTCCCACCATTTCTGGTTTCAAGTGTCATGCTGTAAGCGTTTGAATATGTGATACCTGGTAAAAGATACTGCACACATCCTATAGTAATTAAGCCTTTTAAAAGAATAGCAAGTGTACAAACCAAATTCAATTATGTGTCTACTTGTCATTCAAGGAACAACAGCTAAAGAAGATCAAAGCAAAGCAAAAGCGTCTCCAGTCATTTCTTGGTGGAACAGAGATTCTTGACAAAGTAAATGAGATTGAATTTGAGGAAGATGAAGGTATGGGAGAAGGCTGAAACTTCTGTTGTGCTTTGATGTAATGCCTTTTCTCGTTCAAAGCTAGTTTGCAAAATCTTTGCCAATAAGGAAATTAATTTCAGTGGTTTGTTTTCAAAAAGAGAGTGAAAAACATTTATTCTCTGCACCTGCAGAATGTCAGCTCTTGGCATATTCACGTGGGAAGTTTTAGAAAATGGATATTAATCCATGTTCAGCTCAATGGGGATAGCTGAGGCACATTAGAGTGTTGGGCTTAATAAATTGGAAATCCTAGCATTTTTTTTCACAGCTAATTTGATAAAGATTGCTAACATCTGATTGAATTACATTTTATATGCTGGATGCTATCAATCAGCATTAACAAAATTGGTTTTCTTGCTATTGGGAAGTATCACTAGACATGAAAGAGGGAACTACTTCTCTTTTTTCAGGCTGCAATGCAATTTAAAAAAAACAAGCCTTCCTCCAAAACAGGATATTTATTCCTTCAGTGTTTCCCTAGGTGTTCTTTCTCACTGCTGCCTGCAAACTGAGCTTGGATTTTGTAACTCTAGCTCAGCTGTCTTTGCCAGGGTCACTAATCTGTGGTATTCTGCAGAGCACAAATTTGGACCTTATTGACAATCTGCATGTCACTTTTGGGTTGTATTGTTTGCAGAGGTTTAAACTCCTTGTGCTATTTAGTCATTGCAGATGTGGCTGGAGTAGATTCCAGATCTCACAGAGCTCATGCTTCTGTCCTGATCCAACAAAAATAATAGGAGTCAAAATCTCAGTAAACTCGTAGTAGAAGAGTGCCTTTCATGTTATTTTCTTTTGAATGGGTTCATGCAGAAACACTCAGGTACCTAGTGTGATGAAATCTAACTGTGAGGTGAGTGGAGCCCAAGACAGAAGAAACAGTGTTGAGTACTTTCAGTAGTTTGAGAAACTGAGAGTGTTAAGAGGGAGGAGTTTTGTGCTTGATACATGATCAATACTCATTACAATATGTTTTGTTGATAAAAACATTTCTTTAAATAGGACCATACACAGTTATGTGCCATGCTGGCAATTCTGGTACCACTATTGTGAAATTTTGGACCTTAATAGATTTCAGGTTGAAAGTCACCTTTGGCTTCCTGAATTCAAGAGCTTTTGTCTCCCTCTTTGGTGTTAAACACCAATTGTAATTTGTATTAATAAGCATAGTAACGTTGTGCACAGTTTACCCAAAGTGCATTTTTACAGCAAGGTGATGTGCAGCTAATCTGGTTCTTAAAGTCATAATCCTATTTGGTGTTTTAGAGTATGAAGATGGATTTTGTTTGTTTTGTTGGATTGGGTTTGTTTGGGTTTTTCTATGTGGAAAAACAATCTTTTATGTGTTCTGTAATCTTTGTGTCTGTCCTGGTAGTGGAAATGTCAAATTTCATATTTATAAGTAGGATGAAAAAATCAATAGTAACATAGAAATAGACATTGTTGCTGCACATGGGAATGCAGTGGTTTCTTGCACCAAATGTGGTGGCACAGCTTGAACTGGCAACATAGGGAGCACATTAGAGTTCTTAAGCCGTGAGGCTCTGTGTGTGTGTAATTTTATAGTTGCTATTGCTACTTTGTGTTTTTTCAGAAGTTTTTTCATTTTAATAGTATTTGTAATGTTTCATATATGAAGTTGGAGGAGTAGTTAGAAGACCAAAAAAGTCAGGCTGCAACTTTCACTTCAGTTTTGCAGAATTTTGCCTTTTTTGAACTTCAGGTGTTGTGTGTAATGATAATTTGGGCTTTTAAGTTGTATGTGCAAACTGAACTGAATGCATATAAATCTTAGAAGAGGGACTGCAAAACATTCTTGTTCCTCTGTTTTGAGTTATTCTGGAGGTTTTAAAGGCATGCTGGATGCTTTGTTTTTTCTTGTAGAACCTGGTCCATCATGTCTTGGCAGCATGCTTATGCCTGTTCAGGAAACAGAGTGGGAAGAGCTTATTCGCACTGGCCAGATGACACCATTTGGAACTAAAATACCTCAGAAGCCAGAGAGGAAGGTACGACAATTGATGCTAAATGAAGCATCTGATTTTGAGAAGTACTTAGCAGACCAAGCTAAGCTGTCATCTGAAAGAAAAAAGTTATCCCTTCGTAAAGGAGCAAAGAAGAAAGCACAAGCTAAAAATGTTAAGTGTGCAGCTCCTGCGTCTACGAAAAAGGAAAAAGAGGGTAAAGCCTTGTCAAAAACAGATAAGCGCCTAAGAAAACACATGAGAAAGCTTCAGAAGCATGCCCTGCAGATTAAAGCAAAGGCTGAGATTCCAAAAGAAAAGAAATTGTTTGAGGTCAAGAAGTTCAGGAGTCAACAGGAAGATGATAATGAAGAATCTGAGTATGTACCTGATGAAGAGCTCTTTGATCCAGAAGCAGCAGAAGAAGAGGAACAAGCATCTTCTCATGCTGAGAGTGATTCTGATTATGAACTCGTGAATTTGTCAAGAAAAACAAAGCACTCAGTGAAGAGAGATTTTAAAGAAGCCGAAGATGATGGTGACTTCTGTCCAAGCTCTGAGGAAGAAGAGCATACACTGGGGAAGCGCAAAGTAAAGAGATGGCGAGATGATGGAGACGAAGGCTATTATAAACAGAGACTAAGGTTAGTCCTAGACATTATTATCAACATTAACAAATGATGTTGAACATGCAAAGGGCAGTGTTCTGTAATCTTTCTGTCTGTCCTGGTAGTGGAAATGTCAAATTTCGTATTTATAAGTAGGATGAAAAAATCAATAGTAACATAGAAACAGACCTTGTTGCTGCACATGGGAATGTGGTGGTTTCTTGCACCAAATGTGGTGGCATGGCTTGAACTGGCAGCATAGGGAGCACGTTAGAGTTCTTATGCCATGGGGCTGGGGGGGTGTGTGTGTAATTTTATAGTCAGTATAAGCTGTGTGTTGGGAGGTATTTTTTTTTCCTACTGGTAGTATAGCTGTTGAGCTCCTAGCAATAAGACTGAGCAATGTTTCCATTTTCACACCTGCCTGGAAAACATTTTGAAGGGGCAAAAGTGACATAGAATCATAGAATCAACCAGGTTGGAAGAGACCTCAAATATCATCCAGTCCAACCTATCCCCCAGCCCTATCCAGTCAACTAAACAATGGCACCGAGTGCCTCATCCAGTCTTCTCTAGAAGACCTCCAGGGACTCCACCACCTCCCTGGGCAGCCCATTCCAATGGCAAATCACTCTCTGTGGGAAGAACTTCCTCCTAACATCCAGCCTATACTTTCCCTGGCACAACTTGAGACTGTGTGGTTGCCTGGGAGAAGAGGCCACCCCCCACCTGGCTACAATGTCCCTTCAGGTAGTTGTAGACAGCAATGAGGTCAACCCTGAGCCTCCTCTTCTCTAGGCTAAACAACTCCAGCTCCCTCAGCCTCTCATAGGGTTTGTGTTCCAGGCCTTTCACCAGCTTTGTTGCCCTTCTCTGGACACATTCCAGCACCTCAACATCTCTCTTGAATTGAGAAGCCCAGAACTGAACACAGTACTGAAGGTGTGGCCTGACCAGTGTTGAGTACAGGGGAAGAATAACCTCCCTTATCCTACTGGCCACATTGTTCCCGATGCAGGCCAGGATGCCATTGGCTCTCTTGGCCACCTGGGCACACTGCTGCCTCATCTTCAGCCTACTATCAGTACCCCCAGGTCCCTTTCCTCCTGGCTGCTTTCCAGCCACTCTGTCCCCAGCCTGTAGTGCTGCTTGGGGTTGTTGTGGCCAAAGTGCAGAACCCTGCACTTGGCCTTGTTAAATCTCATCTCGTTGGCCTCTGCCCACCTATCCAGCCTGTCTAGGTCCCTCTGCAGGGCTCTCCTACCTTCCAACAGATCAACACCTGCTCCTAGCTTGGTGTCATCTGCAAACTTACTGATGCTGGACTCAATCCCCTCGTCCAGATCATCAATAAAGACATTGAACAGGACTGGGCCCAGCACTGATCCTTGGGGAACACCACTAGTGACTGGCTGCCAACTGGATGTGGCACCATTCACCACCACTCTCTGGGCTCTGCCATCCAGCCAGTTCTTGATCCAGCACAGAGTGAATCTGTCCAAGCCATGAGCTGCCAGCTTGGCTAGGAGCTTCTTGTGGCAGACAGTGTCAAAGGCTTTGCTGAAGTCCAGGTAGACTACATCCACAGCCTGCCCCATATTCACCAGGTGGGTAACCTGATCATAGGAGATCAGGTTGGTGAGGCAGGACCTGCCCTTCCTAAACCCATGCTGGCTGGGCCTGATCCCTTGGCCATCCTGTAGGTGCTTTGTGATGGCATTCAAGATGACCTGTTCCATGACCTTGCCTGGCACTGAGGTCAGGCTGACAGGTCTGTAGTTTTCTGGCTCCTCCTTACAACCCTTCTTGTGGATGGGTATCACATTGGCCAGCTTCCAGTCTTTGGGGACCTCTCCAGTGAGCCAGGACTGCTGATAAATGATGGAGAGTGGCTTGGCCAGCTCACCTGCCAGCTCTCTCAGAACCCTAGGATGGATACCATCCGGTCCCATGGACTTGTGAGGATCCAAATGTTTCAGGAGGTCCCTTACTTCTTACTTACATGTAACTTGTCAAACTGTTAAAATGCTAACTAGACATACCAGTAAAGAAACACTTCTGCACATGCTGGGAATCAAAAGATCAAGATCACTAAAATGGTTGTTTTGTTTTAATCATTCTCTAACCCTGGCATATTGTCTTTCATCTAGTATAAGGACTGAGCTCTCTTTAGCTTGCTAATACTATGCTTGCTTTTTAATTAGTTACCTTTAGTGAATGTCCTTCAAGTAGTTCTATAGTCCTGTAGAAAATCATGGATTCCACCTTGAAAATAGCTGCCCTAGAATGGAAGGAAGAATATATATTAGGGCAGTCAGTGGAATATGGCTTATGTAGTTATAAGGCCTAGCACAGGAACTTGATTAATACTTGGGAGAGTCAAATCTTACACTTATCTGAAAATATATAACCTTACAGATTTAAATGAAATTATCGGAGAAAGGGTCAGGTAAAGGTATAAACACTGTTTCTATCTGTGGTGAGAGCCTGAGTTGCTGTGGATGAAGAGCTATCTCCTGATAGGAGGTGCTCACAGTTGTAGAATTACTGGTGGTAATAACAAAAACTTAGGTAGGAAGAGTCCAGCTTCACTTTCACATTCCAGATTACAAAGGCAGATCGGTAGCCAATGTAAGCAATAGGTTTGCAGTTTTCATAGTGAAAATGTGCTTGAATAGAAGATCTCAGCAAGAGGCTAATCAGAGCAATGTCCAAAGGGTCAAAAAGAAGTATGTTTTTTATTGGGTGCATTAACAAAAATAATTGTACTTAATGGGTAAAATATTTACTTTTATATTGAATAAAACTATGCTTTTCACATTTAAATTAGACCAATATTAAATCATTTTTAATTCAGTGTTTTCATCAAGAGTAATTTATTTTGATTGAAAGTTTTAATATGACTCACAGTTTAAATTCATTCAAACACGTTTTTTAATAATGTTAAGATTGTGACAATTTATCCTTAGCAAAGTCATATCAGAGACTACATTTCTTTTTGGTTACTAAAGTTACAATAAAAGCCTAAATGAATTTCAGAAGTATCAGTAACTGTAATTGCTACCAAAACACTACATCTCTTAAAAATTTCATAGCTACAGTTATTGTGACTGTTAAGCTGCAGCTGTCCACATTGACGTTTTTATGCTGGTACCCCCAGGTAATCTTCATTATGGGAAATACCATAAGAAAATAAAATGTAGTGAATTAAGAAACATATTAAGAATGCTATAGAAATGCTGTAATTTGCTTACATTGATGTCTTATTTCATGTCAGTTTTACTTGTGAATGCAAACAAATGGGTGAGATTATGGTATATTTTACCTCAGAGAGAAGCAGAGGAAAATCCTTTAGGATTACTTTAGTCTTCTGAACATCTAGTCTTGTGCTTGGCACCAAATACAGTCCTATATTCTTAAAGACTGAAAATTAGTTTCCCTAACATTAAAACTTTTCAGAGATGGGACTTGGAGAGATTGGTCTGTGTCAAGGGGAAACTACAATGGTGGTGTTAAAGCATGATAATTTTAGCTAACTGCAGGGCTGCAAAGCATCTCTGGAACAAGAAACTGTTTTCAGAACAGGAGCTGGTGTTATCTGCAGTAAACAGGGCAGGCAGAAGAGTACCTGACTGTCTTTCTAAAGATGACTTTCAGCGATCAGCCTGGTCACTCCAAGCAAGATGTGATCAGGAGAACATGAAAAAGCACCAGTTAGATACACATAATTCACCTCATGCTCATAGTAGCTTCACTTCTTTTTCCCTTGCATGGGTCTTTCCTTTCTCATCTCAGGGCTGAGCTAGTTTCTTTGAGATCTGTGGAATGAGTCAAAATGCACCTGTTTTCAGGGGGTTTTTATGTAAAAATAAACATGTATGCAAATTAAATGCATAGGAAATTAACCTTTTTCTTTGTTCTCAACAAGAAAACTGCTGCATAGTTTTCTTGTATTATTCTCAAGACTTTGCAGATGTGGAAGCTGCAGTTTATCAGGGCTAATTTTGTTTAGCGTGTTCATGAAAGTTTTCATTTGCATGTGTTAAAATGCAACACATAAGTATATCCAAGTCATTTTTACTGCTTATAATGTACGTACTTAATGTGTGACATGATTTTCATCACAAAAAAAGTTAACACTCTTACGGTCACTATTCCTATAGCAGCTGTCAGTTTGCATCTGCCTGCTGCTTCAAGGAAGGAATTACGTGTCACGCTGTAGGAGAGAAGTGCCATATCGGTGTTCTCTTGTGTGTTCTGCATAGTTTGTGGAGTACGGTTGTTTGAGTTCTTCAATTGTTGTCAAGTGCTCAGAGGGGAGGCTAGGAAAGCTGCTTCTATTCATGTCTCCCAAGTGACACCCAAGCAGCTGAGTAGCTGGAAATCATGGCTATCAGTGCATAAAGCAGCAGATAGAAAGACTCAAGGAAAAAAAAAGAAATTTCACTTACAAGTAAGTTGTTTTTCTCAGATCAGATTTCATGGGCTAGCTCTGTTTGAAGTATCTGTCACTGAATCTCTTGATGTTTCAGAGTTACAAATTAAAAAAGGATTAAATATTACCTTTTCCTGAAAGATACTTTCTTAGAGCATCCTAACTGCTCTTTAAAATGACAAAGCCAAGACACAAATGAAGATATATTTTGGCTCACTCGCTGAGTACACCTTTCATTCTAAACTCAAGTGTGTAATTATCTACATCAGTCTTAATTTACTTATGGAGACTTGTGGTACTAACTGCATGTATTTCATCTGTTAGGATGTACCAATTAAATTCACCCATATAGACCATAAAAAGTTAAATCAGAAAAGTAATGCTGAATGCTTCAATTTAGCAAATTAGAATAATCTGTAAGGGATTCTTAGCTATATCAAATAGAAAACATAGTGTGCTTCTCAAATGCAAACTATATTAAGTACTCAGCTTGCTTCATGACTGGTTTGTTGGTTGAATTTTTGTTGTTTGCTGTTTTTTAAATCAAATTGTGCTCATTACAGTTTTGGATGCAGAATTTCTTTCTAGGGTATTGCAACGAGTGGGAAATGGGCTTAGCATCTGAATGCATCCTTATATTAAGGAAGATTTAATTGTATGATATATGGCTTTCATATTGTGCTTTCAGGATAAAATTGTATTCATGTCAGTGACCATGAACAGCATTAAATAGAATTCTCAAAGGTCAGGCTTTTATTTTCAAGGTGCTTTGCTGGTATAGTAAAACTTGTATTTTCTGATTGTTTGGGCACATGAGTGGTGGTCACCTGAAGTGGAAAAGGAATATATTGACCAAATGGTCAATATGCTACATGTGTAGTTGAGTCAACTTTTAACTACTGTTTCTCCTTCCAAAGTTTAACTTCTGGGGAAAGGTACAAGACCAAACTAATAATTGGTAGATCTGATGTAGCAAATAGTGATTGTCTTCCCATTGCTTTAGCTATGTACATCTTTACACTTTATAAAAGAAAACAATGAAGTTTTAATGCAGAATATCTTAATGCAATGTCTTACATTGAATTCACAGTCTTTCAGAAACTGAATACTGTCTTCAGACTTTAAAAGTGGGTAGTGGTAACCACAAAGTGCTACTTTTTATTTAAATTTGTAATTGAGGGGAAAAGACCCTCCAGATCTTTCAAAGAGATGTAGTTCTAGAGTCTTGTGTAATTAGACTTCAGTGAAGGAACAGATGCAGTGTTTATTTTATAAACTTTTCTTTAAGTGTGAGATTTATTAGTTAAAATTCTAGATACACATGTACGGATCTAATAATTTTCTTACGGAAAATACAGTAGTTATATTAGGGTGAGGAGCCTAAACTCCTAGGTAGCTACAAGTTAACGTGAGAAATGTTTCTTGGTTGGTTTTGGATCACTTTTTCTCATGTACACTAGAGGGCAATCTATTTCTTCCCAGGGGAGCCTGAAGCTCCAGTGTTGGCTACTGTCAATTGATGTTGGAATGTCAAATTAGAAGCAGACTCCTACACAAATTATTGTCCTGCTCGAATTTAATACGAACTCTTTACCAAGCTGCCAGTTCTGATGCTTTGTTATGTACAACTATTTTTATTTTAGTGTGACAAGTAGGAGTTTTCTTCCTTGGTTTGAGTCTTCTCATAATCTAATCAGATAAAATAATCAAGTTCTGACCTGTTACAGTTCCAGTAATGGTAGAATCTGAAGCACTGACTGTCAGCATTTGTCAATTTGAATTGTTGATCTTTTTCTGGAACTCAGAAGAATAATTTCCTATCTGTGGCAGATAGCACAACAATGTAGTACTGAACAAAAATAAATGCATTTCCATGCTTTGCCTCTAGAATGTATCATCTGCCTCACAAACTTCAGAACAGGAATATTATTTCCCTAAATGCTTGATTTAACAAGACTATAGGCTATGACAGAAATTTCTGTGTCTGTACTAGGAGAGGTATATAAAAATATCTGTGGAGAAAACTTTGGCACTTAATATATTTGTAATAATTTCTTTTTACTGCTTGATGCATAATTTTGTATAATGGAGTGAGAACAGTCTAATAATGAACATTGGCAACATGACAGTTTTAATCAGAAAACTTTACTATCTTTGTCCTCCGTGTTTTTTTTCTCTGCATATGCTGCTTTTTCTCTTCATCATCATTTTTCCTTCCAAAGACTACCTGACTTAACAGATCAGAATTTCTCAGTGAATATCTTCTGAACCTATCTATTACTGTATTCTCTTAGTCAGTGCCATAATTTTTTGGAAGCTATTATAACTTGGGTGTATTAGAGATGGTGGTGTTCATTTTCACTTAATAAAACAGTACCAAATTGCAAGTTTGTGACTGGTTCCATAAAGGCAGACTGTATTTTCTCAAAAAAATACTAGTGAAAAGCTGATCTGGAAACCTGAAGTAATTATCTTTCTCTTATGAGAAAGGTGATGTGGTTGGATGAACAGGTATGAACTAAATAAAGTGTAGAACTTTTTCCCTGTAATTCCTAAGCAAACTTTTATTAAACAAACTTTCCAGAGACCAAGAAACCTTTTAAGTCTAAGTTCCTACAAGTTTTACTGAAATCAGTAGTCAGAAAGACCAGAGAAACTCTTACTGATGTTGCCACTAGAGAAAATAAAGCTTCAGCTTGAGTCATGTTACGAGTTTGCAGATCCCATGGAAGATGATTTTGAATGACCTAACAGCAAGATGAGTCTCTTTCAAGTGTTCTCACTTTATATTGTACCAGAGAATACAAAGTAGCATCTTTAGGGAGGTAGGCATCATTGGTTTAATTTCCTCCCAGAACTGCTTATGTAATTAAAACATACAAGAGGAATGCAGGAACTTCATTGTCTGTTTGTGGTGTTTTTGGGGTTTTTTTCTGTTTTTTTTTTTTTCATTCACTAATATGTGCAAGATAGAAATTTTGAATTAAATTTTATTTTTAGATGGTGTCCGCCAAAAGGATTTTTCTCTGGTGGAGAAGGCTGGGAGGACTTATACTGTGTCTGTCATGTCTGTCTGCCCTTGACGTGATGTTATTCCCCTAGGTGGCATCGTGGCTGGAGTCTTTAAAGACTTGAAGAGCACTTGAGACGTGTTTTAGTGTCCTCTGGTTTGTTTGCCAGGTGGGAAGTGCAGAATGTCAAGGATGGTAGCTGTCTTATGGGCAGTTGTTTGAGGGAAAAAAAAAAGAATAACAGTTTTTTTAACTCGCTCTGTTGGACCAATGTAAATCAAGGTAATGAAACCTGTGTTTCCATAGCTGACACTGTCAACTTTAAGCCAGATTTAAACAACATTTATTATGATTATGCTTCTTTTTCCTGACCTGGACAGAATTGGGCTAGTAGTTTTGAAAACATAAAGCGCTCAGCCCATAAACCTACAGCACACTGGACTGTGAATAGCAAAGCTGGGAATAAAATATAAAAACATGTTTCCTTCCTTTTTAAATAGTTCAGAAATCCTTTTTTTGGTTTGTTTTTGTTTTTAGAATACAGACTGTTAAGCCATTATCTGGCCCTTTGGTTTTGTGTGGAGGGGTGTTTGGGTTTGTTTGTTGGTTTCTATTTGTGGTGCTTTGTGTACTGCTAAAAAGGCAACCTTAGACAAGGATGGATAAATGACTATTCACTCACCTGTAATCTTTTTCATTCAGAAAATGAAGGAGTACTGGAAAGCTGTTGTGTCCTGCTCATTTTTTCCCCCATCCATGACTGTTCTAGAGCTTCTTCCATGTAGAGTTAAAAGATTGGACAGATGAGTTTCCTAGCATCTTGCTTAAGAGGCCATTTGTCAATTAATACAGTAGACTGCAGTGATAGGCAGTATAACTTTTTTTCCTTTGGTCTGAATTTCCCAATTGCTTCTTTTCATTTTACTGCATATATTTATATATGGCATACCTAAACATTATTGATAGCTTTATGATTTTTAATGGAGATTTAGAAATTTAATGAATCCTTTTCTTTTTTGTGATGTTAATTGTTAATTCCATTATATTTTGTCTACAGAAAGCTGTAGCTATCTGTAACTCTGAAAGCTCATAACCAGATAATCAGGAGTACCTGTACCTTCTAGTATGTCAGGTATTTTGACCATTTGTCTGCATAACTTTCTTCTCCAAAGGCTTATTGTTTAAATGAGGTTTTCACCGGATCATGAGGCTCAGGGGTGACCTCATTGCTGTCTACAACTACCTGAAGGGACATTGTAGCCAGGTGGGAGGTGGCCTCTTCTCCCAGGCAACCAGCAATAGAACAAGGGGACACAGTCTCAAGTTGTGCTGGGGAAAGTATAGACTGGATGTTAGGAGGAAGTTCTTCACAGAGAGAGTGATTTCCCGTTGGAATGGGCTGCCCAGGGAGGGGGTGGAGACACCGTCCCTGGAGGTCTTCAAGAAAAGACTGGATGAGGCACTTAGTGCCATGGTCTAGTTGGCTGGATAGGGCTGGGTGCTAGGTTGGACTGGATGATCTTGGAGGTCTCTTCCAACCTGGTTGATTCTATGATTCTATGACAGAAGGGTGTATAGTGTCTTTCTTATGCAGTAATTGAATGCTGACTTTGTCACTCTAGGAGGTGGCAAAAAGAACGTCTGAAGGACAAAGAGCATCAATCCCCTGAGGAACATTCTGAAGAAAGTGACACTGAATTTGAAGAGGGTTTCAAAGTACCAGGGTTTCTCTTCAAAAAGCTTTTTAAGTATGTATTCTGTACTTAATATTACATTGTTGTATGCTGGTAATAACATTAGTAGTAATAGCAATAGTTTTCTGGATGCCCTTTGTGGTAACTCTTAGTTCAGTGAGTGATGCTTCAGCTTGTCCTTCAGTTGTTTCTACAGGATTGTTTCTTCAAAAAAGGCTCCAGGATCAAACTTTAAAGAAAATTAATTTATTACAAATACAAAAGGCAGTTACATGAAAACACAGGTGATAACTGGTCGATGTGTATATTGCAAATGTGTATTTAGCTAAACTACAAATTAAAAAGGTCTGCTTATCTGTTTTTATAAGTGCTTTCATTTATTAATAAGGGCTTGCTTTTAATTCATATGTGGAGTAGTTGAATGACAGTAGTTTGAAGAAGTTTTACTGGCAAGTTGTGATAAATGGGAACAGGAAATGTAGGTGTTTCTGTGATAGGGTAAAGTAAAAAAAACTTCTACCAGTAAAACAAATTAGGCAACTTTTTTATTGAAATAGCTACTCAAAGTCTGCTCAAAGTAACTATTTATAATACATATTATAAACCAGTATTGAACATTTTGCTTGGTAGAGTTTTGAAATATACAGAGCGAATTAATTCTTCATTCCTTTAGTAGAACTCATGATTTAGTTATTTAGTGCTGGATTGCAGATTTGGACATGACTGCTTTCTATTTCTTTTTTTTTGGTGGGGGGGACTATGGCTCCCAGTCACATATTCAAAAAGCCATTTCCAAAAAAACAGACAAAACAAGCTAGCAGCTAAGTTACCTTCCTCCCTAATCTCTCCCTTAAGGTCCTTGCGTAACAGGGCTGAGTTTTTGTCAGCAACATTTCAAGCAACAGGAAAAATATCTTCTTAAATGCTTTAACTCTATAAAATTGTATGATTAGCGAGTAGGAAGCCCTGGTTGGTAATGGATGTGCATGGTATCCTTTCCAACTAAACCACTTAGTCTTAACCTCAAAAGAAACTGTTACTGTTGGTCTGCAGTTCCTCAGAAGGAAAACACTAGCTCTAAAATGGACATTTAATGACTTGGTTGCCAGGACAATACGCAGCCAATATGTGGTCTCCAGTTGTTTATGCAAAGGTACTGCAGCAGTAATCATCCAGAGGATGGATATGTGGTCTGAGCAACTCAAAGGGAATTGAAATAAAGCAGATGACTAAAAATTAATCTTAAGAGATACGAGCCTCACTAATGAAGGGTATCCCTGCAAGCATGAGTCAGTTGACAAAACTTAAGTGGTTAGAAAGATCAATTGACTTGAATGATTCATCTTGTAACTTTAAATGCTGAAATCTCCAATGCAGGAAAGCCCACAGTCAATAGGCATTAAACTTTGAGGTCTGAGCAAGTTCAGTGCAAAACATGGAAGTGTATTGACCCAAAATGCATAGCAGTATGCTGTAAGTGATCTTTTGCATGGTCGAATTGGATTCCAAGGAAGTTAGCTCACACTAGAAAATAGTAGACTTTTACATTTGTCCTTCATTAAGCCTGTTTAAGTGAACCACCTGTTTCTTCCCTGTAATACTTGTCTGCTTCAAGGAACATCCAGCAAGAACAGCAGTGATGCTTCCATGGAACAAAACCAAACAGTGGGAAAGACTGAATTTCAAACATTAATTACACTGTATGCACTTAGCCTGTAAGAACACTGCCTGTATAAACAAGAAACCAGGTTCCTTCATGATTTGTTTTCAGTCTGTGACTTCTCTGATACATGGGAATGTCCTGTTTTCTCAGCCACAATGCAGCTAAACTCTGAATTTTGAGGGATGGATCAAAGTATCATTGCTCATGTGAAATACAACCCAAATATAACTATTCTGGAAGACCAGGCAACATTTTAATTTTACTTCTACAGTATTTTTTGGGGAAAAATATCAGTGCAATGAAAGGATAAGATTAAAGAGAATTTATCTCTTCATATAACCATAAAAAATTATTGCTACAGTATTTTTTTTGCTATTTCATAGTTGCAATAATTTCTTGTTTGTATTATACAAAGAAACCACCTGCATCTTTCATTTTTAGATAACCTTTGAGCAAAATATTTCACATTTAATTCTGTCTTATGAAGCTTGCTCAGGAGAAAGGGGGAGAGGGAGAAAGATGCTTATAAATGCATCTAGCTTTTAAGCACAGGATGTAATCCCAAGAAATAATATAAAATAATACCTTGAAGTTATTGAATGGTTGTCTTCTGAGAGACATGCGTGGACTTAAGTGTGGGGTAGCCACTTCTGATACTGGAGTATCTCCAATTCTTTAATATTTCCATCAGAATATGTTTCATCTTCATAAAATGTAGTAATGGTAGCATCTTAAGCCAATTATAACTAATCCTGCAAGCTATGTTATAGTTGGTTTTATATTGCTACATTTTTAAAGTGAATTAATTTCTAATAAAAGGAGGATTTTAAGGGTTTCTTGGTATAATGCATTTGAGACACCAGCAGATAATGTCTGAACATTAGATGTGTTCTTTAATCATCATTTTCTGAGTACTGAAATGATTTGTTTGTCTCTGTTTAGCATTTTTAATAGTTTCTTGTAGTACTGGTGCTGGCTGTCAGTAGTCCTAAATGTTATTTATTCAAAGAATGGTTTTGGAGTATACACAAGCTAATGCCCTAAAATGGCCAACCCCTGTTCACCAAAAAATAGTACTTATGTTTTGCTCCTGTCTATGCTCTGCACTCCAGGAATTCACATCAACCATAAAATTACATATGCTAAGTTAAAAGTGCTCAAATCTGTATTCTGTTGATTTTTTAAAAAATATAGTAGTTCAAATACTCTGTTTCTTCATTTATTTCTGTACTGTTTGCAATTCAAGCCACTCACATGGTGTGTTACTCTCAGTGATCTCACTGTTTCATATTATTATAAAAAACGCATGCTATAGCTGTTGGAAAGTTCAGCATCTTATCTCCACATTTTTTAGCTTGCCATTATAAATCTTGCTCTCTAGTCCACTTTCCTTAACTGGAACATATTTTGCATTGTTGCTTAAAATTTCCACTGAATGACCGGGAGTAGAAACTGCCCTGATCCAATCATGTAATAATGCTCTGCTGCACCCCTTTCACTGGGATAGTTTCCATTGTTTTGCCTTCCAAAACATTTTGCCTTGCTGGCTTCTTTTTTTTTCATTGAAAAAGGCTGAATGTTATTAAATGAATTTATGTGAAGAGAAAGCATGCTTTGGTAGATGTGATCAGTTTTCATAGTGGAGTGTAAAGGCTGTACCCCTTACAAGTCTAGCTTTTCCTTCAGTTCAAGGTATGTATTCTAAACAATGCAACTTACTGCAGGTAGTCTACTCTGAAAAGATAATGCTTCATTAAGTAGCCTTCCAAGTTGCTTGTAACACTTAAAATATACATGAAATAAAATACTCTCTAATTACTATGACTATCAGTTTAATTAGAAATGTCTTAGTGTTGCATAAAGAGTGTAAGTCACATGTAATGTGTGAGCGCATCAAAAATGTATGATGTATAAAATACAGCACTCATGTAAAACACACATCCAGCATGTTACTGTAACCAGTATAATGTCCTGGTTTGTCCTTGCCAAATGATTAATTCATGAGTACTTTCTGTTATGATCTGTATTATCAAACATTTGCCATCTTCTTTTTCCTTGTTTTAGGTACCAGCAGACAGGTGTTAGGTGGCTCTGGGAATTGCATTGCCAGCAGGCAGGAGGAATTCTGGGAGATGAGATGGGATTGGGCAAGACCATCCAGATAATTGCCTTCTTGGCAGGTCTGAGCTACAGCAAGATCAGGACTCGTGGTTCAAATTACAGGCAAGTGCTCCTCTGCAGACTGTCAGTCTGTGGAGCTCAATTAATATTTCATCAGATGTATTGCTGGTGGAGGAGGGTCCTGTGAATTATTAATGACATTTCAATTACAATATTCCTTTAATTCTTTTAGTGGAGGACATCAAAGGAAAAATTTTACGAGACAATGGAGCTGTAGGGCAGGAAAAATTAAACATGTAACACTTTTAATGAATTCCAGGCATTGATGCCTCATTTTGCAGATGAGCCACACTAGATATTTTGGGTCAATACGGTGTCTAAGGTTAGCTTCCACAAATGGATTGTTTACAAACTCAATTACATTAATATCAATAGTTTACACAATATGGAATTTTAAATCGGATACAATACCTTCAGTTCCATTTATTAAATTTTACATTAAAATACTTGTTCTGGCAAGCCACCAGGTAAATGCTTTACAGAAAGTAGCGAGCTGATTTGCAATGAAAGTTAGAGTTTCTGATTAGCAGAGAATTACACAGGGCAAAAAATAGCAGTAATAGTAAAACCAGTAATTTACAGAAAGTATTTCCATCTGCTTTTTTTGTTGTGCTGTTGTTGCTTGTCAAAACTGTCAGAGTTATGACCTTTCTTACAAGATCTTCTGTCCTTTATTGTTACTGAACAGTGCTTTAGAATTCTTTCTTCACAGGTGAAGTACCTGGAAAAGGTATTTTTGGTGTCCTTGGATTTACAAATGCACACATGAATAATGTTTGATTTTTCTAATTTTGTTGGTCTGTTTACCTGATGTCAGTTACTACATTCAGTTAAGCAAATATCAAATATAATTAACTTTCATATAAATATATGTTTAAGATACCTAAAAATACAAATTGGATGTGAGGAGGAGGTTCTTCACCATGGGAGTGGTGAGACCCTGGAATGGGTTGCCCAGGGAGGTGGTTGAGGCTCCATCCCTGGAGGTGTTTAAACCAGGCTGGATGAGGCTCTGGCCGTCCTCATCTAGGGTAGGATGTCCCTGCCCATGGCAGGGGATTTGGAATTAGATGATCTTTGTGGTCCCTTCCAACCCTGATTGATTCTATGACTCTAAATTATGTTCAGCGTGTAATTTTCACAGTATCAACAAGGGTGGAAAAGATCATCAAGTCCAACCCTTTACCACAGAGCTCAAGGCTAGACTATGGCACCAAGTGCCATGTCCAATCTTGCCTTGAACAGCCCCAGGGACGGCGACTCCACCACCTCCCTGTGCAGCCCATTCCAGTGTCCAATGACTCTCTCAGTGAAGAACTTTCTCCTCACCTCAAGCCTAAATTTCCCCTGACGTAGCTTGAGGCTGTGTCCTGTCGTTCTGGTGCTGGCCACCTGAGAGAAGAGAGCAACCTCCCCCTGGCCACAACCACCCCTCAGGTAGTTGTAGACAGCAATAAGGTCACCCCTGAGCCTCCTCTTCTCCAGGATAAACAATCCCAGCTCCCTCAGCCTCTCTTTGTAGGGCTTGTGCTCAAGGCCTCTCACCAGCCTCGTCGCCCTTCTCTGGACACGCTCAAGCATCTCGATGTCCTTCCTAAACTGGGGGGCCCAGAACTGAACACAGTACTCAAGGTGAGGTCTAACCAGTGCAGAGTACAGGAGCAGAATGACCTCCCTGCTCCTGCTGACCACACCATTCCTGATACAGGCTGGGGTCGAAGTGGCTGGAGAGCAGCCAGACAGAGAGGGATCTGGGGGTGCTGATTGATACCCACCTGAACATGAGCCAGCAGTGTGCCCAGGTGGCCAAGAGAGCCAGTGGCATCCTGGCCTGCATCAGGAATGTACATGGGTTGTAAAAGTAATGTTTCAAAGAGAAAAGACTAAAGTGTTTTCTTCAGTTGCTTCTTACTATAGCATTTTTGTAAAAGAAAAAAAAAATCCAGGTCCTCCATCACTGAGAGCAGTTGATTGACTTTTGATGTGGCTCCCTGATTTAAGTGCGCTACTTTAAATCTGTATTTTGTGTAGGTCTATTCCCTGCCTCAGTTGGAAGACCACTGAGTTGATGGAAATCCTTCATGAGCATCTCTTGACATTATTGCACAATTACAGCTTAAGAGCTAAGATACTGTAGTGAAACTACAATAAACCTTTGAAAAGTTCGAAGTCTAATCGCATGCCTAAGTTGCAGAGTCCTTTCTGTATATAAAATAACATGCCCAGTTTCTTTTTTTTGACTGCTGCATGTCATTAAGGCCATCATTATCATAATTCCATGGGAGGAAACAATTTCTACTTGCCTTACTTTAAAGAATACTTTTGCAGAAAAATTCAGTGATAGAAAATAAAGCTAAATATTTTGAGTATTAACAAAATAGAAAATTCATCTTGTAAGCTGCTTGAGATTCCAGTGTTCTGCTGTGTTTAAAAGAGCCTGAAGACTAGCTAAAGAACTATTTGTTACATGTAGCTATTAAAAAGATTAAACTGTCTTATTTCTAATGGTTACTGAGTCATACAGCTGGGGAAAACCAACTGTCATGCTGAGGAATCAGAAATGTTGCAACTATAGCGATGTGACAATCTAAGGAACGCGAGATTGCAGAGAAGTCTTGTTTCAGACAAGCTGAGGTAGTTGGAACAAGCAACAGCTTTCAGACTAGTGGTTCCTTCACAATTAAAAAGCACATCAAGAGCAAACTTCAAGTAACCCATCTCTAATCTAGACTGAATCTAGGTTGAAATCTGTTGACCTTCTCCTTTGAGAGCTGACAAGTTTTTTCTTGCTTCCAAATACACGATTTTGTTTAACAAAGCTGTTACCTTTTACTACAGACTTTGTACATCTGAAAGATTGGATGAGAAACTGCGCTGTAAAGTTTATACGCTGGTTATTTACTCATTCATGTTCTTCAAGATGTTGAGATATAATCATATACATTAAACATCAAGGCTCAGTCACTACTATGACTGGCAGAGAGATTAATTTCCACAGTGCTTACATAAATAACAGTCCATTGCCCCAGAAAATTTGTATTGCTCTTGCTGCCATGTTCTTTTATTTTCACTAGGATTTAGTTTCATTTCGAAGGCATAATTTCCCTGGTCTTGGAAATAGAGTTGATTTTAATCCAACATGTTTTACTCTCCTAATTTTTGTAGTACTTGAAGATTATAAATGCAGTATGACTGCAGCTTCCTTGGTAGTAAGTTGCAGGAATAGATCTTATTTGCAATTCTAATCACATCCAATTAAATAGGAACTAATAAAGGATGCCTGCTGTGAGTTTGGGTTTTATAAACCAGGAGCACAGAAGAAAGAGATTTGGGCATATTGATCATGTATGATATTAACCATAAGCTATTAGTATAATGTGAAAAAGGGACAGAACACATTATGACAATTACTTAGTGTAGAAGTAGGACAGTACTAGTATCCTGGTACAAGACACCAGTAGATCTTTGGTTTGGAAAGTTATTTGTGTCACTTTTTTTTCCAAGGAAAACAGATACAGATTGGATGAGCAGCAGAGCAAATCTGTTGCAGTGATTAGGAGAATGAAGGATGTCTCCTAAGAGCAGCAACCAGAAGCGTGTGATTTGTCTGGTTTTGTAAAACACCACAGACTGGAAGAAGTTAGATTACTCTTTTATATAAATAAATAAAAACTCTCAAGAGAAGAATAAAATGTTGGCTAGCAGAAAGTGGATAGACACAGAAGAGGCTTCACACAACTGAGTGGTGGGGGAGTTGAATTTTCTGGAAACCGATCAAAGGAAATGTGAACTCTTTCTGCAAGCTCAGGGGGGAAAAGCAAACAGGATAAACCTAATATGTGAGCTTGTTTGATACAGACCAGGGGAAAAAACAGGTAATTTATCACTGCCCATGAAGAATGAGAAACAGGTTATGTTCTGGGAAAGTTGGCATTCTTGCTATAAGTATTTTTAAGAGCAGTAGCAATAGTTATTTTGATTTCTAGCAGAGTTGAACTTATTTCTTGCATCTCCAACTTCCTCTTGGATTGCTGGGAGCTTTTTAATTGATCTGTGTAAGATTGTTTTATAATACTTCCTTCTAATGAAGGAGATAAGCACCATCCAGGTTGTTGTTTTGCGCATGTATAAGCTTTTAATGAAGAATATTATTTCTTAATGTTAGAAAGAAAGGCAGTGCTGGTGTCTGGGAAATCATTTATTGCTATATGCATATGTCTACTATGGCTTTTTGAATTGTTTATTACCACTTGAATAGTGCATAGTTAACCAGACACAGACCACTATGTGAAAACTGTAGTTACTGCTTTTCTTTGCAAAGTCATTTTCCTTTGTTTTTTAGAGAGGAGACATATTACAAAAATACCTACTAGTAACCACTATGTAGTAAGTTTCCCATATGATTGTGTGTGTTTGTGATGGTAATATTTCTTGTTTAACTGCTGTATCAGAGATAGGGTTTTTTTGTCTCTTTTTAACCTTAAGAGTAGCTCTGAACTCAAGATAGAGAAGACTTTGTTTCAAACATCCTCAGTAAGTCTGGGAAACAATCATATGATTAAGAAACTTATGAGACGGTTTAAGCCCAGCTCAGACCTTAGCTTGCATGGATGATATATTCTGCTGCTTTAGAGCCCTTGTTTTATCTGTAAATTATGGTGGTAATTGTGCAGTATATTACCAATAAGAAGCAGAACACCTGTGTGAAAATCCATTTGTGAGACTCTAGCTACACATTCTTTTTAATAGAAGTAATAAAGTAGTTGTTGGTTAATGATTTCTGTTCTCTCATAGAAGTAGCAGTCACCCAAACCTGATTTGTATTACCACAGGAGGAAGTTCCCTTTTGCCTTATTGTTTGCAGCTTTTCTATTTTTGTGTTTGTCTTGATAGATGCATCCATTAAGTGTTCAGTGGATAGGTTCTCATAGCAATACCTTTTTCGTCTTTCTTTATAAAACAGACTTCCAGAAAAACAAAGTTCCAATTAATTTCCATAGTTCTCATATTCCACTTGAACTATAAAGTATGTCATTTAAGTATGTGTGTAATTTAACAAGCTACTTTATTATATAGAGAGTTATTTTGTGTTAAAAGTTTGGGGTTTGTTTTTTTTTTTCTGAAATTCTTCATTTTAGGTACCAGGGATTGGGTCCAACAGTGATAGTTTGTCCAGCTACTGTGATGCATCAGTGGGTAAAAGAATTCCACACTTGGTGGCCTCCATTTAGAGTCGCCATTCTCCATGAAACTGGTTCTTATACCAACAAAAAGGTAATGGTTGACATCTGTTTAGTAATTCCAGAAGCATCTCTTTCTGTTGGGTTTTTTTTTGGTGGTGGTAGTGGGTTTTTTTGGGTTTTTTTATTGATTGGTTGGTTTTGGGGGGGTTAGGTTGGTTGTTTTTTTTCCTTTTATTTTTTCATTTCTTTTTCAGTGTGCTAACCAAAAATAATAATCTTCTGTTACTGAATGTTTCTGTGGAAGATTATGCTCTTTTTCTGGTTGTTTTAAAAGAGCAAAAAGTTCAGTGTCTTCTATGGATTTGTTAGGGAACTGGACAAGAAAGGGATGATATGGATTACCTTTGCCTTATGATATAAGCTGAAATTGCTGGAACACATTAAACATAACATGCTTCTTGCTTGAGCTTTGCTTGTACTGTAGTCCATGCTAGAAGTTAATTGCTAGATTGCTTGTACACCTGATAATATGGTTCTAGCATAGTGCATTCTTCCCTTATGCTTCTGTGCATCAGTGTCGTTGATCTGATATTTAGTATCTCCTCAGTTGATCAGCATGTCAGTGGATACCACCTAGTCCCAACTTCTTCCATTGACAGTGTTACTTTGTTAATGTTCTTCTTTTTTTTTCCAGTCAATGCCTTTCTTGTCTTAATGTTCTCAGCCAGTATCTTAACATTTGTGTTCTTATTCCATTTCGTAAGTTGACAAGTCTGACTTGTGAAGATTCAATCCTTAGTACCTTGCAGGAAGAAAGCAAGGAAAACTTAGGTTTATGTTTTCCCTTGACCTCATATTTCAGGTGCTTAAATGGATTTTCAGGATTCAGCAGAGAATTTTTAATTTTCTCTTTAAATATTTATTGAATTTCTTGTAATAACATTACAATAATATAGTGCTTAATTGCACTTGATTAAACGTATTCAGAGGTAATTGATGCAGTCACAGTACATGGCGAAAAACACATAGCAGGCTCTAATGTGCTAATAGCTTCCTGTTGTTCAATTAACTTGGTATGTTTTCAACCCCTATAAGTCTGTTGCCCTCAATAACATGTGATTTAATTTAGGAAGACGTAAGAACATGTGCTTATTTTGGGGTATTTCTTAATGCACTTGCCAGACTGGCTGAAATTTTTTCATCTGCAGGAACAGTCAGGTTTTCAGGACTTCACCTTTCTATTGTCCTCCCACAAATGCCTACTCAACAACTTAAAAATAAGCAATTTGGATACCATATGATTACTTTGGTAGGTTTGACTGTCTACCTCTGTCCTAATGCATCATCCTTTTGAGAGCTACAGCACGATGCTTTAAACATGTCACTGCTAAGGTAGTCTTCACCTCATGCACGTTTTTTTTCCTGAATTAGAAAACAGCATGCTTATGATTAAAGTAAAAGCAAAAGCAAACACAGAACTTTCCCATTCTTCTTGTCCTTATGCCCGCAAGAAAAGTTTACTACTAATTTATTAGCTTAAATAACATTCGTACACTGAATAGATCATATGAAGTATAGGCCAGATGATTTATTCCTGCTGAGAATTAATTTTCATTATACATTCTTTCTACAAATATGTTAGTGCTGATCTAATGACAATTCTATGTTCTGAAAACCTGTGGCATTACAGGAGACTGCTTTTGCTTTATATTAGTCATTGAGGGACCATACTACCCATATGCTCCAGCACAAGGCATAAACTTCAAGAAATAAGAAAATTGGCATTAGATTGCGTAAGAGCATACATTTGTTCTTTGAGAATAATGTTATATGGCAAAAAGCCAAGTTGCTGTGCACCTGTGATCTCAGTATTGCACAGACCTGTTTGGAATTGAACTGAGAATTACAGGGTTCGCCTGTCGTTCTGTTAGTATATCACAGTTTAGCATAAAGTAAATGAGAATCATTTGGGCGATATGTAAAACACAGGGGAGGTTGTTGTTGTTGTTGTTATTATTTGCTTATTCTGTGGCAATAAATGTGCTTAAATTTGAAGCAGTAGGGAAAAAAAACAGTTTTAAGTGGTAGTCGTCCGCTTAAAAGTCAGCTTTCAGTTTGCACAAGGTACAGCATTTGTGGTTGAATATGTCCTGAGGTGCTGTCTTGTGCTATTAACATAAAATCAAAAGATGTTAGAATCGTTTTGGTTGGAAAAGACCTTTAAGATCATCAAGTCCAACCATTATCTAAATCTACTAAGCATATGATGCTAAACCGTGTCTCTTAGCACCACATCTATGAGTCTTTTAAAGACCTCCTGGGGTGGGTGATTCAGCCACCTCTTTGGGGACCCTGTTTCAGTGTTTGATAACCATACTATGGTTTACACTAATCTGATGTAGCTTAAAGTGATTTGTAAAGATCAAATGCTCCGAGACTTCCAAGCATGAGAGAAAATAAGTAAATCTAATATAGTTTATCAAATACTGATTTGCTTATGATATAGAACAGAAGATAAGGGGCAAAAGAAATCTCTGTAACAGTAAGAAAAAAGCCTTCATTAGAAAGAGTTTGTTCTGTACTTTGAAAAGATGGCACTTGAACATTTTTAAGTCACACAATGTGAAATGCAACATGAACTTTGATTTTCCTGGTTTACAATACTATATATGGAAGGCAGGTCTATATTTTTTGAGATCAAGACAGGACTTTTAATTTCTTGATGTTTAGAGCAGGTGTCTTTATGCTTAACAATCTATTCTGGTGGTAATAATATGTAATTTTTAAAGCTGTAACTACGTTCTCTTTTTCTGGTCAAATGCTGGACACAGTGCAGCCCTCAGAAGTAATACTCAGTTCATGGTACTTGCACCTGTGGAATCATCTATTAGAAGATGGCTTTGTACACTAAAGCTCTTAGACCTTTTATCCTTACAGCAGAATATTCAATCTACGTGTAAAGAAAATAAGATGCAGAGGTTGCAGTTATTGGCATGAGTGTATATGGAACCTGTGTTTTAGCCAAAAGCACTATTTCTGACTTAAGGACCCAACTCAGTATCATGCCACAAGAAGTAGCATTCTTGTTAAATATGTAGTAAGTGCTTTAGCTCTTTTTATTGCAACTTTTACATTATTAAACATTGTAATGTGTTCTTTTGAAGCCTCTTCATGGTGCCATTTATATTGTTTTGTTGGGGGTGGGGAAATAATAAAGAGGTTTTATAGGTTGGATTTATGGATCTCTGGGCTTAATGGAGAAGTGATAAGCTTGCTGAAGAATGCATTTTAGATTCACAAGTGATATGTGTTGTGTGACTAGATATTATTTTTCAAGTTCACACTTGCCTTAAAGGTGTTTAGAGAATTTTGTAGTTCTCACTAGTCTAGTTCTTTAAGTTGGGTCTTAACACACATTTCTGTTTCAGAAAATCGCCATTTTTCATACACATACATTTTCATAATAATCCAGGTCCTCTTAAATACTTTTTTTTCCAGTCTCCTTTATCCTAAAAAAAGAGAAACCTCATTTCTGTAATCATCAGTCAAAAAACCGTCCTATTTTTGTACCTTTAGGAAAAAAAATGTCCTAAAGCAAGGTACTAACAGGAAAGAAACTTTCATTTAGAGGTGTGTCCTTAGAATAAATCATAAATATTCTAGCCTTCAGGTAGACTACTTGCCAAAAATCTTCCAGTCTTTATATAGTGCTGTGTTCCAGTGAAAACAAGGCAACACAAATCAACTTACCGCTCTTAAGTGAAAATACTGTCCTTGAATTATAAAGACCTGAAATACTGTGCTGAACAGAGCTACATGATCAGAGTTACTCAGTCTACTCATATATTCTTCTATTCATTACTGTATTTTAAGGACCTGAGTTTCAAATTTCAAAGCCAGATAACCACTGTGCAATCTTTTGTTATTATTAGGATTTGTCTTTCTTAACCAGCCTGGAGTTGGGTTTGCTTTGCTTTGCCTTTCTTTTCAGTTTAATAGTGCATGCCCTGAAATACTTCATTAAAGTGTATTTCCTGAGGGGAGAAAGAGACCAACAAACATACAAACAAAGAAATCCATGCCTGGGTCTAATCAGAAATAATGACTTAAAGAATATATGATAAAATACCATAAATTCAGGAACACCACAGCCTCAAAAGAGTGTGCATCCAATATTAACACTGCTATCATATTTTAAAATATTTACAGTATTCTAAGAGCTGCAACCAAAGCAAAGGCAACACCGAGAAAGTACCCAATGCAGTAAAATGAGAGTTAATATCTGTTGTGTGAGTTGATAAAATTGTGGTGTTGTATTTCTTCATTGTCAGCACAAATCCTTTTTATTAAAAATTTAGCTTGAAGGAAACTTTAATTAATTACAGGTTCAGTAAATCCTGACTAGGATTCTGCTATGGTGTGTTTACAGTGAATGGCCTTCATGTGCCTGTGTTTCACTTCTGTTCTCTCTGCTACCTGACAACGTGATTTATGGCTGTTGTTTTCTACTAGTCCACTATTTGCCCTCTAGGAGGGATTGGTCTCTTGAGCCTCTATAATAACAGCAGCACTTTCACAAAACATCTTTTAATGACAACAGTGTAACATTCTGTAAGTCAGGCTAATTGCAGACATACCCTATTAATTGCAAAAACTAGGAGAGGTTACATATTTTACAAGCTTTTAATTTGAAATCGCCCGAGATGATTTGTCTTAAGTGTTTGGGTAGTGATGTCTACAATATTCTAGGATAGGCCATTGCTGACACTCTAGGACAGGGCTGTAGACTATGTGCAATGTACCAGGTAAAATTAAGGTTTGGACGTCCACACCTGCCTAGACATACTACTTTGTAATACAAATTGTACATATTAGATTCTTGAGAATCATGACGTCAACATTAAATAATGTGTCATGGTTTTATCAAATGATAGTAATCAGAAAGTATAAATTCTTGAGTGCAGAAGAGCTTTTTGAATCTTGGGCTGTGTGTAAAAAAAAATTATAGTAAGAAATTTTAGACTTTAACAATATATGAGTCTTTGAGATGGATTTTTCCATTTTGTTTTTGCAAGCTTTGTTTTGCTTTGTTGGGGGTTTTATCATTGGGTTTTTGGTTTTTTTTTACCTAAAGGCCCTTTGAGTAACAAGAGTTTTGTCTAACAAATTCTGGGAGGGTCCTCCATTTGTTTCTTTCACATTGGATGTGCTTTTTTTATCCAGAATTGCTTCCCAGCCATCATCTTCTGTTTAAGCCTTCTACATTTATGTGTATGATAAATGCAATCTTACATACTATGATACTGTGGAATGTGTATATAGACTACCTCTGCCCTACATGATATACAGCTACAAAGGCAAGTGAAAACTTGGGAAAGTACATAGCTTGCAAGAGAAGCACAACATTTGAAGATTAATAAGAAATATATTAATCCTGTTAAGGAGAAAGGTTGGCCAGAATTTAAGATAAACCAAGTAGATTTTTGTGGTTTGGTTGTTTTTTTTTTCCCCCTGCCCCCAGTTTCTAATTTGCTTAATTTTTGTCTAATGGTCTAGGTCTTGCCTGTAGTACAGAAAGCTGAGTTTGGTGAATATAGGAAAACTTGAAGACAGTGGATACTGTAATCAAATTCTATATTTCATCATTCTTTTAAAAAATCAACCACATAAACTAAACAAAACAAAAAACAAAACAACAACAACAAACATCAGGGGGGCTGAGAAGACCACCCAAATAAAGACCACAAAAAAACCCTAACAAACCCTACCCTAGCTTTTTCTTAGCCTGGAGAAGAGGAGGCTAAGAGGAGACCTTATTGCTTTCTACAACTACCTAAAAGGGGGTTGTAGCCAAGCAGGAGTTGGTCTCTTCTTCCAGGCACCCAGTGACAGAACAAGAGGACACAGTCTCAAACTGTGCCAGGGCAGGTTCAAGGTGGATGTTAAGAAGAAGTTTTTCACAGAATGACTGATTGGCCATTGGAATGGGCTGCCTGGGGAAGTGGTGGAGTCACCATCCCTGGAGATGTTTAAGAGGAGGCTGGGTGAGGCACTTTAGTGCCACGGTTTAGTTGATTACAAGGATTAGTGATGGGTTGGACTCGATGATCTTAAGAGTTCTTTTCCAGCCTGGTTAATTCTGTGATTCTGTGAATTAGTGTTTCCTTATGATGAGGCTTCTATTGTAACACAGTATTCAAGTGCTTTGCTCTTTTACAGGTGAGCTAAGAATCATCTAATGAACGCTTTGCCTGTACTTACATTTCTTTTGCAAAGTAAAATATATCTGCTTTTTCAAAACATTTTCTATGTACCTTGGGCAGCAAGCCTGTACCTCAGCAGGTCTCCATGCTTACTGACAACATGCATTTCTTCCTTTTAGGCAAAACTAATTCATGAAATTGCTTCATGCCACGGAATTTTAATTACGTCTTATTCATACATTCGACTGATGCAGGATAACATCCACAGCTATGACTGGCATTATGTGATTCTGGATGAGGGTCACAAAATCCGAAATCCAAATGCTGCAGTGACACTTGCATGCAAGCAGGTACTTTAAAAAAACATATAGCCACTCTAGGCAGAGGTTCCAAGATCTAACAGATTTATTTGCCCATTAATGGATGTTTTTAAGGCCAGGCTGGATGCGGCTCTGAGCAACCTGATCTAGTGGAGGGGTGTCCCTGCCCATGGCAGGGGGGTTGGAACTAGATGATCCTTGGCATCCCTTCCAACCCTGACAACTCTGTGATTAACAAAAAATAAAAGCATAAATCACAATGGTCTGTAGCTATTTCATTTATTAAACATTTTTAATGGGTTTACAGCAGTGAATTTACAGAGATAGGGTAGAGCAAAAAATCAGAAATTCTAAATTGTGTAGTAACTAACCATTGTGGATGAGTGTTAGTTTGCTGGTGTTCATTTTCTTTTAGCAGTGTCTGGATGATAGGTTGCAGAAAGCTGTTTATTTCAGGAATATGAGGCCATGTATTTTAAAAGGAGGATTCATTGGTGGCGAAATTGAGTATCCCCTGAGGCAGAAGACAAGTTACACCATGAACCATGAAAATAACTTTCTTTTGGTTTTGTGGTTTATTTTTATGAATAGTTCCGTACACCCCATCGAATCATCTTGTCTGGCTCCCCCATGCAAAATAACCTAAAGGAGCTCTGGTCCCTCTTTGACTTCATATTCCCCGGGAAACTGGGAACACTACCTGTGTTCATGGAGCAATTTTCTGTTCCAATAACCATGGGAGGATATGCCAATGCCTCTCCTGTCCAGGTAAATGCCTCAAAAATATCACTTTGCTTGAATGAATACTGTTATATTGTTTCTAAACTGACTTTCAACATACTTCGTGCTGTATGCTCTAGGCAATAACCCCAAAAACCATTACCTGTGTACTTTACTGCTCTGTGTGTGGAAAAAAAACTTTTTGACTAAATTAGAGTGTTTCATTTATACAGGGGTATAGCTTAAATACAAGGTTTCCTTCTCGTAAGCCCTGACCTTTAAATAATTACAAGTATTGTTTCATATAAAGATAAGGAAATTGAGGTAGGAGGTGACTGATCTTGTATTTTTCTCTTTGATATCAAGCCTCAGCAAATTATTCAGTAGAGGAATCCTTCAAATGAAGCTGAAAACTGTTGTCCTTTTACAAAGCTAACAGCAAATTATTCAGTAGAGGAATCCTTAAAATGAAGCTGAAAACTGTTGTCCTTTTATAAAGCTAAAGTAGATATTGGAAGTCTGAAAGTAAATAATTTAATTTTGAAAGCAACAATTATTTGAATATGACTTCAAATTTCCGTTAGTCTTTACAGTTGTGGTTTTCAGTATTTTTAAATATCTTTTAAATTACCTGATAGATAAATGATCTGCATAATCTGCAGATGAGGTTTTACATAAGTGCTACTAAGTTTATGTCTTTATAAATATTCTTTGTAATGTTTTATCCACATATACGTCTAAAGTTTATTTTTTCTTTTAGAATATTAAGTTCTTCCATTGTCCAAAGCTTAGTAAGTTACTAAATTGGACAGGCAATTTGTTTTTTACATATCAATAATTTATTATATGCCTTGCTTTAAGAGAAATTAAGGTATTTTTAGCCATTATCTGCAGTTAATACCCATCTCACACATCCATTACCCATTATAGAACCATATGCTCCACTTAAGGCCAGAGTGACCTTTAGTTTCTGTGATCATGAGGATTTTCTTGTACTGACTTTTTTCTTTTTAATAGTCTCAAGTGGGCGCTAATCTTCACTTATTGTCTAGTATCCACCATTGCTGCAGGCTCCTTTTTTGATCTTCAGTGTATGTGTTAGTCTTGCCGTGAAGATTTTGGTTCTGTGCAAATTTATATTCACTTCCTGGATTGCCTTCTAAAAGAACTGTCTCATTTTCGGTCTCTTTTTAAGTCCACTAAATTAGGAAAGATAAATAATGGTATCTGAGGAAGATTTACTTATTCAATATTGCTGTTGCTAACGTGAATCTTACCGCATTTCATATGATGTTGCATATGTAACTGTAGGTCCACGTATAACATAAGCCACCTAATTTTAGTAGGCTTTTCCTATTGCTAATTATGGAACTCTGCTTGTTGTTAAAATTAATATCAAGAACCAAAATACCCCTTTTGCTTTTTTGTTCCTTTTTCAGGTAAAAACTGCATACAAATGTGCCTGTGTGTTACGGGACACTATAAACCCCTATTTGCTGAGACGAATGAAGGCTGATGTGAAAATGAGCCTTTCACTTCCAGATAAAAATGAACAGGTTTGTTTATCTTTACTATTAAATCTGAACCTTCTCTCTCCCCAAAATCCAGACTTCATGGAAATTATTTGTGCTAATAGCAGATGAAATGCTGTTTTAACTAAAGAAAATATGTAGAGTTTTCAGGTCGCATGTTCTTTTCCCCTGAGTTCTGAGTATTAAATAGTCATATTCTTTCAGGGTCTATACAATTAAACTCTCATCTAAAGAACAAAGGATCAGTGAAGTGTAGTCAGGTCTGCTTAATACTACCTTCCTAGATCACAAGTGCATACAAATGATTTGTCAATCGAATGTTTCCTGCAGTGCATCTCTTAAACATTGTTGCATTAGTTCCTGCTTTAGAAAGGTTAATTTGGGCAGCAAATAGTAGAGAAATTCTTGATGAGTGTTGTTTATATTGCAAGCCACCTGAGCCTGTACATTATTAGAATTCCCAAAATACTACCCTTTGATCTAAAGCCTGTTTGTTCTAAAAAGAGGTGAAAATTTAGGAAATACTTTGTTTCAAAGTACAGGAGGTTGAAAAGATGATGTAAACTGAAATTCCTTGTAGTAATTATTAGATTTTTTTCCTACTCAGCTTTCAGTGCTTCAGGTTTTCTAGTCTTCTCTTTTCCTTCTTGTCTCCTCTCTCTGAACAAGAAGTGGACACCCTAGATTTTTTTAAGACCATGCTGAAAAGTACTCAGTAGCATACTCAGTTTCTGCTTTGCACTCTGTTTTTATTTTAATCAGATTTTTTATCTCTTTATACTTGAGAGAATCTGGGCTACTTACTCTAAAAAATGCAATCATAAACAGATTAAACTTCATTTTTGTTCTTGTCAGTCATAAGACACCACATAAGTTTGACTTATGGCATAATGTTGACTGCCTGGCAGGGTGCAAGGAAGTGAGTTTGTTCCATTTAAGCCCAAAGGACCATCTGAAAAATCATATGCCCACACTCAAAGGCTAAGGAGAGAACAGAATGCTTGTGCTAACCTTCCCATGAAGTAATAAGAATTTGCAAGCTTTAAGGGACATAGCAGACACACAATGAAAGTGCTTCCTATAAACATAGCTTTAAGAGGATGCTAACATTGCACAGTTACCTCATTAAAACTGAAAAATGGCAGCACTTCCAAAACTAAAGCAATCTGAGGGGAAAAAATAACTGGGAAGGAACACATTAAAACTCATGAAAACCCAACTTAATGATTAGATGCATTCTATAAAACTTCTGAGCTTTTTTGTTTCCTAATAATTTCTGTGCAGTATCTTTTAACTTAGTATTTCAGTTTGTCAGACATCTCTGAAGCTTCATTATAGCACACTGTAAAACCTACTTGGAGTTTACAGCTTGGGCTTAAGCAGTTTGTTTTGTTTGTTTTGGTAGGTCCTCTTTTGCCGTTTGACAGATGAGCAGCGTCAAGTCTATCAAAATTTCATCGGCTCTAAAGAAGTTTACCAGATTCTCAATGGAGAGATGCAGGTTGGCATTATTTAAGGTTAATGACAAGCAGAGTTTGATGGATAAATCAGACTGATCTTTGCATTCTTCTAGCTGGATTCTGAGCAGAAAGGGAAGCAAACAAGATAATCTCAGTTTTGTACTTACGGATGTCTGCCTCTTTTTTTTCTTTTCCCCTCAGAAAACTTCCATGGAATATGTAAAGTTAGTGTTCCATATGTAGTGGCATGGCCACATAAAAGTAGTAATGAAATCAAATTTGAAATGTGTTTGTGTTCTTGGTAACAAATTATGGCATGTTGGATAACCTACTGTAGATAACTATGCATGCTTTTAACCTGTTGCAGAAATAAAGCAAAGGGAAAGAGTCATTTGTCCTAAGAGTGCAGTTAAGGTATGAGAAGAGTTGATGATTTCACACAATCTTTACATAGAGCAAAGCAAACAGCAAGCATCCTTGGTGTTGTCTTACTAGGCACTTCAACTGTTTTGCCTCTGTCCTCACAATGTGTGAGAAGGTCTATTCTCTGTGACTCTACAGCGTATACATACAAAAGTCAAATGGACATTCTTCACCCGTGTATTAGGTGCAGGGTATAGACCTACTGTTTGTAAGAACAAAAGCAATATGCCTTAGTCATAATGTGTAATTTTACCATGTTTCCTTGTCTTTGTGAACTGTAAAAATCCCTTCTTCCCTTACTCCCAGTAGCTCCAGTTAAATAGTCAGCAGGGCCATGTGTATTGCAGTACCATAGGAAACAGGTACTGACTTTATCACTGTTTTGACTTTGTATTTATCTAGATCTTACAGTGGTATAATGTCCAAGATCTTTCAAGTGCCTAGCCATTTTTGTTTTCCCAAAGAAAATTATTCTAAGGAGGTTGATCTTCAAGAGAAGCTTGTACAAGGCCACTTGCACAGATTGATATGACAAGATGGGCTATGGTATTTGCTAGAATTTGGAAAATTCTGAACATATCTATGCTCTTATTAGATGCTTTGTGATTGCAGCAATGAACCCCAGCTGATAAACAAAAACCAATTATGAGCAGGCTTATCTTGTAATGATAAAAGATTTGCTGATTCAAGCGAGTTCATTTGTATGAGTGTGATGGTTTGGGTGTTCCCCGCCCCCCCACACTTTGGAAATCACCCAGGCTAGACTCAGCCAGCTCTGGAAATTTGAATGAAGCTTATATTTACAGCTAACACAATATACAAGCAGATATTTGCAGTATATACAATTATATACAGAAATATACAAGATAAAAGGTAATACAGAAACACAACAGCCCTCCTGAAACCTGAGTTCCCAGGAGAGGCTCCCAACCGCCCCTTCGCCTTCCCCCTACCCTTCTCAACCTTACCCCAGTCCCAAGGAAGAATGGAGTTTCGGTCAGGGGTTAGGAAGCAAAGTGGATTAGTCAAAGGAACAGAGGGTGAGGTTAGAGATGCAGCTCAGTCAGTTCCCCAGCAGAAGTGATGAGTGTGTTATCTGTGTTTTGATATTTTGTTTTTATACATCTCAGCAAGCCTATGAGTGAGGTAGACATCAGCCTTGTTTTCCTTCCACAGCCTGTAATCTAGTTCTTCTCACCAAAACATTCTAGCTAGGCTCAAACTAGCACAATGAGTGGCCATTACATCAGAACAATAAGTAACAGTTGTAATAGTTTTGAAATTAAAAACTGAACAGAATCCTTCTAACCTGGCATCCAAAGTGGTCAATTTCAGCTTCGTAAAGTTGTTCAAATTTATTTGCTCATCTGTTCTTTGTTGCCACACATTCTGCTGAGTGTACTTCCTATTGTCAGGGTCCCTCTAAAGTTCCTACAAACATGGCAGAGTTGGAAGGAAGGACACTATAATGTAATTTTAAATAGGAAAAAATTGACAGTGCATTACATCTAGGAACTGTTTTTGATAGCATGAAAATTACTCCAGAACTCTGTTAATACTGTCATCAGAACAGGCTCACAAAAACATAAAATTTCATTGACCTTCTCTTGCACCAGTTTTTCCTAAAGCTTCACATGAAATGAGTATTAGCATACACTGGCTTTACTAAAGAGCAAAACACTATTACACATTGACTTCTTATTGATGACTGGATCATAGAATCATAGAATGGTTTAGTTTGGAAGGGACCTCAAAGATCATCCAGTTCCAACACCCCATCATAGGCAGGGACACCCCACAGTAGAACAGGTTACCTAAGGCCTCATCTTTGAACACTCCAGGGAGGGAGCATCCACAACCTCCCTGGGCAACCTGTTCCAGGGTCTCGCCACCCTCCCTGTAAAGAACTTCTTCCTAACATCTAGTCTAAATCTCCCCTTTGCCAGTTTAAACTGCATAGATCCAAGTATTTGTTGAAGAAAATTAAAATCGTTGTCTTCTGTATTCTTTAGATTTTCTCAGGACTGGTAGCTTTGAGAAAGATTTGCAACCACCCTGATCTCTTCTCTGGTGGTCCCAAGATTTTGAAAGGTGTACCAGATGCTGAGGTGGAGGAAACAGATCACTTTGGGTATTGGAAACGTTCTGGGAAAATGATAGTGGTAGAATCCTTGCTCAAAATATGGCACAAGCAAGGTCACAGAGTGCTGTTTTTCACTCAGTCAAGACAGGTAAGATGAGCTAATTGCTTTTAGGTTTAGTTGTCATTAAAACTAGAAATGTGTGCCTATGTCCCAGAAAAACTTGTAATTAAACCACTTTTTGTGTAGTCCTCCTCAGAAAACTAACATCATCTTGAAAACAAGTAAATCTTTAAAAATTATTGTTTTGGGAATAATTGGAGACCTGTTCTCAGGTTCAGTAAGCTGTACTAGCGTGGCATGATGTTGTGACAGTGTTGTCCAAATTCACTCTACTGGATGAAGGGCTGCACCAGTTGTATCTATATAATACCATGCTGCATCAGTGATGATACGTATATTGTCCCTAATGTGTAGTTTCAGGGTAGAATGGGTAGTCAGTTGCTTGCTCTGTTTGGTGTGCTTTGCATCTGTATCACAGACTGTGACCTCCATTTGTTTTCCTTAAGTATTCACAGTTTTATCTTGTTTCTGTGGATTCCCTTGGAATGCTGCACCATTTACTTGGTTAATCATCTGGAGATCATGGCTCTAGATTTCCAAAACCAGCACAAACGTTCCACTCATGCATTCAGCAGTAAAATAATGAATTTTCTACTCATTTAAGCTTAAGTTTTTGGTCATCATCTTGTTTGCTTGATCGGCACTGCAGTTAGTATCAAATTCTTGTGACTTGATCAGACAGTTACTCGGTCTTCATGTCTGGATTTCACAACAGATGCTGCAGATACTGGAAGTCTTTGTGAGAGACAGAAACTATTCCTACCTCAGGATGGATGGGACCACAACAATATCTTCCAGACAACCCCTTATTACAAGATATAATGAGGTGAGGTGTTGCATCCTACACACTAACAACTATTAGTGAGTATGGTTGAGTTCTTGCATTCCTTTTTGGTCTATTTTTAAGGATACTTGTTCAGATCTGAGAGGCAAAACTGGGAAGTAGAGTCAAAAGAAACTACTTCCTTTGTGAGAGAGAGATAAAAAGGTCATCACTTCTGCCACACTTTAGTGTGAGAAAGAAAAACTTGTTTGAACAGGGGAAAAGAAATTCTGTGGGACAAAAGTATATGAAATTTAGATCAAGCTACTTTATTTGTCAAAAGATGTATTAGTCATATGAGGAAATGTACTTTACATGGTTCCCTTTGCATCTTTGCTGATAAAAGAATCCAGGAAATTTAAAAAGAAAACCAAAAGGTATCTTGTACTTTGGTAATCCTTGCTTTTTAAATACTCTTTTATGTTGTAGGACAAATCCATATTTATTTTTCTTCTAACGACTCGTGTTGGTGGCATTGGGGTTAACTTGACTGGTGCTGACCGGGTAATTATTTATGATCCTGACTGGAACCCCAGTACTGACACACAGGTGAGTTTGGTTCACTATATTCTTTTTACCAGCTAAGTTGAAAGAGAGCTGAAGAGAGAGTGACATTTATCACCTCAAACAGTGTTCAACCACTATGTTGCTCTTCCCTAAGTTGCTGTTCCCAGCAATAGCTGCTGAGGGTGCGGTTCCACATAATGATTACTGTTGTGGTGAAGCCAATCTAAAGAGGCTCACACCACATCCCCTTTATGCTGTTACACCTTACCACTGCAATATCATTGATTCATATAGCCTGTTTAGAGCGTAGCCCAGCAAACAGATGGAATGGCCTGGACTTTGTAAAATAAATTACCAAGACATTTCTGAAGAGAGAGCAGAGTTGTGCAAGCTCTTGAACAGACATGACTGTTCATGATAGCAGTGCAGGGTAGGAAAAGGAGAGCAAGCATTGCTTCACTTGGTTTTGTCACTAAATAATGATACACAGCTAGAAGCACCTTAGAAACTGCTATTAAGTCAGTACCTAAACGAAGTTATGCTTTATCTGGTGATGCAGTGAGTCTCTTTGTTTTTCAGATCTCCAAACAGTATTTGTGACTTACATGTTTGAGAGCTCAAAACTGTTTTGGAAGTCTAGTATGATGTAAAGTGGTCTGGTTTTTAACAATTGCTTCAGGATGTTTGTAGGAAGATTTTCAGTTAAGAAAAGTCCAAAGAAAATTTGTGTATTAAACATCTTTTGTGAAGTCCAAAGGAAATTCATGTATTAAACATATTTTGTGAAATAGATCTCTTTTGAACTAGGTCTGTATGAAGTACATCTTCTGGATAGGAGTTCTAATTTTAACCATTTTAATTTTATTCCAAGAAAATCTTTAAGTTGTTAGATTTCTTGGTACAATTGGAGACTTGTCTTTTTGCACATGTAAACGTTGTAAATTGTCTCCCTCACCAGCTAACTTATCCAAGTGCTGTAGAAATACCACAGCTAGGTAACTGTTTGAACTACTTTTTCAATGTCCAAACAAGGTTAGAAACAACAGTATTGATACCTCTGTTAAACATATGTCTAAGGTAACCAAACCGTCTGCATTCCAGGCTCGAGAACGTGCTTGGAGAATAGGACAAAAGAAGCAGGTGACTGTGTATAGACTTCTCACTGCAGGTACTATTGAAGAGAAGATCTACCACAGGTCAGTCAGAACAATTGCTTGAATAGAACGAATCACAGAATGGTTAAGGTTGGAAGGGACCTCAAAGATCATCCAGTTCCAACACCCCATCATAGGCAGGGACACCCCACAGTAGAACAGGTTACCTAAGGCCTCATCTTTGAACACTCCAGGGAGGGAGCATCCACAACCTCCCTGGGCAACCTGTTCCAGGGTCTCGCCACCCTCCCTGTAAAGAACTTCTTCCTAACATCTAGTCTAAATCTCCCCTTTGCCAGTTTAAACTCATTACTCCTCATCCTGTCATTACAAGGCCTTTAAATAGTCCCTCCCCAGCCTTCTTGTAGGCCCCTTTCAGATACTGGAAGGCCACTACAAGGTCTCCTCAAAGCCTTCTCTCCTTCAGGCTCCAGAGCCCCAACTCTCATAGCCTATCCTCATAGCAGAGGTGCTCCAGCCCTCTGATCATCTTTCTGGCCCTCCTCTGGATTCGCTCCAACAGTTTGATGTCCTTCTTGTGCTGGGGGGCTCCAGAACTGTACACAGTACTCCAGGTGGGCTCTGAAGAGATCCCCTCCCTTGCCCTGATGGCCATGCTTCTCTTGATGCAGCCCAGCATACAGTTGCTGTCTGGGCTGCACGTGCACACTGCTGGCTCATGTTGAGCTTTTCATCAACCCAGTCCCCCAGGTCCTTTTCCTCAGGGCTGCTCTCCAGCCATTCACCACCCAGCCTGTGTCTGTGATTGGGATTGTACCGACCCAGGTGCAAGACCTTACACTTGGACTTGTTGAATGTCATGACGTTGGCCTAGGCCCACCTCTCCAGCCTGTCTAGGTCCCTCTGGATGGCATCCCTGCCCTCTAGCAAGTTGACTGTGCCACACAGCTTGGTGTCACCTGCAAACTAGCTGAGGGCGCACTTGATTCCTTTGTCCATATCACTGACAAAGATGTTAAACAGTAGTGACCCCTGGGGGACACCACTTGTGACTGGTCTCCAGGTGGACATTGTGCCGTTGATCACAACTCTGTGTGCAACCATCCAGCCCATTCCTTATCCAGAGTGTGGTCTGCCCATCAAGTCCATGTTTTTTCCAATTTGGTGACCAGAATATACTTGGAATACAAGCAAGAAAATTTTTATAGCCAATGTGCAGTGATGTAACAGTGACACAGCTGTGCCTGTGCCTGCATGACCTGTAACTCTCAACCTTGGCCATGATGGGCACATCACGTAAAACTTCTTCAAAATTTCTGCTGAGAAACAGGCCTTCAGGTATTAGATTCCCAGCTGCAAGGCTGTGCTGCTGCCTTTCTAGCTTGAAGATACAGGTACTAAGTATATGTAAATGAGAGAGTATAAGCTATATAGATAGGAAAACACCTTACTCAGAAGACTCAACAAATCTGAAATGAAAACTGAAATCAGCAAGTTCTGTACATTGTCTTTAGGATCTATAAATATGTATGTGGTACATACATCCATGTACTACTTTGCAAACCCAAGTTGACTTTATTCCCAAGTCATTGCAAAGCGAATATGAAATCCCCAAAACTACCAATCATACTCATGTTGTTTATTCCAAAATGTAGCTAAAGTCTTAAAGTGCTTATGTTTTGAAACCATTTATTTTTGGTTTGCTTTCTCTGTCATTTTTCTCAGTAGTTAGCTTCACTCACCTGAATTCCTAATGAAAGTACATGGGAATGCTCTCTCTGGGCATTACTTTTTGGAACTGGGGTATCCTCTTTGAAAAGGCAGATGAATGAAAACCTCTAAATAATGAAATACCCACACTTATTGAGTGCCTTTGTTTAATCTGTTTTACCACAGGGACACAAAGCATCCGATGCTGGTTGGCTTGTGTCCCTCTGGCGTACTTGAGTGTTTAAATTGCACTGACCACATCAAGGAAGTGGGTTTTGAGGGTCAGGACAGCCATCAGAAATTCATTTATTTCTAGAACAGTGCCACTGCACTTTGAACTTGAACTCTCTTCTCTATTTTCTTCCCTGCAAATATGTGATCACCTTTGCAGGAAGCTATGAAGCTCAGTTAATTCCTACATTTTTTAAAGTCTTTCTGTGTGTATACTACAGTAGCTGGGACCTATGTTTAAAGTTAGTTTTTGCCAGTTGGATTTAAAAATAGGTTCCCTGCTTAATTAATGTCTGCAGAGCCAAAAGCATGATAAAAGTACTTCTTGAGAACTGATTTCCAGCATAATATAGGGATGTGGGTTTTGTACAGGAATACAGCACCTAGGACTTACAGTCAAGAGCTCTGTAGTACAAACACAGCACAGAAGCAGATGTACCAATATTAGAAGACTTTTTTTCAGTGTAGCACTCCCCCAGATCTGTTCTTCAATCCTCTGCAAAGGGGCACTTCTTTTCCTCCTTCTCAGCCACAAGTCACATTTTCTTTTTCACTGGTTGTCATTCAGTCATCACCATAAGACTGAGCTACTCCACTGCTTTTGATTCCTACAACTAAACTAACTTTAAATGTTAGCAGTTTGACATGAATTGTGCTTTTCTTTCATGAGCTTTCCAATAGTTTCATTGAATATATCACCAAAAAAAAATTCTAGCTGTGAAGTTATTTATTGCTTAGGTAATTGTGTTACGGGGTTGTCTTTTGGAATCTAACATCATCTTCCCCCTGCTTAATTGTTTGGCAGGGTAACACTTGTACTTAAACATTTTTCAGTTGAAGTACTGCATTCATCAGTTTAACATAGGTAGACTTTTGTTGCATGTACAAAGTACTACCTTTTTTTTTCCATTTTAGACAAATCTTCAAACAGTTTTTAACGAACAGAGTACTGAAAGACCCTAAGCAGAGGCGCTTTTTCAAGTCCAATGATCTTTATGAGCTTTTTACTCTGAGCAGCCCAGATGTATCTCAGGGGACAGAAACAAGTGCAATTTTTGCAGGTACACATTTTTCTCTTTGCTTAAAAGAAGAAAAAAGATTGGAGTGTTTGATAAATGAATACTAATTTCATTCATCCCTCAGGTACTGGTTCAGATGTTCAAGTCCCAAAACGCCAATTGAAACAAAAACTTGAAAAGCCACCTGAAAATGGCACTTCTGATGATCTCCATCTTACAGAAAGCAGCCCACCTAAGTGCAGCAAGTCATCCAGTTCCTACTCAACAACCCACGTGACAAATTCTTCTACTAAAGAAAGAGAGGCAAGTGAGGAAACCAAAGTAAATTTGGAAGCCTTTGACCAAAATAGGTATGCAAAAGATAATACACAAGTTGCTAGCGATACAAACTCATTGAATAAAAGCAATGAGGAGAGCTTAGTAGGTGCTGGGAAATCTACAGCCCAGTCATTGCCAGATGATGCAGGGTCTTCAGAGAATACCAAATGTGTCAATGCCATGGTGGCTGATGAAGTACATGAAGCAGCTAATGCAAATGTGAAGGGAGATTTTAGCCTTACATGTGGTGCAACTGGCTCTTGGGAAAATGAGGCTGCTAAAACTGAAGATGGGCAATTAGATAACCATTATAAATGTACCTCAAAAACAAAGCACAGGGTAGATACACTGTCACACGGGAGACACAAAGATAAATCTAAGAAGAAACATCACAAAGATGCCAGATTTGAAGGAGAGCGCATTCCTCATCTCGTGAAACAAAAGAGATACCAAAAGGAGAATAGCGAAGAAGAGGAAGACTCTAAGCAAAATGATGATTATGTCTTGGAGAAGCTTTTCAAAAAATCAGGTAACCATTGATATTTTGCTGCTCAACAGTGTCAGGCATTTAAACAAAGCTGTATCAAACTTCAGCAAGTGTGGGAAGGAGCAGTTCTGTTATTCTGGTCCTGCAATACAAAATGTGTTTTATCTGTTCTGTGTTGAAACATTAAAATGAAACTTCAGTGAAATGCTTCAGTTATGAAATGTGCTGATTACCTTGGCACAAACATTTCAGAGAAACCTGCAGCCTTCCAGAAACACTTCTGGATATAGAAGCAGTGCAGTGTTTCTTCTAGAAATACGGATGTAAGAAAACTTTAATTTATACAGGGGTTTCACATCTGTCTACCCTGTCTGTAGCAATAGAAGTGATCAATTTACATACGTAATTGCCAAGTCTGTTGTGAATAATGACCCAGTGAGCACACCAGAAGTGGTTTGCTATCAAATTGATTGCTTGCTAGAAGGAGATTCTCTTATTAGAAATTAGGGTACTGAAGTACTGAATGTAATCAACCTGAATAGGGAAAAATGTGATGGTGGCATTCACTTTAAACGGTGAATATTTAATTGTACAGATAACCATGTACATAAACAGATGTCTTCTGTCACCTTTGCTTGTATCTTCTGGTTTTTAGGGGTGCACAGTGTTATGAAGCATGATGTCATTATGGAAGCTTCCAGTTCAGATCACGTGCTGGTGGAAGCAGAAGCAAGCAGAGTGGCCCAGGATGCCTTAAGAGCCTTAAAAGTCTCTCGACAGCGGTGTTTAGGAGCTGCTTCCGGTGTGCCGACGTGGACAGGTGTGAGTGGCCTTTCAGGTGCACCATCAGGGATAAAGTAAGTTCAGTCCTCACACTGCTTTTCCAAAACCAAGAGTTGCTTAGGATGCTATGGATATAATAGATTTTGGTGCTTGATATTTGCAGTAACATATGTCAAAGTTGAATTTCATGGTTTATATTTAATAAAGAAGTGAAGACATATTACAAAGTCCATTCTGAAATACAAAGAAAGCTTTATTGCTGCATAGTAGAGGAGGGAGAGTTTGGCAGAGTGCTCTTGAGAACCCTAAAATGCAAATGTTTTTGGCAAAACTATCCTAATCATTTTGAGAAGGGTGTTTTATGGTGCCAATTCTTTTTGTGGGTTTTTAGGAGTCGATTTGGTCAAAAAAGAAACTCGAGGCTGCTTTCTTCACCTTCTACTTGTGTATCACCTGCAAAGAAGTACAAGGTAGGAGGCACAAGCTGACGTTTCTCTTGTAATAGCTGATGTGTGAAATTATCTGATTTATGCAAAAAATCCACTTTATATTGTAGATGTCTCATGCTCATTTGTTATACAGTTGTGTAGAATTTCAGAATTTTTACTCAGCCAGTTTTTATTTGACTTTTCATGTTTTGATAGAGCAGTCGATGAAGTTTAATCAGATAACAGCCACAAACTGCAACGTGGTCTAATTATCTGTCTCAAAATAACAAAGCTTTTCTTTTGCTTCTGAAGTTCCAAAGTTGAGACCAGAAGAAGTTACCTATTTATTTTGTATTAGCAATCACTAACTTCGGAGTGTTCTTATTTGTCGTTTAAGTCTCAACAGCAGACATATTTTGTTTAAGAGATTCTGTGGATCACAAAATCCAACTTTTTCCCTAATCTGTTTTTATTTGCAGGATGCAGATACAGTAAAGAAAGAAAATATAAAGAAGTGTAGTTCCAGTGATCACTTTGATGGAAAATCTGGAGAATCATTATCCAGTGCACTAGACTCTTCGTCTTTGTTAGCTAAGATGAGAGCAAGAAACCACCTTCTTTTACCACAGCAGACAAGGAATGAGGGAGATGAGAATCATCAGCAAGCACCAACCCTAGCCCCGTGTTCAACAGAATACGATGAGCTGCTTGTGAGCGTGCGTAACTTCATCGCGTTCCAGGCCCGTGGGAACGGCGAAGCAAGCACTCAGGAGCTGCTGCAGGAATTTGAGTCCAAACTGCCTGCAACGCACTCCTGCGTCTTTAGAGAACTGCTCCGGAATCTTTGCACCTTCCACAGGAGCCCAAATGGTGAAGGTGTCTGGAGGCTAAAGCCAGAATTCCGCTGACCTTTGTCAAGGGAAGACACCTGTCCGTGTGCTCAGCCACTACTCTCCTTTCAAAGACTTGCTGTTTCCCTTTTAAAATGAGGAATTATTCATAACTTCCTAATTGACTTGAGCAGTCAGTGGTGCAATGCATGTTGCAGGCTCAGAGCTAACTTAATTTCTGATTTACACTATTTATATGAAAGTGCCATCTACCTCACAGATGAAACAACCCAAAATATCAGCACCTTTTCTTTAAAAGAAAATTTAATATAAATGGGATGAAGAGTACATTCTGACTTTTTTATTGTAATAAGAACCATGGATGTTGCTGTGGGTTGTAAGATCTTTATTTGATTTCTATGAAATTACAAGAACTTTTCCCTCTTTTTTTTTATGTGTTACTTGAATAGTCATGGGGCACACAGTGTACCATCAGGAAAAACAAAAGGTTAATGGTCAGTATTTGCTTGTACCCACAAGTACAGCAAAATCATTCTGTGATGCTTCCCTCAGTAGTGAGCATTTTTTTTTAAAGGTGGTGCTTTCATTGTTGCTAGTATCTAGCATATATACTGTACCTTAGATCACTAATTAACTTGGAAAATAGCTCTGCTGCCATAGAGGCTTAATAACAAAAAAGGGGAAGTCTGGCAGGATATTGAGATGATTGACAGTTGATTATTATGGAAAACTTATTATATTACTGGAAAAAATACATTTACACTTTAATCATCAATTCAATTACAGTCCCATACACCACTGACAATTTTGTGGTAAAATATTTCTTACTACTGAGGTGACAGTAACTTATGTTTGTCACAGAGTGTAGACTGATAATTAAAATCCCATGAAACATTCATGGCTCTCACTGTAATTTATGTCAAAAACTTTCCAGTTCCCTGTTAGCACTTAAATACCTTGGCAAAGACTGAGGTGTGTGTTGGTCAGAGTGGGGAATGGTTTCACTGTATTTTACTAAGCATAATCACTTTTGGCCAGAGACATAATTGGAACATATACAGAAGTTACAAGTTGTACTTATTCTGTAGATAGGGAAAACCTTGGTCTTCCTGACAGACAAGTTGTAATACCTATTTTCTTGCAAGGAAGGACTGGACTGTTTGTAGCAAACCCAAGTAGTACACTGAGTCTCTCTTCAAGGTGTATTACATATCGGAATGTTAAGGGAGTAAAAATTGATAGATTTTGAGAAAAAACACATTCATGCACATTCTTGCAGCATCATTAAATTACCATATGGCTTAAACTGAGAACAGTTCAATGTTAATGCCTAATGTCTTTCCTATCTCTAAGCTGTAGAGAAAATGGAAAGCTGAGCTACTTGTATTTTTTCAGTTGAAAGTATTTTGTTTACTTCAGGTGACAGTACAAATATTGACATGTGTATGGTGGAGCAAGAATACACAATTTATTCTCATAAAGAAAAGCTTCTAAGATCCTTCCTTGGCTTTGCTCACCACTAAAGAATCTAGAGACATTCAAAAAAGAGTGTGCCATTGTTTTACTAGTGGTCAGCTGGCTTTTCACAGGCTGGAGTTGGAGAGGGCATCCAGTCCAAGAACCTGGGTTTTTTTCATCATGGCATTTTAAAGTGGGACCATTGCATCTCTTCCTGACATCTCTTTTTTTTTCTAATCCCATTTATATTCACTTACATTCCTTCTTTCAGGAGATAGATGAAACCAAGAATATGGGCTGTAATTGCAAACCACACAAACTGTAGATAAGTTGGTATGACTTAAAATGGATTAGTAAAAAAATAAAAATTAAAAAACCCACACTTTTTTTGCTTTGCTTTCCAAAGCTACAGGGAAATCTTAATTGGTTTTGGATGTCATGCTCCTATGCATCCCTATGTCTCAGGAACAAACCAGGAACTCAGCTGTCAGCAAAGCTGCTGTGCCACTTTAGCTGTCAGTTCTGGTGCCCTGTTTTATTTACTGCTTGCAACCTTAAAGACAGAGGTCCTGTACTAAGGAAAGTTTACAGCTTCTTGCTGCTGTATTTATATAAAGAGACTTGCATGTGCTTTTTATAAATCCTTGGCTTTTGTGGACTTATTAAAAAAGCAAACTCTAAAGTCTGTTCTAGAAGTCTTCTTTGAGAACGGGAAGGAAAATGGGTTGGGGAGGGACATCTTTTCCTGTGTAGCATGGCTATTATTGAACAATTCATATTAGTATTTAAGTACATTTCCATTTTCCATGCAACTTCAAATTCTGCAACTTCAAATCCTAGCAATTCGATGTTTTCCATTACTGGCTTTTGTTTACAGTGTTTGAAAGACTGAATCCACATTAGGTTAATATTCAAAAGAATCTTTTTAAGCATTTAATCTCAAAAGTGTATGTGATTAAACATCTACAGCCTGATTTCTAGGTAAAAGTTGTTCTGTAATATAATTCAGCTCCTACGCATTTCAAAGTAGAGGAGTTATTTCAGAATAAGCTCATTTTTATTCCATGAAGCATGATTTGGTTTTATTTCATTTTTTGGCATTACTTGTGTAAAGTGAAATCTTCAAAGAATATCTGAAACAATTCCTGACTTCATGTAGTCAAACATGGTTACCGTTTGTTTAATGGTAATGGTGGATAAGGTTAAGGGCAACTGTCATCATCTACCTGGACCTGAGTAAGGCATTGGGACTCCTTCCCACATGACATCCTGGTCACCAAACTGGAAAAACACAGACTTGATGGGTGGAGCACTCGCTGAATAAGGAACTGGCTGGATGATTGCACGCAGAGAGTGGTGACAACCTGCAGACCAGTGACAAGTGGCGTCCCTCAGGGGTCAGTGCTGGGACCATTGCTGTTCAACATCTTTGTCAGTGATACGGACAGAAGAATCAAGTGCACCCTCAACAAGTTTGCAGATGACACCAAGCTGTGTGGCACAGTCAACTTGCTAGAGGGCAGGGATGCCATCCAGTAGGGCCTGGCCAGGCTGGTGAGGTGCGCCCACATAACCTTATGAAGTTCAACAAGGCCAAGTGTAAGGTCCTGCACCTGGGTTGGTGCAATCCCAAGCACAGACACAGGCTGGGTGGCAAATGGCTGGAGAGCAGCCCTGAGGAAGAGGACCTGGGGGTCTGGGTTGATGAAAACCTCAACATGAGCCAGCAGTGTGCATGTGCAGCTCAGACAGGCAACCGTGTCCTGGGCTGCATCAAGAGAAGTGTAGCCAGCATGGCAAGGCGGAGGATTCTCCCCCTTCACTCTGCTCTCAGCAGATCCCACCTGGAGTACTGTGTACAGTTCTAGAGCTCCCAACACAAGAACATCAAACTGTTGGAGCAAGTCCAGAGAAGGGACAGAAAGTTGATCAGAGGGCTGGAGCACCTCTGCTGTGAGGATAGTGCATGAGAGTTGGGGCTCAGCAGCCTGGAGGAGAGAAGGCTTGTAATGGCCTTCCAGTATCTGAAAGGGGCCTACAAGAAGGCTGGGGAGGGACTATTTACAAGGTCTGGTAGTGACAGGACAAGGAGTAATGGGTTTAAACTGGCAGAGAGAAGATTTAGACTACATATTAGGAAGAAGTTCTTTACAGGGGGGGTGGTGAGACACTGGAACAGGTTGCCCAGGGAGGTTGTGGATGCTTCCTCCCTGGAGGTGTTCAAGGCTAGGCTGGATGAGGCCTTAGGCGACCTGTTCTAGTGGGAGGTGTCTCTGCCTATGGCAGGGGCTTGGAACTAGATGGTCTTTGAGATCACTTCCAACCTAAACCATTCTGTGAAACTATATATAATAGTAATATGTGCATGGTTCCAAAAATCACTTGCATGAAATGCATGTGTTTCTATAATTTGTTTTCTTAGCTCAGTAAAAAAGAATGATCAAAATACAGATGTTAAATTAGGAATCAAAGTGAAAAAAAAATTGCTAAATCTCACTAAGGAAAGACATTTCAGCATGAAACAGTGAGTATAAGCTTTACATTAAAAAAAAAAATAGTAATATTCCACAGGGAACTACTGAAAATTTCTTTCCTGTAAAGAAAGGTCATCTTCTAGTATTGCAATTCTCTGTCTTTCAAGAAGGTGTGAAAGAAGGCTGAAGATTTTCAAATGGACTTGAAGGGATTTTTTTATTCATAAAATCTTCCCTATTTTTGAGCTATTAGGACTAAGAAGTTTCCAACTCTTCATCTGTTGTAAATACTCACTGACATGGATGGGCCAGTACTGTTCCTCAAGGACCTTCTGATACTAGCCTTCATCAGAGCCAACAAGTGTGTTATCTGGGCTGCTGCACTGTATAGGGTTAACACTCCTGGGGGAGTGACCCTGAACCTGACCCTAGGGGTCTTGGCCCCTCCTCAGGGGTGGGCCACACTCCAGGTGATGGTTAGCCCACTCCCCCCACTTCCTGCGGTATAAAAGAGGAGCACTTCCTGCTCCTCGCTCTCTTTTCTCTTGCTCGTTTCTCCTCTACCTGCGTTCATGACCGCACACACACACTGATACTGCATACCAGCCACGAGGCAGAGACACCATCACACTACTCGGGTTGTATCCATCCCTGTTTTGTATTTTTGCTGTTTTCCCTTCCTTATCCTTTGTAAACTCCCCTACCTCCAATCCTTTTTTCTAAGTTATTGTTAAACTTTTCCTTTTTAACTTCCAAATCGAGTGAGATTGATTTATTGGGGTGTCCCTACCTTTTATCTCTCTCCCTGTCTTTTGGGGAAAGGAGAGGGAGGAGGGGAGGGCACTCTATAAACTCTATAAATTCTATAAATTGTCATTGGGTCTACCAAATTTATAAGAGTCTCTGGGAACTTGCATTTGAACCCAAGACATGCACATACATGATTGAAACAGCCACAGAACATGTGCCTTTCTCCAGTTCATGTGTGCTTATTGATACTGCTGTATGAAAGCACAGTTAGAGGTGAGTTGCCTCCCTGAAAGGAGATAGCCTGTTGCATGGGGTTTTGGTTGATTTTTCACAAAGAATGATCTTGTAGGCTCCATTTTTGACTGAATGTCTGATACAGTTTGAGATATGCTTTTCAAAAATTATGGAGATAGATGATGGCAATGATTTTAGTAGCCACCTTTGTGCCTCATTTCCCCAGTTGAAGTTACATATGAAATGTGCTTAAGGTTAATTATATTATTGTATCAGGATTTTTTTCCCCACATCTACCAGTCAACTCAGTTTGGTAGTGAATGAATATTGCCAGGACCTGTAACATCCTGTCACTAGTATGTAAGCAAAAAGCTCCTCTCAGAGGGACTTCTGTGTAAAGACTGAGGGAGGTAAGACAAAGTCTGTTCAGTAAACATTGATACTACTGTGTAACTGGGAATCCTCTGGGGAAGGAACTTTCCAGTAGCTTTTAAAATGTTGTACATTGAGATGTACCCAAAAAACCCACAAACAAACAAACAAAACAACAACAACAACAAAAACCTACCTATACTGATACACCATACAAAGCTATCCAGGCAGGCATCACAGAACTAGAAATAGCAGTACTGAAGTAGGATATATCCTTCAGGGAAAGCTGCCACAGGAAGCAGTAACTGAAGCAATTAATTTGACAAAACAGTCTTAGAGAAATCAGCAACTTGACTGATGTTCTTTGGAACTGGAAATGCTTTTCTCCAACAAAGCATTTATTTCTACAAGAAGAAGATGGGTAGATTATTAATAAAATCAGTGGGACCTTGTATTCTTTTTATGTACTGCTGTGATTACTATGTCAGAGCTAATAATAACAGTTTAAGTTGTTGAGAGCCGCTGAGGTGTTGAGAAACAGCCATATCTCAGTGGTTCCACAAGGAAGGACAATGCAGTGTCTCTTGTGCTGGTGGTGGCTGTGTTTTCTCTAATTATGCATAAAGATGATGAAAAGATTAGATGTGAAGAGACTCCATGGCAACTTTATCTAAATTTGACTTACTCACAATGTTTGGGCCAAGAAATTACTTAAACCATGAGGAATCATTGGGAAGGAATTAAGTTAAATAGCACAGTTAATGAGATAGTTTAGGGTGATCTGCCTGTTTGGTCTTTCAGGAGCAGGGAAAATTGGATTCTCCTGCTATAAATCTCTGTGTGACTTTGGATGCCGTACTATATTTCTTGCTGCATTGGTTTCTCTGTCTGTCAAGGAAGGCATGAAATCTTTCAGGTCATTCAGGAAATGACAGCACAGTACTAGCTGGTAAAACAAATAATCTGGCATCTTATTGTCTAGATGATTAATTCAGCAAGTGCAGTTTATACAAAACTATCATTAAAATAGTGCTGAGAGCCCAGGTTTTCAAGGGCTTGAGTAGGGCACAAGCTGGGACATGCTGCAAGCCTGCACTTGGGAGTCTATCTCCTCTGGGGCAGGTATTTATATCTTAAGATACATGGTAAAAACACTCTCTGCTACTTAAGACCATTTATAGTTTCCTTGCTCCAACGTTCAAGCTAAATGCTGAATATATGTTTACAAACTCAATGCCTCTCTCCATCTACCCAGTTCTCAAGGGATTGTTATTCCAGGGTGATGTGAGCACTCCTATTTCACATGCTATCACTGATGTCTGATTTTTTTTTCAGATGAGATCGAGAAGATTAAGCTTTCCTTAGTAATGATTATCTTTCATTAGTGACTCTCGTTTTGCTGCCTCTACTATCATTAGAAGTGCTCCCTGCCTGCAAAAGCCGTAGTAAAGACTGCAATGCATCATTGTTGGGTTCAGGGAGCAGAAAACCTCACTTTTCTTTCTCGCAAGGTTCCGAAATGCACAATGAAAGCTCCCAAGTAAATTTTTATTTGTCTTCTCTAATGATACCATGTCACAATCTTGTTTGTTCAGTTTCGCTGTCCCTTATTAATTATAAGGGAATCAAAGATGATGTATCAGGCCATATAATAAATCCCACTGTTAACACCCATAAGCTATACTTGAAAGCCAGCTGATTTTGAACACTTCAGATGCTCCAAACTGTATATCCAGTCATTTAAGAGGAGAAAAGAAAAGCAATGCCAATGCTAAACTCTTTAGAGAATCCACCTACAATTTTAAGTTGTTAACCAACTGTCCCTACAGATTCCCTGCTTTTTCTGGGCTCCCAAAGCCACATTTCTCACAACATATAAGTTGAGAGAACTTATTTTTATTGTACAGAACAGGGAGGTTGAAGCCTTGCAATAATTGCAAACCAGTAGATAGTATCATCAGTGGAGCTATGACCAGCTCCTGCATAAGGCTTACATAAGTGATGAGTCACAGTCTTACAAAAGAATAGGGAGCGAGGTTTTCATTATGTTGTTTGTCTAATCAGAAATATGAAAATAAAAGAACACAGCACTCAGTGGGTTATGTTTGGCTAACTGTAGGCTAGAATTTCTGCAGTTGCACTAATATGATTGAGGCATTTCGTTGTTTGTGGTCCCAGCTTATATTAAATAGAGAGGATTTTTCATAAGTCTTGCCTCTAGGGCAGAGTTAAGGCTGTTTGGGAGCCCTAGCTATGTGTTTCCAGACATTAATGTCTGAAAGCAGCACCATGAGAGTAAAAATTGAGGTAAATGCTTAGGGAGGATACCAGGAGAAAATGAAGAGGCCCAAGGGCAGGGTGGGGTTTGTGAGAATAAGCACGTGAAGAAGCATTGCAGTGGAAGCAAAGCTTTTAGGATGACTGAGAAAGTCTCTTTCAATGCTCTCGGGCAGAGATAGTTGAATGGGCAGCATCTGTTGTTAGCCATAAACCGAGATACCTACAGCCCTAAGAAGACAACTGGAGAGTTCTGAGCATAAAAAGCAGCTGTAGCTTTATGTGAAGCAATAGTGCTCTTTATACTGGTCAGATTAATCCATCATTGCTTCTCATTTTCATCCATCAGTTCTCTGCGTCTCATGTGGCAAACCGGATCAGCAGCCTTTGTCTCCTGGGAGCCTCCTTGTCACTAGTTTGTCTCCTGGTGAAAAAAAAAATGACAACTAATAATAACGATCCAAAGTTTGTTAGTTTCCAAACATCACTACAACAGCTGAAGGGCGGAACTGTGATAGCAGGAGGGGTTCTGGAGCTAAAGAGACACATGACCAAATGCGCCAGAACTGAAGCTAAAAGTGAGTGCTTCCAGGTTAAGAGCTGTCTGAACAATTGACATGAAACCTCGGGATTTTCTTTCCTCTCTTCAAATGGCTAATTTGGGATTGTATGGAGCTGTAGTCTTTCACCACTCTGCCCCCTAATCCACCTCCTTTGCTTTCCTGCCTGGAAAGGGAACAGGAGGCTGTGGCACATGCACAATAGGCACTAATGCATGAACCATCAGGAACTTGTAATTGCCTCTCATTAAGTCGTCAGACTGCCTTAAAAAGGACAAGTATGCAGGATGCTTCGATTCTGGGTTTGGTTTAGGTTTGCGTTTTTGGAGAGGAGGTGGAACTCGATCAAAGGAGGTGAAAGAAGCACACTGCAGAAAGCTGGTTCCACTTGGGAATTGTTTAAGCCTTAAACCAGCTTTGTCAGACCGCGTGTGCCTCCCTCCATCTCTAATTACTTTGAAGCTCGACTGCTCTTCCTACACTGCAGTAGCAGACACTCGGACTCTGTCTCTAAACCCTAGCTCTGGGCAGCTGCAGCGCCGCAATTAGAGGCTTGTGTAACCGCAGGCTCTGTCCTGCAGTATTCTGGTACCTGGGCCCACACCGGGCCACATTCTGTGGGCCGTTAAACTGGAAGATGCAGAGAGGCTCATGCGCATGCTTTAAAAAGTAAATTTAACAACTAGGGTTTTCAGATGGGCTGTTACTTTGCACACACTTGGCTTCCTCTGAAACCAACAGCCGTTTCCCCGGGCCCCGGCCGCCGGTCCTCTGATGTCAACTAGCGAACAGCGATGCTCCATTGAAGCCTTTAAGGGGCCTTAATGGCCCGGGCGAGGCGCGGCCGCCCACGCCCTGGGGCAGCGGCTGCCCGCGCTGAGTGAGCACCCTGTCAGGGTACGTAGTCATGCACTCGCTTCGCCACCGTCAGCGTCGGCGGGCCGGGGCCCGCGGAAGGGCCGCTGCCCCCTCGCCCTGCCAGTGTCAGAGCCGCGGAGCGGCGCGGGGCACTCAGGTGGTCTAACTAAGCCAGCCTCGCCGCCCATGGAAGCCCGCCGGTTCTGGCTGTGGCTCTGGCTGGGTCTGGCCAGGCTGCTGAGCCTTCCGGTGGTGAGCGGCCTGCCCCTACTCCCCGGCCCTCGGGACGAGGTCCTGGCGGCGGCCTTGCAGCGGCTGCGGGAGGTCTTCGACGTCGAGGAGCTGCCGCCCGACTTCCTGCCCCACAAGAAGCCGCCTCAGTTCATGGTCGACCTCTTCAACAAGGTGGCCTACGCCAACGGCATCACCCGCGCCCCGGGGCTGCTGGAGGGAGACGTAGTGCGCAGCTTCGAGGACCGAGGTGGGCCCGGGCCCCGGTCGGTGGCCTTGCTGGGGGCTAGTTGAGCGGTGGAGGCCGAGCCGCGAGGTGAATTCGCTGCAGCGACGCTTTCCGAGCCGGGGAGCGGCCGCGGAGCCCTTTCACCTCCCGTCTTGCGTCCTCGCCGCCAGATTGGCGCAATGGAAAACGCGAGTTTGCAGCTCATTTTGCGGGGTGCTGCGTTGTTCGTAAAGATGCCTCTTTTCCAGTTCACGTGGACCAGTACCACTTCTACTTCGATATCAGTGCGATGGAGAAGGGCGAACAGATGCTGAAAGCTGAGTTCAGGGTCTTCAAGCTGAAGAAGGCACATGTGTCTAGCGGGTCTGATGTGAAACACTTTTGCAAAGTAAGTCTGCTAGTTAAACACTTACTGTTCCGTTGTTGTTAGCAGTGAAAGTGAGGAGTAGAACCACTTACGCATAAACCTGGTTTATTTTTGGTTTTATTTGAGAGATGTTCTCACTTCGCCTCCTGTATGCAAGGAACTAGATGCAAGGCTTTGACAGTATGCTGGCCTTTGTGCATCATGGCAGTGAGGTATCCCTAGGGATACCTGTGTCAGGTCTATCTTACACCATGCTTTTCTGGGGTTTGAAAGGCTTTAAAATTTGAATCGAAATTTATCTGCTTGAGCTGCTCGAAAGAAAGAAAGAAAAGAAACCAGCAGAATGGTGAGGATTCTGATGCTGAGTGTATCAGTTCTTTTGGAACAATGCAGGATTGGACTTTCTGTAAACATGCAGACAAAGATGTGGAGCATCTTTCACAGTATCAGATGTTAAAACCAGATAGAAAAGGGCTGATGAGGATATTTTTCTGTAGTATCAAGCTGTGCAATATTCTGCCTCTGAAGACATCTAGAAATAAATGTATACTTGTTTTTCTGTGAAGCTGTCCAAAATACTTTTCGCCTGGACTAGAATGATAGTACAGTTTTACAGTTGTGAAGTGACAGAAATGTGCATAATGTTCATAGAACTTTTTTTTTTTTTCTGGAAGAACAGTTGGTTTATTTTTTTTGTTTTGTGCTGCTTTCATCAAGGTGGAAGTGTACGAGATCTTGGAGAGTGGAAGTACGCCACAAAAGCAGCACCTCGTTGCATCAAGATTATTGTCCTTGTACACAGAAGGCTGGGAAGTATTCAATGTCACACAGACAGTAAGCAGAGAATTCTGACGATTGTAAATCTCCTAAAATGACAGCTCATAACTACAGCAGTGACCTTATGCTGGGTTTTGTGGTCAGTTCAAACTTGAGGGACAGCAGAGGGAAAAGCTTTCTCTCTACACTTAAGAGTACACCTGATGCTGCCTGAATTAAAGAGGAAGCATTTATATGCTGCTAGCAGCACGGGCATGATAAGAATTGAATAACCCAAACCTAGTGGATAGAAGGGGACATCATGACAAATATGTCACTGTGACTAAAATGTGTTAGTCCTTCAGGCTGCTAAAGGAGATGGTGTTAATTGTGTTCTAAATCTATTTTTTTTTTTGTTTCTCCTTTTTATTCTAGTGACATTACTATGGAGCAGATGTGCAGTGTATTTTAACGTCGTGTTTTTGGAATTTGTTCTGATAGGATATTTTCTTATTTAACTTCCTTCATGGGTCTCTTTCTTTGGTTTCTAGATTTGTTTTGAAGATGTCCTTAAACTGTTACGTATGTGAATGCCTTTCCATAGCAAAAAAGCCATATGTCGTTTCAAACAATTTCTTTGGTTTAAATATGTACTCTCAGTGTTTCTCATTGTCTATAAATTTTATGATCAGACTGAGTGGCATGCTTGGTTGATTGGTTGAGCTATCTTAAGTCAGGATAGCCTGGCCTTATCTGTAATTATAACAATTAGATAAATTAAATTTGCTTAATTCTGAGTTAGTGTCTTCAGATGCCATGTTTGGTAGATTCCAATGCACTCTAATAGTATGGAAAGTCTGGAAAGTTCCCATTATTGTATGATTGCTGTGGAACTAGTAAATTATCTGAAGCAAATTGTCTTCATGAAAATATATCTTTGGGGCATGTGTATGATATTTTTCATTTTTAAATGTTGATTTACTGTTTTAAGTAAAATCAAATTGACTCTCAGTTATACAGCCATCTCTTTTATGTGTTAATATTTATGTTCTTACGCTGTCATAGTTTGCTACTTTCCTGATGAAAACATTATTTAATCATAATGCTGTAACAAGAATATTGAAAGAGTAGTTTTCCATTTCCTTGTCGTTAACAGGTTTCCAAGTGGGTCAGAAACAACAGCTCAAATCATGGCTTTTTGATAACTACAACACACGTATTCAACAACAGAGTTGAGCACAACCTGATAAAGTTTGCTAAGAGCCAGGGTCCTTTGCAGGAGAGCAGAAATGCTCTCCTTGTCCTCTTCACCAACAGTAACAAACGGAGGTCTTCCAGTTTTGTACTCTCTTCCACAAGTAAGTTCACATGAGAGCAGGAGCAAGAGCTCCATGTTTAGAATATGAGCTCCCTGTTCATCTTCTGTTACCTTCTGCTGCCTTATATATGTCTAATGTGAGCATTTACTTGCATTTGTCGAACAGGTTTGAAATTCAGCTTCGTCACTGATCAGAGCTTGGGTTGGTAGTGCTTGCTAGGAGGTCACCCAACACCTTAAATTGCCTCTTCCTTCAGAAAAATGGTGTTTACGGGAAATACTCATGGATCTTAGGAAGAATCTGGTTTGTTTTGCTTGTAAAGGATTGAGAGATATTTTTAATTACTATTTATATTATTTTGTGGTGGTGAAGTTTTCATGAAAATTGTAGATCAGGTTTAGGCTGAAAGAAAACCTCAGTCACCTGGAAAACCTTGTGAAAGTGCTGGTAAAGCAACTGTAAGAGTTAAGTGTAGTTTTCAAGAATGGAAGAGGTTGTTAAATAAGATGATTAAACCTCTCTGTCTTTGGATTGTTTTTCAAGCACCTGTTTAACTTCAGTGACTAATTAGCATTGTGACTAAGGGCTGCTTCCATCACAGACAACGCCCTCGTCCCTTAAATTACAAAACGCAGTGTCTTCACCTCTCACTGGTCTTTTAGTAAAACCAACTGGGGTTGGACTTTAGAGGCTGATAAATATAAGCAGCAAACGCTGGGGAAAAATTGCTTTGGATTTGCATGTTAGAAAGAAAGGTAGGTCTTGAGTCAAGAACTAGGTGTTGAAAATTAATTTTAAAAAAATAGGGTAGCCTGTTTATTTTTGTTTTCCAAAGGAAAAAATACATAGTGGAATATGAAATCCCAATGCAATGAGCATCAGTCTTTAGGATGCTGTAGCAAGACTGAGAAATTGATACTCATTCTCGGTGAAGAAACTCCCTAGACCTGCCTGCTGTCTGTGGTCAGTGATTGTTCTACCAGCCTGTGTATCAGTGGTTTTCAGCCTCTGCCATGGATCATGTGGTCTCAGTGGACATTTATCAAGGCTTCTCAGAAGATATTGTCAGTAAGCTTTGCTCTGGCAGAGTTCTGTAAACCTGGTGGATTTTTTTAATAGAATTATTAAAACTTTTTACAAATATTACTTGACAGTAACTTGCTCTGATTTGCAAACATGGATAGAGCTTCTGAGAGGAAAATACTGGAGAGGGAAAGAGACTCTGATCTTCACCTTGTGTTAGCACTGTTCAGTGTGATGTGTGTTATACAAGTGGCCATATAGAGATTTTTCATACCATTCTGGTCAGATTCAGCCCTGAAAAGGGCCTGTGAATGGAATGTGGTTTGTATCTTTGAGCTATTGGTTCATATTTCAACTGAATTGGGGCCTTTCAAGCCACAAAGTGAAACAGTGTAAAACATGGCTGAAATGGCAATTGAATATACACACCCCTCCCATCACTTTCACACTTTAAGTGCCATTTTAAAGTCTACTCTGAAGATAGGGATGTAGGTGTATGGAATAATCTTTCAGACAGAATACTCTACTTTAAAAAAGAATTTCTTTTGAGAAATATTAACATGCAACTTTCTTTCATACCAGAGATGAACCCTGCAAAAAATGGTGCTGAAACTCAGATCATAGGAAGCAGCAATGCAAGCATGAGCAGGAGACCTCGAGCTGCTGCAGTCCCTTTTGCCAAAAGCCAGGTAACAGCATGCCATCGAAGGGAGCTCTATGTTGATTTCCGTGCTATTGGCTGGTCAGGATGGATTATTCACCCCAGTGGATACAATGCATTTTATTGCAGAGGATCCTGCCTTTTCCCTTTGGGAGAAAACCTAAATGCAACAAACCATGCTACAGTTCAATCTATAGTCCATACACTTAAACTGTCCCAAGATGTCAGCACTCCCTGCTGTGTGCCAGATGAATTGAAGTCCCTCAATCTTCTCTACTTTGATGACAAAGAGAACGTGGTACTTAAAAATTATAAAGACATGGTGGCAACAAGATGTGGTTGCCATTAGCAAGACCTGGTTTTCATCTGTGTTTGACACGTGCTTGGATTCAGTTCTCCATTCGCCACTGAAGATACAAAGGAAGATGTCCTTTTAGTTTATCAGGCAGGAGAGCCAGAAAATCAGCTCTGCATTGTATCCTTCTGTCCTCACCATGGCTATGTTGAAAGGTGTTCAAGGCTGGCTTTCTAAGAATTATGAACTTCTGGAGAGTACGCTGCCTGCATGGAGAGCTGCTTGACTACCTTTACAGCAGAGGAAATCATTAAAAACAGGAGCGTTGAGTGTTCACATTAAGGCATAATTCTGTATATCGAGGCTCAGAAGTTCAGTATTTAACATTCATGGTAATCCTGCCTCAATCCAGGATGTGATGCAGGTCTCTTAGCAACACAACCTTACTTAATTTTGACTGCATAATCCAATGAGGACATACACTCCTACCTTTCAGGAGAAGAGTTTGCCTAGAGCTAATCTCAGAGGCGTCTACCAGCTACAGCTCATATATTACTTGGGAGTATTCTTTCCCTGTATTTTTATGTAGCCCTGCCAAATGCAGGGACAGCCTTTAGGTCTCCTTAGGACTTGCTAACCAATCCAGGTGAACACATAGGTCAGTATTTGGGAATCAACACATTTTATTTCCAACTCAGGGCCTCAGCTCTATGTGGTGAAGGGTCAGCTGCTCACTCTGGTTACAAAATCAGTCTCTTTCACCGTGGTCTGCTGTGGCTGTTAGGCTGTGTGGCAGCAGATGCTGTCTGTGTATCTATACAATAGCTGTACAATGAGATTCTAAACTTTGGTCAAAATCCCCATAGTTTAGCAAGAAGAAAGAAGACCATTAAGCTTTGGAGGTCCATCAGAAGATGCTGGATGCTGGCCTGGTCTTGTGTCTGATGCAGATTTCATGGAACATACTCACTGATTCCCTTCCATTCTTCCTTGAAGAATAGGATATGGACTTGGAAGGAATACCATGAGGTCTTACACTCTTGCTACAATCTAATGCATGTAACCAGCCTGTTGCATTTCCTCAGTTAACTCACTGAATTAGAACTTGAGCCTGGCTAGGTTTGTCTCCAATAATCCTTGAAAGAAGCTAACTTTCTCACAGAACACGATACCTCCTGTGGGTAGAAACTCCATGGAGAACTTTTTTACTCCAGTGAGATTAAAAAAAGAAAATTGCATATGTAAGTACTGTTCTTTCTGTAAATACTACTATCTGTAATAAATTTATTTTATTTAAAATACAAACTCCTGAAGTATATTAACTTAATCTGTAATATAAAAAGTTAGTTTTGGAACAAATGTAATATTAGTCTGTGTTTTTTTTATGTTGTGTTTGAACCTATTTCCTTAGGGAAATGCTTCTCCAGAAGAGGACATTCCAGTGACTTCAGTAGACACTGTATCAAGTCCTTTGACTCTTTGTGGACTACGGTGGATAAGCAAAACAGATGTGTCCTGTTCAGGGGTGATTCAGTGATGATTTATTAAGTGAAACTTGCATTGATTCAATTCTTTTAGCTCTTGTTTGAGTTAGGTATCGAAAGACCTCAAAGTCAGTTATGTGGTGCTTGTAGCAAAGCCTACCTTGTGGGGGTCCTGTGCTTAATGTGCCTGTGAGTTTCCATTTTCCTGGTGTGCAAGGCCTTGTTTCCATGTTGTAATATCTTGGGATGTTCTGTGTTGTGATATCTTGGGATGCTTTCATAAAACTTAGACTGAGTTAGGAAGCCAAAGGAAATGCTGTTGTCTCTCCATAGGTATAATGTGTGGATGAGGAAGCAATACCTCTGCATGTAGGCCATGCGCGTGCTTTGTGCTCCCACAGAAGCGTAGCGTGGGATGGGTGAAGTAGAGCAGCCTGAGTGCAAGTATTTGGAAACATGGCATGCATGGGTCAGTATACAGGAAGAGGATTCTCCTGTCTGGTTGTTTCTCTGGAAGGCTGCAGTGGTTGTTTTTAAGCATCAACAGAGCTGTGGCAATTCACTGTTAGAACAGCTTCAAGATCAGGTCTTGTTTCTGGGAGTAGCAGTTAAGACAAAGGGCTTGGTGCTTAGACCAAGCTGGAAGAGATAGGAAGCTCCTTTATGTTAGGGGCAAAAATCTTAACTCCCCACAAGGAAACAGGCTCCAGGGCTTCTGTATTTCTTTTCACCAGACCACATGTTGAACTGGTGGAGCATGAATTCTGATCCAGGCACAGAGACTGCAGTATGAATGAATGTTTTAAACCTGTATGTACCCAGTACGGCAGAACAGAAGTGTTCCTTCTTCAGAACAGGTCCTTGTGACCACACTGCCTCATGTTCAGAATTCCCAGACAAATGGCCAAAATCATATTCTGCTTACGTAAAACTTCCATCTGCAGGGGTGGGGTCACCCTGTTAAAATGGAATATGAATCTGGTAGCAAAATGGTGCTAATTGTTGTATCAGCCACACACAGCCATTGGATTCAATGTCATTGGCAGTGGAGCCCTGGGAAGTGTCAAGAGCCATAATCTCACTTTGCTGATTTATTTTCTAAAATGCTAGTTTGCATCTTTACCTTTCCTCCACAGAGCATCTGTGGTATTTTAATTTGTAGGACCACACCTTTGGAATGGGAAAGTGTATCTACAGTGAGAGTCCAGGCAAGGTAATTTCCAAATGGTGACTTCAGTTGATGTTATCTGTGCATATTTTGGTAGGGGCCCTAAGAACTGAGGACTTCACTGCCAAGTAATGCTGAGAGAAGAACTGCAACTGGGATAAACTGGCTGAGGCAGGTTTTGTGTCCAGCACACTCCAGTCTTCTGTCCATGACATAACAAATGCTTCCAGCACCATCAGCTGTTTATCAACTGCGTCCTTCACTGCTCAGCTTGGAGAAACATTCATTTTTCCAGGGTATCTTAATGACTTTTTTTTTCCCTGGCATCTAAAACAGGAAAATTTTCAGTTGAAAAGCAAGTATGATTAATAAATAAATGATGGGCATGCTGAATATAGTGCTGCCCTACAATAGGTGAAATGCACAGTCAGGCTTGGAGCACTCAGTAGTTTTGCACACATTAAATTATTTTTTTTCTGCACCACTCAACATAGTCTCATTATGCCCCATTAAACTCTGATAATTAAAACAAAATATATTGAAATTGTTTATCCTGGACTTTGTAAAGAAATGAGGTTCTAAATAATGCCAAGGGAAAAAAAATCACCAGAACTTGTAATTAGAATAACAACTAAGCACAATATCTTTCCCCCCTACTTCTTTTGGATAAAGGTATGTGTTCCTTTTTATTCATGAACTAAGAGTCCCAAAATAAGTAATGTGACACTTTGGAATCTTGTTTTAATCACACCATCATATGTTTAGGTTGCATAGCAAAAAGCAACAGGAAGAAATAGGGGTAGACTTTACCAAGAATGGTCTGGAGAAGCATTGGTGACTCCACTTGTGCATCATTGTGCCATGCTGCATCACGACAGCAGCAAGAGAAAGCAAGGCTGGTAGCAAACCCCATTGTGATAAACTGTGAAGACCTGACCCTGAAGAGCTGCCCACCCCCTGCCTCTTATGAAATCACTCAGACGACTGGAGGTTAAGGAATGAAGCTTTATATTTAGCACAATAGACAAGTAGATATTTACAATATATACAGCTATATGCAGAAATATACAAGCTAAAGGTAATACAGAAACACAGCACCCCTCCCTGAAATCAAAGTCCCCAGGAGGGGCTCCCAACCACCCTTCCACCTCCTTTCCACCCCTCTACCTTATCCCAGAGTTTGTCTTTTGTGCAAGGTGAGGTCGGAGGATCAGTAAGGGGGTTTAGAAAGCAGAAGGAATAGTTACACAGAAGCTGCCCAGGGAGAAAGCACAGGCTCCAACAGAGACCCACACACACTGTCTTATCTATGTTTTGTGCTCTTATTTTTATACATCTCAGCAAGCCTATGAGTGAAGTAGACATCATTGTTTTCATAGCCTATGATCTAATTTCTCTCATTAAATTATTCAGATTTGCCTCAAACTAGCACAAGAGCTGAAACGAAAAAGGATCGACTGCAGATTTTATATGCAGTATGCCACCAAGTCTATGAACAGCCTCTCTGAGTGGAATTTGGACTGAGAGCCTTGCAGTTACCTCTTACCTGCCTCCAGCTTCAAGCCTCACTGAGGGCACAGCTACAGCAGACGGGACTGTCTGAGCCCCCTGAGCTGGTGCCTGAAAGCAGAGTGCCCTGCTAATCGTTCTTGGTGGTGTATCTGTACCTTCCTCAGCTTTGCAACTTACAGTCTGCTGGATCTCTGACAGGTCACAAGTCTCTACATAGAATCACAGAATGTTAGGGATTGGAAGAAACTTTCAAAGATGATCTAGAACAACCACCCAAGGTCAAATATCCTCTCCCTAGCATAGGATCAGTATGATTCTCCTCTGGTAAATAACACACCTTGCATTTTATATCCAAAGATGCATGGAAAGCAGGATTTCAGAGTCGGAACTATTCAGAAAATGCCTAGGAAGAGAATCTACCACCATGGTAAAGCTGAAAGATTATGCTCAACCCAACAATAAAGAATTTGCCCTGGAGTTTCAAGGTACTGTAAACAAAAACATTTTATTTATGGGCTTTCTCTTGAGGGTGATACACGAATAGAAATAATTCCTGTGAACCTTTTCACTAAAAACTGTAAATTGGATCTATAGCAGTTGTTAACTTTACTGGTTTATCTCAAATCCTTCTAGATACATGAGATATGTGCAGTCACACTCGTTAGTGTGTGAGGTGAAGAGAGCCCTAAATGTGGCCCTGATAACACTGCAGTGGGATGGTAGTGGGGTCTGAGTATGTTAGAAGGAAGAGCTAATGGTAAAGAGCTCAAGTCCACTAGAGATCATATTCCATGGTGTCCTGTTTGTAGAAAAATTTAGGTGTTTTCTGTGGTCCTTCTGTTGCAAGGTACAGATGATGGTAAAATGCTTCTCGGCAGTGAAGCAGCGAGAGGGATATGCTAGGGAAATCTTGGGTGGATAAGCCAGGTAAGGGATGGGCTTGTGAAAATTGCTCTGGTATGTTTCTCTTTGTGAGGGGAGAAGATAACTTCAGTGTGTCCACCCTGAGGAAGCTAGAACACAGCAGTGCTGCAAGCAGTTGGAAAACCTCCGCTCTATTCTGTCTGCTCTGCAAGCTTCAGATGCTTTTTTTAGTATGAGGCATCCAGTTAAGAATGTTGATTCCAGACTGCCTTAGGTAGTTACAGTGGTTCCTGTTCTGTGTAGGAAATGGGCATTTATGTACTTTACTTCAAAGACCCATGGGGGGTAGTATTTGACTCATAGCCCTGGAGCTTGTTTCCTGAAAGAGGAGAGAAGCCGAGTACCTATCCTAAGTTCCAGAGCTTTTTTGCTGATAACGAATCCTCCGGATTGTCTCAGTCCTTTGAAGCGCAAATATATACGTGCAGATGTGTCTGTACGTGCAGATTTTGTCTTATTTACATCCATGGGCACACATACTCATGTTCAGAGACAGTGTCCCACACAGTTCATTCCAAATTGCTTCCAAAGCATGACGTTATTTACCTGTAACTGAGGTGGAGTGTTCGGAGCTCATTTGAGAACATTGCAACATCCAGAGGGTGCTTTTCAATGGTTTTGTGCAAAAGTATGTCACACCTAGGCTTTTTTTTCCTTCCTGGCATTGGACTTAGCTCACCTGCAGCGTGAGAGAGGAGAGTAGTTAGCAGGTGTGAAGTGCCTTTGGTGAACGAGACAATTGCACCTTAAAGCGACTAATTAAATGGTTTTCAGTTCTTCTTGGTGTATTTGTTGCTAGAAGCTGTTCACAGAGTAAAAGGGACTGCTAATTTTCTGTTGTCACAAGGATATGTGCAACTAGAAATGCATGCCAATACTAACTGCCCTGGAAAACAAATGCATGCCTGTAAGTGGGAAAATGACCTGTTACTGGGAAGCGATTGTCCTTTAACTGAAACCGTAGTTTGGTGATGCTGTAAATGACACATGACACAAAGCAGCATTATGTCATAAATCCCAGTGCATTGGTTCAAATCTGCTCACAAAAGTCTTGCTTAACTATCAGGTGAAATGGAGTTGTCAGGCAGCACAAAGCCAGTGTGTATACTTAAAAATCACTAAAGACTATGTACTAGATCCGTGTAGGAATTAACTATTTATGCCAAATCTTCTGCTGAATGTGCTGAGCCAGTGTGGTGGCCAGGGAACTGCGCCCTCAAAAGCTGCAAACAAAAAGGAAAACACCCTCAAAATATGTCTAAAATTCCCTGGGGCTAAATCAAGCTAAGAATTGGACCTTGTTTCCTGACAGTGAAATCCGCGTAGACCAAAATGCTGCTCAGAATAAAGAGTGAATTCTGGATCTCCATTGCTGCTCCCAGATTTCCCACTTTACTTCTGGAATCCAGGAATCCACTTATAAGTGGAAGATGCCAGGGGAAACCAGAATTAGAACAGATGATTTTGCAAGAAAAAGGCTTGGTCAGTAGGATTTTTTTTAAAACTCTGATTTCACGGGATCACAGGATGTTAGGGGTTGGAAGGGACCTCTGCAGATCTTCCAGTCCAACCCCCCTGCCAGAGCAGGATCACCTAGGGAAGGTCATACAGGAACACATCCAGACAGGCCTGGAAAGACTGCAGAGAAGGAGACTCCACAACCTCTCTGTGCAGCCTGTGCCAGTGCTCTGGGACCTTTAGAGTAAAGAAGTTGTTCCTCATGTTGAGATGGAACTTCCTGTGCTGCAGCTTCCATCCACTGGTGCTTGTCCTATCCCAAGGAGCAAGTGAGCAGAGTTTGTCCCCTCCCTTTTGACCCCCAGCCCTGAGATATTTCTTGACTGGAGAGACAGACATTTGCTGTTAGAGCTAAGTCATCGTCACTATTTAAAAATACCAACCAAACATAAGCATGTTAGATAATCCAGGTGATGTCTAACATAAGTAGATCAGCCAGTACCTTCTAGGAGTTATTTCAGATTATTTAGTAAGATATATGCTTTCTGTACCATAAACAAAGAGGACCCTGTTGGAAGAATGTTAGAAGTGATTTAGTTTGTCATTACAAATGAAAGTTATTCAGGATAGGAACCAATAAGAATCACACAGAGTTCATCAAATACAAAGCCTTGCATCTGGAAGGGAATAACTTCATATACTGCCACAAGCCAGGGGATGACTACTGAGGTTATCTGGAGATCCTTGTGGGTGAGGACTTGATCATATACCCTTAGTACTGAACCCCTAATCCCTTTTTGGGTTGTATTAGCAAGAGCACAGTCATGAGGTCAAGGGAAATATGTTGAAAATGAGTGTGCACTGGTGCAGGTGTCAAGAGGCGAGTTCGGAGCTCCACCTTTTGAGATATACATAAGTCACTTAGGACAGACCATCCTCCTCTGACTTTGAAGTCAACGCTGCTTAGATCAGAAAGTTGTGCAAAGATGATATCCAGAGGCCCTTTCCATCCTATTTCATGCTGTAATTCTGTATGAGAGCAATTATATAAATCAATCTGCTTTGTATTTGATGAACTCTGTGTGATTCTTGTTGGTTCCTATCCTGAATAACTTTCCATTTCCTAAGTGTGGTATTTAGTTTTATCACTGGATTGTAGTGCTTTTCTGCTTCTTTTGTCATAAAAAAAAAAAAAAATCACATTTATTTTAAGGTTACAACAATACAAAATTATTTCAGAATTCTCCAGTGTGTCTCTGGAAATTCACAGTTTCTGAATGAGTCTGTTTACATTTACCTGTAACCCTGGAAAGTCCAGGTAAGCTTGCTCAATAACTGCATAGATTAAATCATTAAAATAATTGATTTATTTTCACGGTATTGTAAAACTGCAGAAAACTTTGTTCTCTATTTTTCTTGAGGAAAGTGGGTCAGCAGATAGCTAACACATACTTATTATTTCTGAGTTAGCTTGAGACCTCCTAGGCCTAGTGGAGGCCAGTGACAAGTGGAGTCCTCCAGGGAGGAGTCCTGGGACCAGTCTTGTTTAACGTCTTTGTCGGCAACATAGACAGGGGCATTGAGTGCACCCTCAGCAAGTTTGTCAATGACACCAAGCTGTGTGCTGTGGCTGACACACTGGAGGGAAGGGATACCATCCAGAGGGACCTTGAGAGGCTGGAGATGTGGGCCCAAGCGAACCTGATTCAGCAAGACCAATTGCAAGGTCCTGCATCTGGGCTGAGGCAATCCCAAGCACCAGTATAGGCTGGGCTTGAGAGCAGCCCTGAGGAGAGGAACTTGGGGGTGCTGGTGGATGAGAAGCTCTATATGAGTTGTCAGTGTGCTTTTGCTGCCCAGAAAGATTGGAGTGATGTTTGCCCTCCTCCAGTCCCCAAGCACCTCTCCTGTCCACCATAACTTACTGAAGGTGATAGAGGGTGGTCTGGCAATGACCTCCACCAGCTCCCTCAGCACTCGCAGGGGCCCATGGACTTGTGGATGTTCAGTTTACTTAACTGTTCCTTAACCCAGTTCTCACTAAGCCAGTCCTTATCAACCAAAGAAGCCTCCTCCTTCACCTCGTCTTCCTCTATGGCCTCAGAGGTGTGGGGCTCCTGAGTACAAATGGAGACAAGACATTCAGCAACTCTGCCTCATCTGCGTCCTCCTTCACCAGGACACCCATCCCATTCAGCAGTGGACCTATATTGCCTCTAGTGTTGGTTTTGCCTGCAGTATATATGAAGAAGCCCTTTCTGTTGTGTTTGGCCTGCCTTGCAAGACTGAATTTCAAGGAGGCCTTAACCTTCGTAGTAGCCTCAGCTAACCAGAGCTCTATCCTCCTCAAGACCACACAACCTTTTCTCCTTCACTACATGCTGTCATGAGATCAGCAATTTATCATGACCTATGTGTGCTTTGTCTAAATGACATGTAAAGGCAGAGTACCCCTTACTTGATAGGTAAGTGACTTTGCATGTTTTGTGATGTGTTCCTGTGCCATGTCTTGTCTCAGGCCTTCTGGAGATTTCACCAAACGCTCCATCCTACCTTTGAAAGTGATAGTATCTGTATTTTAAGGAAAGAAAATGGGACAGAGAGCACAGGAAAAGGTGAAGGAAGGACTTTGTGGTCCTGGTTTAAGAAAATGTGTTAGGGAAGATAAGGTTCATGAAGCTGGAGGAGAAAGGCTGAAAGACTATATGGATAATCTCTAATGTGGATTTTTTTTTAGAAAGCTTTTGGACTCCTGTCTCTAAATTTTGCATGACTTTGCACTACCTTGTTCTTAAGATCAAGGAATGAATTGTGACTTCCTTCTTCATTCATGTAATATTCAGTTTGTTTAAATGGTTCCATCTCATTCTCTGAATCAACAAATCTCTGAACATCAGTGAACACCATTATCAGTGTTTCAGTAGTGCCTTTAATTAGCACAGAGCATCCAGATCCTTGGAAATAACTCTAGAGGGATTTGGATGGAGAAAGGCCTAGTTGTAGTTTCCTGCTGAATCACATATTAAGAGGTAGAGCAGGAATCATCTTAAACTTAGATGTGTTTAGAAGGATGAGCTGAAAGACTGAGGATGTGTTACAAACCATGTCACCACCCATCGTGAGAAGAGGGAAAAAGGATTCAATCCCTTCTTTGTGCTGCTTCACAAAATAAGCATATGAGTTTGCCTTGTTGATACTAAAATAAAATTTTGTCTGCATCCTACTTGTCAAAGAACAAGGCCATGGTAATATGAAAATACCTATCCAGCTAACATAATGTTGGGCCACCTCTGTGCCCAGCTGAAGATCTGAGACATTCTACCAGAAAGCCAGTTGCCCTGTCTCGTTAACACAGTTAGTTGCAGAGAAGTCAAGAGACCATGTCTCTGGAAACATTGGGCTGTACTCAGGATTTCTAGTGTCTCAAGCAACATGCAACATCTTTGAAAAGCAGGCCCTTGTTTCAGTGGATCTACATGGATCAGAAATCTCAAACTGGACAGCTGTTTTTTGAGAACCCAATATTGTTCCCAAATACATGTAGGAATAAACAGTAATACAAATTGTGTATATTCCAAGGTTCAGTTCCTGCATCCTTCCAAGCATCTGATTTTTTTTAAATAAACTGGTAAGTCCCTGGCAGAGTAAGGACCACCCAAAGAATGTGCAAACCTAAATCTGAGATATGTCTTCCCATGTTTAACTGACACTTTCACAACTCTTGAACTCTAGTAGCTCTGGGTACCTCTTACACAAGTAACTTTCCTGCCTTTGACCAGCATAAGTAATGTCAATATTCATATAATCTATATTCATGAGAGATCTGTTGAATTTTCAAAACCAATAGCTTCTACTAAGGCAGCGTAGCTGCTTCTGGGGAAAAACAAACAAACAAACAAAACAAACCCACACCAAAACAACAACAAACCAAAACCACAAAAAACCCCAACAAACTACTTTTCTCCAAAGGCAAGGCACTCTCAGTCATTTTGAATGGTAAACAGTGCAGGGACCAGGCATAAATTTGGTAAAGGCATAGCTCCAGATAAAGAACTTTTGCTGTTTACTAAGGTTTCTGTCAGTCTGACCCTCTGTGCCACTAGAGGTGTCACAAGGTACCACCTTGTTCTCCGTGGAAAGAGAGGTGGAGTATGATTTATGCACTGTCTTTTCTCCATTCCCAAAGTTCTAGCCAAATGACTGTATTTGTGGCCAGCTCTGAAACACATAGCTTAGACACAATACTGTATGGAACAGAAGATGGATGCGTGCTTACTTGAAGTTTTTTGTGACTGGGGTTGAAGGGATATAATACCTGGGAGGACATAAACCCTAGATGCCACGGAATCAGCCCTGGCACACCGAATGACTTCATAGTGATATGTAATGTGGACTAAGAAAAGACTGGATGGGGCACTTTGTGCCATGGTCTAGTTGACTGGATAGGGCTGGGGGATAGATTGGACTGGATGATCTTGGAGGGCTCTTCCAACCTGGGTGATTCTGTGATTCTATTAATACGCTTTCTTTCTCACGTGTTTCCTTTTATGTATCATTAAATTTCTGTCCACATCTATTGGTTGCTTGGCCCTGGTTCAGCCTTTGATTAGAGACTTTGTCCTTCAGTGTTCCATGTTCCTTTATCTAAGGATCATATGGTTAGAGTCCAGACAGAAGCTCTCAAATGAGAAAAAAATATATCCAGTATATGCAGAGGGAAAAGGAAAAGAAAAAAAGGGGGGAAGCCACAATCACATGCACAAACAAACAAACAAGGTTAAAAAAAAAGGGGGGGAGAGAAAACAAAACAACAACAACAACAAAAACCAGGCTTACTTTCATTACAAGTGGGACCAGAAATGTAGAAGTTAAATTACCAAAATGCATTTGTTTTGTGCATTTTACATTTATGCTGTAGCTAGCATAACTGGTAAATGAAGTTGAGTCTACTTGCTGCTTTCCAGCTTGACCTAATTAATGCTCTGATTTGCAGTCACCTACCTCTACAAACCTGTGTTTCATTACATCTTACCCTTGCTCCCAAAATCCTGAAATCCCTGTGGAGAGAGATAGATTACAGTGACCCAGTGCTTTTGTGCATGAACTAGCAGTACTTTTTCCTCTATAATATTCTTAATACACATGCCAAAAAATGAATAAACAGTAGGTTGGTGAAGAGATGTGTCAGTTACCCCAAAATACTTCTTATGAAGGAGACATAACTCCTTTTAACTCTCCAGGAGTTTTACTTTGAATGAAAACTATGGTGGCATAAAATCAGCTCAGAGATAATTTTATAACCTAATAGGGATTCTTATATTACAAAACTGTGTTATTCTCAGTCTCTGCTCACAATTATGAAGAGAAGCTTCTTTGCTGAAGAACGTGTCAGTGTTCTCCATGGAAAATAAGAAAAGCTTTCAAAATATAGAAACCTCATAGTTTTAGCTTTAAATAAGCATTTCAGTCATCATAAAAACCCCCAACTCTCTAATGTCTCCTGCAGCTTTGATTTCAAACACGTCACATTCTTCATTAAAGCAATCATTGTTAAAACAGAGGGACATAAAGCAACATAGGATTTATTCCTTCATTAAACTGATGATCCGTATATGAAGCCAATTAACATTATGAGTCTGGTGAACATCAAGTGTAAAGAGGTTACAGAAAATTAAAAGCAGTCACCTTGGTCTTTAGATAAAGAAAGAACACTTTTACATTATAAATTATAGGAGTGTCCAAGCGGGACAAATCGGCAAATTTGGTTAATTGGAAAATACATTTTACTGCACATGAATTAGGGTAAAATAACCTTTAGCTGCCAGGCTTTCATATGTGTGTGCGTGTATATATGGTTAGGTATTGAGAGTCATGGGAAAAGAAGTGTTTAGATGTGGAAAGGCAACAGAGCCACTTCATCAAATTTCAGCCATTAGACTTTCTGATAAATGGTCTCCTTAAAGCTGATCACTCTCAAGGAAAGCATCCATTCAGTAGTTTTGCTCATCAGTTCAGTCTTGGGTTTTATTGTCATGAGAGGAAGGTGTATTTGTGTGTGCAGCTTTAAAACAAATACAATCAGCAAAACTTCTATCTCAAATTATATTTACTTGAACTTTTCCTTGCAGCCTGAGTAACTAATACTCATGGCAATAGCAATATAATTAGAGAGACTTCAAAGAATTTTCATTAAAAGCGATTTTTTGTCTGAAATATTGAAGCTCAATTATGTATGTTATTTCATACTACAGCTTATTTTTAGTGCATGTCTTTGGTAGCTAGACGAGAGGAACTACCAGAGACATACTAGCCACGCTCCAAAGCAGTTTACTGGTTGGGTTTGTTTTTTTTTTTTCCCTATGGTCCCGGTTCCTCAGGAAGATGCCTGCTGAAAGTGGGATACGCAGACACACAGAAACAGCCCTGACAACCGCCTTCCATCGCGGAAGGGACTTACCGGATGATACCCATTAGCGGACTGGGCTGGGCCGGGCAGCTGTGCGTGGGGGCTCAGAGCTGTGCTAGTTCGTCTGGGGGAGTGTAAAGTGGCGCGGGGTAGCTTGGTGTGATTCCGGGCGGTGAAGTACCGAGTGGTGTGGCAGGTCCCGGAGAGATGTGGTGTCGGGCACTGCAGGATAAGTCGGAGAGGTGCCGGTGGTCTTGGGGACCTGGGAGCGGAGCGGTGCCAGGCGTGCCGGAGACTCGGAGGACAGCGGTGCCAGGCGCTCTCCGCGGTGCTGAAACACGCCGCTGCCGCCGCCCTGAGGCTCCGGTCGCCCGAGAAGGGCACTCAAGACTCCGAAGCGCTAACTTTTAATGATGCCAACCCCGTGTTTCGTGCACTAAAATGAAACAGACGCGGAACCGCCGAGTGTGGGGAATTATATATCGCTTAGTTATCTCCTTGTTTTGTAGCTGCTGCTGTTTGGGAGAAAGTAGAGCCTCATCCAGCTCAGGGTCTGCCTGCTTCTGTTTAAAGAGCAGTTATTTGGAGCACTTTCCCCTGCTTCATTCCACCCTCTCTACCTCCTGCAATATACTGAACTTGCAGACTTCAAACTGCTGGGTAAAGTGAGTCTTGGAGTCAAAGCAGCAATGCAGCCCCCTCACTAGAGCAAGGCCTGAGAGCGCCATAATGAAGTTATTATTATTTTATTAGGGGTTCTTATAATAAAACACTCTCACTCCACTCTTTCCGATGTCAGAGAAAAAGGAAAAGTCACACCTGAATCTATTTGAAGGGATGCTGCAGTATTTGCCTTGCATGGATTTTAAACTTCATAGTGGAAAGGCTGGTGAAGGAGATCTAGACAGCACCTCCAGGTGATGTTCTTCTTTTTAAGGTTAATTGACCTCAAGCCTATGCTGCTATTTGAAGCAGTGCAATTGGATTCAAAACATTGGTCTTGCATCTTGCATGGCCCTGTAAAAGCCATCGGAATTCATATGTATGTACAGGAAGTATACTTTGCTGTTCAGAGGCTTGCCTGGATGGTAAGTCAATGTCTATTATATCTCAAAGTGTTTATGTATGTAAATATGTGCATATGTATGTGTGTAAATATAGACACGTATGTATATGAATATGTTGTAGGCTTAAACAGTGTTTGAATGCGGCCTTCTAAATCTGTTGCTAGTATTCTAAATTTATAGATGGATGAGTAAGATAAGATCAAAAAATCAATTTGAATCTCAGGTCCAATTAATTTTTGCCTTGCTTTGCTAAAATAATGTTTTACAGGACAGAAACAAAACTTTGAGTTGAATATATGTTAGGGAAATTTCCACATTTATGCTTAGTGTGAAAGGCAGATAGAGCAGATGATATTTCTGAGGCTTATTAGTGTTTATTTAATGAGATCGTATATGAGGAATAACTTTCCAATGACGTTATCTCTTCAGAATTTCTATTTCTGCACCTGTATTATCTGTATCCATCTCCTTCACTCTGATATGATTGTGCTATGTCTTTAAACCCCCATCAGACCTGAGAGAGCCTGTGTAGATTTGCTCACCCTTCCTGCACAGAACATTACAATGTTTATAAAATATTAAATTTGTGTAGTCTGCTGGAGAAGCAATTGTTCCAAAATAAAATCAGCAGTCTAGACGAAACATAGACACCAGAACTTATCAACAGTTGTCTGACTTACATCTTCTGATGCATCTTGAGTGGGTCATAATACCAACTTTATTTTCAGTGGTGCATAAATTAATTACACGCATTTAATAACCAAAATATCATTATATTCCCCCTTTAATATCATAAAGGCTTTACGCCAGGGAAGCACTTAATGTGCAGGGGGCCATAACAGGCTATTATCCTTGTGTAATGCTATTACAGAACCAATTATGCGCCATTATACTTGCTTTTTTTGCAGTTTATGTGATTTGATCCAATCCCACGTCCCTGACTTGAAAATTTCATCTGGGTACTTTAAAGTCTAATTTTCACCCGGGCTGAGGCAAGGGCCATCTCTCTCCGCTGAGCCTGTGTCTCGGATGCATTTTAAAAGTAATTGCAAAGGGTCCCGCCGCATATCATTTGCAGACGGGAAGCGAGCATAAATCCAGAGACCCCTTGCTGTGAACAAAATCAAACTTTGCTGTAGTACGATCGCTTGGAAAGGCAAGGCGTGTGCAGCGCAGCCCCCCAAAACCCATCCGGCGGCAATTACCCGGCACTTTGTGAGCGCCGGGGTCCAGGCGGCGGGGCACGGCTGGCACGACTGTCACGGCAGGGCACAGCGCGGCACGGAGGCCCCCCCCCCCCTTCCTGGTCCTGCAGCCCGGGGCACCCTGCGGGGGAGGGGTGGAAAGGGGGTGGCACCGGGGGCCACTGAGCCCCGGAGCGCCAACGCGCAGAAAATAATGGGATTTTGCCGCTGCTGTTCACATTCCTGGTGTTTGCTGAGAAATGACGGGTTTTTTCTTTTCATCTTGCCCCCCCCCCCCGCCCCGCTCTGCGCACCACGTGGGCCATTTGTAGGGCCCAATAGACCTATCCAAGTTACTCACTGTAGACAGCGCTGGAAATAATCAGATTAAGGCCAATTATGCGTGAGATTATAAAGGCAAGTGCTGAGAGGCAGAGCATGCTGTAGACAGATATAAAGACATCTGGCCACTTCCAGAACTCCACAGAGCCCTTCTGTCTCTGCAGCCAACAACTCACAGCGTCTTAGTCCAGTGCAAAATACCCCCAAACCTTACCGGTGATTTTTACTTCAGTTTAGGTATGGATTGCTATTTTTATTTGCCTCTTGGATTGTTTTTTATATGACTGCATATAAATTTTAATATTTTTTTCATGCCGAGGACGTTGGTTTCCAACCTGAACACAGTGCACAGCTTTTTGGCTTTATTTCCTTTAGGCAGAGTACTTCCCATGTTTGGGCTTGGTTGTTTTGGAATTTTTTTTTTTTTTTTGTTTGGTTGGTTGTTTTGGTTTGTGTTGTTTTGTGTTGATGTTGTTGTTAGTTTGCTGGATTTTAAACACGGTCCGTTCTTTGCTATTAGTTTGCCTTTTTTTTTCTTTTTTCTTTTTTTTTTTCTATAAGCATTTAATTTTCTTCCTGTAGTTATTCGCTCTAGATAGGATGGCTGGCTGGCTGGATTAGAGAGATAGATAGATTAATGAATGCATATATGTATATATGTGAGAAGCAAGACGGAGAAAGAAGAGCAAAAGATTGATAGTTTGCTATTTGGGAAGGGGAAACAGAAAAAGAACAACAACAAAAAGAACAACGAAAAACTCAACAACCAACCAAACACACACACACACACCAAAAAAACACACCAAAAAAAAAACCACACCAAACAACCCAATGAAACCAAGAGAGGCAGCAAAGTTTTGTCGATTCTGATTACTATGCACCTGCGCCACGGAGTTTCTGTCTTTGGCTTTCTCGGTTTGCTGCACAGGGTTAGACACCACTTTCTCTGCTTCCTCTGGGATGGGAACTAGGATTATCAGTAAGTTTCTCTAGATGCTTTCTGCTGATTATTCACCTATTCTATTATTTCCCTCTGTCTTCAGGTCGGCAGGAGACACCTCGTCTGTGCGTGGCGGTGCCTAGCAGAGTTGGTGCCGGTGTTTGGGTGCGGGGAGTGAGCGGAAACCCCACACCCCGCGGGCTGGCCTCAGCTGCGGCCGCCGTCCGGCTCGCAGCGGCGGGCAGCGGGCGCCCGCTCAGCCGCAGGGCCATGTTCTACTTCCACTGCCCACCGCAGCTAGAGGGTGAGTGTTGTCGCACGGAGACGAGTGACTACAAGAGCTCAACTTCGAGGTGCGGGGTGTGTGTGCGTGCACTGGCGGGTGGAGGGAGAAAATGTGCTCTGACTTGCTCCCGGACTGTCGGGGTACGCATGTGTGCTGAGATAAGATGGAGACCTATAGAGACAGCAAAATACATAAATCGGTGTGATTTTTATTCTCTGAGAAAACACAGTGCGATTCCCCCCTCCCTGTGCCAAACTTTCCCCCGTTGTAACAGGATGGAAAGAAAGAGTGCATGCTATTTTTTATTTTCTTTTTTTCCCCCGGTTGTTTTTGTTTTTAAATCTATTCCTGCTGGAAAGGCCTTGTTTTTACACCCCCACCCCAGTAATTTTGCCACCTGCCTCCCCTCTGTGGATAGCTATCCCGCAGTTGAGCCTCAGGCTATGAAAGAGATGCTTTTCTCCCCTCCCAGCACAGATGTTGGTGTCATGGTTGTAATCGGGACACTTTCAGGACGTAGTCACGCCTCCTCCCTCTAGCCAAAGCGACCACATAAATCTTTAATGCTCTTTTACAAACATTCTATGGGAGGATGGGGAAACACGAGGCACGACTGGGAAAAAAAAGTCGAAAAATTAATATTTAGGAGGATTTTTTTCCCCTTCGTGTTATTGATCAAAGGAGTTTGGGTTTTTTCGGTTGGTTGGTTAGTTTGATTTTTTTTAATATAAATTTCTTTTCTCTTTTAAAATTACGGCATCCTTCAGGATTTCCCTATGTCACTCCTGCATGCGCCCAGCGCCCTCTGCACCTGCTTCCTCCGGCCAGTGCTACCAGTGCCGGGGACATCCCTGGAGCCTTGGCCGCGCAACTTCAGCCTCGGGCGGGCTGTCCGGCCGCGCCCGTGCGTTGCCGGTACTCGTCGCGGCTGTACGGTGTGGGAAGCAGTCCGTACCCGTAAAATGCCACTGCCCGCCCACCTCGCTTCTTGCATAGGCATCGCCTGGCGAGCAAGAAGGGGCTTTCCCAGCCGTAGAGCTGCTGAGGAAGAGGTGGTCTGGCGATTTCATTCTCCTCTGGGGAAGGGTCATCTCACCTTCAAGCACGGCTGTCCCAGAGGCTGAGCATCACTGGCTGGAAAATTCGCCCCCCAACGTTATCTCGGCCCCGTCCTGAGTGGCAAAAGATCCCCATTGCACGCCGCTAGCCTGACCTGTCACCCCCGCCTGAGCCACCGAGCCCTAAGGCTTTGTAGATTGTTGCACCACAGCTTTGGAAACGTGCTCGTGGGTGGATTTGTTTTGGTTTTGGTTTATTTATTTATTTATTTATTTCAATTCTTATTTCTTCGGTGACAGTTTGGGGCTAATCCCTGGTTTTGGCGGCTCGAACCGGGGCCAGCTCCTTGTTCTCCCGGCGTGGGCAGCAGCAGGGTGGGGGAGAGTGCCGGTCTGACCAGCTGAAAGCTGAAAACAGTGTTGAGCGTCCTAAATAAATACCCCCACACATGCCCTAAACCCAAACCGAAAGTACACTCCCCTGTCCAAAAACCCTCCGTTACCCATAGAAAAGCCCCTTAGGGCCAGCGTTTTCGGTGGCTCTGAACATCTCGGAAGGCCTGTTTGTGCCAGAAAGAAGCGATCGGGCTCTGTGGGGCTACCAGTATAGTATATTTTTCTCTCATGAGCATCTCCTGACCCTGCCAAGACCTGTCCATCCTTGCGAGGAAGCATTCGAGTGTGTACTTATCCACCAAATGATGCTTCAAGATAGTGATCAACTTCCCTCTAGCTCCTGTGCCCCGGGCTCTCCACCGGGCAGACTGCAAGCAGGGTCCTGGGTACACTCAGCAAGGCTTTTGTGCTTTTGGGTACTTTTCTGCTCCATGTGGGTTTTTTGCTTGTGGTTTCGGGGTTTTGGTACGGGTTTGTTTTTTTGTTACCGTTTTGTCAGAGAGACATTTCAGTCAGGGCACTGGTGATGAGTATCTGCTCCAGTAAAGGTGGTTTGTACCCCGGGCGGAGCGCCTGGCCTCTCCTGGCCTCGCATCAGAGACAAACCCGCAGTGATCCAATCTTCCCCTCAGGCCCTTCGAACACCCACGTCGGGAATGGACAGGGGCTTCCAGCCCAGGTCCATTCTATGATTATAGATATGATTCTATGATTCCTCCTCTAGCCCCATTTCCAAGTGTCGACAGTTCAGCCACGGCCTTACCCCTGTGTAACTCTCGCCGCCCACGGTGCCCAGTATTGTGCCCGTGGGTCACCTCCAGGCCTGAGGTTGAGCACATACACAGTGAGGGGACAACGCTGTCAACAGCCCAGTCGCGCTCGGTGCGGGCACCGAGGACTTCCCATCGCTCCTCGGCAGATGGGCAGCGCTTTTACGAGCTCGAGCTGCTTTCACCGCGCCTAGGTCAAGCCCTCGTCTTTTCATCCTTTTAAAACACAAATGGTCCGAAAAAGACCGTTACCGGGGCGGGCTACCCCTCATCCGCATCAGGATGGCCTCAGGTTGTCAGGATCCCCAGGTGCTGGCAGGATCCCTCAGCCTGGCGGGCCTCCCGCAGACCGGACGACCTCAGGTTGTCAGGATCCCCAGGTGCTGGCAAGATCCCTCAGCCTGGCGGGGCACCCGCAGACCGCACGGCTGCCGCAGTGTCTCCCTGGCTGGCCGAGGTACTCGGAGGTGGGAAAGCACTTCCGAACTCCTGAGGCCGGTTCTCGAATGGCTCCGAGCCAGCGGCCCCACGAGGATGGCCCCGGCTCTCGGCCCTCTGTCTCCCTACCCCGGGGCGCGGAGGAGCTGTGACTCCTCTCCCTGCCACCCCTAATCGCGGCTGTCCACCCACAGGAGCGGCCCCTTTCGGAGGTCACTCTGCCGGCGACTTCGACGACGGGTTCCTGCGAAGAAAGCAGCGCCGCAACCGCACCACTTTCACCCTGCAGCAGGTAGGAGCCTGCTTTCCTCTCTCTGCCCCTTCATCCCCGGCCGCCTGCCCTCTGCGCGCCCTGCCCCGCTGCCTGGGGCGGCCCCGCTTTTCCCCTCACTGGGGCAGCTGGACCTACACTCCCGGAGGCGGCAGCTCCCCGGCCCGCACCGCGCCTCAGGCCGTGCCTTGCCCCTGACAGATGTTTACTCTCCTCCCTCCACCAGCTAGAGGCACTGGAAGCCGTTTTTGCACAAACCCACTACCCCGATGTCTTCACTAGGGAAGAGCTGGCGATGAAAATCAACCTCACGGAAGCCAGGGTGCAGGTAAACATTGTGGGGAATTATTTAGCTTTCGAGTATTCAAACTGGCAAACTTTTTTTCTTTTTATTTTTTTTTTTTTTTGACATCATGACTGCAGAGTGCACATTTGGCCAAAGAACGCAAATGAAGACGATCTGTCATTTTCATGATGCACTTTAATAACATCAACATAATGTGGAATATTAGATTAGGTTGATTAATCGGTCATTCATAATTAACTAGTGATAATGTTCTACACTAATTTGTCCGCGTCTCCAAGGTACTAAATTACATCAATGCACATCCATTTCCTTGCTTTTGGAGGGGGTGTGTGTGGAGAAAAGAGCTGAGATGTGATTCTACAAAGCAACTATGACCACTGTCAAGCAATGAGGTTAGTCAACTGCAGGCAGCCCAGATGCCAGGAAGAAATCTTCCACACCTCTTCAACTTTTCTCTCTTTCACTTTCTTTCTAAACACTTTATTTAGATAGCTAAGAGCCTGTGAAGCAATTCCCAAACCTTTAATATGATCCAATAAGCACCATTGGCCATTACTCTCTGCACCCCCACTCTTTTCCATGACTTCATTTCTTCCTTCTTTTTCTCCTCTTCCCCCTCCTCCCCTTTTTTTTTTCATCCAGGTGTTTGGTTTTTGAGGGATTCATTTTGTGTGTCTGCAAGCTCTAATAAGAACAACAGTCCTGCAGTTGTCATAGATAGATTCCCATAACTGCAGATAGCCACCACAGAGTTACAAACCATTTTTTGAACATGATTATGAATTAATTTTATTTATGGGACTCTTCTGCATGCTGTATTTTTTTCTTTTTAATAAAAAAAAAAACATATTTAGGTGCTTGGGGTTAAGACTATGCAAAGATCTAATTGTAGGAAATATAATAGCTTGCCTTTTGTTCCCTAGGGTCATGTTAGTATCTCTTAAAACCCAATGGCTGAAGAGAGATAATGGAATTCACCGCAGTAAATTGGGGATTGTAAACAAATTATTTCTCCTATAATCAGATTATGCAATCCTGATTATTAAATCTGAGCATGAATCATTGGTCATATGCGGGCAAATTAAACTGATTATTATTTGGAAATGAAAATCTCCTTTTGCCACTGCATTGTAGGTACTGGCTTAAAAAAAAAAATTAAAAATGCCATTTTGGCTATTGGTGCCTAAAGACTGAACTGCAAATTGAGATAAATGGGACAATTATTGAGCATTCAGAAGTGGAAGATCATAACTTCTTACTGAAAGGTGCAAGGGTGAGATAGGGGTGGTGACAATTAGATTGCTGAGGACTGGTGTTTAGCCTTGTTGTTGGCTATTATGCAAACAGACAATAGATGCAAGCATTTGTTTAGCTTGCTTTCATGCAGGGACATGGGGAAATACATAGGATGGGAGATATGTTTACATTTATACCCCTTGCTCATTCAAATATGATTAATGTGCTATAAAGCAGAGTCTTAATCGAAGATGATGTTGTCAAACAATAACTAAATAGGGAAATAAACGACTTCATCATGGTCTTTCCTCAGAAGCAGGCGAACTGTCAGTGCAAAGTCATTAAAATATGATAATGAAAAATAGCTCAATTAAATGTTGTTATAGCTGTGACCTTCATTCAATTAAGACACAAGAAAGTGTCTGCATTTTGCTTTGCATTTAACTGCTCTAAATTTAGAATATAGATAAAATCATTATTCAACGTTTGCTGATACATGCAATTAAAAGGCAGCTAACTAAAATGGAGTTGTAGGAGGAGAATAATAACAATCTCCCTCTACTTGAAATCACATATTAAAATGTGGATTTCCTGACCTCAAGAGGAGCTTGGCACTTTCCACCTCAAATAAGGTGCTTTCAGAGAATGAGCTTCAAGGCAGATGTTAAAAACCCCCAGATAACTCTTTGGACTAGAAGTCAGGGGATAAAATCAAGAACATGAATATTTGTATTGCATTACAGGAAAAAGCAACTTTTGAAAATTGCTGTGTGTTAAACTGCAGAATGAACTCCCAAAATTAGTATCTACCACCTTTTGAGTCCTTTAAATGCAAACTGGACAAATACATCAGAGGAATAAAAGGAACCCAGGAAATGGGCTGGATAAGACGGCCTAATACAGACCTTTCTACTTCTGACCTTGCTGATTCTAACAGAGGCTCATTTAACAACTTATATATGGTTTTGTCAGAGTGCTAAGATATGTATTCAAGTATACCCTAACAGAAAAGACTTTTAGACATGTTGAAACATAGAAATCAGTGAAAAGTAACTGCGTACATAAAGGCAAACACACACTTAAATGCTTTGCCAACTGGTATTGTGACATCAAAATGCTATTTATGTATTTATTTTTAACATGCTTTTTGAATGTCTTTAGACATTTCTGGCTTCTTTTCCAGACACAGAAATATTACAGATAGAAATGTAATCCTTAAGATCAGCTAGAATAACACTGGTGACACAAAATAAGAGCAAGCTTTAGCTAAGCTTCTAAATTACTGATTTCACTAGAGTAAAAATCTACTATTTACTTGCTTTGCATGTGGCTAAACACAGTATTCAACCTGGATTGCTATCCTGCTTCAGGTGTGGTTCCAAAATCGAAGAGCTAAATGGAGGAAAACAGAGAGGGGTGCATCTGATCAAGAGGGTCCTAAGGAAACGATGACTGAGGTGGCTCCTCCTGCAAGGAATTTAAACTCTCCTTCTCCAGCAGATCAAACCAGGAACAAAAAAGAGGGTCTGGAGATCCAGCAGAGGTAAGAGTAATACATGTCATCAACTACCTCTCTTTGAGGCAAGCATGCATCATATGTACGTACGTATGCACAGACTTGCCCACTGCTAAGCCTTGGCCTACACAGTATCATCTTCTGGTATAGACCAAAGCACGAGAAGGTGAGCTGTCTCTCATGCAGCTCATGGCTTCTTCTTGAGGTGCTGACAAACTGCTGGCTGTTAGAAGCTAATATTATGCAAAAATGACATCTTTGGAATCAGTTCTAGTTTTGTAAGGAAGTTATTTTCTTTTCTCCATTAGTCTGAGTCGAACAGTGGGTCCTACAGGACCTTTCTTCCCTTCCTGCCTTCCGGGGACTCTTCTCAACACAGCCACCTATGCACAAGCATTATCCCATGTCGCCTCTCTAAAAGGTAAGTGACTTTGTTTAACTTCAGGGATAAGATCAAAGAGTGGCTTTTTGAAGCTATGCACCATGGTCCCACTTGAGGCGGTGGAGAAACCTTTGGGAAATGATGGGTCCTTCTTTATTCTTCTTTCTTTTATGTTTGGCAGTAATTGCACTGATGCTGCAGGTAGAGGAGTGAGTCTCCTGTTATAACTTGTAGCATCAAGTTGTAGTGAAGTTCCTTCATTTTACTCAGTTTTAGTGAAATCAAAGTCTCAAGGGGCAAGGCAGGTAGAGTTTGCTCCTTTAGAATTTTCTTTGCATATGTGGGGTTTTTTGTTTGTTTGGTGTGGTGTTTTGTTTGTTTGTTTGTTTTTTGTTAAAGAACAAAATTTATACTAATAAATTAGTTATACACATCCTTTTGCATTATACATTTCCTGGCACCGTTACTGATGCCTCATCCGCTCTTTGTGTGCGGTTTCCTTTGCAGTACATCTCTGCACAATGCCAAACCTTTCTCAAATAGTGGCATCCCTTTGTGAACTTGAATAAAGTGTGTGCATAGGGACAGGGAGAATACAAAGTAATTTCTCATTACCTGGGACCCAGGTTTCTGGAAGGGTACATTCAGTGTCCATATCCTTTTTGGTTCCCAAAAAGCAGCAGTATGCATCTTTTAAAAATAAATTACCAGCTGATCCATTAGCTGTTCCTAGTCTAACAATTTATAAGACTAAGGGTATAAGCAGAATGAATTCAATTTATGGATTTATAGGATGTAAAGCTTCATAGCACTGCCAAGCACAAAGTAGCACATACATTTACTCCATGCCCCAATGTGGTGCAATGATTTGCGAGGAAAGTTGCCCAGTTTAAGACCCTCCACTACGAACACAAATGGCCTCTAATACCTCCCCCTATGCAGTCTGGCTTACCTCATCTTCTCTAGCATACCTCATTCCAGTTAAATCAGCATTGCCAAGGGTATATTCCTGAAGCAAATGCTTGGGATTGCTGAGTTTTGCATTAAATAGAGCATGCTGCCCATGTTCCCCCTTTCCTCCTGCTTTTCCAAAGAAGCTGAAATCAGACATACAACACAGTTACTGTGATTTTGATAGGTGTAGGACCTGTGACTTTAAATCAAGAGAAGTCACACAGGTGTGACCTGACTCTAAAGCTAAAGGATGACTGTCAACATAAATCCTGTTAAGTGAGCAGCAGCTGTTGGACTGCTTGAGTCCTCTTGATCTCTGCCCCTGTGACTGTAAGATCTTGGGGCAGATTTTCATTTCCATTGGGCAGGAAGGGCCACTCTGGAGTGAAATTCTTTAGGAGTAAAGATTCATCATTGAAAAATTTTGTCTCAGGTAGATTGAAAAGTGTGGAAATGATGTTGTGTTCAATTAATAATTTTGGATGAAGGGGATTTTTTTTCTTAAAATTTGCATGCAAGCATTCTCAAAATTAAATGCATCAATGCATTGCTCTCAATTGTTTCATGTTTAAATTTTGGGGAAAAACAACCCAAATAAACAAAAGCCAAGCAAAATGAAACAAAAATGAATGAAGAAAAAGTGTAATGAGAGTTTGGTTTTGTTTGCTTGATGTTTTATTTGTTACAGTTTTTATCTATTTGGAGTACTTCCAGATAGCCTTTTCTGTGATTTTATAGCTTAGCTACTAAACCAAAATTAACAATTTGCTTCTTTTTGTTTAATATAATTTTTAAAGCCTAGGGGCAGAAAAAAAGTCCTATTTTTGAATCTCTTGCAAAGATACTTACTGGATAGCCAGTTGCCCAGGCTAAGAGGCAGTGGTTCCAAGTGTAAAGAAAGATTTTTTAAAAATAATTTGTATAGGAATGGTCAGTTACCAGACACAAAGTTGTTCTCTCAATGAATGTCAGCTACATGTGCAGTTTATTACTAAGATGCTTGATTTATATTTCCTGCCTGGCAGTAAAAATCTCCAAACACATGAAAGGGGACTGGGATATTTTAATTTATTTTCATTTTAAGAAATCCAGTTACAGATTTGAATGTCTGTATATCCACCTATCAGGAGTTTTGTGGAGCTATCTATGCCTGTCCTTGTAAGGAACTGGTAGACAGAATTGCTGCTTTGAGGGGAGATCTTTTTGTTCTGCTTTTAGGTTTCAGTAATGTCAAATTTTGTCTTTCAGGTTTAGGGGAAAGAATTTGTTGTTCTATAGAGTGGCAAATCTGCTTTATATAAGCACAGAATGCTTTTGATATCTTTCTTCTGGAATTTACATTCGGAATATTGCCTCCATTTTCTTTGGCTCATTTCCACAAGTTCTTCTTTTTCTCTTTCTGCAAAAGAAATTAACGACTACTGAGAGAGGGACCATGCACAGCAGACCTTGAGCTTCAGTGTCATTAATTTGCAATGATGGACAGGGCAATCTCTAGGAATTTTGAGTTGACCAAACCTATCATGGCCGTGATTTGCATTTTGTTTTCCTTTGCTATGGGAATACCAGGTGAATACTGGTTCATCTGAACCAATGTATCTGAGAGCGCAACCACATGTCAGTCTGTACGGAGAGAATGGTTGCTCAATTCAGTTTGTTTGACTTTCCCATGTCATTTTCTGCTTTGAGGTACAAGCTCACTGTGATGGTTTGGGTGTTCCCCGCCCCCCCAACTGTAGAAATCACCCAGACTAGACTCAGCCAGCTCTGGAGATATGAATGAAGCTTATTATTTACAGCTAGCACAATATACAAGCAGATATTTACAGTATATACAGTTATATACAGAGATATACAAGTTAAAAAAAAGTAATACAGAAACACAGCTCCCCTCCCAGAAACCTGAGTCCCCAGGAGGGTCTCTCTACTGCCCCTTCACCTTCCCCCTACCCCTCTCAAACTTACCCCAGTCCCAGGGCAGAATGGAGGTTCAGCCAGGGGGTTAGGAAGCAAAGTGGATTAGTCCAAAATGGAGGGTGAGGTTAGAGAGTAAGATGCAGCTCAGCCAGCAGCCCCAGTGAGAGTGGTTATCTATATTTTTATTTCTTGTTCCCATACATCTCAGCAAGCCTATGAGTGGACAGGGCCATTGTTTTCCTTTTACAGCCTGTAATCTAGTTCTTCTCACCAAAATATTCTAGCCTGCTTCAAACTAGCACACTGATTTAAACACTTCAGACCTGTGACAGGACAACCAACTTATGTGCCTTAATGAAGTGACCTAAGCCACTGTCTTGAGAAGCTTGTCGCATTTTGGAGCAAAAATGATCACAGGACTCTGCCGCAGTGGTTCTGAGGATGTAGGATGTTATGCCACACAAAATCCCATCAAACTCAGCACATGATGTACAGTTTTGAACTGGTTTTTAGATTTCCTGAATGAGGAGAAATTCAGCAAGTAAGATTTTTATTGAAGAGTCAAATGGTCAGGAGGTCTTCCCGGTATCTCTCTTGTACTGTCCATGCCTTGAAGCTACCAGGAATTTTATATGCTTTTGAAAACAAAATAGTCTAGAATCAAAGTATCATTTCATTATCAATGGATGCATGACCTCACTTTCTTCTGTGGAACTGTCAAATTAAACACAGCTCATCTATATGTATCTTGTAAATAGTTATATATATTCCCACCATTGAAGAATAATCTTAGTCAGTAAAAGGAATCATATTCTTTAGTAAGGCCATAAAAACTGCCTGCAGACAAACAGTACATTAGTACTCAGTACATCAGTACTCAGTACATCAGATACTACTGGGAAGTCTAGGTTCTTTTATTCTTCTGAGAACATGAACTGTGCTTTGTTGGTCTTGTGAGCCAACATTTTGTTGGTGTCAGGGAGTAATATTTGACTGATGCTTTAGAAGGAGACAGTTAAAATCAATACAGTGAATAACAAGTGATGATGATGATGTAACTAATTAATAATTATTTTATGCTCTCAGGGACCATTTTCATTCTGCCACCTGAGAGTTGTCTGTCTTCTGCAAAGAAACTAATACCTTGCTATCTCCTCTGACTTCAATTGCTTGGCTCCAGACCCAGATTTCCAAGGCTGCAGAAAGTATCTAGGGTACATAGCTCCTTCTGGGATCTAATTTGCAGTATAAGGATATAATAGTTGATAATGAAGATGGACTAAAGGATGTAATAGTTGATGATGAAATTGGTCTAGTAGAGGCAAGAAATCTCAGGACAGCCTAGCATGAGGCAGGGACTATCTGAAACTTTACCTTCAGAAAGACTATGTGGTGCGCTGTGGGCTTGTCTCTTGCTTTGTGTGGCTCTGCAACTCTTCAACAGGCAGCGCTCACCTGAATCCCACCTGAATGTGCCACTTCTAAGTAAACAGAGGATATTGTTCATCTGTTGTGATGAATGAGAGGACAGCTGTTCTCCCTAGGCACTATACTCCTGCTGTCTCTGAAACAGATTTGTTTTAACCCTCAAAGGATTGGTATTATCACGGTAGGATGTTATGTGAAGAAAGCAGCCTGTCTCTATAATAGCAATTCAGATCATAGAAGAGTACATTACTGCTGGACATTTTTTCTCTGTTTCTATCAAATATTTTTTATTCAGTAACACAACAAATGTTTTTCTTTCCTTCGGTGAGTCCTCTGCCCTTCTGAAGTTTAGCACATCAGAGGCTGTACTTAGTAGCAAGCATTTCTTAACTATCATATCACCTGAGTGTGTACTATTCTTTCAGGAAATACAATTTCTCGTTTGAAAAATTAGCATAAGATCATAATTCTTGTGCTATACAGGGTTTCCTATTTTAGAGTTTTAGCTCTTTACTACTGTCCATAGGTAGGAGGTTGGCTCGCACACACTTTGTTACTCTCTGAAATTGTCCTAATTTGACAACTATGCTACTTTACTGCGGTGACTTCGACATTTCTATGATCTTCCAAGATGAATCACTTACTGTAAACCATGCATCTGCAGTCCATTTAGTAGATTTAATTGCAGACCTCAAATATGAAAGGAAAATACTTGTTTTATTTATGGGCTGTATAACAATAGAGTGATCAGGAGAAGCTAGTGTTCTGTGCAGAGAGAGACCTCAAAGTACTTTCTTAATGGATGACAGCATGAATGCAATTCATTAATGTAGAAAATGTTATTAATGGGTGTAAACAAAAATCTCAGGGTTTTTATCAGAAGTATTCTACTGTTCTGGTGGCAGAGGCCAAAAGTGTGTCTGCTTCATTCTGCTGAAATTTCCCCAGACCCAGTGATGAGTGCAGTGTATGAGGAGAGAAATAATTACACTTGCCAGGGAATTACTTCCATAATTCACTCACAGCTCTGCTCTGTGCAAGTTATAGCTCAGTTGGTTTTCACAGCACCTCTGCACCACTGATAGAGAAGCAGGGCTGCATTATGCACATCAAAGTAGATATTCCAGGGCACCATTGATTAGGCTCTTTTATGTGTTGCTGCTGTGGTTGCTGTTGTTCATATTATGGAGCTTTAATTGCAGTATTCATGAAAACAAACAAAAACATACCAAGTTGAACTGTCCATCCATTGCATTTCAGTTTCTGTTATGGAAAGACAAAGAGAATTTGGCCAATTCCATTTGGAAATTCCCCATGATAAGGCTGAGAAAGAAGTGTCCAAGGACCTAACTTAGCCTTAACCTGGCATTTACTGAGTTGAAGCACTTCTGCTTACCAAAAGATTGGGGAAGGGGAATCAAAACTCTTGGGGTCCTTTATTTTCTGTCATTCTTGATCATGGACTTACTGACCTTTGTGATGTAATACAGCAAATATATCAAGTGGGTTCTGTTAGGCATTTCTCATAGTTTACTGCCATTATGACTTCACAGAATTCTAAAAATTTCTTTAGTTTGCTGCAGATGCATAGACTTTGAGCAAATTATTTTAATTCTCTCACTACTGGTCTCTGACTATAGCACTACTCTGCCTCACAAGTAATTATTTTTGTTATCACAAGTATTAGGGGATATGCATATACTATGGAGCCCCAGGAGCCACGGGAAGGAAATGGGTGCTGATTTGTTCATGCAGGACAAATCTTGGTTACGTTAGTGGACCTTAGCTGGGCAGGGATTCCTACTGTCACTTTTGGAGTGACGAGTCAGCAGGATTTATGCTCAGATCATGTTTTGCATGTGGAAGGGAAAAGCTGTAAACATTTCCTGAGCTGACAGTATTAAATGGACAGGTTTTATTCTGCCACCTTTAAGGGTTTTGCTACCACCTTTTGTGTCCAAACAGACAAGATCTTGGCTTTGTTTGTTTGTTTGTTTTGTAACAGTACTAAAAGCGCGAATAAAAGAGGATGAAATCCTTCAGTTCCACTGTCAAGTTGTTTACGCAAAAAGGCTCCTGCTAGAGGAACTGAGACAGATTATCAGTTCTTTGTTGTTTGTATTGGGCATATAAGGTTCACAAACCAAAGAGATGCGAAATTATAATATTTGGACTTCTCTGTCAGCTCTGACGTGCTCTTTCAGCCTTTGGGTACCACTGGTGCCTTCCACACCTAACCCGATTAGGCACCAAAAAGAGGAACTTAGTATAAGTTTAGCAGCCTTGAAAGCTACCCTATGTTATACTAGGAACATCTGGTGCCTCTCCGTTTCAGACTTTTATTTCATGCCTTTTTACCTTCTGAACCTCCAAGTTCAGAGGACAAGAAGATTTGGATAAAGCCACTTTTGTTTTACCTGCTTGTGCCTCAGTCTTTAATAGTGCACGAGCTGTGGTAAAAGCCACAATATCTACAGCTACCTGAAAGGATGATGTGGAGAGGTTGCTGCTGGTCTCTTCTCACAGATAAATAGTGATAGAACAAGAGGAAATGGCCTCAAGCTGAGACTGGGGAGGTTTAGAGTGAACATTAGGAAACCTTTTCTCACAGAAATAGTGATCAGGCATTGGAATGAGCTGCCCAGGGATGTGGTTGAATCATCAACCCTGGGTATGTTTAAAAGTAATTTGGATGTGGTGCTTGAGGATATGGTATAAGGGTGAACTTTGCAGAGTAGGGATGATGGTTGGACTTGATAATCCTGGGGGTCTTTTTCAAATGGAAGTTTCTGTGTTTCTGTGAATTTGAGGTTGTGTTGACCCTCCAGCCCTTGTGAGAGTGACTTCAAAATTTATAAGGACTTAAAGCTCAAGCAAACCAATATGACTTCGATCAAAATGAAACAATACTTAAGCATAATATTTTCTCTTAAAGATAAGAGAAACAGCAGGTATTGACAGATGATGATTTTAAATGGGAAGTTTTATTCATGTTCCTCCATGACAGGCTGCTGAACAGCTCTCTACATCAATTGCTGATATAGGAAAGGAGTTGGGATTTTGTCTTTTGGAAAGGCTATCTGTTAAATTCTGTTAAATTAAATGTTGAGCTGAGATATGAAATATACATTTGAAATACTTATATATCAATATGGGCCCTGTTCCCACCCCACTCTTCTCAGACAAAACTGAACCTTGGAACTGCACAAAAGGGTCTGCAACCGAAATTGTAGATCAAATATCATTACAATTGAAATGTGAAGTTGGCAAAGACAAGACAGAACTAATTCAATTTTTCTTGTCAGTCTCTGTAGTACATCAATTAAACTGCCAAGGAGATCAAATATTTCAGACTGTATTTATTACATTAAGTATTTATGTTCAGACTGAGCATTTAAGTATGATCTCATATAGGAATACAAGGAGGTTCAGATCAGTTCAGCAGAATTTGATAGAAGTTAATGGAAATCTATTTGTATATTTTAATTTTGTGTACAGGAGGCAGTAAGTCCCTGAAAGAAAGAAAACAATGCCCTGTACATATTGTAGCAACTTTATTCAAATCCCATTAAAGTAATATCAGACTGTCATAGATGTTAGTGGAATCTCCATCAAGATCTAGGACTAACAGCTTAAGCTGAGTTTGATGTGATGTAGGTGACTAAACTCCTAAGGATCTGAAGTAAGTAGGAATAATTCTTTCTTTCCCCACTGTGGATTCAGGGTTACTGCAATAAGATGTAAAAAACATTTATGTCTGCTATATGTGAATGCCTTTTTCTTGCTGAAAGTCATGTCCCTGTCCATTGTGGGCTGACTGATGGGCAGGCAGAGACCTCTTGTTCATTTATGTTGGCTGCTGTACAAGTAGATTTAACTTGACCTACTATCTGCAGACCCAGGCAACTGTAAGGTAAATTCAACCTTCCTTACAAAAAACAGGGCTAAGTCCTACCCTCCTGTATTTCAGTTGTACCCTGGAGCAAATGACACCTGTTACTTTTTTTTTTTTTTTTATGAATTGTTGTTTGAAAGTCTTTTAACCTCAGTCAAAATGAAAGGAATGAGTTTTAGGTGAATTATTGCTACAGATAGTCTAGTTTCCACCACAGGTAACTACACCCTCAGGTTGCAGAGCCAATATCAGGTCTAATTATTAAGCAAAGAGCTTAGATTGGTACTGAAGACTGATAAATATTTTATCCCTCTCTAACAAGGAATGAAAATCATTCTTAGGGGATGGAGCTGATTCCTGTTCTTTTGAAACAGGGAAGAGTCTTCTCCACTTCTCCTCATCTTCCACTAAGCAGACAGTGTCTGCTCAATCCTGCGTTAGGTACCATAGATAGGTCAGCATTCCCATCAACCTGGGAGCTGAACAGATGCATTCAGAAGTTTCATTCTGTGTTAGAAAGCAGCACTGCAAAGGCATCTGATACACAGGTATGCTCTTCCATTTTAGAGCTGAACCTTAAGATAGTAGGGCTTAATAGTATTCCACTTAATTTCTCTTAATAGTGAAACACCAGACTTCTATGTATCTCCTGCTGCTAAAGTTCTGCTGCAAACTGTAGGCATTCTGAAGTGCTGATTTCCCTCTCCTCTGCCTTGTGAAACCAGTGGCCATCCAGCATCCCTGAAGTGTCTGTGATTTAACAGACCAAAGAAAAGACTTTATGAGTGTGGTTGTTGGTGGCAAAAACTGTAAGCCGTGTCACGGAGTGGATCTTGTTATAAACTCTTCTGGCCTGCTCACATCAGTTACAGAATTAAAGACTGAGTTTCCTAGTGCTAAAAGCCAAAATCAGAATATTTCAGTCAAGTGCTGAAACTTGCTTTTTCAGTTTATTTGAATGTTGGTCTACTGATCATGGTCTCTATCACAGCAGAACTACAAGAAAGCTTCCCAGTTACATTAATAACTTGGCCCCTGTAGATTCTGTCTTCTAAAATGCAAAGACCACTTTTTCCTGAGTGTTACCTGCTAACTTCTGACAAATACCAACACTCTGAGGTTCCTTCCATAGTCATTCCATGATTCTAAAAGCAAACAACTGTCTGCCCTCATCTTGATAGGGTAGATGGCTGCTGCTAACCCATTGCTATCAAGAGGAGAAGTAAAAGAAAGACTGCAGGTTATTAGTTTCAATGACACTTATTCATGAGCCATTTAATATTAACTGCAGAAAATAAAGGTAAGTCCTTGGCTTGGAAAGACCAGAGGAAGACATTGTATTGTGTCAGGTTGTGTGTGACCGGGATGCTGTTTTTGAGAGGTAGGGTGTCAACAAAGGATGGGATATAGAATAGGATGTGGGATGTAGTGGCCTCTGAGCCCTCTGTAAAAGTGGTGTTACCCAGTGTTTCTCACCAGAGAGCTTATTAAAATAGTAACTCAGCCATTCCACTTTGCCTCTCTTCTCCTCTGACAGTTTCTCCTTCATTGAATACATACTAGGGTGACTTTTTGGATGAACTGCATGTCCTGCCCAGTGTTTAGCTTAAACTTCCAGGTGTGCTTGTTTGGGAACTGGCTCAAGTCTCAGTATTATGAAAGATAAACTGAAGAAAGAGCCCACAGTAGTCCAGCTCAGAAAGGCAGCAGGTGGAGTGAGAACTGCCTCTTTGAGTGGGTTACAGCTTAAAGGGAGAGGAATACCATTTCACCCTCTCTCTGGTGTTTTATTGCCTGCTTAGAACAGTCCATGTGTCTTTCATGACTGGGTAGAGGTGGTCTGGCCTGTCTCTCCTGATGAGACTCTTAAGCTGTGTCAGCAGCAGCAGCTTTAGATGGCTTTGCCTGGAGACTGTTCTCTTTGACGTGTTGTACTTAAGCATCACTGACACTGGGCTGATGAGGGTAGGACATGATTCAAAGAGCTGCCAGGGGACTGGTCAAGGAAAAGCCTATCTCAACTTACAGTGGGGTAGGAAAAGGTAATTAATTCCTGTGTAATAAGCAGAATATGTTCACCTTTGTCTCTGCAGTAAAGTGTAGGTATGTGATGAGACCTCCACACTCACCAAAGAAATACAGCTGTGCAAACTGATCAAGCTTCAGTACGCAGGTGGAGGGCAGGGCATACTTGCAGTAGCAGCTCTTTTGTATGTGAGCAGGGGACAAGCTCAGCCACACTTGCAGGGAAGTGTCATGTGTGATCTAACGCTGCTCCTGACTCTGCTCACTCTTACTGTCACACCGAACAAGTGCCACTGTAAGATCTTTCACAGTGGGACTCAGCAGAACAGGGTCTGGCTTTCCTAGCCCTGACCCAGAGAACATCTGTGTACCCCCTCAAGGTCAGCAGGGCAGGGGGTTGTTGCCGCTCCAGGCTCCAAGCCCACTTCTGCCCTCTCCAGACTGGCTGTGGAGGGAGCAGCTGGACTGGTTCCCTGACACTGCCCATCGGTAACAGTGCTTGTCTCTTTCCTTCGCAGGGAGCCCGCTGTGCTCATGCTGCGTTCCGGACCCCATGGGGCTCTCCTTCCTGCCCACCTATGGCTGCCAAAGCAACCGTACCGCCAGCGTGGCTGCGCTGCGCATGAAGGCCCGGGAGCACTCCGAGGCTGTGCTCCAGTCTGCCAACCTCCTTCCCGCCACCAGCAGCAGCCCCACTCCTCCCGCCAAACCCAGCCCCGAGGGCAGCCAGGACAAGCAGCCCTCTCTGGCCAAGGAGCACATGGAAGGGGAAAAGAATGTATGAGACCGGGCAGGTGCTGGCCCCTCAGCTGAGGGCAGGGGCCCGTGGCTGGGGCTCTGCTGCGGGGTGAACTGCAGTGTAACTGTGCCCCAGCAGAAAACCATGGAGCCACCAGGAACTTGGAAAGTCTGAGTGGCCTTTGTGGCTGCCTTTCAAGCTTTCTTGCTTTTCTTGCGCTGCTGTGGGTTCATTCACCTCACTTCTTGGCATTATCTGTGTTTGGAAACTTGTATGAAACTGTTTTTAGCCTTTCCTCCACTTCCTAACAATACCAAAATGCCTAGAATCCTGGCTGGCAGCAGAGTAGCACTTCCAGATATGAGGTCCAGGGCAGGAAGGCATCCAGGCATCATTTACTGCACCATACACAGCAGAGGTGAAGGAATATGCAGATATATACCAATTTAGCTTGCTGTTTTCTGATGGCATTTAACTTCAACCAGATCTATCCCAGGGAAGCTAGGTGTAAGAGAAGCAGAAAACAGAATGAAAGACTTAAACATGGAGGTTAGTGGAAGAATTCCTGTCATCCTGTCATCCTGCAATGTGTTGAGCTTTTACAATGGGTTCGTGTTCAGCTTGCAGCATCTGAGCTTGGGATGCACTTGGAGAGGCAGTCCTGAGTAAGCCTGGCAGCAAAAATTCTTTCTCTCTACCCAAGTGATCTTTGCCCATGAATTTCACAAAACCTGGCATTCCTCTAGGGCTCACAGGACCCTCCCAAACTCCTTGGTTCACACCTTCCCTTCCCCGAGACAGGGTTTGCTGCCAGTGCCTATTCAAAGACAGAAAGCCTTGGTCTTCAAAAGGTGGCTTTGCAGCACCTAACACCTTCATTGCTCCAGGAGGGGATTGCAGGCATTCCCACAAGGGAAGGCTTGTGTCTGATGGACAGAAGCCATCAGAGAGGGCATTGCTGGATCTCTCTGATCAAGTACAAAGAAAAGTCTGACAGGGCCCACATTCATCAGATGGAATGATTTTGCTTTGCTTTAGCCACACTGTTTCTTTCAGCAGTCCTGGACTATCCTAATTGCAGTCTGTGATTTTCCTTTGCATTTTGTCTTCAGGAGCTGCTCTACTGAGTTGTCGGTACATGTGGCTTCCCTGGCTGCAAATTATGGCTCAGTTTAACAACCTGTTATTTTTCCAGACAAAATAAATTTTATCACTGTATGCTTTGTTATGAGGAGTGGTTTGAGGAGCAAGAGCCACTGTTTTCTTAGTGATCCTCCCAACAACTTTCTGTGCTTCCCCCTCAAAAAGACTTTAAAAAAAACAAAACAAAACTCACAAAGAAAATCCACTCCAAAGAGGCAGGACCAATTTCATTTCAACATAATTACCTAGCATTCAGTTGAACTTCAGCCCTTCTGTACACTAACTCTTCAATCTAATTGTTTGATTAAACTCGTATTTCCTCCAGAAAGGTACATAAATAAGTGAATTGTTGAGCAAATTAAGAATACTTAACAGCATTGCATCTGAAAAGTAGTTACGCTGATTAAATTTTCTGTCCTTGAGGATTTTCAGGAAATTACTTTTGATCGTCAATAACACAATTAAGTAAACTACACGCACATTAGCATGAATAATTGATAAGAAATTATGTATTACCACGAAGCACTGATTTAATAATTCATGATGCGACACTCTAGTGACTGTGCAAAACTGGGTAACATCGACAAGTCTGCCTGATGTTGCTGGAAATGCTGCAATTACAAACAGTCCATAGTTTTGTTGTAAAATAAAGGAAAGTATCTGATGCATGCTGTAGTTTCTGTTTGTTTAATACTTGAATAAATTTAGAAGACCCTGGAAAGTTCCTGTACTGTTTTCATTCAGATCAGTTTCTCTGTCCAAGCATCTGCTCATACATTGATGGCTGTCCGGTTCCGCTTAGACCACGAAAAATGTTGCAGAGTGGAGGAGGCTCTCATCACAACTGGAACCTGTTTGGTGTCTCAGAATGGACAACATTAAGGGCATCAAGGTTTTGCAGAACCTTCTGTTAAGAGCAGAGGCATTAGTTCCTGTTAAGCCTGAGCCCAAATTCTTTTAGCCCTGTCAGTATCTGATGTGTCTGTGGTTGTAATTATTTGTTGTGATTTTATAAGTGGTTACTCTGAGTCATAAATGAAGCTTTCAGATTTGTATGTTTTGAGCCTGCATAATGCCAAGTGAAAAACTCTAGGCCAGTTTGTAAACAATTCTTGTGACTTCCTTAGAGGAGACTGATACATACTTGCATTCTTGTTAGCATGTTGGGGAATCCAAGGCATGGCCCACATTTTCCTCTCCAGTTTTGGTCTGAGTAAGACCTGTCTGCTCAGGATGGCACAGCCTAAGGGTACGTGCTTGAGGTAACTGAGCAGTAGCACAAGGACAAGAACAAAACTCAGGAGATCTGTGTCTCAGTCATGCCTGCTACTAGCTACCAGACCCTGCTCCCTTCAAGACAGACTGCCCACCATGGCTGAGCCACCTGTGCTATCATATATCAGGGCTATGCCACTTAAACCACTCTTGTAATGACCATCTCAGTGGCTTTGATTAAGTCTGGCATTTAAAAGTTTATAACTCAGCTATAAAAAATCACTCAGGCTGAACCCCTAGCATGAGAGGCTCAAGCCCAAGGGGATGATTTACATGAAAGCTATTCCAAAACCAGCCTGTGTGATTTTTTTTCCACTTCCATGAAGGAAAAATGGAAGCCCAGGTTTGAGGGTCGGATGTAAGACAGTTATTTTGTTTAACCATTACTGCATTGTCACTAGGTCTGTGAGTTCCCATGCTCGCATGAGCCACATGTAGCATCAATGACCTCTGTGCAAGATTTCGGCAAAGACCTCCAGTCTTGGGCTCATTTCTGAAAGAATCACAGACATCCCTGATGCTCAAATTTCTCTTTATCCCACACCTCTGCTAGAGTCATCCCTCAACGTTGTTACCCACTACTCTGTGCAAAGCCTGGGGTCCTGCCTTCAAATCTGATGCTGATGCTCAGCTTGTGCCACCTCTGTGCCACAGTCCCTCTTGTCCTGTACAGAGTCCTCCTCCAAAGCTGAGGCCAGCATAGCAGAAGCTATGGCAGTGCTAGCTGGGGAATGAGTGCTCAGGGTGTGTGTGAGGGGTTATTGCAGCATGTTGGTCTGGGGTTTAAGGGGATTGATGCAAAGCACCAGGTCACAGGACTTTCTTTACAAAGGGTGCATATCTCTTGCACGTCTACCTAGGCCTCCTAAAACATGCGTGACAGCAGGAAATGTGGAACTGAGAATGCACCTTCATCCAGTTATGCTGTAGGCTAGTCCTTCCTACACTGCATGCTGGATAGTAATGAGATTGTTCAGCTAATTTGCTCTTTATTAAGAGTATTATTTGCAATGATGCTGAAGGCCATGTGCCAGAAAAAGATCTTGATATGCTATTAAACTTTTCTCTCATGCAGTCATTGCTCCCTGCTTTGTGTTCCCCAGAAGATGCTGCTCTTGGTGAGTTCAACCTGACCTTCTCTGAAGCACTCAGAGGACTCTTCAATTCTGTTTCAAGGCTAGGGTGAGAAGTCTGCTGGTAGGGCTGCATCCCTGGGAAGTTTGGATTTCTGTAGCACACTATGCTTTCTGCTTCCCTGCAGCAGAGAAGCCAACACAGTGTGGAAGGAAGTCGTTTGTTGCCGGGCAGACCACAAGAGAGCAGAGGATGGAGATGAAATGCTTGTGGTGTGCTGCTGTGGCACATTCTCCCTCTAAAAGGGCTGTTATTCGATAAAGATCCTGTTGTGCCTGGGTGTTTGTGTGGTGGAAGCAGTGTGTGAAGCAGAGGAAGTGAGAAGCCCTGAACTGATACCTGAGCACTGAGTACATAATTCAGACCTCTCTGCTGAAGACTTTGACACCCTTGCCATAAATAAAAGAGCACCAGAGTACAATAAACAACATTTTATTAGTTCCAGTTAAAAACTTCCTCTGCAATATAGTAAAATATTGACTTCAAGTGACCATATTACCACAAAATATGATCTTTTCCTTATAGCCTTTACATAGAATGGGCCTGTGAGAATGAGAATTTCATTGCCTTATAGCAAATGCAGCCTTATTTGAGAATAATGTGTCAACAACATTTTAATAATTCAACCACAGCATCCTTGTTGCCTGCCCTAAGCTCTCTGCCACAAGGCATGTAGATCACAGTATCACAGTATCATCAGGGTTGGAAGAGACCTCACAGATCATCAAGTCCAACCCTTTACCACAGAGCTCAAGGCTAGACCATGGCACCAAGTGCCACGTCCAATTTTGCCTTGAACTGCCCCAGGGGCAGCGACTCCACCACCTCCCTGGGCAGCCCATTCCAGTGTCCAATGACTCTCTCAGTGAAGAACTTTCTCCTCACCTCAAGCCTAAATCTCCCCTGGCGCAGCCTGAGGCTGTGTCCTCTTGTTCTGGTGCTGGCCACCTGAGAGAAGAGAGCAACCTCCTCCTGGCCACAACCACCCCTCAGGTAGTTGTAGACAGCAATAAGGTCACCCCTGAGCCTGCTGCCTCAGAAATGTGAGCATCATTTTTTTAGAGCTATGACAGCTCTTCTGTGGCAAACTCCTACTAGTTGCAAGTTACCAAGATTTAAATGACTCTTCCAGTATTTAACCTTGATAGTTTCTTCTGTAGTCAGTGCTTTTGTAACACTGCTGTAACTAACCCATAATATGAATCACAGAAGGAAAAGATGACCAGCACTCATGCCATTTTAGAGAAAAGAAATGCAGCATTTTTGTGCAGGCTGAATCATTTCCAGGTCCAGTGTCCACCCCGAATGTGTTTTGACAGGCCTGAAAGTTACCTTGTGCTTATATTTTCTCATAAAAGATGACAGCAACATTGAAGCTGTTTCTGATCTTCTAAGCTTAATAGTTTAGCTAAATCACCCTACAGCACCTGAGACTGTGGCAGATGTTTGTACAGAGGAACCAGGCACTTCTCTGGGCTGGTCTAATGGCAGAGTGGTTGTTACTGCCCCACTTTCTAAGCCCCAGTAAAAGCCAGGATGCTATGACATTAATGCTGCATACCAGTGAATATCTGGAATTATGTCATTATTGACAGACTTAGCCATGTTCTGCTGCATGAATGGTCTGGATACATATGACTCATTAGCTGCCATGGTCTGTTCTGGTATGCAAGTTTTTGTGTGCTCTGAGCAGTGCCTTCTGATAGTATGATCACAAAATGTACCTCAGGAGCAGCCATATGTCCCAAGGCAGCTCGGATACTGTTCCTTGAGACTGGCCAAGGCCAGAAGAAAACTTGATTTCCAATTAAATTGTGTTTGCTTTGTCAGCTGAACTGGTTTACCTTTCAGTTATGCTTTAGAATTTTTGTTTATTAAACTCCAGGATTCAGTACTTGCCTCAGAGACGAGCACTTGCTGTAGTGGCAAATTTATTAGGACTCCCTTAGGTGTTGAATAGGCTGAGGGTTTTTATTATACACACACAGAGCTTCTTTACACCCGCACTGTACATGAGCTGATGTGTTAAATAAGATCCAAAGCCCATTAAATGAAGAAGCCCATCTCTGCAAAGAAGACTCCCCAGGAACCTAAACTCTGTCTGTTATATCACAGCTGGCTCACTCTTGCTCCATCATGCTGACTGAAGCCATCAAGTTTTGGCAGATGCTTGAGAACCAAGATGCTGATGTGATCACCAGTCCCTGGCACAGCAAGGAATGTGAGCATCCCTGGGAGTTGTTTGGTTTTATTAGAAATATTTCTGTAGCAATGTGCAAGAAATTGGCTGTGGGCAGGGAAGAAAGATGTAGAGGAGAAAAAAAGCTGATCCTATTTCTCTTCTGAACCACTACTTATATTTTGGCTCTAAACCTAACTGGGTCTCAGCCAGAGGTTCTCCAGGGAGGACTTCACAATCACCATTCAGCAGGGGTCAGAAAGTAAAGTTTAAAAATCCCACACTGAAAGCCAAATACCTGAATACTTCGAACATAGGAGTAATCCAGATTGATGCTGCAGCTTGCTGTGCAGAGAAATAACACAGACAACAAGCAGCCAGGAATTCATTTGTGTGTGTGTGTGCAAACTGAGGTTTCATCTCATTTTGGTGTGGTTTCCCTCCATGGGAGTCAGGACCTGCATTTAACTGAGTCAGCATCATGCACTCCACAGAGACATTTCTCTGTCAGCAGAGCCCAGGACTTGCTGCACAATGTTTATCTCTACTTCCAGTATAAGGCTGTGAGATCGAGCTCGCAACCTTGGCCCATGCTGGAAGGAAGGAGGAGGGTTTCTTTTTTGGTGATTTCTTATTCGTGATCCTTTTGCACTGTGCCTAGCCATCTTGTTCTCTACATAACTCTTGGTTTCCCATTGCACGCATACCAAAGTGAGGTATTTCTTGCATAGAGCTCCCTTTTAAAAGCAATTGAACCAGCCTCCATACCTTTTGCCATTGGAATGGGCTGCCCAGGGAGGTGGTGGAGTCACCGTCCCTGGAGGTGTTCAAGGAAAGACTGGATGAGGCACTTAGTGCCATGGTCTAGGTGACAATGACTGGATAGGGCTGGGTGCTAGGTTGGACTGGATGATCTTGGAGGTCTCTTCCAACCTGGTTGATTCTTTGATTCTATGGGAGGGTTGTTCTCCCCTCAGTAAGAGTTCACGAACTATCTAAGGCCTCTCTATGCCACCCTACTGTTCAAAGCCACACTGCCTGAGCTGCATCACATCATCAACAAAGGTGAGTGAGGAGCAGTGCAGCAGTAGCAGTGCCACACTTTTCCCCCCCACAAAGAAATCACTAGATCTGGGTTGGAATTTTCTTTTAAGGCAGCACAGGTTGGATTCAATTTATTTTGTTAAAATATCATAGGTACAAATGTCAAGTATATGGAGAGATGCTGAGGCTGGGATGCCTCCTATTTATGGGAAACTCTGGAAACTTTCCAACTTCTACCCAGGTCAGATCGAATCACAGATCTTAAATAATAATCTAGTGAATAAGATACATATTAAAATTACTTTAGAGATACTGGTTCTCTTGTTCTGCAATACACCATTGTGAAAACACTAAAGGAGTGAATAAATGAGAGTTGTTGTTACTAATTACATTTTAGAATTACATTAATAAGCTAGTAACAGAGGAGCCAAGGCACTATAGATTCCTTGTTCTTACTGCCACTGGGCAAGTGAGTTAGCCTTAATTTCATAGTCTTTGTTTCTGGGACTGAAATGTGCCAAACTGAAGTAGCTCTTGCATGTTGGGATGGATATATCTGGGCTAGAGTTTAACAAGACCCATGGAGAAACAAACCTTAGCACCTGTCACAAAGGAGATGTGTTGGCCAGATGTTGCAAATGACAACACCTTTTAACACTTTGCTCCCATTTCCCCCTGCTTCCTGACTGGGATCTGTCTCTTTTTGAGCTCATCATAATTCTGGCAGTGAGAAGGAGCTTTTTAGGCTGCCTTGTGAAGTGCTTCTGCTGGCAGAGACAGCAGAGATAGCAAAAAGCAGCAAGGGGCAGAAAAGTCTTCAAACAGCCCAGCATGATATGGAAGATGATGTCTGCTCTGTGCAATGTTAGTTAACATCCTGTACAGAGCATTGTGAGCATTCATTTGGGGGAATTGGGGATAAATGAAGTTTTAGATTTGGGATTATCTAGAATAAAAAACATATGTTGAGATCCTTGTAGTTTTATCTGTAGCATATGAGCATCACAGGCTTCCTCTTGCTCAGACCTGTTAGGTGTACGTGATCTTGGCTGACGATGCCTTTCCAGCAAAAGACCATAGTAAAGATGCAGTCACATGTATAAAACCTTTGTTTTACTGTTTGGGTTAAGTGCATTTAAAGGATGGACTTACTGCTATGGCACAAAGCTCAATTTTACAGAGAAAGCTGTGCCCCCTGAAAGAGAGCTTCAAGTGCAGTACGAATATACTATCGCTCTTACATTAGTGCCACTCTGACAGCCCAAATGTGTCTGGAAGCTTGTCAAAGACCAGACTGTTGTTTGGCTTTTTCAGATGAGAAGAGTAAAAATTGACAACTGTAAACCACATGGCCAGTGTCCTACTGAGCAAGAGCAGATGACCTCTCTTAGCGTACTCCAGGGATGCAGCTATATTGCAACACCATTAAACACATCTTGGGTGCCCAGAAAGACATAAAACTACCATCAGGTTCCTCTAGCACTTGAAAACACAGTTAGTTAGCAGTGGGAATGGCCCCTACTAAAGTATTAATAACAAGAATGGCAGTTTGGAGCTGGTCGTGTGATGGCTGTATTCAGACATACCCATCACAAGAGGGAGCTCCACAGTGGCTCAGACCACGTTGGCACTGGGAGCACTTGCCTGTTACTGGACTGGACACTCTTTGTGTTCACACAGCCCTTTTGGCGGCCTAAACAACCCACTCTAGAGCCAAAACCCTGGAAGAACAAAACAAAACAAAACAAAAAAATTCCAAACAATATTCAGTCCAACTAACTGCAAAGTAATAAACCACTTTGGAATATCTGAAACATTGTGAGAGATTTGAAAAGCTTTGCTTCAGTTTCAACTCCTAAACCTTATAGAAGTTGTTCCACTTTGCTTCAGTTTCAACTTCTAAACCTTATAGAAGTTGTTCCACTTTGCTTTAGTTTCAACTTCTAAACCTTATAAAAGGTGTTCCACTTTGCTTCAGTTTCAACTTTTAAACCTTATAAAAGTTGTTGGAATCCAAAAGAGAAGACATAGAATCATAGAATCGTAGAATCAACCAGGTTGGAAGAGACCTCCAAGATCATCCAGTCCAACCTAGCACCCAGCCCTATCCAGCCAACTAGACCATGGCACTAAGTGCCTCATCCAGTCTTTTCTTGAACACCTCCAGGGTCGGTGCCTCCACCACCTCCCTGGGCAGCCCGTTCCAATGGGAAATCACTCTCTCTGTGAAGAACTTCTTCCTAACATCCAGCCTATACCTACCCTGGCACAACTTGAGACTGTGTCCCCTTGTTCTATTGCTGGTTACCTGGGAGAAGAGGCCACCCCCCACCTGGCTACAATGTCCCTTCAGGTAGTTGTAGACAGCAGTGAGGTCACCCTTGAGCCTCCTCTTCTCTAGGCTAAACAACCCCAGCTCCCTCAGCCTCTTACTTATATATAAAAGTAAGGAAATCAGGATTTTTTAAATCAATTTTTCAGACAATTTCCAGCTATCAAGATAACAAAACAAACCAACAACCCATCCCAGATATGCATTTTTGCATTCAATTTCAGTGTTTGCAAAGCAGCCTTGGGGTTGGGTTGGTGTTTTTTGTTTTGTTTTGTGGTTTTGTTTTGTTTCGCAGTGGAGAAGCTGAAATAAGGGTTTTTTTTTAAACCACTTGCTAAGGTGTAGTCGTGTGACTTGGCTGTGTGTCAGTAGGTTTTTGGGACAGTACTCCAGCTGGTATTTGATCCTGCTAGGTTTATGTTAGGGGTCATCTGGTTGCTAAGGTAAGAGGTTTACTGTTAGCAAGATCAGTGCTAGGGTCAGTTATGCTGCTGGGTCGGACTCTTGGGCCTGATCCTGTTGCCAGGAGAAGTGTTTGTTGTCATAGGGTTGATAACACAGTGGTTTCATGAAGGGGGTGTACTAAGCCAAATGGCTTCTTCTTCTCCCTTTACAGTTCCCCCTGGCCCGCCTGGAAGACTGCCTAGGACTCAGCAAATGAACTACCTTTAGCAAGAGGAGTCTATGTGAGAGTGACCACTTACTCCTCCAGCACAAGAGATGAAGGTATGAGGGCATCCCAGGTACATCCTGGCAAGAATGTGGAAAAAGGTGAACATTCATCCCCCCGTGCTAGTGGCTCAGGGAAAACTGGAGCTTCCTTGATACAGACCCTGCAAGTAATGGACAGGTGGGAGATGCAAAGGACATTTCAAGGGTACTATTTAGGTCATGTTCAGACACTTCAGTGGAACATTACTACTCCATATATAATTATGTAGACATATAGACATACCTCTCTACAGCTCTATATAGGCATAAATCTGTGTCAGGATGTATTACCAAAAATAACACAGTCTTATATGACATTCTTTCTTAATTTCTTTCTGACTTTTCCTGTTGGAAAGTTCACCAGGCCACAGCCAGCTCTGGCATAGAATAATTATGAAATGCTGTTATCCACATTCCTTGGGAAAGAATGCAGTTTGAGGAGACCTGATCCAGGTGGGCTGTGCTTGCCAGAAGAAACCAGTTCTGCCAACAGGCTTTCATCAATCTCAGTGCAATCACAGAATGAATGAGTCTCTCCTGGGTTAGATCCAGGTTTCATCCTCTGCAGTTTATCAGCACTGGGAATAGAAATAAGGGTTGCTCTTTATCTCAGAGTCTGTCTGCCATGTGTTGTCTGCAAATGTAAGGAATGTCCTGAAGAAGGCCACCTTAGCTCACCTAAAATGCTTCATATTGTTGTTGACAGCACTGTTATTCGTGACATAGCAGCAAGCATGGGAGGAACTTTTTAATGTGCTTTTTGTGTTGACATTCACTATGACAGCTTTAAACAACTGGAAGGGTAGTTGTGAGAGGAGTAGGTTCTCACACTGAATGGCAGCAGGCAGGAGTGTGAACACACTGGGGAGCTCCAGGACAAGGGACTCCAAGCCAGCGCAGGGAAGAATTAATCTGTGAGGCAGTTTGACTTTGAGAAGCCCTGGCTTTTGAAAGCTTATCTCCAGCTTTGAATATTTTTTACTTTTTGCTGGAATCCAACTTCTTTCTGTTTCTAGAAGGATTCCAAAGATCATCCCTGCTTCTGACAGTTTCCCCCTCTCTCTTTCTTTCAAACTACCCCAAATCTGACTTTATTTGACATGGACTTTGACATGGGAAAGTGTTTACTTTCTAGCACTGCCAGCTGCCACCCCAGACACCTGAGTTAAACCTGCTTTAGTGGAAATATGGAGCTTTAGGCAGTTGGGACAGAAATTGTTTCCCTTCTGCACTATTGAAATGCTGCTTTCTGAGTGTGTTCAATAACATATTAGAAGCAAGTCTCTAACTGGCCACAGAGTACCAAAGACCTGACTGTTTAATGCAAAAAAAATCACCATCATGAAAACTCTGAGAATAACAAAAAGAAGCAAGGGAAGACCACAGGTCATTTTCAGCCATTCCCTATCAATTTAAACCACATAATTATAACATTATTTTTAATATCAGAGGACAAGGGTGAACGTAAGGTCATTATAAGACCACGACAATCATCCCAAAGACAAAATAAATTAATTACTGGCCTCTGTTGTTGTAATGAGCGTTTCACAAAGAAAACCCAACAAAGCTCACACTGAGGCTCAATTTACTCAAGTGTTCCATGTTCTTTCTATCTCCTAAAAGGCTCTGAAGCAGAGTTCCTTTAATTAAAATGACTGATGTACACCAATTGCTCCAAATCACACATTTGTATGTATTCACTAGAGCCCATGCAACCTGTTATGTACACTGTCAGCAGCTTCTGTTGCTGCTTTTTCAGTGAGAGAGGATAAAACTGAGAGTCCTTTATTTACTCAGAAAGGAAACATAGTATATCTTCCAAGCACATATATGCAAATCTGTCAATGTATTTGTGGTAAAAAACATAACTATCTAACTTTTGTGTTTAGTCCCTGTCATATTCAAACCACAGTACCACTTTTGTTCTCAGGAAGGACTGATTGGCTAGTCAGGGATCAAAGCAGAGCAGATGTAAATAAAATTGCCAGTCTGGACAAAGAGTGAGCCAAAATCCCTTTGCAAAGAGTCACCATTGTGCTTCATAATGCATCAGGAATGGTGTGGTCAGCAGGAGCAGGGAGGTCATTCTGCCCCTGTACTCTGCACTGGTTAGACCACACCTTGAGTACTGTGTTCAGTTCTGGGCCCCCCAGTTTAAAAGGGACGTTGAGATGCTTGAGCGTGTCCAGAGAAGGGCGATGAGGCTGGTGAGAGGCCTTGAGCACAGCCCTATGAGGAGAGGCTGAGGGAGCTGGGATTGGTTAGCCTGGAGAAGAGGAGGCTCAGGGGTGACCTTATTGCTGTCTACAACTACCTGAGGGGTGGTTGTGGCCAGGAGGAGGTTGCTCTCTTCTCTCAGGTGGCCAGCGCCAGAACGAGAGGACACAGCCTCAGGCTGCGCCAGGGGAAATTTAGGCTTGAGGTGAGGAGAAAGTTCTTCCCTGAGAGAGTCATTGGACACTGGAATGGGCTGCCCGGGGAGGTGGTGGAGTCGCCGTCCCTGGGGCTGTTCAAGGCAAGGTTGGACGTGGCACTTGGTGCCATGGTCTAGCCTTGAGCTCTGTGGTAAAGGGTTGGACTTGATGATCTGTGAGGTCTCTTCCAACCCTGATGATACTGTGATACTATGATAATGCAACAAACAATAAGATAAACTGAAGAAAAATGTTAAACCATCACTGACAAGATTTTGGAGACCAGAATAAATCTGCAGGACTGATTAGCAATGAAATGGCACTTAACCAAGCAAGAAGGATTTATTAAAAATTGTAGTTGTATATTTTGCTTATCAAATATAATTGAATTTATATCTGTGTACACATTGCCTTCTATCCACAGTCTCCCCATGGAAAGTAAGCTTTTACCCTGTCCTCTGAGAGTCTGCCTACTTTTTGACTTCTGTGCTAGTTTGAAGCAGGCTGAAATGTTTTGGTGAAAAGAACTAGATAATTGGATATGAAAGGAAAATAATGGTTGTGTCTCCTTCCCTCATCAGTCTCGCTGAGAGGTCTGGGAACAAGAAGTAAACATTAGATAACTTTCTCTATTTTGTTTCTCACTCTGCCTTTGCCTTCAGACCGAGCCACATCTCCTTAACCTCACTGCCACTAACCTTCCTTCTTAACCTCTTCGCTGCACCTCTATTCTTTCTCAGGATTTGGGGTAAGGTTGAGAGGGGCAGGGGGAGGTGTTGGGGTGGCTTGAGAACCCCTCCTGGGGACTCAGGTTTCTGGGAGGGGAGTTGTGCTTCTGTATTACTTTTCCTTTGTATATTTCTGTATATAACTGTATATACTGTAAATAGCTGCTTGTATATTGTGCTGCTGTAAATAAATAGCTTCATTTATATTCCCAGAGCCCTTCTGAGTTAGCTGGGGCAAATTCAAAAAGTGTAGGGGGGCGAGTAACAGCCTAAACCACCACAAATACCAAACAAACCAGATTATGTAGGTTCTGTCTAAATGTAGCACTGACAAAATTAGAAGGTTTATTAATCTGTATTTTAACATGTAGATTACATTCTGCTCTGTGATGGAGAGACATTATGCAGTATACAGCGGCAGCAACTGAGAAATGCAACATGAACGGCATCCATATCAGAAGCTATTTACCTTAATCTAACAACTTGAAAATTGAACCTTATTCCTGAAACACTCTTGGTTTTGAAATTCTCTTTTTTACTTCTTTCAAAGTGAGCTCCTCCCCAGAAAGACTGTATTTTCTGAGTTCCAAGGCAAAGTTGGCTCAAAAATTTCAGTGCTTGCAGAGTTAAGATTATGCAACACTTCAGACCGTAAGAGATCTCAGGCCTGTTCAAGGAGGGTTAGCTCTGAGGCCAGCACAAGCTGTTCAGGGCTTTATCCAGTCAGGTGTTGCAAACTTTCAAGGGTGGAGACTGAACAATAAATGTTTATTCAAGTGTGGGCACTGTTGTGGAGGGCCTGTAGGCCCAAAAGCAGGCTTATTTATGCCTGCTCTGCCTGGACATGTCTCTCTGCCTGCACCAGGGGTAAACGAGCACAAAGGGGCACAACAGACCGGGGCCATAAAGTCAGTTGCCCAGGACACAGATTGTGTGAGTCCCCACACGCCCAGCTCGTGCCTGCCTGGTGCTAGGCCCACGCGATTCCTGTATTTGGAGTCCAGGCCTGTGGGTTTAGCCTAGTATGGTAAGGTTTGGCTGACTGCCAACCTGATGGCTCATTCGAGTGGCCAATGAGGCCATTAACTCACATTTAATAAATAGGGGTGCACAGGCTCACGTGCAGCTTTCCCCACATTACTTGCATCTCCGCCACGTTGCTTGCTTGCCTGCCTGTGTACTGCCTTGCAGCTTTATGCCTGCCTTTAGTCAGTGTTAGACCCATGCTCAGACTGCACAGAATCCTACTTCTGCACCTGGAGATCCTTCCTGTGTACCCCTGGAGAGGGCAGCCAGCAGGATCCAGCAGCACAAGGTCAGAGACTGCCATTTCCCCTGAAACCAGAGGACTCCAGCCTCAAAGTCCACAGGCAGAGACCCTGAAGAATTGGACACTTGCAATAGGCTGTGACATAGCTCTGGAGGGTGATTATTGATCAATCCGAATTGTGAGTAAATACTTGGATGCCTCTGTAATTTCTGTTACCTCTGCCACAAAGCAGAAAGCAGATTATAGTGTAAGACCCCAAGCGACATTAAGCCGTGGGGAAAACTCTCTCTGTTAATAGTTTCAATGTTTGCTAGTTATTAATAAGTTTCTGTAGATATATTAAAGTATCTGTAGATATATTAAAGTTCAGCGGTTGGGGGTGGTGAGAGTTGGAATATTGGAAGTTAATAAATATATATATTTATAAAATATCCTCTCGCATGAATTAATTTCTCCCCTCCGCCACAACCGGCGCACGGGCAGGATCCCCCTCCCCAACAGCATCTGGATCAAAACACAAACCAAACTAGCATGAGCTTCTTCATTTCCACCCTGCGCCTCTGCTGCAACTGTCCGCTGTCAAATCACAAAATGGCAAACCTGACACAGCTCTGCACAGCAGGTGAAATGAGCCTCAGAAAATCATCAAAGGCTAAATCCAACCCCCCACTGAAATCATTGAAGAGATACCCTTAGAGTTTCTCTAGTCATCATTTAGCAAATGCCACTGATGAAAGGAAGTGTCTGATGGGATCAGGGCTTTTGTACGGGAGGAAGGCTGGGAGCTGAGTTCAGGTTAAGGAGTCAAACCACCAAGTGTTGGTCTGTGTCCTGAGAGCAGCCTCAGTCCTGCAAAATTAAGAATTTGCTCCAGAAAACCTCTACCACATATATTGACACTGGAAGAGTGGCGCAGGGCCTGTGTCCCATCTCCTTGTTGTACTTATGAACAAAAGGACTGATTTCTCTTCCTTTCTCTCCAGGAAGCCAAGAGTCAGTTGGCTGAAAACAGTCCTGCAAAAATAGCCTAAGATGTGAATTGGGCTGAAAAATCATTGGTATAATCTGCCCTTGGAGCTCCTGCATTTCAAGCTGAATTGGGGAAAGCAGTATCAAAATGAGACAAGGTAACACAATATTCCAAATATAGATATTTATAAGTAGACACAATACAGTCAAATTTTCCATCTGTCCACCAAGGTTCTCTCATTATCTATGATGATAAAAAAGAGTTTATGTGAGGACGAGTGATACTTTGATACAGATCTTTCAAAGAAAAGTGATAGACCAAATCACTTTTCCTAGAACGTCAGACTTTTATCTTTTTATTTTATTTTTTGTTTTAGTCACAGAGTTTACAAGACCAAACTTAGGTATCTTTTTCACATTTTAAAAGTTAATGCTGTGTTTCAGTGGGTGCCTGAAAACAAAACAAAACAGAAAGCATTTCAGTTATAATAAGCAAAGGTTTTCTCATCCTAACAAAAAATTGAACGCTGTTGGATTTCACCTGACCTCGCTCCTTATCAAAATATTTCAGCCTAAGGATCAAGATAAGTTGAAGTTTTAAACTGCATTATAAACAACCTCTGACTCTAGGGGAACATACTTGGAGATTATCAAGAAATAGAAAGAATCCAGCAGCATGTTAGTGGACACTGCAAAAGTATATGAGAGGTCTAGAGCAGCTGCAGCTGTACTTTGTTTGTGTAAAGGTTTTTTGACGTGGCTGTTGCATTGTGCATCCAGTATACAATCTTGTCAATAACAGCTGGGCAATCAATGTGTGCAAAAAAGGAATCTTGGGTTCATGGCATGCTTGTAGCCATACACTTTCTATCTGTCAATACAGTTTGAAGGCAGTGAGTGAGGAAAGTTCAGCAGATGTGGCATCTATCCTAGTTCCCATAGGGCTGACAAGATGGTCTCAAAGGTTTTACTTTGTGTGATATATCATGCAACACATCTGGGCAAAAGGGTCCTTGCTTTGGCAGTGCCAGCCACCATAATGGTAAAGCAACAGTAGCAGCAAGTGGTGGCTTCATACTGTTGCATTTATTTTTTCAGGTGGTGTTGCCCCTTCATCTCACTGATAATTGAGTGCTTACTCAAACTCACTCTTCTTCAGTGATCATCACCTTGCATCATTCAGCATGGTCAGATCATTTTCCTTCCCACCCAAACCAGATTCAGACATACAGTGTTGTACAAACATCAAATCTGTGTGTGTTTTCATGTGCTCATCTGTCCAAATAGTTCTTTAAAACTCTCGTTGGCATATTTTGTTACTTCAGTTTTCAAGATACTCCTTCAGCAGCAAAATCATCTAAATCACTGAGGGACACTATACCTGTATTTGGGATTGGGCTCATGTCTTTTCCTAAGTGAACTTGAGTGTCTTCAGTGCCTTGCCTGTAGGAGTAAGAGGCTGGTTCAATGTAGGGCTGACTATCCACAGCTTCAATGTATCTGTAGTCTTGATGACCATCTTTGGGTAGTTCAGCTAGTTCTCCTGGTACAGCTGGCACTAACCAGGTAGGTTCAGAGGGCTGAGAAGGTGGCTTCAGCACTGCTACAGATGAAGCTGGTAAAGGCATGACTCTAGGGTAGGAGGCATAGGGAGAATTAATAATTCCTGAAGAGGGGGGCTTGTGTATGTTCCCTTCTGAGGAAGGGACTGACACTTGAACATATTTTCCAGTTTCTGGATCATAAAATGTTTTTAAATTAACTTCAGCTGGTAAATCAATGACATAGTATTGACCAGAGTCAGGGTCTTGGAGGAGTTTACGCTGGGTCAAAGAGGGTGAAGGGCTTGCTGCTGATACACCACTGTCTATTCCAGCACCGATTTCCATGGCAGTAATGGTGGAGTGGGGGGGAGGATGGGGAGGAGAATAACCCAAGGGTGAATGAGATGCTTGTGTCTGTCCAGAATGAGAAGCCTTTCTATCTACAGCATCTGTACATTCAGTCTGATGTTTTCTCTGCTGCTCTTGCATTTTCCTTCTCCTGCTTGCCAGTTTTTTGGCTCGCCGCAGAGCCTTTTCTGTTTTTGGTGGCACAGCAGGAGGCTTTCCTGCTGCTCTCTCCCCAAGTCCCCTGAGCTCCAGTCTCTCAGCTTCCCCAGTAGAATCAGAAAGCAGATTCCTCCTTGTTGAATCAAGTATCTCTTCTGCAGACATACCAGGTTGGTTCTTTAGTACCATGTGCAGCACACCAGGGTTTATAGCATCCTCTGTCTCTCTAAGGCCAGAAATTTTTGGTTTGTCTGATGACAAACTGGCAGCAAGAGAGTGCGTCGTGGGGCTTGGAACAGTAGAGCATGCAAGACTGTCTAGCAAAACTGGTTCACCTTCTGTATGTAGGATGTCCTCTAAGGCTTCATGAGATACTGGAGAACATATGTGGTTCTCTGGTATGGAAGCACTCACAGGGGAAATTGTGTCCCTGGTAATTATTTTTTTTGCACAAGAGCCACCCTTGCGATTAGATAAATGATGATTCTTAAAGTAATTTGCCTTTCTTTCTGTGGGATAGTTGGGGTTATTTTGTGCTTGGTCACTTTCCAGGCCTAAATTAGGCTGTGTTAAGCTATGCCTTGCCTTCCTGGCCTGGGACTTCTCTTTCCATCTGCAGACATTTTCCTCATTCGTTTTCCCAACTTTATTTAACAAAGCACAAGTCTCTTTGTTCTCTTCCATCAGCTTTCCTGATGAAAAACTCCCTGCATCTTCCAAAATACTAGGATCCAGTGTTGCTGAAGTAGATCCAGACTCACTGGCCTCTTTCCCTCTGTCAGCTACACCATCCTTCACATCCTGCTGCCCTCTGCACCTTGATGCCAACCAGCCTATCTCCTGGGCACGCAACATATTTCGGTGCCGCTTGTTGCACTCTGCTGGGGTCATAAACCTACTTTCCATTTCCTTATAACTGCTGCTCACTGTATCATCCAGAGAAAAGGACCTAAACAGGGGCAGCTTGACAGCCCTTATGACTTGAGGTGACCTGAATGTGTTATCTTTAATCATAAACAGACTGGGTTTTGTTGAGCTTGAAGGTGGTGGTGGTTGTGGTTCCTCAGACCTAGGGAGAGACATGTCCCTTGCAGTGTCAGAAGCAGAATCCATGCTCTTGACCTCTTCCATTTTCTCTCTTACTTTCTCTGTCAGCAAGTTCCTCTGTTCATTTTCAGCAGCTTCCCCCTCTCTCGTCTCTGCTGCACTAGTACTAGAACTGGTACAAGCATAATACTGTGGTTCATCTTCCTCAATATCTTTTCCTCTCTCTTTGTGGTTTTTCTTATTATCTGTACCCATTTCACTCTTAGTCCCCTGGCTTTCTTGAAGGTGTGCCTTCTGCATCAGGGGCACTGGTGGAGATAGCTCCTCCTGAAGTGGCTGCTCTACTGTGGAGACAAACGATTGCTCTGAAGAACTAGTGCTTCTTTTGCCTTGTGCTTCATGGCCAGGTACTGCCATACTGGTTTGGGTGCCACGATAAGGCACATCCTCTGCTGGTGAAAGTTGGTTTGGGAGTGCTTTGAAACTGAAAATATCATTCTGAATAGCAGTCTGTGCCTCATTTTCCTCAGCCTGGACACTGGGACTTTGCATAGACTGCTCAGTTGTTGTAGCTGTATTGTCATTATTGAATGGCTTTGGTGATGGATACTGCTGATGCTTTCTTAAATCAAGTTCATTTGATTCATGTCTGAACAAGGGGAGGTTTTCATTATCCCCTGCATTTTTAACCAGATCTTGATGTTTTGAATTATCTTGCTGCAAGTTGTCTCCAGTCTGGTAAAATAAAAGGTCTGCTGTTGTCTGGGGTGAACTCAAAGTCAGGTAATTGTCTGTGAAGTGCCCAGTTAAATCAGTTTTATTGTCCTTTTCATGGACACTGCCAGACAACATGGAGGCTATATCACTCAATTCATCTTTCTCTACAATATTTTTGTTGCTTACTTCTTGTGAAGTCAGAAGTGAGGCATTCATTTCTGTGCTACTTTTTATACTTCCCCTAGTTCTGTTTTTCTCCTCCAAGGCCCTTAAGAGGGGAGAAGGAGTATAAATGCTTTTAACGCGTTTGCGCACATCCTTCAAGTTGAATAACAAACTTGAAGCTTTCGATTTGTAACTATCCCGAGACCTGTAATCAGTAAATGTGCTTCCATGCTGGTCTCTCAATGCCATGCTCTCTGCTGGAGGAGGGGTTAATGGTATCAGCTCACTTTCTACAGGTTCCATCTCCTGCTTTGGTGGTATGATGGGTGTTAGGAGTTCAGTGATGTTGAAAGAGGAACTGATTGATCCATGGGAATTTACCTGTTTAGCTAGAGGAGTCACATCCAGACCAGGTTCAGCACCAGTCACCTGTTCAGACAATGTCCACGTGTCATCGCTGACTGTGAATGTCTCCTTTGAAGCTTGCCTCCTCTCTGCTCCCCCTTTTGTAGCCCTCTGTCTCCTCCAGGGAGGACAGGTATTACTGAGTTGAGAACTGAGGACCTCCTCTTTGGCTAAGGGGGCCTGGGTTCTTGGTGCAGGTGGACTGGGTGCCTGGGACATAGGTGAGGGTGAAACCATCCTGTAGGACACAGACTGAGGTGACACAGAGGCCTGAGACAAGGCAAGGGGGGAAAGCTGAACTGACATTGGGTGTGGTGGCACAGGAGGCGGTTCAGGTGTAGGAGGTGTTGGGGAACGGCTCTGATGGGTAGGGGGTAGAAGAGGAAGTGCATGTGGGACAGGGGGTGGTTGAGGAGGATGCTGGTGCACATGGGTCCTTGGAGGTGGTGTGGGAGGAAGAGCAGCAGGAAATTTGGTGTCTGAAGGGAGGGTTTCCTGAGGTACATGTACAGCTGAGAGAGGAATGCTGAAAGCAGTTTCTGGTGGAGTTGGCTTCTCTTGAAAATCTTTCTTCTGTTTTTTAGCAACAGTACTCTTGAGAGGCGGCAATTTGTGATCCTGTGTTTGAGATCCTTTAATAAAGGGTGCTTCTTCCAGGTATGTAAGGTCTTCTTTTTCCACATTTATATTGACAGGTTCCTCCTTTTCGGTCAGTTTTTTGTGATGAACATTCCATGACTCAAAAGCACTGTTTTCACTGTGAAGAAAATTACCTTTTTTTGCTGGTTCATTAATTTTAACACTTCTGTTTTTCAAAGTTTTTTTAGATGAACGGGAAAAATTTGACTTGGCTACTTTTGACATCTCAATCAGCACAGGATAGTAACTTTCAGAGTCACAATAACTCAGGTCTATTTCATTAGGTCTTTCTAGTGGCTCATGTTTGCCACTGAGACAGTGGCTATCTTGGCTAGCCTCAGAAAGTTGAGAAAGTTCCTTATGGTTGCTTAAAATGTCCGTGTCATCCAAGCAAGCCTTATAATTTCCATGGTTTAGTTTCCATTTTTGAAAGCTGTTCTTACTGGGCTGCTTAATGGCTATTGGGGAACCTCCTGGCCCTTGGTCTGCAGTCTTATCAAATGTTCTAATCAGTGAGGACACTTTGGAAGCATGTTTATTGTTCCTTGGACCAGTGACTGGCAAACTCAGATTTTTCCTTTCCGTGGAAGAGGTGTTATTTTTGGCAATCCTGTTCTCCTCTGGAGCACACTTTGGTAACTGCTGGAATGTGGAAGCCGATATGGTATGTTCGTTGTTTCTTGCTGTTAGTTTGTTACAGATGTTGCTCTTCTTGATGGCATAGCTCAGCGTTCCTGGGTGAAATTTAGCAGAGAACTGGAGGGCAAAGTCAGGTGAAATGGCAAGATCTGGTTCATTGTAGGAGTCTTCAAGTTCTGCCACACACAAACTTTTGAAAGCCCGGTCCGTGAGGCTGCTTACCTCTCTGTCTGTGTCATCCAGGAGACTCCCAATACTCGAGGAGTCACTGTGTCCTTCTGTATGTTTCTTATTTCCCTGCATTGTTCATGGGAGTCACGAACAAAGTATCCAAAGGATTAATTTCAGTGTCAAACGGGCAGATGACTGTGTGGGGTGGCTCCAGCTACTTGCAATTCACAAACACGAAGCGATTCCTCTAGACGATGCTGCTGCACATCAATTCATCTCACAGAATAGCTGAAGGAGGCTGCCTTCTCTGCAAAGCCAAACATTGTACGTTACTTTTTGGATCAAACAGAGAGCATTTTTCCAGATATATCAGTCACTGACTAATTTTCTTCAACATTCATTCTGAACAAGATGGTAGCAACACAATAAATACCACAAAAAATAGTTGTTGTTTTGGCCATATCAAGTAGGTAGTAGCTAAACTGGTAGATTAATTTCTTGAAAGTGCCATTAAAAAAAGTGGGCTTATCTCAGTTTCTTTACTTAGTTTCTTAAACAAGGATATAAGTGTCAAATTCCAACCATAAACCCTTCCAAGTGATGTGCACAGATTTAGCTAAGAAAGTCAGCCTTTAAAAAGTAATAATTAGGGAGCAAATTCAAAAAAGAGCATCACTTTGTGCATCATTGTACACTACCTTCAAAAGGAAGGAACAGCTGACAAAACTCATGGAAAGACATCATTATTATGAACTATTTTGTTAAAAATAAAGTTATTATAGGAGATTGTATTCTCAGTCATTGTGATGTTTTGGGTGTTCCCTGCCCCCCCACACTTTAGAATTCACCCAGACTAGACTCAGCTGGCTCTGGAAATATGAATGAAGCTTATATTTAGAGCTAGCACAATATACAAGCAGATATTTACAGCATATACAGTTATACACAGAAATATACAAGGTAAAAAGGTAAAACAGAAACACAACTCCCCTCCCAGAAACCTGAGTCCCCAGGACAGGCTCTCTACCACCCCTTCACCTTCCCCCTATCCCTCTCAACCCTACCCCAGTCCCAAGGAAGAATGGAGGTTCGGCCAGAGGGTTAGGAAGCAAAGTGGATTAGTCCAAAAATGGAGGGTGAGGTTAGAGAGTAAGATGCAGCTCAGCCAGCAGCCCCAGTGAGAGTGGTGATCTATGTTTTTATTTCTTGTTCCTGTACATCTCAGCAAGCCTAGGCGTGGAGTAGACATCACCACTGTTTTCCTTTTACAGCCTGTAATCTAGTTCTTCTCACCAAAACGTTCTAGCCTGCTTCAAACTAGCACAGTCATCTTTAGCTCATGACTGCAGAAAATGCGGTCATAGAGATGGCATGCTGGAGGTGTCCTGTGGCAACTACCCTGAGCAGAATCCTTCTAGGAGAAAGCAGAATGGCACCACAGGTAAAGAGGATGCTGTACTTTATTCCAAGCAAATATTGCTGGAGTAAAATCCTTTAGCCACCCATATGCAGGCATGATTGGCTTGGCATATTTTAAGTCGAGGAGGCTGCTAATATGATTTTAGCCAGCAGAAGGCAGGAGTGCCTAGGGGACTCTAGCAGACACACTAAAGGAGGGAACGTTTGGTTTCAGTTCCAGAACTGCTAAGTTCAAAATGCAACCCCTTCAACACTGTTATTAAATATCACAACCTTCCATTTGTCCCAGATTACAGTGCACAGTTAGGGTCCACAGCGTTGTGGGTTTTGTCTCACACACATCAGTCTGAAGATAGAATGGGAGAATGTCTGAATGGAACAAGTAAGCATGAAATAGTCTCTTAAGCCATACTTAAACTCTTTAAAAAGCCACACTAAAACTCTTTAAAGTTTACTCTGTAAACTCTTTTGTTACTTGTTCTTACTTTCAGGGCCTGAACAGGGTATTGAATAAACTACATTGAGACTCAGTTTAAAGTCATATTGAAGAGCTAGCTAACCCCCCACTCCTTATGGGAAGTCTGACCATTATCCCCATTTCCTAGGACATTTATGATGAGCTGAAACTGCACTTCACACCTACCACACTTTCTAGCTGTCTCCATCTCAAGCTTGGATTCACTGTAGAACTGAACAATGAAATTCAGATTTCAGTGCCTCTAGCTGTCTAAAACCACCATTCAACTTTGGCCCACCTCAGTGAAACTCTTGGAAATGGGCATTTTTTTCCCCGTGATGAGTCAATGCTGGCCAAAGTGTGAAAAGTCAGAGGAACGGGGCTTAATCAGGCAAACTACTCATGCTCAGTCATTTCTTCAAATGAAAACATTCCTCACCTTTCTTTACTATTTTAAAAAACCCTCAGCCAGCCTATTTTTAGACTCAGAGTATCATAGTGAATCTTGACTCTATCCTTCCAGCCATACAATTCCAATGACTTATGCAGAACTACAATAGATTTACACCAGAAATAAAATGAACTTTAATAGACTTCCTCCGATTTCCTTTCTATAAACATTGTTCAAAGGTGAGTTTCACTCTCTCCACTGCACACACATTTTTGCATGTAATGCAACAAGGCCAAAAAAACAAGACAAAGGAAAAGCCATCATGCCTTTAGTTTTGGTTCTTAACTGTTATATTTGTTCAATGTACAGTACATACCTGCCATGTCATCTTGCTTCTCATTTTTAGAACTCTCTCATGCTTGCAATTGGCTTCATTTCTGACCATCTTTAGTGAGGAGGTAGAAATAGTCCAGTGATATAGATTTGACAGAAGTAGCATCCCAGAATGTTTCCAATCTTGAGCATTTTTTACCTCAAATGAATTCTGCAATTTCAGAACAAATATGTTTCTTTACAAGATTATCTCATGCTATAGTCATTAATATTTTTTGTTGCTGTTCATTTACACTTAAAAAAAACACACATTAAGAGGGATTGACAGGATTTCTTACCAAAAGAATCAGGTGTCCACCCCTGAGTGATAATAACCAGATACCTTGAGGGTAGCTTGTGGAGTGCAGTCAGGCACCTGGCAAACAACTCTCACAACCTCCAGCACTCTCTGGAAGCTCCAGGAGGGACTAACAGTTGAGTGAGTAATGGTTTCCTGGCAGTCCACCCATTGCAAAGGGTGGGTGACATCTCCAGGATAAAAAAGAGGGGTTGCGTCAGATAACTTCATCCCCTCTGCCATACGTATATGTCCCTGCTGTGCCACCCTTTCAGGTGGACTGCAGAGAAGAATGTGTCTCCACTCAACCTGCATATGACTTCTTACTGCCAAGAAATATAGACAGATGTCAGTCTTGTAGACTGGGAACTAATGCAGCTGAGGTTAGACAGTCTGTTCTTTTCATTGTCCCTGTTGTAAAGGAGATGAGAGGTGGGCAGCTGGGATAGTGAGGGGCAGTAAGCATCACATCTTTTTGTTTCTGTGCATGAACCAGAATCAGGACGTGCTAAGAGAAAGTGAACATGCTTTTCTTTTGCTGTGGAGACCCCCAAGGTTCAGAATAGTTTGTTTAATCTTTGCAAGAATATATCCAATTGCTACAAAGAGACCTTCCTGGCCCTGAGGTAAAGCAAATAGAACATAAGTGCAGATGCAGTAGATGTTCTTGAAGCCAGCATCTCCTCTAAGGAAATTTCTGTGTCAGTCTGTGGTATTCAAAACACAATGGCAAAAGTGGAAAAAAAAAAAAGACTCACTCACTGGGATGGTCTCCTACATCTTACCTGAAGAAAGACATTTGTCAGTACCAGCCAGAACTTTCTGTGCTCTATTTAAGATGGAGAAGGGAAGGGAAGGGAAGGGAAGGGAAGGGAAGGGAAGGGAAGGGAAGGGAAGGGAAGGGAAGGGAAGGGAAGGGAAGGGAAGGGAAGGGAAGGGAAGGGAAGGGAAGGGAAGGGAAGGGAAGGGAAGGGAAGGGAAGGGAAGGGAAGGGAAGGGAAGGGAAGGGAAGGGAAGGGAAGGGAAGGGAAGGGAAGGGAAGGGAAGGGAAGGGAAGGGAAGGGAAGGGAAGGGAAGGGGAGGACTCAATGCTATGTCTGGTTGCAGCCAGGTGTAAAAAGGTGTCTGTTGCAGAGATGTGCACTCAGTTATCTCTGATCAGAGGTTAGATTACAATTGTGCTCCTTCTGTGGTACTCTTAACTATGCAATGCCAACGTGGTTGTGGGAGACGGTGATTATGTCCTGACTCACTCATCAAGGGGCCTGTTGACTAAATTCCAGCAGCATAATGTTTGACACTATTTATTGGTGGTGGTGTCTGAACTGGGAGGAAGCTTGGCTTCCAGATCTCATGGACAGAGGTCTGAAGAAACATCTTGTCCCTTGTAAACCGAGAACATTTGCTGAAAAGTGAGTAGGGTAACAATAAACATGGAGATTATGATGCAATTTCAGCAATTATTTTCCTAGATGGAGTCACTGTTACAAAAACAACTCAGCGCCAATGATTAAAAAAAGTATAGTGACTGTCACTGTCTCTGAAACCCTTGTGAAGATCCTTGTCTTGCCTGGCCATAGCACTAGAACTTGGGCAGTGTAATGTTTCAAGTGGAAAAGCTGAATCTACTCCAAGTCTTCAAGGAGCAGATCACTAGTGGTACTGGATGGAAACAGCAGCACTGTACTGATCAAGTTATGCCTTTTACAGGCATGATGGCATCTTCTGAATTTTGAACAAAGAAGCTATTCACAGATGGTTTAAAGTTCAATTACTTTGGACAAACATGGCAGACAGTGTTTGAACTTAGCTCAGGATTCAGCTAGTTTAAACGTCTAAGATGCCTGAGTTTAGCCTGTTTTCAAGATGCAGGAAATCAGTCTGTGAAAAGCTGAGAAGCAGCTGACATGTTTGAGCAGGCATCATCTTTTATGAGCTACTGGAAAAGCTTGCAGGAATATACAAATTTCAAGGATCTTAATCAGAAAAAAAGCCTCCTCTCTTTTTTTAAAGAAGGCCTTTTTTTTCAGTGGCTCTCTTAAGTGACTAGCAAGTTGTGACGAGGAGGTTAAATTACAGAGACTATTCCTGGCCTGGCACAGACTGAATGTCAGTTTTTTTCACTAGACAGGAGCTGGCCAAACCAGCAAACTTGGCTGGAGTGTGTGACATCATTGCTGCTGCAATAGATAAAGGACTGGTTGGTTCCCCCACCCACCTTGGGCTGGTATTTGGCTGAAATGTTGTGGCATGAGACATTGCGGTGGCATTTTGGCAGCGCTCTTGGGAGTTGCATAGCAGTGTGAAGTCAGCGCCACTGTATTCTCCTTGAGGTTGGGAGGAGAAGGGAGAGGGAGGGAAGGTTTATTTTTAATAAAAATCTTTGTGAGCTGGTTTCTTCATGTAGCTGTGTGGCAGCCACCCACAGCTCTAGCTCCAAATGCAGAACCTGTTGGTGTCTGCTAACTGAGGTTTATTCAGCAGTGTGCTCTACCTGCTGCCACTTTGGGTTTCCAGGGCCTCATCATGACAATGCACACTTAGTACTTCTTACTATGGGCAATAGGAAAATCTCTAACGAATTGATGACTTTTGCACAGGTGCATGTTTGTTCATGACACATATGGGAGCTCAAAATCTGATGAGAGGGATGGATGGAAACAGACCTGTTCAGCTATGTGTCATAAGGCTGAGACAACACTCCCAGCTGATGGCAGATCCTGAGTAGCCTGAGTGGGGTTGGCTCAGTGAGCTTTACTTCATAGTGCAAAAGAATCCTGCATGGCAGCATTGATCAGCTTGTGAACGGGTATTGAATGTGCTGCTGTCAGTCAATGATCACAGCACTGTTGTCTTCTTTGAGTATTTGGGAGAACAGACAAAAAGGTGTTGAAGAGCTAATGGTTACCCTGTGTGTCCCTGTTAGAGACAGGGAGCCAGAAGGATGTCAAAGAGAAACAAAAATCTTGCAGTCTGGTTTAGAATACCAGAACATCCCTTGTGCTGGCCTGCTTGAACTTCCAGGGGTGTGTGGGCTGGTCATATTGGGCATCATCAGAGGAAAACGCTCACTCTGGTCTGCCCTGCTGCCTGGGCTACTCTGGGCTCACTGCCTCTCTGAGCAGTTCTTGGGACACATGGACCAGGGGAAGGATCACAATACACTGGTGCAGGAGAGGAACCATCTGTCAGGAGAGAGAGTGGTGCTCCAGCCACCTTTCCTTGAATTGTCAAGCTTGTGGACTGAGATGGTCATTAGATGAAAGCTATTAGTACAAGCCTTCATTTCTCTCACCCAAGATTATTTTCATATCCACTTTGTGGTCATAAAGGGCAGCCAAAATGAATTCTCCTGCCTTGGGAAAGGGGAATCACTTTGCTCAAATAAAAATACCTGCTGCAGCTGGTGGAGGGGTTGGTCCACCTTAGAGTGAAGATTCCAAACACCGACAGAAATGATTAGCATAGAAGAAGATGTAGAAGAGGACAGGCTGGAAAGAGTCCAGAGAATGGCCACAAGAATTTTCAGAGGACTGGAAGACATGATGGAAGGCTGAGAGAACTGCGTTTATTCAGCTTTGAGAAGAGAAAGCAGAGGGGAGACCTCACAACCATGTCCGAATACATAAAGGATGGCTATCATGAGGAGGGAGACTCTTTACGAAGAGTCACATGGTAAACAGAAGGGGTAATGGGGATGGGTTGCTACTGGGGGGGTTCAGAATGGATGCCAGAAAAAAAAATTGTCACCGTTTGAAATATTAGATGTTGGAATAAACTCCCAAGGGAGGTGGTGGATTCCCCTACAGTAGACAGTTCCAAGGCCCAGCTCGACAGGGTGTTGGGCCACCTCATTTAAACTATATTCTTACCCTGAAAAGTTGGAGTAGATGGTCTTTGAGCTCTCTTCCAACCTGGTATCCTATGAAACTATGTATCTATGAATATTGGCTATTCTCACATCTCTGATCATTGCAGTGGAAAGCAAGTTGAAGGAACCATGTGCCAGTGTAGACTGGGTCCATTCCTCTTGAGGATTTGGCCTAGCAATTGTGTCTTGAACAGCTTGTCCTGGGCCAGAGAGGAGGAGAAATTGTTCTTGACTTTGGGCCAACTTCTGTTCTCAGTTACACTGGTATAAATCTAGAGTCATTTTACTGACGTCAGTAGAATAACTGAGAACAGAATTGGTGACTCTAAATACATCTACTTCCTAAGCCAACATTGGTGCATTACCAGAAGTCTGCATAAGTAACTGTAACATTAGTAAAGTAAAATCCAACATCTCTGAAGAGACAAACCTCACCTGCCATGTGGCATTCAGACCACTATGTGAAAGAAAGGGATTTGGAATCAATGCGACATTGCTGTGCCACCACATCATGCCTTCTGGACAGTTATGCTTTCCAAACCTGTCTTGCTCACCACTGACAATAAAAGTGCATTTGGGCTAAAGTAATTTTGCTCTTTTCTGCAATATTCACTAGAAGCAGACCTATGATTGGAGTCATAGATGTTGTGCCTTCCCCGACTGGACCAACAGAGCTGGCTACCAATCCAAATTGCCATCCTATGGACTGTATCATCTTTTGGAAATGCATTTGTGTGTGTGTGATGGGATGAGGATGTCCTCATTTAGCTTGTCTTCAAAATTTCACATGGAATAAAGATTCTGAAGGGAATTAAAATTATATATTTCAAAATTTCGTTCAGCATTACAAAAAAAATCACATTATTTCACTGGTTTTGCACTGTATTGCACGAGAAGGAGCATGTATTATACAGTAAAGTAGTTAAATAGTATGTAAGTGCTGCCCTTAAGCCAGAGAGGGTCTATGAACTGAAACTTTATGGTTTATTTTCCATGTCAAACAGTACTCTGGTAGTATTGCAACAGTTCTGAAATTCCCCTAAGTAAACATTCCAAATGATCATAAAATCAATTTCAATTATTTTTCTAGAAGAAACATTGTTAGAATTAATATAATTGTGATTTTGTTTAGTCAAACATTTTTTTTTCCCCTAAAGGAAAGACAGCTGAAGTCTTTTTCTCCCAGTTAGCTCTGGTGAAGCTAGTGCATCTGTTGCCATGGGAGCCAGAACCAGGCACTCATCAGACTCACAGCTCAAGGAAGGTCACTGCAACCTACTGGAAGCATGAATGCAAGGGGGGAGTGTACCTAGTTGTGCTAGTTTGAAGCAAGCTAGAATGTTTTGGCAAAAGAACTAGATAACAGGCAGTGAAATGAAAACAATTGATGTCAACTTCTCTCACAGTCTCACTGAGAGCTCTGGGAAGAAGAAGTAAACTTTCTCCATTTTGTCTCTCACTCTTGCTTTTGCCTTAGACCGAGACACATCTTTCTAACATCACTGCTTTCTAACTCTGCTCCCTAACCTCTTGGCTGCACCTCTCTTCTTCCTGAGAACTGGGGTAAGGTTGAGAGGGGCCGGGGGGAGGTGTTGGGGTGGTTTGAGAGCCCCTCCCGGGGACTCAGGTTTCTGGGAGGGGAGTTGTGCTTTTGTATTGTTTATCCTTTGTATATTTCTGTATATAATTGTATATAACTGTATATATTGTAAATAGCTGCTTGTAAATTCTGCTAGCTGTAAATAAATTGCTTCATCTATATTCCCAGGGTCCGTCTGAGTTAGCTGGGGCAAATACAAAGTGTGGGGGGGCGGGGTAACCCCCAAACCATCACACTAGTTTATGACTATGTGCTATATATTCTTCTCTGTGCTCTTTCCCCAAAGGATGTCAGCCTCTTCCAGACCTTACTTGGAATGCTTACCTCTTCAGCTCAGACCACAAAGCTTCAAGCACTGGAAGATGAAGACCTCACGTGAAGAGAAATGGGAGGAACAGAGATGGCTTGCAACAGCTATGGAGAATCATGGCAAGTCTTTCTACCTTTCCCTTTCTGGTTCACTGGCACAGACCCAAAAGTTATTTCCAGCTGGTCTCTGGACTGCCTTTCCCAATGTCCTCCAAATGCTTCATCCTGTCAACAGGCCTGTCAAGGCTGGAAGAAGGAGATGTCTCTCAGAAAGAGTTGTACCTGGACTGAGACTTTCCTGCAACTCCTGTTCATTCTTCCCTTCCTTCACCTGAGCCCTATTCCCTGTCTTTGAAGACTCAGTGACATGCAGAGACGATGGACAAAGGCAAAGGCACAGAGCTCACGTCTAACACAGGCAAAGGGCAGTTGCAGCACTTGACAAACAGCACAAGTCTACGAGAATCACAAGGCAAAGGGATGGTGCTCCTCTCATGACCTGAAGTCAGCACAGACAGGTGACATTTAAGTAACTGAACCCAAATAGTGCACTTCTTGGCATTAAATGTCTGACTGGAAAAGGCCACTGTCTGTAACCGGCTCAGTCATTATACACTGAGATATTTATACAGCTCCCCAGTAATACGGTATGTGAACACCTCATGTCTATTTATCTTTACAAACTCCCACTGTGAGCAGGATTTCTGCCTCATTTACAGACCAGCAGCTAAGGACCAGCTTCATCTGCCTGATTTGTTCAAGATCAAACGGTGCCTCTGTGGCAGGGAACCTAATTATATTTTCTGAATCACATGATAAAAGCTTACCCTTGGTCAGGTCAGGCAAAAATGTGCCTTCCCACTACCCTTCACAGGGCATGGTACTTCAGCATGAGTCTGCAAAAAAAACCAAACAAAACAACAAAATCCTTTCAACTGAGTATGGTGCTGAGCTGGGCATTTTATTGCATAGTGAAATACATCCAGATTTGCAGGTAACTGACTTACTTCAGAGATCACAGCTCCAGCTCAGATGCTTGATACCTATATATCTCTGAGATCATGAAGGCTCAAGCCTTCCTCACTAGTTCAAGGTGATAACTGACATTGCATTAGTACAGCCCCCTCAGTGAGCACTGGCAGGATTCTGGCTGCTAAGGCAGGTATTCATCTCCTTTTGTTTAGTCTCAAGAAAGGCTTAGAGCATGAAAGCTTCTGAGTTTTCACTTCCTGTGTGAGACAAAGGAGATTTTCCAACATTAAAGGGAAAGCTGTTGAGTACCACAGCATCACAATGGCTAAAGATGAGAGCTGACAATGGAGGACAGAAAGAAAAATGCATGGACAAGAAAACAAACATGATGGCTTCAATGTCTGGTGCTCAGCATGCCAGGCAATCCCAGCCCCGTCATGGGAAAAAGTGTGTTAGGCACAAGAAGGAAGCAGGTACATTCTCCTCTGTGACCTACACAAGGAAATCTGCAGCTAGAGACCAACCATGCCTCGTTCCTCTTTTGAGGCTGGGAAATCTGAAATCTTCCCTCATTTACACTGCCCTCCTCATCAGTCCTAGCACCCCAATACCATTTGCACTGCCAAGTTTACACCTAGACCATTTAAGCTCCTCGACAAAGAGAATCTGACCCACACCCACTCATGCAGGACATAGTCTCAGGAAATAACAGGCTTGTAGAAAACAAGTATTAGTCTGTTACTGTTAGTCTCACATGCTCCTTTCCTTTATATATTCCCATATTTCTAGGCTTTGGACAAGGATTTTGCAGAATCTGATTTCTATAAAGAAAAGAATTCAAGCCATTTGTATGTGGTAGTGACAAATCATTTGAACTGGTTTTCTCACCCACTGAATGCAGCAGGATTTAGGAACACACAGTATCCTGAAATACCTGTCTTATGTTGCCAAAGACAAATAAGTAATTGTGCCAGAGGAGGGATGAGAAGGTGAAAGCTTTAATTTTCAGCTGGCTCAGGTTGCAGGAATAGAGCTATTTCTCACTTATACCTTGCTATAGCTTTCAAGCACAGTCAAAAGAGCTCAGGCAGTGTGGCAGGGAGGGAAACACATAGTTATATACAAGCCAGAGGACGACTCAAGCACACAACCATCCACTCACTTAACATATTTGATAAAATTTGTTCCTCAATTGTTTGTGATTATAATAGAGTCATTCCATCTGAAAGACAAAGGCTGTGCCTTGCCTTATTCCTCTCTGCTATCTGGAATGTGGCCATATGACAGCTTTCCATTATGGGAGGACTTTGAGAGGGCAGAGAAGAGTCCACCTACACTTGCCCCCAGGCATTATCTCTATAGGACATAATACTTTCCTCCTTTTGAGGAGCAAAAGACAGACAGTGATCTTTTCCTGAGCAAGGCAGAAGCTCATTCCAGTTTCCTCTTTGCTGTGCAACATGAGTTGGAATTTTTTTCCCCAAAAATGCAGACTCTTTCTTCCTATTCAGAGTCTGATTCATTGTTATGATTTCATGGTGCATCCCCAAGGCAATTTCTTGTTCTTTTACAGCTAATCAACATGCAAAGGCATTTCTTGTGGTTATTCTGTAAAGGATATGTGCAGAAGTCATACAGGAAAATAACAAGAGTTTTAAGCAGAATCCAGTCTTGTTACCTAAGAGACAGGCCAATGACTATGCCTGAATCATTCCCTTAGCAACCTCAGCAATGCTGTCATCATAGTGCCTTTCCAGATCTCCCAGACCCTCTGAAGAACCCTGCAATCAGGCATTATGATCACCCACAGTGCTGTTCATCAAACACATTTTCCTCATCCCTATTCAATTCTCCCCCACATCCCAAGTGGCCGTTCAAGCAATTTATCTCTGGATTCAATCAAATTCACTGAGAGAATAATCTCTCAGATTTGCAGAAACAGACCAAGTCCTAATCACAGTATCACAGTATCACAGTATCACCAAGGTTGGAAGAGACCTCACAGATCATCAAGTCCAACCCTTTACCACAGTGCCCAAGGCTAGACCATGGCACCAAGTGCCACATCCAACCTTGCCTTGGACTGCCCCAGGGACGACGACTCCACCACCTCCCCGGGCAGCCCATTCCAGTGCCCAATGACTCTCTCAGTGAAGAACTTTCTCCTCACCTCCAGCCTAAATTTCCCCTGGCGCAGCCTGAGGCTGTGTCCTCTTGTTCTGGTGCTGGCCACCTGAGAGAAGAGAGCAACCTCCCCCTGGCCACAACCACCCTTCAGGTAGTTGTAGACAGCAATAAGGTCACCCCTGAGCCTCCTCTTCTCCAGGCTAAACAATCCCAGCTCCCTCAGCCTCTCCTCGTAGGGCTGTGCTCAAGGCCTCTCACCAGCCTCGTCGCCCTTCTCTGGACACACTCAAGCATCTCAGTGTCCCTCCTAAACTGGGGGGGCCAGAACTGAACACAGTACTCAAGGTGAAGTCTAACCAGTGCAGAGTACAGGGGCAGAATGACCTCCCTGCTCCTGCTGACCACACCATTCCTGATACAGGCCAGGATGCCACTGGCTCTCTTGGCCACCTGGGCACACTGCTGGCTCATGTTCAGGCAGGTATCAATCAGTACCCCCAGATCACTCTCTGTCTGGCTGCTCTCCAGCCACTCCGACCCCAGCCTGTATCTCTCCATGGGGTTGTTGTGGCCAAAGTGCAGCACCCTGCACTTCGAGCTATTGAGTGCCATCCCCTTGGCCTCTGCCCATCTGTCCAGGTGGTCAAGGTCCCGCTGCAGAGCCCTTCTGCCCTCCAACCCAGCCACATCTGCCCCCAGCTTGGTGTCATCTGCAAACTTGCTGATGACTGACTCCATGCCCTCATCCAGATCATCTATGAAGATGTCAAAGAGGATGGGGCCCAGCACAGATCCCTGAGGGACACCACTAGTGACTGGCCGCCAGCTGGATGTGGCACCATTCACCACCACTCTCTGGGTCCGGCCTTCCAGCCAGTTCCTAACCCAGCACAGAGTGTTGCCATCCAAGCCGTGGGCTGACAGCTTAGCCAGCAGTTTGCTGTGGGGGACAGTGTCAAAGGCCTTGCTGAAGTCCAGACAGACCACATCCACAGGCCTCCCCACATCCACCAAGCGGGTCACCTGATCATAGAAGGAGATCAGGTTGGAGAGGCAGGATCTGCCCTTCCTAAACCCATGCTGGCTGGACCTGAGCTCTTTGCCATCCCTCAGGTGCGCAGTTATTGGCCCCAAGAGAACCTGCTCCATCAGTTTCCCTGGCACTGAGGTCAGGCTGACGGGTCTGTAGTTCCCAGGTTCCTCCATCTGACCCTTCTTGTGGATGGGGACCACGTTGGCCATTTTCCAGTCTCCTGGGACCTCTCCGGTGAGCCAGGACTGCTGGAAAATGATGGAGAGTGGCTTGGCCAGCTCAGCTGCCAGCTCTCTCAGCACCCTGGGATGGATCCCATCTGGTCCCATGGACTCGTGGGTGTCCAGATGACTCAGCAGGTCCTGAACTAATTCTTCATGAATTTCCAGGGGAACACACTGCTCCCCGACCCCATCCCCCAGTTCAAGAGGCCACTTGCCTTGAACTCCTCCCTCCTTACTGTTGAAAACTGAGGCGAAGAAGGCATTCAGGACCTCAGCCTTTGCTTCATCATCAGTTATAGTGTTCCCCTCCTGGTCCAGTAAGGAGTGGAGGCTCTTCTTGCCCTTCCTTTTAGCATTGATAAATTTATAAAAGTGCTTTTTGTTATCTTTCACGGAAGTGGCCAGCCTAAGTTCTAGCTGAGCCTTAGCCTCTCTAATTTTTCTCCTACATAGTCTGGCTACCTCCTTAAACACATCAGGAGAAGCCTTCCCCTCCTTCCAGAGGCGATACACCCTCTTTTTCTCCCCAATTCCTTCAGGAGCTTTTTGCTCATCCAGGCTGGTTGCCTCCCCCTGCGGCTCATCTTTCGGCACGTGGGAACTGCCAGTTCCTGTGCCTTCAGGAGCTCCTGTTTAAAGTATGTCCAACCATCCTGGACCCCTTTGTTCTCAAGGACTGCTGCCCAGGGGACATTGGAAATAAGTTCCTTGAGCAAATTGAAGTTTGCCCTCCTAAAGTCCAAGGTGTAGGTTTTGTTGAAGTGCCTCCCTACCTCCCTGTATATTGAAAACTCCACTAACTCGTGAATGCCACTACTTGAAAGCAAGTTGGTCAAAACAAAGAGTCCCAGTGAACAGCATTATGATGAGGAATTTTCTCCTACTGTCCCGGGACAAACCTTGGATGTGGCTTGCAGGGCACAGTTCCCTCTGATCATGTTGCTCTTGCACCAACATCCCAGGAAAGTCCTGGATACTTCCGTTTCTAAACAACAGAGCTCAATGCTTTGAAACATGCAAAGGGGATAGGGACACATCTAAAATCCATCTCAACAGAAGCCATCAGAAGTGTGTAGAACTGCACAAGGGACTATAATGAAGCTGACAATCTGACTTCAAGGTTTGTTGGCTTATGTCTGATACAGGTAAAGGCAATGGATAAAGGCGTATCTGAGACTGAGGATCTGCACTAGGTATAAACTGCCAGACACTGCTGTTTGGTCATTAAGATGTAGCCAAATGTTAACTACCTGAATATCTTGCAGAGACTTTTAAAAAAAATTGCAAGGATTTTAAGCTCTATATTTTCCAAGTGGAAAGAATGAATTAGGTGGCCTTTATGAACCTGACTATCATAGCTCTGTCACACCTGCCAAAAGAGCTTCAGATGTTGTGTGCAACAGGAAAAGTGTCCCTGAAACTGCTGGGATGTAGCTATGCAAGAGGCTGAAAATAAAGCTGCATCATTGTTTGACCTGCTTGGCTCATAATAAGATTGGTTAGACTGTTACCAGATGATTTAGATTAATCATTACTAGCTAATGTCTTCTTATACATCATTATTTGCAAGCACAGGAGATGGATGATAAAGAAACCTGGGGCTTGAATTAAATATCTGTTTTTCGACACTCATCCAAAGAGGATCATTTGACAGGGGAACTCAAGAGAAAGGGAAATCTTACTTCTGGGAAAAGGTCAACCTCTTATGGCTTCAATGCTGCCTTAGTTTCTCTGGGGCCTCCCAGAGACAGGAGTCTCAGTAGTAGTCTATCTGACACTTGAAAGGCATAAAAACCTGGTAAGCAGAAACAGTCACTGTACACAAAGCTCAATACACATACCAAAAAATCCCAACCAAAACCCTAGAGATATCTATGTATGAGTAATCACTAATCCACCCAAAAAACATATACCCTTTTCTCAAGGGTAAAGTTCCCCTATCAGTGCACACATGCAGCCCCCACTGTATTCCCTTCCCCATACACCTGTCAGCTGCCTCACAGACTGCTGGTCCCAAAATGCAACTCTAGCTCAGGCAATGTACGCTAGCTCTAAAAGCAATGGACTCACACGCTCATTTATAGTAGACAAAGCTCTTGGTGTTCTGGCACCCTGGCTGCAGGCAAGCCAGTTCAGCAAAGCCTACAGCTAAAAACCTCTAGAAACTGCCTCTGTCAGCAGCTTTCTGTGTGTGTAAACTCAGCTCGACTAAAGAAAGGAAAGACTGATACAGATGAGTGGTATTTTCTCCCAGCCTGGCTTATAAGGTTAGTTGGCTTCTTTCCGGGTCTTAGAGACAGTTACACTTTCATGGGCCTTGTGCACAGCTCCAGTAACACAATCACAAAGAAGACAAACACTGCAGTGAAGCAGGTAGGAATGAGAGGGTGCAGAGTGAAATTTCTTTGTGCTTTAGGTTTGTGCTGCAGGGACGTAATTATACCTGCATACCTCTGCCTTCAGGTTCACTGCTGCCTATTTGTTATAATTGCTTTATTAACTAAGTTGTGAATATATGTGTAAATACTCTCCCAGTGACGAGCATGGAAGGATGGAGACATGAAGTTGTTTTGAGGTTCCAACATACTGAGACTCTTTTATTTGTTAGTATTTTCCACAGGCCTTATCCTTTAAGCATTTCATGGCACACATTTCCACTTTACATGGTCAGTTCCTTGAGGAAGTGAAGGAAAAGGAGCCATAGATGTTCAGCCTGTCCAGAAACTTATTTCTTGTTCTTGTCCCTTTTCACTTTCCTTTCTCTGCAGTCTTCCTCTTAGCAATGGCAGAAGACTAGTGAGAAACCTTCTAGCTGATACTGCACAGAGTCTGTGTGAACTAGATGCTTTGGCCTGCTGCTGGAAAACTTTTCCCTATTCAGATTTAATTCGGTTGTCTCTTGTAGGCCACTTATAAAAGCATTAACAATTTGTTTTCTCAAGCTCAATTTTACCTTTTTCTATTCTTATTTTGCTGCAGCTAGCTTAATAAAATGCATTTCCTTGGGTGGCAGATTAAGAAATTCTGCAGCAAGTGGACTTGGAAAAGCTTATGCTGTTAAAGAAATCTTCCACTGATGAAAACTGGATAGAAGCCACAGTGACAATCATTTATAGTGGCTTCATACCACTGCCTAGGTATTTGAATTACTTTACTTTTTCAGGCTCCAAAGCATACTAATAACTTCCTATAAAATATTTGAACTATTCTCTGTTTGTTTAAAAAAAAAAAAAGAAAGCCTTCAACCCCCTCCCCCCCATACAAATATCTGAAATTTTACATTGCATCTTATCCATAGGCAGGAAATAATCTGGAAAATAAAATCAATCCATATCTGCTCAAAGTTGCCTACAGCACAATGTGCAAGACAATTAAATGGAGCTTCATAGTGATTTAGTGGTCTTTAAAAAAGATCACACCCCCTTTACCAAGTAATTATATGTCATAAACAGTAACCACTGCACACAAATCTCTATGTATGCTGCTTTCCACACACAGACATTCAGAGATGATCCTGCATTTTTCAGAACAGAAAAAAATTTGGACAAAAAGAAAGGACTTTCCACCTCTAATTACTGAAACAAAGACATAAATGTTGTTTGATTTCCCTTGCATGATCAATTACACAACAGATTCCTGAGTGCACACATATCCACATGCTCTCATTCACACCATTCTTCACCAGCTCCCTGCTTTAAAAACATACATATGCTTTTCCCTTACCTTCTGTGCTCCAGCTTCCTGATCAGGGACAGTTCAGTGCTGCTCTTTCTTCCCTTAACTCTAAGTCCCTGCACATTTGCCAGCAGACTACTCACTATTAGCACTTCCCATTTATTTATGTGTTTCAGACTCTCCTTCAGAACATGGCTACCTTAATAGAAGCAATCCCTGGAAAACAAATCAAACAATAAAAGTGGAGGAGCTAACCCTTGAGCCCTCACAGACCCACCCAGCCAGGTGAAGAAGTGAGCAAGGAATCCGAAGTTAGTAAAAGGCATTTAAACAGTTATCGAGCAAGGGGAAACCAAACAGAGATCATAGTGGGGAAGAGGCAAACATACGTATTGGAATAACCATGCGGTGTCAAGTAACAGACAGATGAAACAAACAGTCATCAGCTATTTTTACAGTCAGATTTGCCATTGGTAATGCTTCAGAGATAACTAACACAGCAAGTAACGCTGTGCTGGCTCGCTCCTGCCACTGATTCAAACCTTAAAGCACTGCATTTTTGATCTGCAAGTGGGAGTCAAAATGGTTATTAAGGTCACCAGTAAGAATACCGTGGAAGAAGGATGCATACGAATAAGACATTATTGTCTGAGGGTGCTTATTCATAAATAGCTCATTTCATCATCAAGATTGGACAGATATATATCATGCTCTTGGAGCGAGGACCCCACTGCACTGTTCTTCCAAAGCAAACAAGACCAGCCGCCCTCCTGGGAGGCACGTGCCAGCATTGGGTTTCATTTGGTGAACTGCAATAGAATGTTGAATAACGGAGGAAATATGCCATGAAGTCAACAAGCTAAGGTTTTGCATTGCACATATAAACAACGGATTGCCTCCTGTGTCATGCTGTGTGTACAGAGCTCCTTACTCAAGTCATGGGGCTCTCTTGGGGCTCAGCATCATGCTGGATTTGAGCCACAGCCTACAGCAAAATGAAGAGCAGAATCTCCTACAATTACAGTCCAACTCCTGCTTCCATGGTGGAGCAGGGCTCTGCATGAGCCCAGTGCTCATTTGCATTTTAAAAAGAGCTGATAATTATATTGCTGTAGTATGAGCAAGGCTACAATGATGAGGTATATGCTGCCTGAGAATCTTCAAGCGCCACGAGGTTAGTTATGAACTAATCCTCTCTGTGATCCAAGAGCACCTAAGCTTACCAGTCCCCCTCCAGAAGAGACAAAGAGCTGCCTTCTCCAAAGCAATTTTCAGTTTTTAATTCCCCTTTTGGGAGAGGTTCACCTTAGATCCCAGCAGGAACATTTTGGAAAGTCTGCTCTCCTAAATGTCTGGTCTGGGTTTCTGATGCTCAAGCACTTCTCCTAACTTGTCCCAAACTACTCATCCTACTCTTGCCAAACATCAGGCCACTGCTGCTAAGATCTAGCCTCAAACTACACACTTCCAACACCTACTTATGTCCTGCATGTATGAGACCATTTATACACAAATATTTGCTGCATCATGAGTCATGACATCTACAGAGACATGGAAAATTGGTGCACACTGGAAAAATCAAACCAACCCAAACCACCAACCAACCCCACCAAGAAAATCTCCAACCCCCCAAAAAATCCCAAACAAACCAAACCAAACCAAAACACCAGCCAACACCCCCCCTCCCTCCCCCAACAAACAAACCCCAAATTAACCAAGCAAACAAACAAAAAAACCCCAACTTTGGTATGAAAACAGGCAATGGAAAAGTAGTTTGGAAGCACCTACTGCCACTAATGTAGGCAAAATGGTCTGTGCATGTGTCTGTCTCTCCAACACATTTCTAAAGAGGAGTGGAATGTATTTCTGGAATACTTGTGATAAAAATAAACCCAGCCATGCTGTCTATGAAGAGAGGCAGGTATAGCCCTGCTTTCTGCAAGCCCATGAACTTCTGAACTGCTTAGATGCTGAACTGCAACTAGAAAGACCTTTATGGAAATTTTAACTGCTAGTGCACAAAGGGTGACTGATTGCTTGGAAAATCCAAACCAGGCCTCTCACAAGGAAGCAGCTGGGGTTAATGCTATTCATCATGATGAATGTGCTTTACAGACTCTGGCTTTGAAAGGACTCAAATCTTGGGGTAGGCATTATGCTTATTCAGATATAATGATAACAAATACATATATTTGCAAGTGCAGTGCTCAGATGAGACTCTGGGATCAGATGGCCTGTCATTACAATAAAACCACTTCTGGGGAAAATTACTGACTAACACACAGCAAACACAACCCAGTGGCACTAAGATGTTTCTATCCTGCTCCCAGGAAATTTAAAAAGCAAAATTTCCTGCTGCTCCCTTTCAGGGGGTGTAGGGCAATAATAGATCACACCGAACTGTTGTAGACAGCAGTTTGGACTGAAATTCTAAATTTATATGAAGGAACTCTGCAATTTGCACAAATATGTCAATGGAAAATGCATGTATGTGTGTCTGTGTAATGAACTCCATCTTTCACATACATATATTTGAAGCTTTGCATGCTTGCTGTGCTAGTTTGAAGCAGGGTAGAATGTTTTGGTGAGAAGGACTAGATCATAGGCTGTGAAAGGAAAACAATGGTGATGTCTACTCCCTTCAGAGTCTTGCTGAAGAAGAAAGGAAAACATTAGATAACACTCTCGCCATTTTTTTTCACTCACTCTGCCTTGGGCTTCTGACTGACCTGCATCTCCCTAACCCCACCTTTCACTCACCTTTGCTTCTTAACCTCTTGGCTGAACCTCTATTCTTGCTTAGGACTGGGGTAAGGTTGAGAGGGGCAGGGGGAAGGTGCAGGGGTGGTTGGGAGCCCCTTCTGGGGACTCAGGTTTCTGGAAGGGGAGTTGTGTTTCTGTATTACCTTTTCCCTTGTATATTTCTGTATATAACTGTATATACTGTAAATATCTGCTTGTATATTGTGCTAGCTGTAAATAATAAGCTTCATTTATATTCCCAGAGCCGGCTGAGACTAGTCTGGGTGATTTCTAAAGTGTGGGGGGGCGGGTAACACCCAAACCATCACACTTGGCAAGGCTGAGAACACAGGCATGAGAACCTTACGCAAGAGTAGAAGTTTTCAGCCTTCTCTGACTTGTATCCCGTTCTTTAACACTTTCTCCAGGGAAATAAATGGAGTTCTGTCCTACTGAGTGATATTTTTCCCCCTCCCTTTGTTACCTTAACTGCAAATCCCAGAGAAGTCATATGCTGAGCCTGAGGAGTCAATTGACTGATCGCATTCAAGAAGTCCCAGGTACATGAAACCCAAAAGCTATAACTGATTCTGAAAAGAAATGAGAGCATGCCAGTCTAGACTGGGAAAATGCAAGCATGGAACTGCTTTGGTTGTAGAAAGTAAATGGTTTATAATTCTCTGAGCATTAATGATCAAAGGGTCTATTTAATAACCCAGGAGAACAATGCAACTATATTGAGGTTCCAGTTGTTTGTTTACAGCACTTTTTGTCCAGCAGAGCAATGCAGGTTCAGTTCTTACCTGGCAGCCACAGGTGGAATGATTTGTTGACTGTTATCACACTCAGTGCAATAACGTGGTCTCTGGGCACCAGATAGATGAGTGCAGAGTATTGGCTGGACCAAGCAGCACCAGGGTCATATTAGCTGAACACAAGCAGTGAATCAAGTATCACATCAGGACAAAGCCTTCATCTGCTCTGCATGTTGTAGGTAGATATTACTGTACCCTGCCTGAAGTCTTGCAAGTGCTGCATTTCTCTGAGGGCATTGATAGCACCTGTGTGTCTACTTCTGCATGTGCCCAGGAATGCAACAGCAATGCAGTGCTAAGAAGTCATGGTGCAAACCAGATGCTGCTTCATCTGCCTCTTTGGGACAGCCCAGGGCTCTCCAGCTTTTTTTCCAGGGGGACTCAGCTCCATGAATCCTGTCTGGATGGGGTGGTGGCTGCCAGTTCTATCCCATTTTTGCAGCATGTCAACAAATCCTTTCCTTGCATACTCAAGTGGATGGGAATGCAAATTTGGGTTTCCTGTGGTGGAGGTTCTCCATTTAGTCCTCTTCTAAGAATTTTTGCATTTCACATCTTGTTGGAGGAGAGAGAACTTGAGGTGTCCAGTTTTTCACTCTCCTTTAGGAGCCGCTTGACTTGCCTAAACATTTGTATAGCCTCTACTAAACATGAAAGTATCTTTGCTTCCTCCTGCAGCTGGACATTACTGAAAAGCTCTGGTCAGACCTACTCTTCTTCCCTGACTCCAGGAGGCAGCTGAGACCTGAGGGCCCCAAAGGAGGAAAATGTCACATTATTGCTATAAGCATTTCTTTACCCAAAAGGGAACAAGAAAGGGTCTATTTTTTTTTGCCCAGCACCTCCTGTTAGCCAACACAGGCTGTGCTGCACCCAGTATCAGGAGAAATGACAAGCAGATCTGCTATATTCCTCTCTGCTTGTACCCTCTTCTGAGTCCAGCTTCAATATAAATCCAGGTTTGAACCAAGTTCTCTCCTTGATCTCCCAGCTGATCAGATCTAAGTGAGGACAAAAGGGTCCCCAGCACTAAGCACCAGTGTCAGTCTTAAAATCTCTTCCCTTGAGGCCATTTCTCCCCTTTGCATGAAGGGGAGATTATCCACTCCTAATGCAGAATATGTGCAATGAGACAGATGGAGAACTCATCTACAGCCTTTCTTGTGGGCTGGTCCTTAGGGCTTAAACCTTGCCAGTAGCTGGACTTTATTGGCCTCTAGGGCAGGGACACTTAGGGCTCTGACAAGGAGAGAAATGCTGTTTTTTATAAGACCTTGGAGCATTTCTCTGTTTGTCCTTGTTGCAGCTTTGAATGAAACCTGACAAAGTAAAAATCCTCTGCAAAGGTAAACACTGAAATAAATTTCAGCATTGTCCAGGCAAAAAAAAAATTTCCTTGATTTCACATTTTAGAATTTTATACTATGATGTTTAACACAGTCCAATATCAAAACTATTGTCATCCCACCCTCAGAAAGTAGTAAAAGTTAGTATTTTTCCAACAAATAAAATGCTATGATTCTTCTCTGAAATCATATTTCTCATGAAACTAACAGAATCATAGAATCATAGAATCAACCAGGTTGGAAGAGACCTCCAAGATCATCCAGTCCAACCTAGCACCCAGCCCTATCCAGTCAACTAGACCATGGCACTAAGTGCCTCATCCAGTCTTTTCTTGAAGACCCCCAGGGACGGTGCCTCCACCACCTCCCTGGGCAGCCCATTCCAATGGGAAATCACTCTCTCTGGGAAGAACTTCTTCCTAATATCCAGCCTATACCTACCCTGGCACAACTTGAGACTGTGTCCCCTTGTTCTATTGCTGGTTGCCTGGGAGAAGAGGCCACCCCCCACCTGGCTACAATGCCCCTTCAGGTAGTTGTAGACAGTAATAAGATCACTCCTGAGCCTCCTCTTCTCCAGGCTAAACAGGCCCAGCTCCCTCAACCTCTCCTCATAGGATTTGTGCTCCAGGCCCCTCACCAGCTTTGTTGCCCTTCTCTGGACATGTTCCAGCACCTCAACATCTTTCTTGAATTGAGGGGCCCAGAACTGGACACAGTACTCAAGGTGTGGCCTGACCAGTGCTGAGTAAAGGGGAAGAATAACCTCCCTTGTCCTAACAAACTTGGCTACATTTGAGCTTAGATTGCATTTGGATTAGCTGGCAAGCAGCTCCAGCACCTTTTTATGTGTCTTTTTAGCTCTGTGAATATGGCCTAAAATTAAAATTTAAAAGGATTTCTACAGCCTGGTCTGCTCTCCTTGCTGCTGTCCCATCAGTACCACTCAGACTCAGGTGACTTGGAGGTGACTGTTCTGGATTCCAGCCTCAAACAACTTATGCTAAAACTCCAGGTGGTGCCTGTCTGTGGCACCAGACTAGGGCTCAGCAGCCCTCTAATGGATTTCAGGGACAGGAAGAAGCCAGAAGGACTCTAAGGACGCAGTCTCAGTGACAGGTTTGGCAAGGATCTCTCGCAACTACATCTTACTTAGTTCCCCCAAATCAAACAGACTCTTCAGCCAGGAGAAAAGTCTTGCTTTTGTCAGTAAGACAACTGTCTTGCATACATTGATCATATCTGCAGATTCCTCAGAGGATTGTTTGGTATAACTGTTTAAGTATTAAACACTCTGCCAAGAGTGGAAGATAAATGTGGAAAAAAAAGAAACTTACTAGAGGAAACGCTAAAGACCAGACAATGGCTAAATCATTCTGCAAGTGACTGCTTAATCCTGCACAGCACTGCTCTACCTGGGACAAATTTTCGAAGAGACACTGCTGTCAAAATAGTTTAAAGCCATGTAAGACACCTATCTGCCCACTGAGCATGATTTACTTTGGAAGTCTTCCCTTTGTAAGCCATAGGGAACCATTTGTGAATTCAGTAGGAACTGTGAGGCCAGCAGGTCAAGGGAGGTGATTCTCCCCCTCTACTCCACTCTGGTGAGACCCCACCTGAGTACTGTGTCCAGTTCTGGAGCCCTGGTTAGAAGAAAGATATCGATGTGCTGGAACATGTCCAGAAGAGGGTCATGAGGATGACCAGAGGGCTGGAGCTGTTCTCCTATGAAGACAGACTGAGAGAGTTGGGGCTATTCAGTATGGAGAAGGCTCCAAGAGACATTACTGTGACCTTTCAGAATCTGAAGAGTGGCTACAGGAAAGATGGGAGGTACTTTTTAGGGTGCCAGACAGTGATAGGACTAGGGAGAATGGAGCAAAACTAGAAGTGGGTACATTCAGGTCAGATGTTAGGAATAAGTTCTTCAGCATGAGGGTGGTGAGACACTGGAACAGGTTGCCCAGGGAGGTGGTGGACACCCCATTCCTGGAGATCAGTAAGGCCAGGCTGGATGTGGCTCTGGGCAACCCAATCTCGTGTGAGGTGTCCTTGCCCATGGCAGGGGAGTTGGAACTAGATAATCCTTGAGGTCCCTTGCAGCCCTGACAAGTCTATAATTCTATGATAGCACGTTGCAATTTGAGAGAATTGTTCCAGGACATGCAATAAATCAGTCTTTCAACTAAAGAAGCACACCTGTGATAGGTCAGATGATGGAAAAAAATGTCTGTAAACAGTCTGACTGATTTTAAAATTAGTTCTCTTTAAAAACATTCTATAGAAGCCAGTGACATTTAGATGTATTAGGTCAAATGCATTAATTATTTTATAAACATAGTCATAAAGCATCTAATTAAAGCAAAGAGGTTGGAGGAATGTGGAGTTACTGGCCTGGCATAAATATTTCCTATTTACAAATCACAAAGCAAAACCTCGAGACCACAGGCCAATTAAAATAGCTGGGCAGCAATGATGGGAAACATAAGGTGCTATTTTTAGGGGATCATATGAGAGTCCAAGCAGCTTGAAGTCTAGTCAACCCTGAGGTGTCATATGGCTGCAATCAGAGTCCTTTGCACTGTATCACCCCGTCACAGACAAGGTGAACTAACTAGCATGATTTCTATTCCAACCCTCCCCACCCCATCCAGATTTCACTCAATAGTTTGCATTTTACACATTGAATGAATTTCCATCGAAGTTTTCAAAGAACTGCAGGCCCTGCTCTGTGCCTGGAGTCTTTGCAACTGAGAGATGGGGTCTGGGCAACATTTTCAGGGCTGACTCTCCCCACATATTGGGGACTGCTAACGTTCTATGAGGGGAAACAGTGTTATGCTGCAGTGGAGCTGGTACTATAGAGGTAGTAGCAGTTCAGCTGTGGGCTTATCTGTGTGGGGGAAGGAGTTAAGAAAGACAAGATAAAACATTAAAACTTGTTACAGGATAGTGAGTTTGCCTGAATTACATGGGCTTTCATTTTGTGGTTTGCAGAATATGCTTGCTGTGGGCCAAGAAAAGGAAACAGCAAAGCAAAGCAGAGAAACACGTGAGAATTTTATTCCCCAGCAGTCACTGAAGTTTCAAAACCTATCTCCATTATCTTAAAAACTCATAGCACAGCTAAACACTTTCAGAAAATATGGGGCTGCAAAATGTCTACCTGCATGGTTTTATGCTGTAGCAGTGGTGGGCAGCAAGGGGAAGACCAGCTTGGTTTAGGGGAGACATTTCAGCCCAGATGCAAATCCAACAGGGAAGGAATTTAAATTTGCACTTTCTACTTCTCAAACCAACTCTCTTCCTAGCTTAATCTCCTCAGGCTGCGCCAGGGGAGATTTAGGCTCGAGGTGAGGAGAAAGTTCTTCATTGAGAGAGTCATTGGACACTGGAATGGGCTGCCTGGGGAGGTGGTGGAGTCACCGTCCCTGGAGCTGTTCAAGGCAAGGTTGGACGTGGCACTTGGTGCCATGGTCTGGCCTTGAGCTCTGTGGTAAAGGGTTGGACTTGATGATCTGTGAGGTCTCTTCCAACACTGATAATACTGTGATACTGTGACCCCTGGAAACCACCAAAGGATCTGAAAGTTATTTGAGTTTTGCATATCTTGGAAGAATCCTGGACACTTCTAGTATGCAAGTCACAGCAAACACAATTGTTTAACCTATTTCCAGTGCAGTAGCAGACCAGAGTGCACAGCAAAAAGTAGTACAGCTTTTTGACTTTTTCCCATTTCAGTAATCCAAGGAATTGCAATTCCATGTTTCTAAAATGATGCAATTTACAGTTACATTTAAGAAGAGTAAGTAATCTAAAATTGGTATTCACAATAAGGCAGGAAGCGCTACAGAGACAACTAGAAGTTTCTGCTCTGTCTTTCAGAAAAAGCCAATGTGCAATTGTTGAAGGCTTTGCTGAATGTCAGGAATGGAAGATTAACAAGCTGACAGATGGTGATGCAATAAGATTATCACTGTTAGCGGGAGGAATTCATGCAAACACAGAAAGGCCAAGAACAGCTAAAAGCCTGGCCTGAAAGATAGCAAATACGCCTCTCTGCAGAACAGTGCTAAATAATGACTGAGAAGAAAGGAGCCAAATGAGGAACAGAAAGCAACTGCTGCAGAAAAGCGAGAAAACCGAAATGTGGCCATCAGAAATAGAGCTCAGTTGTGTGGATTCACTGCGGCAATCAGTCCCAGCCTCTGCCTGTGGCACACCTGGCAGAACCTGGTTGCAAGGTCTTTGGCCCAATCTGCCTAGGGAATTGGATAGACTGGATAAGTAGGGATGGATCTTAATCCTTTTAATCCTTTTGCTGTAGTTGAACTTGGAGAATACGGTCAGTGTGATATGCAGTGTAGATAAGGAGATAGCATCAGAGAGCACACGGATGAAGCAGAGGAGTCCCAGGTAATCAGAGACTACTTTTAGCAGCGAAGTGATTCATGGGACTGAAATGCACTGTGCCATATGTACCAATGTGGCCTGTGTTACTAAAATGACAAAAGCAAACAAAGTCTTTTTTAAGGTTATGCCATTAAGGAAAGGGCATGTGGTTTGAATCTTGATCATACAAACCACTGACTTCAGGCATTTTTTACAGGCTGGTAATCTGCAAAGCTCATTAGAAAATGGAAGGTGTCAAATATTTGAAGAAAAACAGAATAGGAATAAAGAGATAATAAATATTGTCTTTTAAAAAAATGTCACAACTGGCTTCCTTTGAGCTTTACAAAAGCATTGTAGGCAAAAAGATAAGCATAAAATAAGAAATAAAATTATTACTGGTGAAAAATGTCATCCTGCAAACATGCATGTGATTAATTACCTTCCTGCAGAGATCAGGGGCCCATCTCTTAAGAACAAAACTAAACACCTTCAATGAATCAAGTCTCCAAGTAAATCCATAATGTCACCTGTACAAATGCCCCAATGATTTCAACAGAAGAATTTGCACATAATATTAGGGCACAACCCCCCCAACAGCTGTCAGTTTGAATAAAATCTCACTGCAAACCACATAGAGATTCACACCACTTCTTATTAGAATGCTTTTCAGATCTCATCTTTAGTCAAATATCTGAAGCATGCTCTTATATATGTTGTTAGATTCAAAGCAACTAAACTATGTGCTCAAGGTGACCCTGGAAACCTATAGAAAAGTGAGGAAGAGAATCCATCTCTCTCCTCTTCCAGCATTATGGACTGTTATTCATCAGCTTGTGCTGAGTCCTAGATGGGAAAAGCTCCAAGGGAGGATTTTTATTAGCACATTCCGCCTTCTGCAAATTACTGTGGTATGATCATAATGCTTTTGTGCTTTTGTCTGACTACTGGTAGTATTTAAAAAGTGCCTATTGCTCTTGAGTCTAGAGCTGTATAAACAACACCAACAATAATAATTAATAACTTTTGCAATTATCTTCTGCCAAATGAAATTTCATCTTCAGCTTCAACTGGATACATTCATCTGTCTCAAGTTGTTGTCTAGGGTTGCTATGCACTCGCAGTTGGTATGTTACATCCCAAAGGTGGCTCTTTGGGAAACTTTGAAGCTCTATAAATAGAACATATTATTGAGAGGGGACAGAGATGCAAACATTTGCCCTCAGGGGATAGAAATACTCAAGAACACTTCTTTCAGAATTTGAATGTGTGAATGCTTCACAATCAGCGCTGTGACAGAAAGAAAAGTTTTTGTTCAAAGCACCCTGTATGAGCAAGGAGATGATTTCCAGCAGATGGAATCTGTCACACCCAGTGCTAGCCTTTTACAAGTTTACAAGTTACAGTTTAATCTGAGCATCTGGGCTCCTTTTCTCATCAATGGAGGTTAGCAGACACCTTGGATAGGTTTGAAATACCTTTTTTTCTCACAGGAAGAATCAGTGTCGGGATACAGGAAGCCTTCCTGACTAGTGCAGCCTAAGCACTGAATGTTGAAACAGCTGAAGAGAGGTGGCAGGACTCTGACTCCTAGAAAGGTGAATGAAACCCGGCAACGACTAAGATTCTCACATCAAGGAAACAGAAAATATGCACAAGAGGAGATATAAAAGGAGTGGGGATACTGGGAAAGTCCTAAAAAAAACTAAGAGAAAAAAACAAAAAGAGAAAACTAGGTGCAACTAAACAACCAAAGTAATTAGTTTTCATCTAAACTTTGTGGCTCTGGTTCTATTTCTGTTGAGTCCTTGAGAATTTTCCAGTAGGAAATATGAGCAGATTAAGATTTTAGAGGATCAGATCAAAAGCACCTAAATGACATAAGCATTCTCCTCTAAGTCACTTCATTTCAACATTCCTAAGCAAACCACACAAAGCTGTTACTGCCCAAGAAGCTCTGTGAGCAGTGCTGCTGTGCTCTCAGTGCTGGGCAGGCGCCATCCTCCTTAGGCTGCCTTTGATGTAAGCTTTTGCTTTCACAGATGAGTGTCATTCCTGACCACTGCAAAGCAACAAGATTTTAGAGCTAGACTAGGAACAGAAAAAGAGAAGCTGGACACCAAAACCACTGGGAAATTTGATCAAAAGAGGGTGGCATCTCTCACCAGCAAGTTCATGTAAGCAAAGGGTGTTGCATTGAAGGAGTCAGGAAACAGTGCTTCACCCAGAAAGATGAACTGAAGAGATACATACCCAGTTGTCTTCATAGAGGAAATCTGTCTGTGCAGATGTCTTCCTGCCCCCACACCGGCTGGGAGGAGCACCGTGTGAAACGGCAGGGCTGCAGCAGTGTGCCCTGTGAGTAAGGAGTGCAGAGCACCTGTGGTGGTGATACCCTTAGGATGGACATCTAACCCATCTTACCTGTCAGCACCACGGCTGTTGCAGCATGACAACACAGCTCCTCTTCCTACATAAGCAGGTGCCTAAAGGACCGTTAGGGTGGAGCCCATGCTGCTGACAGGAGCGACAAGCCTTTGCCTAAAATGATAATTGCTGTTTTCCAGTTATTAAATGAGCCTTTAAGTCTGCTTCCTTTCACTGTTCATTTGACAGCTTGGAAAAAGTGCACACCCTCAGTATGCTGAGTTACAAGGGCTGGAGGACAGAGGAGAGGCTGGCAGTGGCTTGGTCCAATTTCAGCAGCTGTCTGTCTGAAAGCAGTGAGGAGACTGAGTAGTCACAGTGAAGTGTTCATTCACCAACTGAAAAAACTGCCTGAATTGTACCTCATTATTCTACAGAAGTCCAGCAAAGACCTAGGCCAGTGCAACCTGCCTCTGCCTGGCTGCTGGCAAAGACAACACCAACTAACTTCTCTTTAGCTTGTGCCAAGTGTCAGAGAGCTCAGGTAGGTACATAAGAGCACAAATGGTCTGACCAGTGAGACATGAGAAGAGAGTGGAAAATCAGTAACCATAAGAAGTGGCCATTAGCCATTAGGCTTTTGAGAAATGCTATGAGTTAAAAGACCTTTGATTCATACCACAAAAGATAAGAATCTTTGATCACTTAGAGCTAGACATCTGCTGCCTAATAAAATGCCAGGATAGAAACTATTGATGCAGCTTTGACCAAAGAGTCAGAATTTTGTAGCATTCTGTAGAGACTGCACTGCTCATGCAATGGGACAGGCCACCAAATCTAGATGGATGCACGCGTTGGGATTCAGCCTGCTATGATTCTCCATAGCAGTCTGGTGTCCGTCAGGATGTGCCTCACCAGATTAGCCAAAGAAAAATATTCAGGGAGGTCCTTTGGGCACCCACTTGACTTCTCTTTGTGCCAGGTGACCATTGTAAACTCCTTCCACTCACACAAATCCTATCATTTAGTGTCTTGCAAGAACACCAGAAAAAAAATAACTTGTGTCTGACTGTGGCCAGATTTATTTTTCCACTAGTATTTATTGTGTGACCTATAGTTCCTAGATTGTGGAAATAGTAAGGAAAAAAAATCCTATAATTATCTGTCTTCTAAACTGAGAAACTTCTTATTTAATCACTTCTCATGGAAGATGTTCTTGCACACTTCTCCAGACTTCTACTCTCTGTACCTTCTCTAATCTACTCCCAATGACCTTTTTGAAGTGAGAACAATTACCATAGCCAGTATTAAAAGCAGATTTACATGGTATGACAATATTATTCTTGACACCTTTCCCAGTCTTTTGTTTGCCTTTCTAATAGCAACAGACATTTTGGAGGCATGAGTCTAACTCTCCAGCACACACACACAGAAAGAGAGAGAGAGAGAGATCAAAGCCATCACAGCAATATGCTTCTGCAAAGGATCTTGGAAAACCCTGTACCCTTTAGCTCTTTGCCAAGACAGTATCTCATGCTACTCCATGAGAGTGTTCTGCATCCACAGTAGATGTGAAGCTTCAATAACTCCTGATGCTATGTGCAGAATATACCACTCGATTTAGCTTGTCCATGATCTTCTTAACTACTCCCATTCCCCATGTCTGATGTTTATCCTACCAACTACCACTAACAAGAAAATGTCTCTTTTTCCAATGAATTTGGCACTCATTGTGAAAGCATCACAGACAGGGAGCACCAAATTGGTGTCCATTAATTTGCATTCAGCATAGATTGTATCACTGATGCAGCCTACAAAATACATAAGCACAGGGATAAAGGAGTTAGATGGGTAAAGTCATTTGCAGATATCTCCAAACTAAACTAGTATTTCAGGGCTTGGTGACACAATCACTACAAGGTGCAGCACTCTTTTAGTCTTTGATGACTGATATCACAGGTGCAAGATCAAATGAATTGGCTGCTTCCAGCTCCATATCTTAGACACAGAATCACACAGAATCACAGAATGCTAGGAGTTGGAAGGGGTCTCAAAAAATCATCTAGTGCATCCCCACTGCCAGAGCAGGATCACCTAGAGTAGGTCACACAGGAACATGGCCAGGAGGATTTTGAATGCCTCCAGAGAAGAGGACTGCACAACCTCTCTGAGCAGCCTGTTCTGGTGGTGCCTCACCCTCACAGTGAAAAAGTTTTTCCTTATGTCCGTGTGGAAACTCCTATGCTCCAGCTTTCACCAATTGCCCCTTGTCCTATCATTGGACGACGCAGAAAAGCCAGGCTTCTCCTGACACTCACCTTTCACATGTTTAAAACATTAATGAGGTTACCCCCCAGTCTCCTCTTCTCCAAGCTGAAGGGACCCAGGTCCCTCAACCTTTCCTCATAAGGAAGATGTTCCACTCAACCATTTTTATGGCTCTGTGTTGGAATATGTCAAGCAGTTCCCTCTTGAACTGAGTCTCATAATTGAACATAATATTCCAGATGCAGTCTCACCAGGGTAGAATAGAGGGGGAGGAGAATTTCTCTCAAGGTCTGGCACCCACAGTAGCTGTTCCTTTCTTCCCCTTTGGAGCTGCTCCTCTCTGGGATCATGGAGCTGCAAACTCCATGGTCCCAGACAGCAGCAGCTCCTTATCATAGAATTATAGAATCCACCAGGTTGGAAGAGACCTCCAAGATCATCCAGTCCAACCCATCACTCAGCCCTATCCAGTCAACTAGACCATGGCACTAAGTGCCTCATCCAGGCTTTTCTTGAACACCTCCAGGGACGGTGCCTCCACCACCTCCCTGGGCAGCCCATTCCAATGCCAATCACTCTCTCTGGGAAGAACTTCCTCCTAACATCCATCCTGTACTTCCCCTGGCACAACTTGAGACTGTGTCCCCTTGTTCTGTTGCTGGTTGCCTGGGAGAAGAGGCCAACCCCCACTTGGCTACATCCTCCCTTCCAGTAGTTGTAGGTAGCAATGAGGTCACCCCTGAGCCTCCTCTTCTCCAGGCTAAACAACCCCAGCCCTCAGCCCCTCCTCACAGGACTTGTGTTCCAGGCCAGCTTCTCTGAACATGTTCCAGCTTCTCAACATCTCTCTTGAACTGAGGAGCCCAGAACTGGACACAGTACTCAAGGTGTGGCCTGACCAGTGCTGAGTACAGGGGAAGAATAACCTCCCTTGTCCTACTGGCCACACTGTTCCTGGTACAGGCCAGAATGTAAGTTTCAGTTTATCCAACTAAGACAGGTTGCATTCAAACAATTTAAGGGCTGAAGTGCAGGTCAATTTTGCTACTGTGTGGTGCTCTGGGGAGTATGTTACAGGGACCTCAACCTGTCACTGAGCACCTTCACTCTGGCAGTGGAAGGTACCAGCACAGCAGTGGCAGTGCTGTTTAGGCTGAATCAGCTCCTCTAAGCAATCATTTTCCAGGGGCTGAAGCAGTTCAGATGGTGGTGTTCATGGGTGTCTGCACCACACTCTGCACCACAGAGGCACACTACTAAGATCTGAATTCACATAGGCTCCTGAGACCTAAGCCCACACACTGTGGCAAGACACCTGGGAAAACCTTCCCCTAAAACTTTATACATACCTGTCATGTTTGCTAACAAATTTTATCCCAAGAATGATCTGTTTGCCTTGAAGTCAGAAATGCCTTCAATTTGGGGAGTTAATTCAGTCTTAATGCCAGCAGGCAGGTTTTTGTGGTCAAATATATTGCCACATTAATAACTTCAGAATATCACATGAAGCACACACACAAAAAAAGGGCAATAAATTAACAGAAGAAGCCTGCATGGTACACTAGAGAATTAAAGTGCTGTTTTATTGCACATACCTTAGAGTTAGAGTTTTAATTTTATTTTAAAAGATAGCACTATGCCATTTTCACCCTCCATGTTCAAAAACACTTAAAGAAGATTATTTATTCTTTGCTATAATCTACAGGACAAACAAAGTTGCAGTCAAGTGATACTGACCAAATCTTTGCAATTTCACAGCAGTAACAGAATTGTTATGATTGTTTGTACCTGTTATTCCTCTAACAAGGGACTGTTCTCCAAGGATCCTGATATACTTTAAATACAAGAGTGTGAGCCTGCCCTTGTGAGCTGTTATTCAGTCTTGTTTTACAAAGGTATTGCAAAAAAAAGAACACTGAGGCAGGCGGGTTACTGGTCTTATTTTCACAGGAGCTAAATTTGAAATGATTCCTAGTTAGTGATTTGGCTCAGGTCAAAGCTCTAGCTCTAAGTGAGAGGCAGCTCCAGGAATTATTCCCATCCCTCTGCTTGGGACCTGCCTCTTTGTCCAGATATAAGGCTGCATACATTCATACAGTGCAAGTACAGTAAGCACTGCCACTTACAGATTTCACTTGTTCTGCTGAGCCAGCACTGAGAAGTTTTTGAAAGTGGGAAGGCATTCAGAGGCATATTTTCTTTTAGAAAATGCAGGCATTTGCTTCTAAGTGAAGAAGGTCACCAACCAGGCATAGAGATCTCAACGGATATCGTTGCAGCATGGTTACCAAATGCTCAATCCAGCAGTTCTCCCCACTGCCTTATACTGCAGACCAGCAGGGCTATATTTGGCAACAAATACAGGGGTTATGTTCCCAAGGGCTTCTGATGGAGTAAGTTCAGAGCATGTTGTCATGATGGACATGCACACATGTGCCCTAGCAGAGTAGAGGTCAGCCATCATTCATGAATACGTGGAGACCACTTACAATCAGTTATGGCATATGCTAGTAACACTTGCTCCCCACCCATCCTGCTTTCTCCTCAGTAAGCTGCTACATTTTTAATGCCTCCATTAGCTCTTGGAACAATAGACAGCTTCAGGTCTTTCCCTTGCAATGAGCCATACAGCCTTCAATCACAAGCCAAATGGCTAAAGATTTTGAGACAAGATTTCAGTTCCAGGAGAAGAAACCTGCACAGTCAACCCTACATCTTTAATACAATAATTAATTATTGATAAACAACTATAACTGCTCCTGCCATGGAAATGCCCTTGCTGAAATCACAGGCAGGCATCTAGGTTCTTCTTTTTCAATGCCTCTGCACCTAGGGCAATGTTGCTGGCTCTAATGTTTCTACTGAGAGTCAAAAGAGTCAGTGTTTAGCGCAGATGTATCATCTTATCCCTAATTATGTTTCTTTTAGCACAAGAAATTATTCTTTCATTTTAAAAGAGGGCAGGGCAGTTATATGGTTTGAATATAAGATCTTATCCCCTCAAAAAACACTTAAGTTTGTGTTCACACCTGCAGAAGAAAAAGTTTAAATAGAAGTAATACGAAACCTGAATCCTCAAACTCGATGTTTCTAAAAGATGCTGGCAGCCCCACCAGCGATGAAAGATGTGCTCTGCTAAGAGAAAAAATAATGCTAGCTAAATGCTATGTGATTTAGCCTGGGAGCAAAATGTCACTCAAGGCTCTTGATTTAAACATCACTGACAATTACAGTTTTGTTATCAAAATTTGGCTCAGTTTTATTGGAAATGCCCATCTATGGGGAGACATGACCCTGTTCCCTCTCAGGCGATTTGGCTCTGTAGAGATACTAGGAATAGAAAGAGGCAAAATCATACTTCTGAGACTGAAGGAAGCCATGAACACAGTTTGAACACCAATTTAAGTCAATTTAGAAAAAAAAAGTCAAAACATTTTTTGGTATACTTACTTTGATTCTAGCTTGACAGCACTATTTTGGCTAAGGGTCTGACTGAAGGAAGAGCAAAGCTGGTCACTGAAGCCGCAATTACACATGCTGTGCTGGTTGCTGCCGAGCCAGTTAGGAAGTTAGTGCCCAGCAGTTTACTGCCCCATCTACCCACTCCAATCTTTCTGCTCCCTTTGGATTCCCCAACCCTGAAGGACTCACCAGTTCCTGATGGTTAGGGATGAACCACGCATCACTATGTCGGCTGACCAAAAAAGACGATAAGCCCCTGGATAAGTAAGAGGTGATATGTGGTAACCTGTACACTGCAGGAACTCAGATCTTGGTCTGAGTCCAAAGTCATACTGCTTAAAACTCTTCAAACTTTTGTACACAGACACTGCAGGCAATGCCAAAATAAGCAATAAGGCCTTGTACCTTCATCTTCATGTTCAAGGTCCTATTTTCACAAACAATGTCAGCATTTAGGAGAGTAAGTCCCACAGAAAATTACTCTTTTGCAAGTGGCACTAAATTTCTTTAGTGCTTTCAGAGTTGTATCTTGACTGCTGCTTGTGCAGTATGAGCAGAAAACTCCTCTACCCAGCTGCTACCAGCTTATCTGCAGAGCACAGCTCTTCAGGCCCTTAGCAAACATTCATTCCTAGCCAAGACAAAGCTGAAATTAACCAGATCTAGGGTTAGCAATAAGCTAGCCCTAAGATGGGGATTGCGCAAGAGGCTCTGGAACTTCCTTGCCACCCCAATGTTGCCATGATTTCTATGGCTCTGGAAGGAGAAGGTGCTGACAAGACTCCACAACAGTCTTTCAGCATGAGAGTCTAGTCTTCACTAGTGCCCTTCAACATGAAGATTTCCACACTATCTACAATCCAATTTATTTCCATCTACACATAGCACAATGAGTCCAGGAGCTGAAACACAGCAGAAGGTGACAAAACTACTCTCCTCTATGTCTTCCCTATTAGAGATTTAGAAGGGAGTGGCAGAAGACTTTGAGATGTGCAGTCTTCAGTTCTATGCTGAGAAAGGTAGAACATACTATTCTCCTGAGGAAAAAAAAATACCAAGAGGGAAGGCATTCTTCTGAACGTTGACAATGTAGATATTTGTTCTGTGATATCACAGAGTTCAAGAGAGCTTGAATGTGTGCTCACAGGAATGAGCAAATCTTTGCAAATCCTGACAGTCTGTGAACAAACCAGCAAATAAATCAATAATCATCACTGCCATCAAACTCTGGGAGAAATCTATCTTTGTATTATTTGGATGAGGCTCTGTCATTTGTTTAAACTTGCCATTTTTAGCAATTATTAGAGTTTTATAGCAAGTCTGAAACTCTATGCCAATAAGACTGTGATTTTAATGCATATTAATGAGACAAATGGGGGAGGGGAAAGGAAGTTGGTGAGATTCTCTCATTGAGTAAAATGCTAAATAAGAAGATTCCAGCTGTGCAACAGGAAAGTTAAAATGGTTTGTTTGGATCATTAATATTGCAATGAAAACTAATTAAACCTACAGCTACAAGGAGGAGCTCGTTAGAGATTTGCATAGAGACAGCACAGCACTCAGCAGCCGTCAGTTTTAGCAGTTTCTTTTATCACACCAAGCAGGATATCAAGAGTTCATTGAGTGGACATAGTCTGAAGAGCCAAGGGGACACAGATGCTCAGTCCATGGGCTGCAACTGCAAGAGGTACCTGACTGCTACAGGCCTTCTTTGGAAAACACTATGTGAGTTTTGTAGTTCTGCAGAAGGAACCAAACCCTTATGCTGGGTCTGTGCTCAGACTAACATTACTGTGCTCTGTACTGTAACCTTCAGCTCCAGCCTTGCTTCCTGCAATGTCACACCTTTGTCTGCATTGAGATTTAACTAAAATGTACTCATCTGAAGAGCCCCAGAAGATGCTGTACAAAATATATCTATTTGTATAACTTTAGTCTCTCTTTGCCTGTCCAGGCCATGACAGTACATAGCCTGTAGCTTTAGTGTGAACCTCAGCTTTGCGTTTCCTTTCTTTTTGACCATGCCATGCCATGCTTTACCGTTCTTGCTATAGCCAAAGACGTCTCTGCTTATGCTCTGTGAACATCAGCATCCTCCTACAGATATTTAATTCTTCTCACCTGATATGGTCTTTTCCTTCTCCATGGCATCTCTACATCCCAACTCCCAAAAAACCTGCTCAGAGCTCCACACAGAAGCCCAGTGGCACATAATTGTATTAACCTCTTCTTAGACATTCGTCTCAGGAGTGAATAATGACCAGATTTGGCCTCTTTAAGTCTTGTATCCTTGCAGTCTCAATTAAGCTGCTGCTTACCCATGCTAATTGCTCATAACAGTGCTTGCATTTCACTCCAATAAAGGTTGCAAGGATGAAAGAATGAACTCAATGCCGATCATAAAAGAGAGTCCTCACAGAAGATGACACCGTGTAATTTTACTAATGTTGCAAGACTAGAGACTTGTTGGTGACCTCAGACAAGTAAAAGTCCTTTAGTCACAGAGAAAACAAAATAATATCCTAAACTAGTGACATGCTAAAGTGTACACATGTAACTTAGATAAGATTTTTCTTGGTGAGTTAGATAACTGAGTGCCAAAGAAACATGATAGGCAATGAGCCCACGCCTCCCTTCATTCATTGCAGTGTCAGACCATTTGAACATGGACATCACAGGAGACCTTCTCATTCTCAAGGCAGAAATCTTCTACCACTATAGGAGATGGTGAGTCGGTTTTTAAATTAATTTTCTCTATCTTGGGCATCAGGGAAATAAATTTTGAACAAAACCCTCTACAGCATTCACTGTTAGGAGACAGTACAGAAAAATAAATAATTTCAGAACCAAAGAAAATGACCAATTAATGCTGCAGATCCCAAATGGATGAGAGTGCATCCAAATAAGTCAGCATGACATCGGCTCCAGCACAGCCTGCATTTCCAGGCAGGTGTTACCAAAGCATGAACTTCCCTAGATAGCCAAAAAGAAGGAAAACACGGAGAAATGCTGTAGAAGTAAAAAGAAATCACTGGAGATGCAAAATTAAATTTCAGATATGACATCCAGTCATCAGTCTGCTGAATCTATTCTATTGAATTCCCTCAGAAATGCCTTTACTGCAGCATTTCATGGTGGGAGGCACAGAGAGGCTGTTGGACAATGAAGAATATCACACATCCTGCAATATCGCCCAACCTGTTGCACCATAAAAACAGGCTGAAATGCTTTACAGAAAGGCTGACAGACCCAGAGCTGCATGCTATAGGCATAAACAGCCCCAAAGGCTGATGGAGTGGCACCTCTGTGAACACCTGTCACCTTGTCATCTCAGTAGAAGACAGTGGCATTTCAGGATACTCATCACTAGAGAGGGAGGATTTGGTTCTTTTTGTGGCCAACACATGCAGAGATGTGATCTATTCCTCACTCCTCATCCTACAAATTCTTGCTTTGCCGAACCCAGGAAGAGACTTGGTGTCCATAGGCAGGCTTAGCTTACAGAAATCCCACAGGGAATAAGTGCCCAAAGAGGCAAAAGTGTACTTAAGATTGCCCTTGAACACAGGAGGCCCCAAATAGATTTAGATGTATGAATATACACTGGACTAGATTTATACAAGCCCTGCAAAATTCACACCAAGACACAGGAGTTACATCATCTGTACTATTTCCACCTTTTCTGTAGGGGGAAGTCAGTAAGTTTGTGATGATGGCACTTCTGCCTCTTAATAGACTGCAATCCTGAGAACTTATATTCCACTTTCTATTTTCCCTTCTCTGATACATCCCCTCAAAGACCTCAGCAGCATAGTTTTTGGAATGACATATATCTGCCTAGGCTTGAGTGACCTTACATTCCCTTTTCTGGTGCAGCTTGCATAGCACAAATTGACATAGTTCAGAGTCAGCATCTGAATACTTCACATGCTGGTTTTGCTCCTTCTTCCCCAGACATCAACACCTTCCAGCAACTCTGGATAGTGACAAACAAATGGGAAGGAAAACAAGAAGCTTGGCCAAGGGCTTGATTTCCACAAAGCAACACATTAACTCCACACAAGCTGTGACTAATGGCCTCCTCACATTTGCTGTCCACTACATAAAGCTTTTAAGGACATCTTCAAATAAATCTAATTCACAAGGTACTTTGAAGGGAAGCAGAGGAGTGGGAGACTGCAAGATCAATAGAAATGGACAGTGCAGGGGAATGGCATCTACCTGAATCTGTGGTGCCTCAGGGATTTAGAGGGAAAGGTAGTCTTGTTCCAGATCCTTCCCATGAAATTAATTTGAGTTGTGATGCAGGCAGATGTTGGTAATGGAGTCAAAGTTGGATGCCTTGGCTGTCACTCAATCACACATAGTGATGATTTTACTAGCAAAGTGACTATGCACTGAGATGCTGTTTCTGCTAATTGCCCATCATTAACACTCCCTTCATAGGAAAGACCTCAGACCTGATGAGTCAGAAAGACAACACTGGTTAGATTTTCTAACATAATCCAGGTGCTCTTGAAGTAGCGAAACCCAATGTTAGCATATCTAAATCTATACATAAGGTCATAAATAAAGCAGGGAGGTACCTAGAAACATATTTAAGTCTCTTATTTTGGGCATGTCAGTTTGCATTTTGGTGCCTTTCTTCCTTGCTTGTCAATAAATAACCCTCTGCTCATTCTACTTGGCATGACAGAATAGAAACAGATTTTGGAGAAGCTCCTATAAGGGGCTGAAAGTTTCCAGCTTTCTGTAGAACCATGCACAAGAGCAAAATGATGGTCTTTGCTGGCAGATCGTGTATTTGGGGGAATCTGCATGGAAACAAATGATGAATGGTTATTTGATTTTAACTTGGTGTTTATGAAGATTGCCTAATGACTTCTAATGCTTTTCAGTGTTTGTTAAGTATAAACAGAGAAAAATCACATAATTCTAATCCCAAAGCAGGGCAATTGGCTTGTTTATGCCTATTATATTCAATTAAAGATGCAATATCTGCTTTATCTCAAGAGAAGACCCAGCTTATTTATTCCTAGTGCAAGGGCAAATATCAGCTGGTACCAAAACAGGATGCAGTTAAGTCTAATGTCATGTCATCAGCATTGCTCATATTAGAAACAGAATAAGTGGCACATACTTTGAGGCAGAACTGGAGAGTTTGCTCAAGTGGCTCTGCTTTTTAAACAAATTCAAGATTTGCTTACAACAGCAGAATCTCAGAACAAGTGTATATTCTCCTGCACCAATGGGGAGAGAAGCCAGGGGGTAAATCCTAGTGTGTCCTGCCCTTCTGTGAAAAAATGAGGCTGTTCATTCAAATGCCTCCCCAGACTGCAGCTGTTGCATGGAAAGAAACGGTCTCTGTGGCTGTATTAGCAAAAATGGTTAAATTATGTCTCCCAGTTCTCCCACCATCTCCAAACCCACATCCTGTCCTATGTAGGACTCTAAGGACCTATTTCATTTTTCTGACACCAGCATAATTAAAACAGGACAACATACACATGCAGACAAGAGCAAAGCACCAGATCGCCTCCACTAACACAACTGGAAGCAATTTGTCAACCCGTCCAACTTATCCTCCCATCCAGCTCCCTTGATTTCTTCCCCTCAAAGTCTTATTGATCCATTAAAAACAACCATTAGAGGGAGGCAATTTTGCCATCTTCATATTATTCTCCTTTAAAAATATATACACAGTGTCTCTAAAACCTGTTAATATCCCAAATACCTGAAGATACTGCTCAATTACAAGGCAAACACATCAAGAAAAGGAAAAGTATAAAACAAACTGACCACATCACATGTCCTGCCTTGCTCATTTTATCTCCTGCTTTAAATTTAAGAATCACTTATACATAAACACAAGTCTTAGGAAAACAACAACCATGCACTCTATTTTGGCTACACTGCCATTATTTTCCTATCATTTGACTTTTGAAGTTCCTTTTCCGAATATCATCTGCATAAAACAAACCCAAGTTTCTCTTGGATTAGGATCAGATTCTGTCTGAAGAGAGCTCAGAAAACCTCCTGTCTTTGCAATTACTTCAATATTTCTGACAGTTTAACTTTCTCTAAAGTATAACTGCAGCTCCAGATTTTCAGAGTCTCTGGTGTTTGAGGTTTTTTTTTTCAATGATCACAATGTCTTTGGAAGTGTTTACTCCATGTTACTGATATAAATTACTTACAGTGGCTTTACTTTAACTAAATCCAACATGCTCACATAGTGTACAGAGAGACAAGAGATGTATGGATTGGATCTAGACATACTTTACCCTTTCTTTCTCTTCTGAATTGTCCTGGGCACTGCATTTTGCTCCACCACTGCACACGCCACCCTCAAAGAGTAAACACACAGTCATTTTCAGAGGCTGCTTAGGAACTTCTAAGTTATCATCATATGCTTCAAAGGTATTTTAAGACACAGCTGAGCATATCAGAATGTGCAACAACGACAAAGCCAGGCTGCCTGGGATGTTTTGTTCATGCCGTATGAAAACCTACATAGGAAAGATTCCAGCACTACTGCCTCAATAAAGGAACTTTATCATCACAGAGCCTTCCAGCAATGAAGAGCTTGATAATCAGAGGAACAGACAATATAATCCAGTGAGTACTGGAGCCCTCATTTAGGGTCACCAAGTCAAAACTCTCCCCCAAAGTCATCTTTAATCACCTTTGTGGGATTGTTACTTCCTCCTAGAGCCTCTCAAGTTCTCTAGCACCTTTCCACATGCAACAATATCTCCACTGTGACCTACTGAATCTCCTCCTCCAGTAGCTCAGTTAGGTAGAATTGAGCAAGGAGAGACACACAATGAGAGAGATTTTTCTATGGGATGTTTAATGTTTTGAAATCCACATTATATGTGAAGAGAGTCTCTTCTCTCCTTGAGGAGATTCTTAACTCTTACCTGGAACTGACCAAAGCCAGGCAAGGAAAACAAGCAGACACCTCCTTCTCTAGCCAAATCTAACTTTCTGATGGAGTTGGACCAAGTGGCAAAAGACCTGCTGATACATATAAGTAGCTTTGCTGGGATTAGCATAAATGTGTTCTGTGTTTGACACAGAGTAGGTAATAAATAAGGTCTGTTAATCCCACTGAATAATGGAAATAGATACATACAAGAATGTCTTCTTCATTTTGCCCCATTTATTATCCATTTCAGATGAGGTAAGGATGCATTCTTTAAGTTAGGTTGAGACGAGACAGGCAGGACTGTGTACTTTTGGTGCTACTAAAGTCTGTACTATCATGGAAATAAGCCACAGATTGAATTAACATGTCACATCTGAAATTTCACATGGTAGCACAAAATACCATTTCCAAAAAGCTTGCCTTACTGCAATATAGTTACTAGAATGTTACTTGGTAGTGTTACCTAGGTGTGTATTTCAGGTTTGCATTTAAACATATAAACAAATTCAAATCCAGATTTGGTTCTCTGACCTTCTAATAGATCTGTTTAGACATCATCAGGAATGGTGTGGTCAGCAGGAGCAGGGAGGTCATTCTGCCCCTGTACTCTGCACTGGTTAGACCACACCTTGAGTATTGTGTTCAATTCTGGGCCCCCCAGTTTAAAAGGGACATTGAGATGCTTGAGCGTGTCCAGAGAAGAGCGACGAGGCTGGTGAGAGGCCTTGAGCACAAGCCCTATGAGGAGAGGCTGAGGGAGCTGGGATTGGTTAGCCTGGAGAAGAGGAGGCTCAGAGGTGACCTTTTTGCTGTCTACAACTACCTGAAGGGTGGTTGTGGCCAGGGGGAGGTTGCTCTCTTCTCTCAGGTGGCCAGCACCAGAACAAGAGGACACAGCCTCAGGCTGCACCAGGGGAGATTTAGGCTTGAGGTGAGGAGAAAGTTCTTCACTGAGAGAGTCATTGGACACTGGAATGGGCTGCCTGGGGAGGTGGTGGAGTCGCCGTCCCTGGGGCACTTCAAGGCAAGGTTGGACGTGGCACTTGGTGCCATGGTCTAGCCTTGAGCTCTGTGGTAAAGGGTTGGACTTGATGATCTATGAGGTCTCTTCCAACCCTGATGATACTGTCATACTGTGATCATCAGCACGGTGAGACTACTGAATTTTCCATAGTGTAATAGCTATTTTCTACTCAACAGAAGAAATCCTGCAACAGAGAAGGACGCACAGTCAAAATACCAATGGCTTATCCATATGGCAGCATAACTGTTCTTTAGACAACCAAGACAAAAATATTGAAGGATTTCCAGGAGGCAGTGCAGATGAAAGACAGAAAATCACAGGTTCTCTATGGCATGGCTCCCTATGGCAATAAAGTTTCTATGATCACACTGTGTGTGTTCCTTGGCCCTCCCAAAAGTATCTGAACAACTTCAACTAAATTTGAGAGAAGGTTCAGACCTTTTCGATTTGGTGAAGTTTTCATAATTTAAAAAGAAAATTTCCACCTGCTAGCCCTCTGAAAGATATCAGAGTGGGAAAATAATCCCTTTTCAGGGGAAAAAGCAAATCAGGTCAGACGGTCTCAAGTTGCTACTGAAATGTGACCTGATTCTCTTTCAAATAAAAGACGATCAAGCTACAAAGCTAAACAGAACCTCTATGTCCATTAGATATTATCTGCAACACAGGAACACAGGCCTGATTCTCAGCCTCCTCCTCAGTTCTGACTTTTTAAACTTTTGCTCCCTGTGTTCCCGCACTCACCATTCCAAGTGACTCATGGACTACTATTTCCAAGGCAGGATCCTGACCTCTTTCCTATTTCCTTAGCTAACTAAAACACTTTGCAGTCATCTCAAGCATGAACACAAACCTCCTACATTTAAACTCTATTAGCTAACTGATAGACCAGCTGTTGATTTTGTGAGAAGCCTGGAAGAGTCTTTATTATTAATCTTTTTAACCTAAACACACTAGACAATTTGTCTCCACCTTTCATAAACTTGTTATAAAACAGAATATAGATCAGAGTGTGGTTGTCTAAGACAAGACTTCAAGTTTCTGTAAAACTATTCCTCTGAGCTGTGGTTTAGAAATACATGTGGGGCTGTGGGAAATGTTTAATGGTCAGTAAAGGCTATCCTAAGAATGTACCTGTGTGCCTTAGTGCACTAGTTGGGGATTGACACCTCTCCTAGAAAATGGCCAGCTGAAACCAGAAGGGAATTTTAATCCCCTGGTCTAAAGCACAGGAAGATGGCAAAAAGTGCTGCCATTGCTGATGTTTTCTGTATGCTACCTGGAATCTCAGCTTGCAGGAAATTAATAGTAAGTGACACAAGAAAAATGCTAGAGAGACATGCAACACAAGGACAAGAAGGCAGATTTTCAGTAGTTTATAACCTGGCTACTTCTAAACAGATCCCTGTTCCCTTGCCTAGCATACACACAGAGGACCAGTATGAAAACATATGACTCTGACCATAAGATCGCCTCACTGAAAGCCCTGCTACGTTGTGCCTAGGTGCAAATGCCCTCCAGCTGAAGGCTATCAATATGGAACAAACATATTGGAGAAAAGGAACTCTGATGTCTGTACTCAAGTCTGATCTATAAACTGTGTCATCGGGAAAGAGAACCAGTAGGTTCCCCAGGATCCCGGACTGTGCCTACAGCAGAGTGGCAGGAGTCTGAAACTGTCTAGGATGAATTTGACTGTATTCATGCAAATATCAGATAACCACCTTTCGGGTGCACAGATTACCCACATTTCTTACAAAATGAACACAGAGAATCAACCAGGTTGGAAGAGACCTCCAAGATCATCCAGTCCAACCTAGCACCCAGCCCTATCCAATCAACTAGACCATGGCACTAAGTGCCTCATCAAGAAAACATCAAGGTGTTTTCTTGAACACCTCCAGGGACGGTGCCTCCACCACCTCCCTGGGCAGCCCATTCCAATGCCAATCACTCTCTCTGGCAAGAACTTCCTCCTAATATCCAGCCTATACTTCCCCTGGCACAACTTGAGACTGTGTCCCCTTGTTCTATTGGTGGTTGCCTGGGAGAAGAGACCAACCCCCACCTCGCTACAACCTCCCTTCAGGTAGTTGTAGACAGCAAAGAGATCACCCCTGAGCCTCCTCTTCTCCAGGCTAAACAACCCCAGCTCCCTCAGCCTCTCCTCATAGGGTTTGTGTTCCAGGCCCCTCACCAGCTTTGTCCCCCTTCTCTGGACACCTTCAGCTTCTCAACATCTCTTGAATTGAGAAGCCCGGAACTGGACACAGTACTCAAGGTGTGGCCTGACCAGTGCTGAGCACAGGTGAAGAATAACCTCCCTTGTCCTACTGGCCACACTGTTCCTGATGCAGGCCAGGATGCCATTGGCTCTCTTGGCCACCTGGGCACACTGCTGCCTCATCTTCAGCCTAATATCCACCAGTATCCCCAGGTCCCTTTCCTCCTGGCTGCTTTCCAGCCACTCTGTCCCCAGCCTGTAGTGCTGCTTGGGGTTGTTGTGGCCAAAGTGCAGAACCCTGCACTTGGCCTTGTTAAATGTCACCCCACTGGCCTCTGCCCATGCATTCAGCCTGTCCAGGTCCCTCTGCAGGGCTCTCCTACCTTCTAATAGATCAACACCTGCTCCTAGCTTGGTGTCATCTGCAAACTTACTGATGCTGGACTCAATCCCCTCGTCCAGATCATCAGTAAAGATATTGAACAGGACTGGGCCCAGCACTGATCCCTGGGGAACAGCACTAGTGACTGGCTGCCAGCTGGATGTGGCACCATTCACCACCACTCTCTGGGTCTGGCCTTCCAGCCAGTTCTTGACCCAAATATATGTCTGCCTACCAGTGTTTCACCCCAGCACATATTGTGCTCACTGCTATGCATTAAGCCAAAAGACATACAACTTTCCCAAGTGATGAGCAGGCACTTTTATTCACAGTGGAATAAATTGCCCCCTCTTGTAACACACTGTTTCTATTCTGCAACATAAAAGCAAAATGGTCTTGTTTAGAAATAATAATTAAAAAAAATCCCCTTCATTGGGAAGCAAGGAATAATGACACAGATGCAGACCATGGCAATGAATAATTCAAATACAACTGGCATGGAAGGAAGGAAACTCAGTAAAAGTTGCAACTTCTGTGAGGGACACCACAGTTTTACAAACCTAAGAACAGAGCAAGATCTGGAGTAAGACATTTGCAATTTTATAATCTTCTCAGCTGAGCCATGGACTATTTTGGCATTTTCTTTCCTGATGTTGCTTGAAAGACCTGAGTACATGTCCTAAGGCTTTTTATCTTTGCCTCCTCACACTTCTCAGAGGTGGGAAAAAGACTAAACCAGCATCCCACAAATATAACCAAAACTCCACATTTTTCAAAGGTACCTCTACATTTTAACAACATGTTTCCTTCAAAAGGAAGTAAAGACAGAATGTGGAGAAAACTGATCAAGACTGAAAATGGTGAATGGTTTTCCACAGTGTTCCTTAATGTCAGAGGAGGAATGCATTAAATAACTGGTGCAGGCATGTTTTCCTTTGTTAACACACTCGACATCTGTTATTCTACTGCTTGCAGAGATGTGGAATCCCTCCCAGTTGTCTCAGCAGCTCAAAGTCTTGACAGAGGAGGGAATGAAGAAAATAGCAAAGTAAGAGCAGCTGGGAGTTTTCAAGCATAGTTTCCATTTGTTCTGCATGCCCTCAGCAAAAGCACCTTGATTTTTGGCAGTAACCAGCCCAAACATGTCTTCTTGAATTTGTTCTGTGATGTGATGTGACATGTTAATGGAAGGCAGCATGTCCATGCACACCATGCTACCTCCAGGTTGCCTATCTCCATCAATATCCATCAAGTGAAGTGAGCAAAAACTACCACTCTTTTTCCAAGAATCTTTTTCAATCAGACCACAAAACTTGCTTGCCCACACTCTGAAAGTGTATATTTGAGCCTGAGGACTACATGTACGTGATGACAAGCTGTCTTCAAGAGCTGTTAATGAAACAAAGAAAATTACCCCTTGGATCAGATCCAGATCAGATCACAGATTCATTCCATGTCTGCTTCCAGTGGCTGGCTCAGAGGGTGTTAGCTATGGTTACACAGACCAGTCAGTAATAGCATACCTTGGTCATCCTGGAGATTTTCTTTTGACTACTCAATTTGGGACTGACATGTATCCCATTGCATTGGAGTTTCCTCTTTCTTTTAAAATAGGCTGTATTGCCATTAATTAAAGAGGCTTTTCATTTACTTATCTATTTAATTAGTCCTGTTGAAATTCTTCATTTCAAGAGATTTGCTCTCTCTCCCCTTGCTCATTTTTGTTAGATATTTTAACTAAAGTTGTTTATAGATCTGTTACAATGCCTTCTATTGCTGCATAGCTGAAGATAAGCTGAATTTCCTTCTTTTAAGTCCTCCATTTGTTTCTGTCCTGGAGTCCTGTATACCCTTAAATTCCTCTCCTGCTGTGGCTGGAACGGGAGGGGGGAAAGCTGCCTGCTTCCCCCCTGCCTCACCTGATCTGCAGGTGCGAAGGGGGTGAGCAAAGGGGTCCTGCCCCCACGAGGAGTGCCCCGTGCAGTGCCCGCGCTGGAATCGGGCTGGGATTGGCTGTGCCCTTTCGCGCCTAAGGAAGTGGTAACTTTGCTCTTTGTCTAGAGAGGGTATAAATATTGGGGGGCTTCCCGCCTTTGGGGGTTCCCTCCTTGGAGTTCGTCCCCGCTTGGAGTTCGTTCCTGCCTGAACCTTCGTGTTTGCCTGAGAGTTCCCGTCCCCCTCTCGCCCTGCCTGGATACAGAAAGAGCTTCAAAGACTGCTTCATCCATTGACACCCTTTGTAAGCCTAACGACCCTTAACGGTCCACCTGCAGCTGCTGAAAGGGAACGAGAGAGAGACAGACCGCAGGAAGAAGTCAGCCTGATCGTGAGTTATTTTGGCTCAACTTTATTAGTAAGAAAACGCTATTAATTAATAGCTAAAGCCTTTTCCAACGTCTGACTGCCAAAACAGTCAGATTATCGATGGCATCCCTGTAGATATTCTCAAGCAACTGAATCTGCTAATTAAACTAAATTAATCTTTGTATATACAGTTTTGGGGGTGGGTTTTTGGGGAAAATAAACAACTCTACTTTTGTATAAAAATTCCTGCCTCGGCCACATTAATTTCCCTGCCTCCACAACAGTTTCATACTTTGTCCTTTAAGGGAGAAAAAGAAAAAGACAACAAGCAAAAAACCCCACCACTCTCAACAAAATGTGCAGACAGTCCTGCAACTAGGATAGTTAAGCTACTAACCCCCAGGAGAAAAGAGGCATTGCTATGTGGGTGAAGGCTTTGGAGAACATGCTCCTAAATACCCCACATTATTTTTACAAGAGCCCTTACTGAACTCATCACAACTACCCTGGCACCTTGTGCAATTATAAGGTGCCACACTCATCCTTGCTTTGGCTTGTTTAGTGCAGTTAGATTCCATTTTTTTGCACAAGGCTCAAATTCCACAGAGAACCAAAGTTTGCACATTTTGAACCTCAGATGGAAGAGAAGGAACAGCATTTCAACGTGTCTCTTGTTACAGCCACCATGACAGTTCATATGTGTAACAATAAAAACAACTATAAACCTACCTAGTCATTAAAGTAAAGCAAACAACTCCTCTCTGTATCATCATGCACAGGTACTGGAGTTGCTAATAAACCAGGAAGAGCACTGAGGCACTGGAGGAGCATCTTTCCTATCTCCACAGTTTCTTAAACAACTTTAGAGGCGTATTTTTATTAAGTATAGGCAAGGCAGATGATCTTAAACCTCAAGAAGAGTCTGTATAATAATTGTGTGCTCTTCTAATGCTCTCCAAAGACCTATTCAGAGTCCATTCTGAAAGACAATAATATATCAAGAACTTCTGCAAACTTCCTCCTAATGAACACATGCCAATTTGAGACCAAGAATTCTGGCCTCGGAGGACAAAATAACCAATGCTCTTAGTCTCTGGGTGTTTTGCTACTTTATTTCAGAGTGATTCAAAACCTAATTAAATTTCTAAACTCTAATGAAATTATGGAAGAAAAATCATTTAGGATTATATTATATACAATTACTCACAGCTGAAAATTACAGTTAGCCTCTTTCACCAGGATAGGGTCTCCTGAGAAATCCTTGTTACTCATATAACGTATAAATCTGACATTACTCTCACTATTTACAGGTCGAAGGTAAAAGCAGAATTAATTAAACATATATATCCTGCCCAGTAACTGGATGGTGGAGAGCAGATAATAGGGGGAAGGTTGATAATGATGACTGTGCTTGAAATTGCATTTTCTAGTTTGGTGAAGAATCAGAATAAACCAACTACAAAGCAGGATTTTATTAAGGCTGGCTTATTCTCATCAGTGCCTTGCCTCAATGGAGGTAAGCTGAGAATGAGAATAGTCAAGTATATGTAGTCAATAGTGCACAGTCAGCTAGCTGAGCTATCTGATCTGTGGAGAAGCAGTAACTAAATAAACCAAGCAGCTTTAGGGAGTTCAGACAAATACTCAGATGTTTAGATGCTTCTCTGAAACATGAGTGCCCTGAGACCACTGACCTGGGTCAGAGGAAGCTAGCAAACAAACAATAACAACAAAACCAACAAAAATAAAACTGAAGTGAGAGTTGACATTCATGTTATTACTTCTCTAAAAGGTTCTCAGGAGTCTTGGAACACAGGATCGTTTGCAGATAAAACACATGAAACACATTAAAATCTTGGAGGCTTACTACAAGGATTCTGATCTTCTCTGTCCAGTTGATGCAGAATTTTGTTCGCTTGGGTTTGGTGTTTTCAACTCTGATCCCAAAGAGAACCAGCGAAAATGGGTTACAGACATGCATGTGTGCACACAAACACTCACAACAGGTCAAAGCATTAACAAATACTTCCCATCACATCTAGCACACTCAGTCAGTTCTACATACACTTCACACAGCAAAATAGGCCAGAAATTAAGGCCACACAGGTCATCTTTATTCATACTTTTAGTGCCTCAAGGGTCTTATTTGTTGGTTAACACTACCTTTGCTTATCCCCCTACAAACACCTGGAAGTAATAAACACAAATTTTCATTCATAGCTTGTAAGGGCAACACTTGTGGACATATTGCTCATTTGCAGTCATCTTTCCATCGAGGTGGCCATACGTATGCAGTCACTATTATTCCTCATGGACCCATTAAACACAGACTTCTGCAAGGGCTTTACAACTGCAATTTACTCAGCAAGACAGATGTTTCATACAGGCTTAAGATGTGACAGTGTTTTCTCTCTTAAACCTTCTCAATCAAGATATGTTTCAGATTATTTTGATTGGAGTATACAAACATCTACATGAGATGAAGATTCCAGACAGCAATCTACTAATCTAAAGTCAAAAAGTACATTAAGAGCCAAGAAGTAAAAGCAACATGGAGAGCTTCCAGAGACCTCTAATAAAAAAAAAGTAGGTCTATGATTTTGTATCTTCTCCTTCTGAAGGACAGACCTGAAATGAGTTGGGAGGAATGGATTCATTTTAGTAAAAAACATTAATATTTACTTTTATGTTTTGCTGTCATTCAGTTTTGGAGCAGGTCAATCTGTTCAAAAAAGATGACTACTCCTGAAGAATGGGAAGGACTCTATTATTTTTTCACTGTGCTCCTGAAAAGATTGATAATGAAAGAGAAACATTCAGCCAAGTGCTTCTCAAAATGCTGCAGTAGCTTTCCTGTTGAGCTAAAAAAGAAATGCTGGCAATATTGAAAAAGATTGCCTTAGAAGGTTCTGTTTCCAAGACAGAAGATCCATTTGCATCTCCATGGATTTAGAAGATTTCAGCAGGGAAAAATTCACGGTGGTAGGACTTTTTCAGTTTTGTCAATATAAATGTTAGCATTTAAAGGTCCCTTGCACAGCTGAACTAGGCTGTGGCTGCTGGCTGCCCACATTCTCCAAAGAACATTTTCAAGTGGGGAGTTTGTTTATGTGTAGAACCGTAATCCAAAAAAGGGAACTTCTGTTTGTGAATGTAACCACTCAGGATGTGACTGTAGCTTCCCCAAAGTCACATGATGAGTCTTGGCTTTTTTCTTTTCTCTTTTCTTCTCATTTTTTTTCTTCACTTTAAAAGACACTGCAGAAGAGCTACATTCAGAAAATTTGGGTAAGACCACTCTGCTGTCGAAACGTCAGCATGACCTTAGTAGCAAGACGGATATCAGTCCTAATGGCATTTCTTCTTCTCTTACGTAAGTCATCTATCAGATTTCTTTTCCATCCTTTTTGAGATCCTCTTCACCCCCTGAGCTTAGTGGGTTGTTTATTTTCCAATTAATTGTATCAATGTTGCTTAAAACTTTGTTTAGAACTCAGATGCTTGGAGAAAGACTTTTTATCAAGAAAACGGAGTATTTTTCTGAGTTTTCTAGCTAACCTTTCCTAGACAAAGTGCTAAGGGGTCATCTGTGTGCAGTCTAGAAGACAACATCAAGTAAAATAGCTGCATCTTTGCAGATGAGATGGCAGACCTGATGAACGCACTGCACTTCAGCAGAGTATACGAGAACTGTCAATCTGCACACGTTCTGTCTTCAACCCACTTTTGGTTTGTGCTACTCTCCACTTACAGAACTTTGAGTCTCCTAATTCAAGCTGCTTCTAATATTTCCTGCCAGCCCAAAGCAGGGCTTTGTCACAGTGCCTCTAACTTCATAGTTACTCACCTTTACTTTGTGCAGAAATTAACTGGAGCTCATGGATAAGAAGTGTCAGCAGGGATCATATTAACATCGGGAGTAACATAGACTAATGGGCAGGATGGAGCTGGCATTAGCTACAAAGACACGTTTACATGGGTTACCATGGTCTCCAAGACATTAGGTAAAGAGGCAGGCACCCTCTGGTGGCAAAAGCCTCATCTTTACCTAATGAGCACCTCTTACACTACCCTTCCTCAAGCAGAATTTCAAATAAAACCATCATCGACTCTTGGAGAATCCCACAAGGGCAGGTTCCTCAACTCAAAGCATGCAGATCAGCTACTCCAGCTTGAATCCACTGATTATCCACTCCTTTCTCAGCTTCTGCAAGCAAAGCTATCCCTAGATTTACAACAGTGCTCTATCTTCTTGTAGTCTTTGCACAGTACATATAGGAATTTGTCACTCTCAATATTCTTTTCATTTTTGGCTCTTCAGGCCCTCTGCACCTTTCTGGAGACAATTCCAGAAGTACCAAAGAAACGAGACTGTCCATCACACAGGACACGGGTAACCAATCAGCAATGTGAAATCAGCAAGGGCTGCTCCCTAGTTACTGACTAGTTATTGCTCAAGCATCAAGAAGCACAGGTCCCATTAAAACAGTAGCATTTGTTCAGGACAAAGAAATGCAGACTTTATAGCAACAAGACATGTTCCAGAGCAGCAAGACATGTTCTATACCAAAGGCACTTCACAATAAGGGAAATACATTAACGTGCCTCAATGTCACATAGACCTTGGATGCAGTGGTGCCTGGCAAAGACTAGGGCTCAAAAAATTCCTGTTTTCATGTAGAATTGACTCTTGTCCCTGCCTGTTGCTATGAAGGATTTTGCCTCTAATGTAAGTACTGAGGAAGTACCCCATTTGCCTGGGTGCCAAGGGTGCCTATCTTACAAAATTTACATTTATCTGGGAATTTTGCTATACTAAATACCAGTCAAAATAGATTTTTTGTCTTTTACTAATGGCTTTCAGGAATGGTTTCTGTCAGGATCATTGTCTGTAATCTTTTTGTTGTGATGGGAATTCCTTATTTGACACTGGAGTTGCTCAGAGCCATCCCTTTTTTCCACCCTACATCTGGGTTTCCCACAAACTTGCTTCCTTTCCCATTTGCTGCCCCAGAGATGAATGGCACTGAAACCTCTGGATACTGTAACTATTTGCTACAATGAGAAGGAGAAACTTGAGATAGGGGAGGAAGAAAGAAAAAAGTCACATAGAAGCAGAAGGCAACAGAAGCAAAGAGACTAAGGCAAGTGCTGTGCTCTTAGAAAGACAAGGCACGTGTTGCTGCTTATCAATGTATGTTATGGCTGGGATTTGTTCACAATATATCATAAGGTGGGGAAAGCAAGCTATTCCTGTGCCCTGATCTTTTGCCCAAATGGCATTCTCTGCCACTTTCCTCATTGTGCTGACCTGCGGGCAAGGCACCATAGGAGCACAGTTAAGTAGCAGAGGGCACAGGGAGAACAGGACATCCCCCAGTGCAGCTCAGAAGCTATTTTTCACTTAGCTCATCTCCATGCACAGCAGGTCTAAGGAGAGCTAAGTCTGTCCAAGTATTCACTGAGGTCACAGAACAGAGGCTCACAGCCTAGTGCATTTATCTTTGGATCCATCATCTGCTCAGCAGATGCACCTTTAGGGGTGTAACTACTGACAGAGGACTGCAGTGGGCAGCCAGAAGCAAAAGCTTCCTCAGCTGCACACCTGGCTCCGCCTAACCAAGCCTGGCTGCTCAGGAAGGCTGCTGCAGCAGATTCACACTCACAGTTTGTTTCTTCCCCCACCTCCAGTGTAAGGCCTGTCCAGTCTGTAGTCTCATCTCTGGATTCACTGCTGATTAAACAAGCACAAAAAAATTACCTCATCAGTTGGAGACACAGCCCATGCCACTCACCAGCCTTCAGGTGCTGGCAGTGTTCCAGCGGCACATCCCTACTGCAGTTTGAGTTGCATGCTATGTCTGAGGCAGGCCACAAGAAGAGATGAGAAAGCACTGTAGGTTGCTTCAAGACACTTTGAAAAATGATCCACAAGTCACTTGAGCATAGGTATCAAATTCATCTCCAAGGCTCTTCGACCCAGATGTAAATATTCTCCAAGTCCAGAGAGCTTATTCAAGGCACAGGAAGTAGTCTAAATCCAGTAAGAAAACCAGCACTGGGACTGCAGTGCTGCAGGATTTGAGTCATCATTTCTAACTCCTCTGTACTGGGAGGTTTTTATATACTCCAAAAGATCTAAATTGAAGATGGGATCTGGGTCATACAGCAAGGCTTCTGGATTTGACTTAGTCAATCCACTTCTTTCCACTGAAGAAGAAACTGAAACAAACAGAAGCTGGCTATTGAACAGAGCTCTCATAAGCAAACAGTATTTAAACATCATCCAGTAAATGATATTAAGCCTTAATTAAAACCATATTAAAGCACAAATTGAAAATGTTCTCTCCAGTCCTGTAGGTTGCCAGAGATTTCCTTTCCTCTCTTTTTAAAAGGAAACCAATAATTTCATCTCAATGGATTAAACTGACCTACATAAAATATTCCACGTAAAACATTATTTCTGCCATATAACACATAATCTGTCACTGGTTTAAATCCATTAAAAAGCATACATTAAGGTCTATGTATTAGGATCATTAGGATAATAAAAGTAATACAGTATCACTTTTATTATATTTGAATTTAAAACATTCTTCACATGAGCACAAAGAATAATTAAAGGGGTGGAAGAAAGGTATTGTTTTTTAATATCTAATGAATAAATTCACAGGTGAGTGCAAAAGGAGAGGGTTTTCATCCAAGAATTCAGGAGCTATGCTTTTTATACACACTTTTTATTTTTTTTAAATTTAATTCCCTGTTCTTTGTAACTTTGATTTTGGTCACTGAATTATAGGCAGCTTGTGTGATCATATCTGCAGCTGGATTATTCACCTCTTTCAATTTCTTTCTCTGAGCGTCAGGGGGGTTTTGGAGAGAAAACATTTCTGCTACTACAAAATAAGCTTCCAGATATTTTAATTATGATGTAAAGTTTGGAACACAAGACCAAAACCACCCCACAACAACAACAAAAAACTCAAACAAAAAACCCAAACAAAAAAAAACCCAACCCAACAAAAAAACCCCAAACAACCACAAACCCAAAACCAACCAAACAAAAAACCCACGAATAAACAAACACAAAAAGCCAGGCCAAACCAAACCAACCCCCTCCTTCCCTGACTTTCAGCTCAGAATTGAAAGCATTTGCTTAAAAACACAGATTTTTTTTTTTTCAAAGCTCATCTCCAGTTTTTTGAAGCTTGATTTGCAATTCGTGAAAAGTTTGGATTAGAAATGCAGTTAAGACCAGGAAATAAAACCAAAGCTGTTGCGAGCTACCCAATATATCTGATTCTTCTGACACAATCGCAGAGGCCCCAGAGCTAGCACCTGGCTCAAAAGAGAGTTTCAGCAACCTGAAAAGCAGACACAAGATGGATTCTGTAAAGATATAGAAATGGATGGTTTTGGAATGGGAGGACAATGCTTCAAGGCTAAAAGAAATTGTACTGGTAGCATTCATTTTTTCTGGGTAAGAAGTGAAAGCACAGCACCCAAAAGCTTAAAAGACATAATTATTTCTCCACAAGAACTGGAGGAGAGAGAGAGAGAGAAGCAAGCTAGGACTTACGATGTTGGACACCTTACCAATAGGAAAAATGGAAGCATTTAAGACCTTTAAACCCCACTTGAGCTTGTGTGAGACAACACTCCCACACAATTTTCCACTACAGTGGGGAAAAGACTGGATGAGGCATTTAGTGCCATGGTCTAGATGACTGGATAGGGCTGGGTGATAGGTTGGACTGGATGATCTTGGAGGTCTCTTCCAACTGGTTGATTCTATGATTCGATAAATGTCTCTGAAGAAACAATGTTCAAAACAGCTATCTTCCTACCAGCTCCCATATGCATAGTCATCCAGACACTGGACTACCAAAGAGCAGTGGCTGCAGGAGAAGATCTCATGTTCTGTCTGAAGTATGTACACAAGACAAACTTTTCACAGCATGCTGTTTTAAAATGCAGGAGTCGTATCTGCCTTTGAAGCTTTCTCATGCTCCAGGCATCTCATGTTGCTACACATGAGTTGAATCATTTGGGGCTACTTGAGAAGACTTTAGTCGCGAATTCTTGCGTGACCATCACTGAAAGAAACATTTGAATATATATTTGTATCAATTTCCTGTAATAAGCAAGCAACATTAAAACTAAATGTGACTTCTCTCCTTTTCTTGACTTAAAAAAACCCAAAAAACCTAATTGAATCTGTTTCTTTAAAAAAAAAAAAAAAGTGGGAATTAATTGTTTTCTTCACTTTGAGGGTCTGCACACTTCAGTCATCAGACAGCATAGCTCAGTGGTTTTAGGGAAAAGGGACAAATCAGAGTGTTCTTTTGCTGAGCAGGGAACTTGGCATGGGACTCTCTGAAGAGGCTGCTTTCAGGCCATAAAGTTTTCTTGCAAGAATAAAGTCTTCTGTTTTCCTCCAGCAATAAGTCACACTTTGAAGACTGGAACTACAGGCAGCGCTGTGACTTATATTTTCTGGAGATGGGTGCTGGAGTGTGCCATATCCTCTCTTCTTAGCATGTCTTACTAGCTTTATTGCATCTGCAGTCTTCTTAATTTATAGCAACTTCACTTGCATACAGCCCTCAGGATTGCAGTGGAATGGAAGCAGTGCTACAGCAACAACAAAAAATATTAAAATAGTATTTTCTGTTCAAAAAGTGGCATGTGGTGGCCACATTCCTCATTATCTGGTAGCCACCTTCCTCATAAATTTTACTGATAACACTATTCCAGGAAGCCTCAGATTCTTTCTTTTTACCAGAAACAACCTACTCCTTGCAAATAACCAGCTATGGCATTCTCCTTGAATAGAGAACATTCCCCCTGATGTCCTAACAGGCTAAAATATTTCCATTCCAGATTTTTGGAGATCAAAGGTCTACGGTTCTGGAAACTCAGAGGAAGAAATAGGTGAGTTCCTGCCTGACAGATAATGTGGAACTTGATGTACACAGTGATGCAAAAATCACGCTATGGTTCAGAGTTTACACTAAAAAATCCTCCTGCTTCCTCCCAGCAAAGAGTTACAGAGAAAGAATTGTCAAGCAGAACAGGTGGTGTGCTAGTTAGAAGCAAGCTGGAATGTTTTGGTAAAAGAACTTGATAACAGGCAGTGGAATGAAAACATGGTGTCTCCTTCTCTCCCAGTTACGCTGAGAACTCTGGGAAGAAGAAGTAAACTTTCTCCATTTTGTCTTTTTCTTCTGCCTTTGCCTTCAGATCTGGTCACATCTCATTAACCTTGCTCCTACTAACCTTGCTCCCTAACCTCTTGGCTGCACCTCTCTTCTTCCTGAGAACTGGGGTAAGGTTGAGAGGGCCGGGGGAGGTGTTGGGGTGGTTTGAGAGTCCCTCCTGGGGACTCAGGTTTCTGGGAGGGGAGTTGTGCTTTTGTATTGTTTATCCTTTGTATATTTCTGTATATAACTGTATATATTGTAAATAGCTGCTTGTAAATTCTGCTAGCTGTAAATAAATTGCTTCATCTATATTCCCAGGGTCCATCTGAGTTAGCTGGGGCAAATACAAAGTGTGGGGGGGCGGGTAAGAGCCCAAACCATCACAGGTGGCTGAGAACTGTGAGGTGAATATGGGATTCACAGAGGTTGGTAGGATACAGAGTAGCAAGGGAGTGGGAATGGGCAATTTCACTTTAGGGGGCAAAGTATAGAGGCCTAACTCTAAAACTCATCTAAGACCTGCGCACAGCAAAGGCTAAAGTTGTTCACTATTGCAAAAGGGCATTGATCCACAGAGCCACAGTTTCATGATCTGCAGGAGTTGACACAGCAGACTCTTCTTGTGAGTGATGCATTTAAACTTTGAGTCACATCTGAAATACAAAGACTGAGTTAATTGCTTACTGTGTATCCTGGTGTACACTCACTGGCTTGTTTTCAATTTTTGCAGATTTCACATATGTTATTATAGGAGTTACTCTGGGAGCACTTCTAGCAATTGGTTTTGTAGTGGTAGTAATCTGCATGATCAGATACGGAATGACTGAAAATATCTTTGGAGGTAATGAAAAATACTACTGTTTTCTTATCCAGAAATCTAGATCTCTTTGTGTTCTGATACACCAGATCTGAGCTTCAGTGTTTCAACTCTGTATGCAACACAGTTCTGGTCTTCCTTTAAAGAACTGTTTTAAAAGTGTTGGGAGTGCTGGAGTCTCTAGAACTGCAGATTCACATTTCAGCTCTTTAATCTTACAAGAAAAATAGAATTAATTTCAGTACATTAATCAACAGCAGTCATAGGCTCTTGCTTAGTAAAGAGAAGAGCAGAATGGTCTTAACTATTAAGCTTGGAGTGAAGCAGACAGCTCTGCTACAGTGAGTTCAGCCTATCAGTTATGACCTGATTCCATCCTATTTACAGTAAATATTGGTCTATTAAAGGATAACTTTGCAAACAGACTCCCCACGAGGATATAAATGACAATGTAATGCCACTTCATGAAAGACAAATGATGCTTTCTTTAGTGGCACTGCATAGCAGGCTTAAAGGCAAACTGCTTTAATCTCATTCTCATCTAGCAGCTGCCCTCAAATTTATTTCTCATGACACTCTGGGGATGTGCTACAATCAAACTCAAAATAGCCAAAATATTAGCAAAGATACAGCTCTGAGAAAACTGACATGAGATGTTCGGGGTGGAAAAAATCAAGAAAGGCTTCAAGAAGGGTGCATGACACTGCTACTGTCAGTGAGTTTTGCCTCATAAAGGGTGTGTGGATATTTGCCTGCTCTGTGTTCTCACAGTTGCATCCTCACAACTTCTGAACAGGCCTGTCACCACTCTGTTCCTGGTTCCTCAACTAACCACATTTCCCTGTTCTCTCTTTAGAGTCAGATGGCAAAATGGATAGAAGGTAAGAGTCATTAACCCACGTAATTTTCTAGGGTGGTATGATACACAAACTAATGTTTAACTTCTCTCTCTTCATGCATGATGATTCCCCACAACTGGTTTGAAGTATGACACATTACAAACACACAAGGGGCATGGTATGTGTGGAAAATGGAAATTCCTTGTAACAGGGAATTTGATATTTCAGAAACAGGTTAGTTTAAAGAAGAAAATCCTTCAGATGTTTCTGATTAAGATTTGTTCTTTGTTTCACAGTATCACAGTATCACCAAGGTTGGAAGAGACCTCACAGATCATCAAGTCCAACCCTTTACCACAGAGCTCAAGGCTAGACCATGGCACCAAGTGCCAAGTCCAACCTTGCCTTGAACTGCCCCAGGGATGGCGACTCCACCACCTCCCCGTGGTGGGAGCCCATTCCAGTGTCCAATGACTCTCTCAATGAAGAACTTTCTCCTCACCTCGAGCCTAAATTTCCCCTGGCGCAGCCTGAGGCTGTGTTTAGTTTGTACTGTGTTATTGTCGTAAAACCGAACCAGACTAAACCAAACCATTTTAAGAGGGAAAGAAGGCCAAAGATCTTGTTTCAAAAGGGTCATATATACACAATCTCTTTAGATTAAAAAAAAAACCAACAAACCAACCAACCAAAAAACCCACAAACATAAAACAGAGAGTTAAATATATATAAACCTTGGGTAAATTTCCCAGATTTTGCAGTTACTGCATCTGCATCTCAGTTGTGAAAAAATCCTTTAGTCCAGGCTCTTACAGGTTAAGGTCATGCAGCGCTTTTGCCCCTTACCTTTGTTGTGGAGGCAGGGAATTAATGTGGCCGAGTCAGGGATTTATATAAAAATAGAGTAATTTTATTTTCCCAAAAACCCACCCCCAAAACTATATACAGAAATTAACTTAGTTTTAATTATCAGATTCAGCTCATTTGAGAAAATCTACAGGATGCCACAGATAATTTGACTATTTTGGAAGTCAGAAGTTGGAAAAGGCTTTTTAGCTATTAAATTATAGCATTTTTCTTAATAATAAAGCTGAGCCAAACAACTCACAGTCGGGCTGGCTGGAAAGGGTGGTCCAGCTGCTTGTCTTCTCGGGTTGTCTTTCAGAAGCCACAGGAGAGTCGTTGAGACCTGTTTGAGTCTGCACAAAAGGTGCTAACGGGTGAAGCGGTCCTTCAGAGCAGAGCACCAGGCTCCTTCTGTAGAATCTATCCAGGCAGGGGGGAGAACTCTCAGGCAGGCACCAACGCTCAGGCAGGCACGATCTCTAAGGTGGGAACCCCAAGAGTGGGAAGTCCCCCAATATTTATACCATCCCTAGACAAAAAGCAGAGTTACCACTTCCTAGGCGCAAAGACCACAGCCAATCCCCAGCCTGATTCCAGCGCGGGCACTGCACAGGCACCCCTCGTGCCAGAAGGGCCCCTTGCTCCCCCCTTCACGCCTGCAGGGCAGGGGGGAGAAACAAGTCTTTTCGTGCCTTTTCCTCTCCCATTCAAGCCACAGAGGGAGAGGAATTTAGGGGTATACAGGACTCCAGGACAATCTTCGTGCACCTTAAACGGCAAGACCATTTAAAGGTTTCAGCACCTGACAGGTTCACAGGCAGAAGAGACAGTGCTAGGCTGCTTTGGCAATGGCCACTCCTAATCTCCTCCAAGGACAGGTAAGAGGAATGCACTGGAGTAGAACCTCTGCACTACAAGTTGGCTATTGGCTCACGGCAGTCTACAGATGTGGAAACATTTTGTGTCCCTTTGAGCCATTTCCCAAGTGATTAAATCCCCCCCCCCCCAAAATATTAATTATAGATTTAGTCAGCATTCTCATGAACTGAAGGCAAAAGCTGTGCTCGGTGACCTAAGAAATGGCTTGGGCCTCTCTCATAGAGCTGTATAGATGGATTTTCCCAGCACAATTGCTCCTCACAAAGAGAGTACAGCATACGTAAACACTGAATTGAATATCAAAATTAGAGCACTCCATGCAGCAAGCACTTCAGTGTTTTATCTGTCCAGCAGAGAAGAGGCCCAGCTGTAAAGCATTTGCTGCTTTCCCAGGGAAACATTTCCCCAGCCTAACACAGCTAAGGCTCACAACGTTTCCATTCTAGTCACACACTATTCTCTTAGAAGACACTGACAATTGCATGTATTATCCTAAAATTACATTAGGACTAATATATGGCCTGAGGAACACAGAATACCCAGTAAACTTTCTAGTATATCAAGGACAGAATAGACTGAGCAAAGAATGGGATGGCCCTGAAAAAGAGCTAAACTGAAACCAGAAACCCAGAGACCAGTCAAGAAAAGACTCAAAGTGGAGGGAGAAAGATAAAAAGAGTCACAGAAGACAGTCATCTTTACTGCCTGGATGAAATTAACTGCTCCACATTGGTCTCTTCTGCCTCCCCTTGCTGTTTATCATGAGGTCTGTGGCTAGTCCTAGAAAACCAAAGCAAAGTCCATTATCTGAAACTACCTTGTTCTGTATTTCCTCCAACCAATCATACAGCAATTTTGAATCCCTCAAAAAATAGCCAGCCTGAAACTCTCAGTGACAGCCAGGACACCACACCCTCAGGATCACACAGGAATACTGGAATATGTTCTGAAGACACTTTGTTTTCTGCTTGACCAGAAATTATTATTAATTCAGGAAAAAAACCTTAATCCACCTGAAAGAGCACTCACTGAATTAATCCTCAGCCAAATTTTGTTTTAAATTTCACATCATTATTCTGACAAGTGACTTCAGCCACTCAATAATTTTCCTCCCTAGCTGGGATATACTCTGAGTGGATTTACCCACCACAGAACCATCATAGTCAATGGAGTTGTTCAGCCTTGTACCACTTGTAGGTCTTGATGCAGATAATCTTCTTTTATGCTAAAACCTTGACCAGTTTGTGCTGAACCTAACCAACACACTGCAAGAACAGTTTTCCACTAAAATCTGTAATAATTCCCAAGCAACCCTTTGGTACTTTCCCAAATACTTAAACCAGAAGCATTTCTACATCCACATGACACTGACAGCTCACTGTGAAATAATTAACAGCATTCACCACTTTATTTCATCAGGTATATAACATCAAGATTTAAACTGCCAATTCATAATAGGATGCCCTTAAACTGCATGGGATATTTACTAATACGTGAGAAGAGAAAGGAGCTTGAAGCAACTTTCTGTCAGCTAACAAAACAGTGATTTAAATGTCAACTGACAATTATTTAATGTCCTCTTTTTAAATTAATAGCTCATGTCAGCTTCAAATTGCCATTTTGGTGTAAGCTTAGTAAATTATAATGCCTAAAAATTCCATGCAAGTTTAATGCATTAATAAAAATGTCTGGGGACATTTAATGCTAGCAGTATTTTGAGTTAACTACAGTGCATGGCAGTCAGATTTATTTTGACAGAAGACAAAGAAAGAGACACAGAGAGACAAGAAAGTTAAAGAGACAGAAAATGTTTACTAAAAAGAAAGCATATATTTTAAACCTGCTGTAATAGCCAAAAGGAATTTGTTGCCCCAACATATACTGGGCAAAAGCACACACCAAAACATGCCACTCACACCAAACCTCCCCATGCCACTCCTTGGGTTCTACAGACCCCCATGTAAATAACTCAGCAGGGGATCAAGTTTTAAATACAATACACAAGTCATTCTGATGTTTGATGGATGAGAGGAGGAGCTTGGGAGCTGCACTGGCCAAGTGTCAAGTGTGTCAATGATTTTCTCTTGCTACTCAAACTAGCACCTAGATATTTTCTTGTATTTTTTCCACCTGACTTCTTGTAAGGGACTGGCTTCTCTTTCCTTTGACAGGAAACACAAGATAGTCCTGAGAATCAGAGTATTTAGATGAATAGAGGAGGGCTCGGAATATAATAGCAAGTTGAACGTCTCCAGTCTCCTCATTGCTTAATGTGAAATTGCTGTTGTGAAATCAAGCACTTGGTATAAATACCAGAGATGGATGACATGGCAAAGACTAGATTTGGGCAGTCACATGCAAGTTTCAATGCTGAGATGAATTTTCTTCCAATGAGCAGAACTGTCTCAGTCTAAACATTTGAGCCAAGAACTGTTTTTCCATCATTTTGTCATGTTCAGGTCTGCAGCCAGTTGCACAGACTGGCAGAGGCAGAGAAAGGAATCTGATTTAATATATTCATAGCCTTCAAACAGGTTAAAAGTTGGGTAGAAAGAAAAACATCCTGTTTTGAAGAGGAGAGCATTTCTTTCTGATCTATTTCAAAGTAGCCTATAATACTGTGAATTGCACAATGTACCACTTACCAAATCTGATGCCAATGGATTAGGCATAAGGGTTGTCAGGCATTGGAATGGCTTACCCGGGGAAGTAGTGGAGTCCCTATCCCTGGAGGTATCAGAGCTGTGTAGATGTAGTGCTTAGGAATGTGACTTAGTCAAGGGCTTTTCAGTGTTGGGCTAAGGATTGGACTTCTAAAGGTCTTTTCCAGTCTAGGCAATCACAGCAATACTGTGTCAGACACTCTACTATCCATTGAAATCATATCTGCTTAAGAGGCAAGTACACACTGCTGCTCTAATACAGTGAAGTTCAATGGCAAAAGTGCTTGAAGCAGGATGATGCAAAAAATTAATCTGAAAATTAATTACCATTATCCAGATCCAAATCAGAGTAATTAAGATGTCTTCTCCATAGAAGATTTTTATATAAGGAAATCAGAAAACATGGAGTGGTCTTGATTATTTTAAGCAACTTCTGTGTATTTCAACTACTTTTCAATTAAGTAATTTCCTCCCAGACTTGGAGACAGATGCTTTCCTTACACTGACCTGACATTTCCCAGCAGTAAGGTATCTCACTTTTCAGCCTGGAGATACCTGGAATAAGACTAGTTCATTCCCCATGTTTCATGCAGGTTGTGGCCTTCCTGCTAAGAACTCCCATTAAACAGTTAACAGTATTAGTTTGGACACCTTTGCTGAGGAAGATGAAATTACTTATTACACAAAATATGTGACCACTGAATTGTCTATCAGTACAAAGCACTAACAAACATTGCCAGCTGCACATGGATATGAAGAAATACACATTTTCCTAGCCATAAACCTGTCTGTCATATGCCCTCAGGAAATGGGTGCTGTAGCATCCCACCCTTACCTGCAGCATTACAGTCTCCATCTTCCAAATTTCCTATTGCTTAAACATGCTCCCTCTGTCGCTTCCACCTGTCTCTTCTCTTTCAGATTCACCTCTTCCAACACATGAGATGCAGGTAAAAATACAGGCATAGGAAAGGAACATGTCAGTGATATGCTGAGAAAAGCATTGAAATGTTATCAATCTTACCAGAAGAGCACGTCTTGATACAGAATGTCTTGAAAAGGTGGATTGGCTTAGCCTTTTATGCAAAGTCCCCGCTGCTCCATCTCTTCCTAGCCTGGCATTTGGACATGTAACAGTGAAGAATCCTAATTCTCACAAAGTACTTTCTCCTTTAAATTTAGTATATGACTCCTACTATTCACTTAAAGGGCAACTGAATCCAGTTGTAAACTCAACTCATTAGCCTTAGGAAAAAAAATAAAACCAATAAACAACAGAAGAGTTAGCAGAAGCCATTTAAACCCACTGGTACTTGATGGATCTCCCATGGGCAGTCCTTCCTCAGACGTCTCTTATTTCTGCCTTAGCAGAACAGTGTCTGGAACAGACTGAATCCTCCAGCATACTCTTCAACAGCAAATGTAAAAAACAAGAGCTTCAGCTGTCAGAAACTAGAGCTGCCAGAAAGACACCCAGCAGAAGGCAGCTCACACTGCTGTACAGATGGGCCTCCTTGTACAGCAATCATTTCATATAGTTGCAAAAAACACACTCCATTGGATCTGCCTGAGCTCACCAGTTTCCCCATTCAATTCAGTTTTGTCCTTTTTGAGTGGAGCCATGGCATTCCTGCCATAAAAAGACATTTTTATCCAGTGCGGAAAGAGTGAGGTTTGGGCAGAGGGATATGAGAAAGGAGAGAAGAAAAAGCACTGGAGAATATACCAAGAAGTTTATAACTAAGCAGCCTGTGACTGTCACGGAGGCCAGTGGAAATAGCAAAGCTCTGTTTCCTCCTAGTCCATCTATTCTCCCATTTGCATTCTGGCTCTGTTGCCCAGGGCCCACTGGGTTTTCTTCATCTCTCATCTAGAGCCTGCAGGTGACCGTTTCTTCCCACAGGGAAGACTAAAAATGGTGGTGCTCATGCAATACAAAGTGTGTCTTTCTGCTCTGCCCCCATGTCTTGGGGATGTTATACCTGGTTCTGTTACTGTCCTCTCTAGCCAAACTTGTTCCTCTGAACAACCTTGGATAAACTACTTTGACTCAGGTTATTCTTTCTCCCTTTCTATAAAAAAATAATCTTTATATTACACACTTCAAAACTAAGGACAGCAAGATTCACATTGTGCTAGGGACACCAGGCTTTAAAAAAAAGCAAAGCTATGACACTCTGTAAGCACTTTCAGGCTCTCAGTTCCTCTTAGCACTATTCCTGAATGGAGTGAATACTTTGTCTACAGACACATAATGCACACTGAGACAGGGTTGCTTTTTTGTCTGTTATCGTGGTTATGGTGGGTTTGTTTTTTTCTAAATGTAGACACACATGCACATACCTGTATTGTCCAGACTGTTAGGGTGAGATTAAGTCATTAAACATGTTTCCAGGATACAGCATACTTCACTGATGTCAGCTACCAGCCTGACAGGCAGAGACACACTTCTGGCTATTTTTTACTCTTCCCTGGCCACTGTCCACATTCCTCAAGAGAGCATCTGGCCCAGGATGCCTGTGCTCCCTTCAGATCTGGGGGCTGCATTTGGGGTTGACCTTTTCACAGATGCCAAACAGGGAGGAATCCCTACTGCTTCCCACCCCTCTGCACAACTGTTTGAGGCTAGCCTTGAATAGCTCTAAATTATTTGATTGTAAGAGTTGGTTGCAAATCTGCTGAGTCAGAAGAATGCTTTCCTGGTGTTATTCAGACACCTGTCAGAGGCAATTCTTTCCACAGGCATTGTGGTCTCTGCTGGTAGACTAGCTAGTGCCACAGATTCCACCAATAAGTGAGTAACTCTACCTTTTCTTGGAACTGCTACAAGTCTGGATTGAAAAAAAAAACAACAAACAAACTCAAACCAAGCAAACATAAACCCAGAACTGTTTCTGAAAGAGTACCCTCTTCACTCCTGTCAACAGACAAACAGGGCAAGTCAAGTATTAGATGCAAGTGAGCAGAAAGCCTCCTGTTTCCAGGCAGCACCTGTCTGCCAGCCAGAGTAGCTTTATGTTGACTAGTGCTTGTCAGAGAGGAGACAACATGGAATTAGCCTGGAATGAAAGCTGATATAATAGCTAAAGGACAGCTTAAAACCAAAACAAAACAAGGTCTCCTGACACAGAGGAGGTGTTTCAGGTCTTAGCTTGAAAAGTACAGCACCAAATCAGAGCATCTGCATATTCCAACTCATAGAATTTCCTTTCTCCATTGAATGTCTGGATGAAGCTGACACTAAACATATGAAAAAGGGAAAAAATAGTTAGAGATAGGCTACTAGGAGGTTTTTTTTAATGATTTATCAGCTCAGATTACTTGGCACTGGCCTTGTTCTGTGTTAATCTGCTGCCATAGTCATAAGAAGAGGTGAGAATCGCTGTGTTTTTTAATCAGAATCATAGAATGGCCTAGATTGGCAGAGATCCTAGAGATCATCTCCTCCAACATCCCTGCAACATGCAGGGATGCCTCTCAACTAGACTTGGTTCCTCCAGGCCTCCTGAACCTGTCCTCGAACACTTCCGGGGAGGGTTCTACAGTCACAAGTTACGAACAGGTAGAAAACTTCGTAGTATCTTAGTTCACATGCTTAAATCTGTATTATGTTGTGTGAAGAAATCCTGGCGAGTTCCTAAGTGCAGCTCATACTGGGTCCTCTGATTAAGTTTTGAAATGTTTTTCCTTTCTGGAAAGTAGCTGCCACAGATTGCCTGGAACACGTTGAAAGATACTGCCGCATGGCTGTGACGTCCTGAGTAATTGGAATGTAATATCAGAGCAATATCAGAGCTGTGTCACCACAAGAAATTCCTAGTGTCTGTGAAGTGCCAGCCCGGTGCAGGCACAGGAGGCTGAGACAACCCCAAGTACCTCGAGTGTGGTCAGCAGGCTACTGGCAAGCAGGCTGGCAGGCACGTACTGCTAGTGAGCTTCCCTCCTTGCGTTTCAGCAGGCATCATCTCAAGATGCTCTGGAAGCTCCCCAAGGGCTGGGCAAAGAAGGCAGTGTGAGAGCTGAGTTGTGAAATTGCTTGCAGGACAGTGCAGACACTGCCACCTTACAGAGCTACGCTAGCTCGCTCCTAGCTCCACACTGGAGAAAGAAAGAAAGGAGAAAATGGAGCACAGTAGACAAGACATCTCTAATTCCAGCCTATATATGTCTCTCCGTATGGTCTCAAATGGACTGTATGCCCAGGTCAAACGAGAAGGATGAGGGAGAACCAGGTCCTATCTCTTTCTTATAGATGCTAATCACGCAGGGGTCCTCAAACGTTTTAAACAGGGGGCCGGTTCACTGTCCCTCAGACACCGTCGGGGCCAGACTATAGTTTGTCGGGGGCCGGACTATAGTTCGGTTCCAGCCCAGCAGTGTCAGGGGCCGAGCTATAGTTGGGTTCCAGCCCAGTCCCGGCGGGTGGCTGGGGGCTGCGGGGGCCGGCGAGCGGATTAACGGCAGGAAGCGGTGCTTGGTTTCCCCGCAACCCCCGGAGGCGGGGGGACGGGACGGGACGGTTCTGTAAACACGGGCGGTCCGGACTGAGGACCCTGGGGGGCCGTGGTTTGAGGACTCCCGTATGGTTAGTGCAGTGAGTTTCACACGAACAGAAACAGCACAGATGCCTAAGACATATGTGACAAAGTTCCTCTCTTAGGAGGAGAAAAGACTGAGGGAAATTACAAGAAGCACGTCCCTGACTGCCAAAGCGCCTGAGGGTTCTTCCTTTAGCAAATTCACTGTGTAAGTAGTATTGAAGGAAAGGGACGACAACGAGAGCCATTTCCCAGAGGAGTGATGAGAGCTGGTACAGAGCGCTGCGAGGCGAGATCTTATTTCACAGCGCCGACGCTAGATGGAGTAAAACAGAATAAAACATTAAGAGTAGTGAAGAAAGGAGACGTTCACTGCATTCCCCCAACTCCATTTATTGCTTTTTTGAATGCTCATCTTTGGTTAGCGCTCTGAAAGTCACAACTAATATCGCATTCTTTATACTTTGCAGGTCAAACATGGGATCAAGCCAAAACAGGTACATGCTGGGGAAAAGGCTGCAGTCTGGTGGAGCAGGGAGGTGGAATGACAGTGCAGGTCAGACAGACACAACTTGCAGCTGACATCCACCAAGGCAAAGGGCAAGATCCCACGGTAACGAAGGCTGCAGGCTTACCCCGAGTTCTGCTGAGCGCCCGTATCGGCTGTGCACTCAGACAAGGCAGGAATTTAACTGCCTTGTCTGCCGTTTTCCCAACTGTATACCTGGAACGCTCTAACAAAAGGCCCAGAAATACTGCAGGGCTCTCTGTCCTATGCAGCTGCCCCCACATTAGCAGGTACCCCAAGTCTTGCTTGGAAAGACATAGCCACAATATGGATCCAAGAGCTGCTCAGCTGCTCCCCACTCATGTGGCATGGAATATTGGGAAGCAGCCCAAACTATGATAATCCAGAGACTGCAACATGTGAGCAGTTCTCATTGTAGGATACTCTCCTAAAATGCATTACTTGCAGCTACTGGATTCCTACCTGGCTTGCAGCTACTGGCAAGTCCTCACCTGGCAGTGAGGAGGGCATCTGGAAGCCACCACAACAGCCACAATCACACATTTGCTCTGTTCATTTGCTTAGGAAATACGGATACCCCCAAAGATAAAAAGGAACATCTAAGAAAAGAAAAGTGGGAGGAACATGATGACTGTAGTTCCAGCAGCTCCCTTCATTTTCTGGGATGTCTGTAATTTTTATCTGAGTACTGCCACATTTGCTTTTACAAAGATGCTATGTATCATCCCAGGTAAAACCAAAGCCTGAAAGCTATTTAACCTGTGATGTTTCTTTTCAGAGATGACATCAATGCACTAAGAAAACAAAGTACAAGTGATCAATAATCCTTTTGCAATCGACAGCTGCCTGGTCTGAAGATCAATACTGGTTTCTTGTGCACAACAGGAATCTCACCAATACAGATTCCTTTCCTTGTTCTTTAATTGAAAGACTGATTGATTACAGGAAGAGTTTATAGTGCATGCTAACTTCAATCACCTGCACACAAAAAGCTTGCAATCCCCAGCAGCCTGTATGTGAAGGAAATGTACCGAGAAAATGCAAGCAGATGAGCTCTGATCATTAATAGATCCTGTTTAGTCTGCAATAAGTATATGACTGATTCCTAAAATCAATTAAATACAAGGCAATCAAAAAGGTAGCAATACATTGCAGCAGAAGAATTCATGGTCATGCCTGCATTTCAAATTAGGTAAATAATGACTGAGATAACTTTCAAAATCATTAATTTGCAGCTGAAATAAAACAAGGCTTCTCAACTTTGTCAGGAAATACATGTTTTGTGTTAATACAAAGACATTTCCCTCATACAAAAGTCACATCCTTTTTTTTAGCTTTAGGAATGATGTTTCTCTTTAACTCTTGATGGTAATGCTAATTTCAGCCATTTAAAATGAATTAAAGTAATTTAAAACGAAATACTCCTCTCTGAAGTAATGTTTTTTCATTGTTTATTTTTAGAACATTGAAACAGCTAAAACAGCTTTGTATAGGAAAAACGAAACAAAACAAACCCCAAACAAAAAGTTTTGGGACATCTCAAACAAAACATTTAATGTCAGCATTCTACAATGAAGCTAATCTGACATTTCCAAAATTAATCCATATTTTTGTTTTATATTATAAAAAAAGGAAAATGTACTAAATTCAATCAAAATTTGTGAATAATTTCGGTTTCCCTGACCCTTCATTCTTGTTCTAGTCTCACACATTGTGCTGGATTTTACTTCTCAAAATTGCTCTGCCTGACTCCAATTAAAAGGTTCTTGCAGTGGGAGTGACAAGAAGAAACATATAGAGCTTTGTCTCAGAACATTTAGAGTAGTTTAAATACGTTTAATTATTTAAGCCAGTTATTGTGTAAACCCATCCCACCTTTTACCAAGGGCGTGAGCCTGTGGCATTAGACTCAGTTAAGAATACAGTGCGGTAGTTTCCATTCTGTTTGTTTAAATCCACTTCTTTCAAGAATGCTGTATTATAAGAGACACTGCCATCACAGGGTGCAAGAAAAGCCAGAAGATTTTTGTACTTCAAGCCAGGCTTTTCTTTCAGCTTGTGAAGACAGGGCAGCAAATGTCAGCTGTGGGAATTCTGGAAGCACTTGGCTAGCAGCAATGCCATGCTGGGCATCCTCTGCTATTCCTACAGCTCCTCTCAGGAAACCCAGCAGCACTTAAAAGCCTTGAGAGCAGATGTGATACACAACATGAAATAATATCACACTATTTCACAGGCATAGCTGTTGCATCATAGCATTACAGCATAACTCCAAGCAGGATGTTGCACTGTTTCTTGCAATTTGCAAATAACCACTAGACAGATCCAAAGACCACAGACTGTAAATAGATTGCATCTGCCTAAACTTTTATCTCAGGCTCTGTTCTATAGATGTATGATTTTTTAAAAATCTCTCATCTAATATGCACCCCTAAAGTTATCTTTTAAGCCATTGTCTGCTCTTAGTTATACCATGTGGCAAATCACAATAAATTAAGTTCTCTCAAGTTATTCATTATTGTAACACAGGGGAAAAAAGGCAAATGTTAGACTGAAGTTCAGTTGAGAAATTCTTTGTATTATTAAGAAATATCACTAAAAAAAAAAATCATGGAATCTAGGGGTTCCAATAATAAACTTATAGATTGTCAAGAGTTGCAATTATTCCGTCACATTAAAGGCAGAGCTGGTGTGCTGAATGAAGGACTTAGAGTCAGCACACTGTTAGCACATAGGAGCAGATGTATCTGAATTTTGTTTCTATGGAGAATAAATTACTGTACTACTTGTAACTGAAAGAACTTGAACACATGAACATCACCTCAGCAGAGGAGGTAATTTTTCACAGTGCAAAAGAAACCGCATAGTATCTTTCTATGCATTACAAACAACAAAATGTGAAGTTTATTTTGAGAGAAAGTTGATACGTTGGAATAATTTCCCTGAATTTCTAGGCTTCTGTTACCTGGTTCAGTAACACTGCAGTTCATTAACAGCATTTGCTAACAGATAACTAAAGCAGTAATGTGGTATTTGTAAGTAATTGCATGCATGTACATGTGCAAGTGAATAAAGCATCTTGTAAGGTATCAGTTAATTGATTTGCTTCCTTTAGCACCGTTTTAATTAAGACGTGGAACAGAAGAGAGCATGTGGTCAAGGAGAGAAGTTATTATCTCCTCTTATTTGTGTGAACAAATGTTACTTCAGCATCATTTCAGTACGCTATGGGAAATAAAGATGAAAATAAACAAAACAAACAAAAAAAAAGGTAAGCTACAAACAGTTAAGGAGAAAGTTCTAGAGAATTAAAGTTAGTAATCTTGCTCAAGCAAATGCACTGGTCTAGAGAACAGATTCTGAGTTTCTGAAACCTTCTGGTGTGTGTCATGGTTCCTTCAGGTGGGCAGTGCTGAGACAAGACAGCAGGGGGTGAGGTAGCCCCAAAGGCGCTGCTTCTGTTGACACAGATGTTTGGACATATGTAGTAACTCCTATGGATGCACAGGGCTGCTGTGGCAGCAGCAACCAGTGCTCCATCAAGCCTAGTCCTCCCATTCCATAACTGCAGCAGCCAGCAAGGCTCTCTGCAGACAAATCAAGTCACCACAGCTTTTTTTGCCACCCCAAGAAGCTTCTGGATTTGCCCATTCCTACAACCGCCTTTACCAGCAGTGCTTGCAGCATCAACAGCTCCTGAATTTGAGTAAAGCTGTGCAGCACTGCTTGGAAATAATTAGGGAAGGAAAGAAGAGCATTTTGGAGGCATTCAGTTAAAAAATAAAAGACACTGTTGGCTCTACTAATTCTTGATCAAAGATGCAGCCCATAACAAGCACAATAAGCATTCCCCTATTTGACTGTTTAGCACAGATTACTCCCACCCATGCTGAGCACTTCGAGCTCACCTTGAGATTATTGGCATTCCCCTGAATGGATAACAGCAGGAAACACTTCAGGGGTGGGATTTGGACACATGCTCCAGTTACATCATGCTGGACATGCAGTCTCCTCACAGCAGATGCACAGCAACATAATGACGCTTTGAATAGAATTATTCAGAAGAGGAGGGAGTTGTAGAAATAAGAAATGAGCTAAGAAGTGCACACACAGCATGCATTTCTAAAGAGATAACGATGCAGCCTTGGCTTTAGTTACAGTGTATGTGCCCCAGCAACAGTGGGATCATTCAGGTCAAATCCTGCTGTCAGTGTAAATTGGGACTAACTGGAGGATCCGCACAGGTTAGTGCAGCACTTGCTCAAGAGTAGTAAATCAGACAAAACTCCACTGAACTCGGCAGAACTGCACTGGTGGAAAAGCAGTGCCTGTGGGAGAAGCTCTGGACATCAGACCTCACTGATCTGAATATGAATAGAGTGTGAATAAAAGGACAGGGTAGTACGATGCTATATGATGACATAGACAGGGGGGTCTGAAATACCAAATGCCTATAACTGCAGAAGAAACAAGACCTATGAAGGCTTCAGACTTCTGAAAAATCACACTAGCTACACACAGGGAATACTGGAAGAGCCAGCCTAGGTCTGTCTAAGCCTGTTTTCTCTAATAGTCTCTTTACCAGTATCTAAAAGCAAATATCTAGCTGAAGTCTAAGATTATTGCAAAACATGATCTTGTTGAACTTAATATCTTCTGATGCAATTTCTTTCCATGGTCAGAAGTAGTTGATTCCATAGATATATATTTATACATTAAAAAATCATATGCATATCATGTGCATATGTGTGTTGTAGTGCCCTCCCTAGTACTGCATCAATGGATGGCTCTTCTTTGCTGCTGCCTCCAATAAAAATGCTGGGTTTGGATTAGTTTGGTGTTAAGTATTTCATCTTATTGACTATATACAGCCTTGATTCATGTGTTTCAAGCTTTATGCCATAGAACCCTATGCTTTCACTCACAACTCAATTGAACAGGAGCCTCAACAGCCAGTGGCATTACACTGGAGCTGAACACTGTGTGGACTAATAATAAGCTCCAATGCTTCACACACAGACTGCAACAGTGCACATATTGTGTCTTCTGCATTCAGCTAAAAAATGTGTTTCCCACCCTGTAACCCATGCAGTTGTCACAGGAGGCTAGTGATATTTCATTTGTATCTATCACACACCACTGCTGATGGTGGCTTATCCTGATGCAGACAATTCACAAGGCTTTTCCTGAATAGATCAGGCTCTACTCAGTGGTATCAGAAATCTTCCTGAGCCAATTGGCAATTAAAATAATTACCTTTAATCATATTCTTCAATTACTCCACAGTACTGAGATTCACAGGGCTGGGACCAGATGCAGACATATTCTGTTGTGATTAAAACTGGCTGAAATGCTCCAGTGAATATAAAGCACTGACTATTTGCCCCTTTTGGGAACAACCCCTGTATGTTTTAAGCTGGTTGATATTTAAACTCATTAGAGTGACACTAGGGAAGCAGCAGAAACCTGTGGTGAGTGCACAAGGGCTCCTACAGGGATGCTTCTGAAAGAGCTGCCACCTAGGAATGTATACAAAACACAAAACATGCATAGAAGAAAAGGCTGCTGTGTATTCACAGGATAAACAGTTCTAACAGCAACTGGCAAAGCAACCATGAAGGCTAGGCAGGCTGGTTGGTGCATCTGCCCCTCACACACTGGGTATCTCTGACAGCTCTGGGACTTTGTTTTTATAACACAGTACCCTCTCTGTGAGCATACTAGCATCCTTCTGTCCTGAAGGAGGGCTCCTGACCTCAGGTCTCAAAGGCTGCCCGACTGTTTCCTTTGGGACTGCTCTTGCTGGAGGCTTCTGCTCCTTCCTGACAAAGTGATTCAGTGCCTAAAGCAGAGATGGAAAGGCTGCAAGGCACCTTATAGGGGCCTAGCATGAGAAGTTGACTAGATGTGTTTCGTAAGGTACTGAGGATTGTGTCAGGTCTGCAGCAACTTGGCTAGGGGTGCTGGGGAAATTGCTTGTTCAGATAGCAAATTGATGACCCAAAGGAGAATTAAATATAAGAGAGAACTAACTGATGCTGGGAAGAGAAGAAAAGTGATTGCACAGGAAAATGCAGGAACTTAAAATTGCCTCAAATCACTGCTTTAGCAGAATCAGGAACAACAGAAAAAGCAGAGGGCTGCCAACAGTCATTGCTTAACTTGAAGTTTTGCACTGATACTCTGCTTAAGACATCAGGTCTTCAAATCATGTGACTGTGCCAACCCCCACTTTAATTTAAATTGGATCTTACACTTCAGGCTGCAGAGAACAGTTAGGAGCTCTGATCTCAGCTACATAATGAAGGCTCAGAAACTGGGAGATCAATAGTCCTAACTAAAAACATTGAAGCTTCTAAACTATCAAGATTATCTTGAACGTGCTTATTTCTGAATTTTCAGTATTTCAAACACAAGCACATTAAAAATCAGGCCCTTACTTGCTTACTACAGGAGAGACAGATCCTTCCCTTTTGACATGCACCATGTCCAAGAAATTCCTAGCTTGTATAAAGCAAAAGCCCAACACTGCATCTCCTCTCAAAACTACTCTGATATGTAGTGCAGGAAAAGTCTACCACATATTGCTGGGAAGTCATTCAAATGATTTCCACTAGAGACTGGCAGAGGTGACTTTGAGGTGTAAACAAAAAGTATGCATTGGCATTTAAGTGTAAATATCATATATCCAGCTACACAGTGCCAATAGTAATGAGTCTGTTCATCTCTCTTCTCATTTGCTTCACTACATTGAGTCCCCTCTTAAATTTACGCAACAAGGTCACTGCCTTAGTCCTTCATTCCCTGCAGAAAAACAATTCCTACGCTTTTCTCTGAATACCATCATCCAGACAGCAATACAGCACATCAGTAAATAACTTAGGTCTACTTCATAACATTTTCCAAATGATGTTAATGAGCCAATAGCTCAAATCTAGTGCTTGTTAGACAGCATGAGCTACACATACAAGAGAGTGAAAATGGAAAATTATTCTCAAGCCCATGCAACATAACATCAACAAAACCAATAAACTTTTCATTTAGTTCTATCACCTGCCAGGATTTTCAAACAAGACGATGAAAGCAGGCAATGTTTTATGCAGAGCACAAACACTGATTGTATTTTGACACCCTTGTCCTGTACTTTTCTGAATAAGACCGAAAGGCACATATCAGATTACTCATGAGAGGAAGACCAAAAGTCCTTATTTGGCACCCCAGCACCCACCTCATCCCCAGTCTGTGCCCAGATGGAGCAGCCTGCACCTTAGTGCACTACAACGCATCCCATCCTTGGCTCTTCTCTGCTTATTGTTGAAACTTGAACTGCAGCAGCAGACTACTGTGCAGTGTCAGTGAGTATGCTGAAGCCTTCTCCTAAAGATGAGTAGGCTTGTGCAGCTTAGTCCCTTAGGTACACTATGCTGAATGTTTTATACACACTGCATTCAGAGTTAAGTACAGCTACAGCAGATTTTAATTTCTCCACTGAGTTTAATGGGAACAAAATGAGGCAGTCACAGGACCTTCTGTGTAAGCCACAAATGTTTTCCCACCATGACTAAGGAAAAATTAAAATATTCTCTCATGTCCTGGATAATTCAGTAACTAGAAATCACTTGTTGACTTAGAAGCATGTGGTTTTTCAGGTGTCCTTCTTGGGAAGTGATGCCATGATCTGAGTTGGGTTGAGGCTTAGGCAAAAGGAGCAAAGGCTGGCTGTGACAGCTGCACGGCTTGTCTACAGCAGGGGCAAGGAAACCACACAAGGGTCAGGGTGAATACAGAAGCGGTACCAAACCGCAAACCAATTAACAGTTACTAGTTCTCTGCTCCCAAGCCTTCCTACTGACTTATTTATTATCTCCTCCTGCATAATTTGTCATAATCTCTGACTCGTCAGGCCAATTAATCATGCTTCAGAAAAAATGAGATTTCTCACAAGGAGATTATCTGTCTCTGACAAACAAGGGGTAATTCAATTAGCTTCCTTTTCTAAACATTTATTAACTGGTTTTGGTAAATTAGTCCTTTTTGTAATTTAGCTATAATTTAGGAAGATTTAATATGCCATTAGGCACACCAAATTCTGTGCTAATATAACATTATGGCTGAGATCTTAATTGCCCCAGAGTCAGGAGCTGTATACATAAATGGCTTCATTCCCACATGGAAGTGGCTGATACAGAATACAAGAGGCTTCACAGAAATTCTCCTTAAAATCCCTAAATGCTTTAAGACTCTGGAGAATAGGAGACTTTGTCTGGCTTGCGTACAAACTCTAAGAATTTGGTGAGGGAGAAAAAAAGTATTTAAACATTTATTTGCAGATTTTCTATATACCTGTCCTGGTAGGGCATAAATCCTGCTGGGCAGGTTTAACCCTGGCTCTCCTCCTTCTGTTGTGCTGGGGTCCGGGAGTGAGTAGATGAGCAAACAATAAAGGTTTCCCTTCCCAGCAAAACCTCGTGTCAGGTGTCTTGTGCTGCCCTCAACGTGCCTGCGTAGTCAAAGGAGGCAGGAAGCTTTGAGCTCATTGGCCAGACAATGGTGCTAGTGCCTGTTGGCCACTTTGATTTCAAAACCGAGTATATAAGGGGGGGTAATTTAGGAAGCCATGTCCTTTTTACATTTGCCTTTCTACGCAGCCTTTCTAAGTGTAGCCTTTCTGCACCGTGCCTTTGCCTGCAGGGAGCATCTCCTCGTTTGCGGCTCGTTAACAGGCGGCCACGTGTTTGCAGCTCACACTAGTGGCTTAGCAGCATCTCCTTCCTCCTCTGCCTGAAATATTTGTTTTACCCCGGGATCAACGCGAGTTTGAAAGCATCTTTCATACAGGAGACATAGTCAGGGACCAAAGACGTCGTGAGTATATGCTGGAGTGAATTCAAGACTCCGTAGGCATTAGTTAGAATTCTTCCTGTTCTCACAGTATCACAGTATCTCATGTTATTGTTTTTCAAGTTCTGGTTGATTACACTGTTTAATTCTATGCAATTGCTTCTTGTCAACCGAAAATTCAAAGAACCTCGGGGATTTTTCCCGATTTTTTAATATTAATAATAAAAATAATGTTCATACAGAAACTAATGTTCATAATTCAAACCTGATTATTAACTTCTGAGACAATACCACATACATTTCTACATGTAATTTATGTAAGTCCATGTGTGGACTTACACATGAGTCCACAAGTCTGTAAGTACATGGACTTTACACAGTAGCACCTGACTGTGGACTGCCAGATGATAATTTCTTCACTGCTTCATTCTAGACTAAGTCTTTTAGTCCTTTTGGACACTGTCAATTGATGCTAATGCAATGGCATTAGAGAAGTTAACGCAGCTTTATAATTGAGAGTGAAAATCAGCCTCTTTCATGCTCTCTGTGCTGTGTAAACAAGAGAAAATCAGTTGTGTGGATGTTAAAAGGCACAAGAATAGAAACAGATACAGTTTTAAAGCAAAGTTAAGTACTTAGTTGTGGAAGGGTTCCATAGACTTTGCCTAAACTGGAAGTGAAGAGTCAGTTTAAGCAAACAAATCTCTACACACTGATGGCTGCAGCCTGGATTCAAAGCATTATAAATGATCACTGAAACAACTGAACTCAAGGTCTTTCCTGCTATACCTGGTTGTAACCTACCCAGGGTATATCCTTGCAGATTTTATGTTTGACAGCATGGATCCACCATAAAGTGCTAGTATTTGAGGAATCTTTGCTTTCAGAGAATTTTAGAGCAGGTCAGGCAACTTTCTCCAACTCTTTGCATAGATTGGCCAGTTTCTATCTGAAACTGACAGAAAGAGAGAAGCATCTGTAACGATTACATTCCAGTATGGCAAGTAGCCAGGAAAAGACCTTATTAGCCCTTCCTGCAATGCCTGTGAAGTCACAAAACCCCATTTGAAGCTTTTCCCAAGGCTGGGGCATTCTCTAGATTTCACAGATTACTTGTCATTTGATAATAGACATAGCCTTGTTTAGCTAATGTCAGACAAGCACATAAGACAATTCTTTTTGGAGCCAGAGTTCATTAGTTCTGCTGGTTACAGTACATATCTGCTTACACTTGAAATACAATCTCCCAGCAGAAGTAGTAGGAAAACAGCCACAATTTAAGATAAGCAAGTTCAGCCCATCAGACTGGCACAGCCAATACATGCCTGCTTTGTGGCCAACCACATTTATGTAAACAGAAGGGTTTTTATCACAGGAAGCTGCCTTTCTAACTTCAGCTGGAATGACTGGTGCCCTTTTACAGTTAAGTTGACCAAGAAAAGCCTCAAAGCAGAAAGATCTGATTCTCTACCAGTTTTGAAAATACCCATCAATAGCATGACAATGAGGCTTATAACTCTGGCAAAAAGCTAGATGCTGTAACCACTCTGCCATCACACCTTCATTTATGGAGAATAAGAACTATCTTTCATTTTATTTTATGGTTAAGATACGCTGGGACTACTTAGTTGACATGCAGTTCACTGGGTTAAAACCATAAATCCGTAGTTGAAATAAACTCAAGGCTTACTAATAAGTTATTTCAAGTGATAATAGGAGGCATGATTCTGCACTCAGACACACACCAACAAAGACTGAGAATAGCAATGTAATTGCTGCAGAAAGAACTGTGCATACAGGAGGAAAGCACAACTCATGGTTTTTCATTTAAAATATTCCTGTATTTAACTACAACTCCAAACTGAATAATTATTATTAAGGGATTTATTAGGCGGTGGTTGCCCTGGAGAAAGCCCAGCTGACCTCCATGGGAATTCTGCCCAGATAAACTTCCCACTGGATTATGCAATACTACACTCACACTCGTGAGCATTAGTAGTGACCAGATACATATCTGAAAACTGTTTCATGAGCTCTCAAAGGTTTCATTAGTGACAGAATTGAAGCTTTAGAAATTACTGGGATAGATTCTCTCTGTCCCGTTTAGGTCTGCAAGTGTCTATCAGCACTTTGCAAGCAGATGGGAGGAATTCACAGCCTTGGGATGCATGGTGCATTAACGTCTTTTATTTTTCCTCCTCAATGTCCTTTACAGGACATAGAAAAGAAAAGTAGAAAGGTAAATGTCCTGGGGAAAAAGAAAGAGTGTTCACAGCATGTGTGGATCTGTGCCTTTAAAAAGTGCTAGTATGAGACACGTGGAAGGAAACATTCTGTTTGATAGAGATTCTTGCAGAGCAGTGCTGACACATACAGAAATCACATTTATAGTCTGTCAGACTCCCAGACTTGGCATTATCTGAGGAAAAAGTACAGTACTGGGAGAGAATCAAACTGTTCTGCATGAAAAAAAAACAGTAGAACGGGTAAACTTCCTACCAGTGAAATCCCCTTAGAGAAGACCTGTGCAGTTTCTACAGCTACAAACAATGCATCAGAGGGGTACTGGGCATAAAGTCAATTTCTTTCTGATAAAAGCTGGATCTCAAACACTTGAGACTTTTAATAGTTTTCAAGTAAGACAGCCAAGAGGCTCAGAGAGAAAATGGATTGCAGAATCTTAAGAAGGACTGCATTCCGGGCAAAAATAGAATGAGATTTGTAACAGGAAATGTAAAAGGAGTTTGTAACAGATCTAACACTTGAAAGATGAACATTTTTCTGGAGGAAAGAGAAAGGGAGTTTAGGAGGATGGGAGTTGACTAACCAAATCTCTGATAAGAGATCAGTTTTTCACTGGTGTTAAGACAAGCATGCGTGGAAGTCAGAAATGGGCTCATGAAAGACCCAGAAATAAACTCTGGCAAAACATCTTTTAAACTGCCAAGCAAAGGAAGTCACCCAGACTAGACTGTAGCTTACAGAATGCTGGCTGCTCTGATACTGTGGCCACGACAGCATACAAAAAACACTGTAAGTGAAGAAATTAAGACAGGGTTCACCATGGAACTCAAGAGTTCAAAACAATAATACATGAGATGACACAAGCCAAAACTATGCCAAGAGTTTAAAACCGTGTAAGAGCCATAATTCTGGACATGATGGCAAGCAAGGCCTGGCAAGTTCACCAGTCATAACAACAACACTGCTACTCCTGAGGAAGTCTGAACAGCATGGCTACAAAAGATGATGTGGCTGCTGTGACTACCTTAGTTTCTGATGCACAAATCAATGCAAAGCCAAGAACAGTCATACTAGCGCTACACTGAGGATAACATAAGCCGAAGGCAAAGCCCATTTAAGAACTGTAAGAATTAGATGTATGAACATTTAATAAGTTGGAAGCAAGGCAGTTTTCTAAGATTTACTGGAGAAGGGAAATCTTATTGGTGGCTTTCACATAGTAAGTCTGGTCAAGATAGAACACTCGTAAGAGGAGTGACCAAAACAGCTAAAGGCTTTAGAGACATCTTTCAGGAAATAAAGAAGCTCTTAAAGGGTGCTGAATAGCACCAAAAGGATGCAATTGCTTTAAGATAAGGTGCCCAGGAAAGCTACCCTTGGCCTAAAAAGGAGTCAAGCTTAGGCTTATTTCTGTAGGAAGGCAGGAAAGATGTGTCGGTTCAGTTGTTGAACATCTGATGTAAGGGCAAACCAGACAACTCATGGAAAGCCAGGAAGACCCTGACAACAAATGCTGATACAAGCAAAATCAGAGTACAACACAGGGTATTATGATTTTAAAGTTTAATTTTTCAATGTGCTTCTGCACATTTTATTAATCCACAGAATGTGCAGCATTGAAAAATGAAAGTTTCACAGCTGGAAAGAACTGCAGATGTTAGTGATTAGTGGCACATTACTCACATTTCATTGTAAACCAGATGTGTGTCTTTCTTTAATTACAATGACTAACATAACATATGCCTTTGACATATATATATATGCATAATGTTTTCTGTGAGTCAGTGCTTTAAGCATGGGTTAGATTTTGTTTACTTTCATGACCTCAGTGTCAGAGAAGTATGTTTGCTACATGCTAGCAGATCAAAAGAAGCAGAAAGTGCCCTGTATATTATGGGAAACCTGTGTTTTGATGGTACACTTCTGCAGCCTGTAAGTGGAACGTTATGATCTGATCTTTGGCTTCACTCAGATGACTTCTTTTTAATGATAATATTTTCTTACCCTGAGGCTATACCACAAACAATTATGGAACATTTTGGAGCCTATATTGCGTGCTATTACTTTTAAAAGAGAGTATACTGCTTCTCTTTTTTCCACTACAATCTTTTTTTTCTTCAGAGTAGTGTCCAAATAGACTCCTTTTTGAAAACTACTTGCATATGCCACGGCTTGTATTATGGTCATTTAGCACCGTGGTAATTTACTGCATGGAGAGATTTTCTTTTTAGTCAAATTGTTTACTGCCTCTGCACTGACAGAGGAATCTGTATTATAAAATAAAACAGACTTCAAGAGCGAAATAATCAGCAGACATTTAACAAGGTACTAATATATTTGATGTGCCATGGAGGCAGAACTTAGATGCTTTCTCCCACCTATCCTAGTTAATTTTGGAGATTACCTAGGTTCAGAAGAAGCTGAGTCCTCCTTCCCATTTGTGTCTCTCCATATCCACTCAGGCACACACAAACCTTTAACCCCCCCCACCATTAGCCTGGTGAAGTCAATCCCAAGTGTGGACTACTCAGTGTACAATCTTCAGCAATAACTCCCAACTGGAAAGCCTTTGCTCAACATCTTCCATGGGCAACATACATTTTGATAAAATGGCTGCTCCAATTAACAGCATTATTTTTCTATATGTAATCCCACAGATCCATAAAATCCAACAGAGAGCCATTGGCTATGGGGTAATCTTTTCCCTGACAAAATGAGGATTGTTTTGGAGAACCTGAAGGGCATCACCTAAAAATGGTGCACTGATCATGACTTTTGACTTCTGAGATTCCCTCCACTCTGCCCCTTTCCAGTTTCTTCTGCCAGATGCCCAAAACAAAAAGTGGATGAAGTATTATCAAGGGCCATCTTCTTAAGGATGTTAGAAGTCACTATGGTGGCAAATCAGTAAGTTACACCCTTCTGTCAACACATCCCAAAGCTGCAGGAAAAGCCCTCAACCAGCTGCAACTACATAGATTTAACATGAAGCCATAGATGTTTGGCCTTTTGGTATAAGCTGACCTGTATCAGCTCTGCTGCTGCTCTCAGCATTACTGTTGTGATCTTTGCTGGCAATTTTCTCATAATTTTTAATATCTGACTTTTAAAAGGTGTCCCATTTTAGTGTTTGCATTGCTGTAATGCCTCTGCCACTGCACTCAGCCACTGCTTATTGCCACTCTCCATCAGCAATCCTCACAAAAATCCTCCACTCCTACTATTCATAACTTTTGACAGACTTTAACCATTGCAGAAGTGTTCTGTGAGGAGCTGCCTTTTTTTTTTTTTCCCTCAAATTAAGCAGATAATAGTCATGCAGGTGAAAAAAAACAACCATCATAAAAACAAACAACAGGCAGCTTTGCCATCGTCTGACATAAAATCTACAAAATAAACTTTTGATACCTTTGTAGGGGAGAAAAATAATTCATCATGTTTCCAGGGGGTAATCCTGAGTTCCTGAGTTCAAAGCTGTCTTGCCCAAGTTAGACGAAGTCATTCATACAGGTTTTCTGTCATTTAGAAAGTGCAGAGGAAAAAACCCTTTTGTACTTGCAAAGAGGAATATGATGGATTCTCACTTCTAATTCTGCCCACGTCCCTGCTGCCCTGCACAGACTATTGTTCCACGTAGCCATGGAGGCAGCAAATCAGATCAGACAGCCAAAAGGGATCCTGCTGCTGCTTCACCACATCAAAATGACTGATTTTAATGGGTTAGGACCTCCCCGCTTCTATCAAACAGTGGGAATAATTTTGTGCCTTTCTAAGGCCCACTGTTGAAGCAGTTGTCTTCTCCTTGATTTAGGAAATACACGAGGAACTTTGTCAAGTGCAATCTCATATAAGGAGAAACATGCAGGAAAAAACATGTTTGTTTGCTTTTGCTGTTGTTGTTTACTAAGTAGTGTAAATTTGACAGGCTTATCATAGTATCATCAGGGTTGGAAGAGACCTCACAGATCATCAAGTCCAACCCTTTACCACAGAGCTCAAAGCTAGACCATGGCACCAAGTGCCACATCCAACCTTGCCTTGAACAGCCCCAGGGACGGCGACTCCACCACCTCCCCGGGCAGCCCATTCCAGTGTCCAAGGTAATTTTTTAGACTGAAGAATTACAAGCTAATTTTGTGATATGGCAATCCACGTGGCTGCAACACTGCTAAGAAAAATTGTCTGGCTGGCTAAAGGAAGCATGCAAGTATACAGTATGTATGGTATGCAAGATGTGGCTTCTCTTATAGTCTCTGCAAAGTATCATTTCACAAATGGCACCTAAACTCCTGTACTTCAAAAAAAGAACAGATGCAGTACTTCTTCTGCCTTTTATTTTCTACTTCCAGAGGAAAGAAGATGAAAACCACAATATTCATCACCTGACATCTAGGTGAAGGAGGCTGAGGGAGCTAGGGCTGTTTAGTTTGAAAAAGAGGAGGCTGTCTACAACTATCTGAAGGGATGTTGTGTGGAGGCTGCTGCTGGTCTCTTCTCACAGGTAACTGAAGACAGAACAAGGGGAAATGACCTCAAGCTGAGATTGGGTACATTTAGATTGGACATTAGGAAAAAGTTTTTCATGGAAAGAGTGGTCAGGCACTGGAATGAGCTACCCAGAGAGGTGGTTGAGTAACACCCTGGATGTGTTTGAGTCATTTGGGTATACTTAGGGATATGGTTCGTGGTGAATCTTGTAGAGTAGGGTTAGAGGTTGGACTTGGTGATCTTGAGGGTCTTTTCCAACTGGATGTTTCTGTGATGCCTTTTGCTTGCTAGAGTATTAGCCCATTTTTACTTAAAGGCAGATCCTATGTGTCCTCATTTACAATATGAAAGAAAATCTATCCTAAAATACTCAATATTTGAAGGACATGAAAGTCAAATATTTTGTTTTGTCAAGGCTGTGCCAAAGATCTTTCAAAGAGAAACACAAGTGAGGTAACTTTTTAAGCAGTTCATGGATCTGCTGGATATTTGTTCATTGTTTCACTGCTCAGCAGGAAACGTAACCACTTGTCTCATCCATAACTTCTCCTGAAGCTCAGAGGTCAAAGTTCAACCACTACTCAACTCTATAGCATACAAAATTTGTTTGCAGTTTACTGATTGGCTTATCTCTGGGAAATATCTTTACTTTTAAAATTCCTTCAGAAACAGTAGTCTTCTACTTCTGTTTTAAAGTTTAAAGATCTGTTTTGAAGTTAGCAGCTGCCAAAGCGTAGTGGCACCATTCCTGACAACAAAGTAAAAGGCAAGAACATCTTCCAGGGACATTCCTGAGGTTAGGGAAGGATTCCCTGCTTTTCTGACAACAAACTCTGCGCTGTGGGTGCATGCGTGGGTACTTTGTTCTGAGCCTGGAATGTTTTGAAAAATGCAAAACACAGAGACACAGGATTTATCATCACAACTTAAGAAAAGCAGAAATAGAGGAAAATCTTGGGGGATAAGGTAGAAAATGGAGATAAAGAGGGCAAAATGCTGTCTATGTCTAAGTAGGACAAAGTAGGCCAGAGACAAAATGTTTTTATTCCTTGATATATGAAAGTGTCTTTTCTGTGGTTTATTCAAGAATTTAGTACTTCTGCTAAAGTAGGTAACATACAGAGAGCTTAAAATAGTATCGAAGAAAACAAGGCTAGAGGAGCTGTTCAGGTCCTAGTTCAACATCCTTCTGAAAAGCTGACCAGGCATATGTAGACCATTTCTGACAAATGTTTTTCTCATCTGTTATGCTGGTTTAATACAGTCTGCTCTAGCCAGTGAGCCCCTCTGCCAGCCCTTCGCCACCCAGATCAGGAGGGAAAGTAACATAAAAAACTCCTGAGTTGAGATAAAAAGAGTTTAAGGCAAATAATACAAGGTACAACTACCTTAGCTATTTTTCAGAAAAGCAAAAGCAACAGCAGAAACTAGTTATAAAACGACCCCGAGCCCCACAGCCAATCCAGTGGGAAAGACCAACACCTCAAATCAGAAATCAGAAGCAGCAACAGGAAACAGGAAGCCTCTCATGTTACAGTCTGCATTTCAAGCTCCATGATACTCTGCTCCAGCCAGCACTTTCATTTTAAAACTGACATGACGGTGTTGAATACTCATCAGCAGGTTCAACTGACTGTTGCATAATGAAGGCCTCTCATCTTCATATTACAGCCCTTAACTAACCTAGTTTCCTAGTATTTAGTCTTCCTTCCTGAAATTTAGATCCATATTTTCTCACTCCACTATCAGTGGATATGGATGGTTGTTTATTCCTTCTCGTGTCTTATGACACCTGGAGACTTATTACGCTTTCCAAGTTTCATTGAGCAATCCTAGCTTTTCAGTCTTTCCTCAGAGGCCATGTTTAATAGAGTTGTGATTTTTCCTTGCTGAGCTTTTCTCTGGGGTCTCTCCAATTGGTGCATGTGGTTTTTTTCAATTTTGGAGTTGATTTCAAACTGTGAACTTTAGCTCTTTCCAAAGGTGACTTGTGAAGTGTGAATAGTAATTTGGTTAGATAATGGAATTAATGCGTGAATGAAATTCATTAATACATTAACAAATAATTAATACATGAGTTAAATTAATTTTTTAGATAATGGAATTAATACAAGCTTCAGAGTCAATTGTCCAAAAGACTTTCTGGAAAAAGCTCTGTAGGTAAACAAAGGGGTCCAGGAAGGTTGGACCTGCTTCAAGAAAGAACTCCTGAAGGCACAGGAGCAGGCAGTGCCACTGAGCCGGAAGATGAGCCGACGAGGGAGGCAGCCAGGCTGGATGGGCAGGGAGCTGCTGAAGGAATTAAAGATTAAAAAGAGAGTGTATCATCTTTGGAAAAGAGGGGAGGTGTCCCAGGAGAAGTTCAAGGAGGTTGCTAGGTCTTGTAGAGGAAAAATTAGAGAGGCAAAAGCCCACTTGGAGCTCAGGCTGGCCACGGCTGCCAAGGAAAATAAAAAGTGTTTCTTTAAATATATGAATGGCAAGAGAAGGGCCAAGGACAACCTCCAGTCCTTACTAGATAGAGAGGGGAACATAGTGACAAAGGATGAGGAAAAGGCAGAGGTGCTTAACACCTTCTTTGCCTCAATCTTCACTAGTGGGACAGGTTGTCTCCAGGACAGCTGGACTCCTGAAGTGGTGGATGGAGTCAGGGACCAGTACAGTCCCCCTCTAATCCGTGAGGAAGCAGTAAGGGATCTGCTAAGTCACTTGGATCCTCACAAGTCCATGGGACCGGATGGGATCCACCCTAGGGTGCTGAGAGAGCTGGCAGCTGAGCTGGCCAAGCCACTCTCCATCATTTATCAGCAGTCCTGGCTCACTGGAGAGGTCCCTGAAGACTGGAAGCTGGCCAATGTGATTCCCATACACAAGAAGGGTCGTAAGGAGGAGCCAGAAAACTACAGACCTGTGAGCCTGACCTCAGTGCCAGGCAAGGTCATGGAACAGGTCATCTTGGGTGCCATCACAAAGCACCTACAGGATAGCCAAGGGATCAGAACCAGCCAGCATGGGTTTAGGAAGGGCAGGTCCTGCCTCACCAACCTGATCTCCTTTTATGATCAGGTTACCCACCTGGTGAATGTGGGGAAGGCTGTGGATGTAGTCTACTTGGACTTCAGCAAAGCCTTTGACACTGTCTGCCACAAGAAGCTCCTAGCCAAGCTGGCAGCTCATGGTTTGGACAGATTCACTCTGTGCTGGATCAAGAACTGGCTGGATGGCAGAGCTCAGAGAGTGGTGGTGAATGGTGCCACATCCAGTTGGCAGCCAGTCACAAGTGGTGTTCCCCAAGGATCAGTGCTGGGCACAGTCCTGTTCAATATCTTTATTGATGATCTGGACGAGGGCATTGAGTCCAGCATCAGTAAGTTTGCAGACGACACCAAGCTAGGAGCAGGTGTTGATCTGTTGGAAGGTAGGAGAGCCCTGCAGAGGGACCTGGACAGGCTGGATGGGTGGGCAGAGGCCAATGGGATGAGATTTAACAAGGCCAAGGGCAGGGTTCTGCACTTCGGCCACAATAATCCCAAGCAGCACTATAGGCTGGGGACTGAGTGGCTGGAGAGCAGCCAGGAGGAAAGGGACCTGGGGGTACTGATAGAGAGTAAGCTGAAGATGAGCCAGCAGTGTGCCCAGGTGGCCAAGAGAGCCAATGGCATCCTGGCCTGCATCAGGAACAGTGTGGCCAGTAGGACAAGGGAGGTTATTCTTCACCTGTACTCAGCACTGGTCAGGCCACACCTTGAGTACTGTGTCCAGTTCTGGGCCCCTCAATTCAAGAAAGATGTTGAGGTGCTGGAACATGTCCAGAGAAGGGCAACAAAGCTGGTGAGGGGACTGGAGCACAAATCCTATGAGGAGAGGTTGAGGGAGCTGGGCCTGTTTAGCCTGGAGAAGAGGAGGCTCAGGGGTGATCTTATTACTGTCTACAACTACCTGAAGGGGCATTGTAGCCAGGTGGGGGGTGGCCTCTTCTCCCAGGTAACCAGCAATAGAACAAGGGGACACAGTCTCAAGTTGTGCCAGGGTAGGTATAGGCTGGATGTTAGGAAGAAGTTCTTCACAGAGAGAGTGATTTCCCATTGGAATGGGCTGCCCAGGGAGGTGGTGGAGGCACCGTCCCTGGGGGTCTTCAAGAAAAGCCTGGATGAGGCACTCAGTGCCATGGTCTAGTTGACTGGCTAGGGCTGGGTGATAGGTTGGACTGGATGATCATGGAGGTCTCTTCCAACCTGGTTGATTCTATGATTCTATGATTCTATGATTCTAATGCATAGGAATAAAACATCTAATACCAGAACAATAACTGAGCAGTTTTGGTTTATACCTCATCTTCATATTCACCTTAATTCACCTTCATCCAAACCCTGATCTTCACAACCATTAATTTCCCTGCTCGGACGCTACCTTCATGTTTCTCCTCAGTACATAAGGCTGGGTAAGGACAGATCAGAAATACCAGATGAAGAAAAGGGTGAATTTCTCATAATTTCTGGCCTGAGCAGAAGCAGGTAGGCCCAAGGAATGTATGTGGAAGCTGTTATTCTTATGGTGTATAGTTGCATCCAGGCTAAATTTACTGCTTTGGAAAACTTGTTGAAGAAACATTTGAAAACTCCAAACCTGACCAGACAGATGCTAGACAAGCAAATTCTACCTTCTGATAATTGCTTCACTGCTTTTGTAGTGTGACTTTTTATAAACCATGTAGTGCCAGTTGTTAACAGTGGCTGTTTGAGCATCCCTGTGTGGGTTCAGTGATTCTTTCATAATCAGCTCCACCTTAAAAAGTTCTCCTTCTGTAGCCACCAAGTTTTATCCCCGTGAAAGCCCCATACATTACCATGGAAGCCATAGAGGCACCATGACCCAGGGAAGAGAGATAGGCTGGCACATTTCTGGCTCTTGGGGTCAGGATAAAGTGACAAAAGAGCACATAGTATGCTTTGGTCCTATCAGTGAAGATCAGAGATGCAATGTCTTGTTGAGACAATGAGTACTGCAAATCATATGAAGCTGGAAAAGACTCCTCGGGGCACAGCACTCTCTGTTTGTCTTACCCATAATAATACACTTCTATAAGTATTAGCTATCAGCCGCAGTCAGAAACAGAGCACCAAGCTAGATGGGTCTTTGCTCTTTCCCAATAGAATAATTCCTAGATCTCCTGTTGACAAAGAATCAGTGGGACATCTCTTAGATTGGAGATCCAGAGACAAGTTATGGATACAACATTTAAAATATGATGCCAGCATCGGGCAAAGCATAGCCCAAATTTAATGAGATTTCACAGATGAACTAGTCTTCCAGAGAGGCCTGTGCTTCCCAGGCCTGGCCCCAAGACTTGTTTGAGGAGGAAAGCAAGCCAAAACATAGGATTGCATGGTGCATTGTCAGGGCAACTCTCAATGCCCTCTGAGCTGGGTAGAGTGGGATCAGCAGGCTCACAGTGGGTAGTTCAGAGCAAAGTACTGTCAGTAATGTTTAAACTGGGATTGGCGCCTAATGAGAATGCATAGCCAGAACATATTAATGCACCAAAAAGGCTTTGAAATCCATCTTAGCATGACATTTGCTCACCTACTGCCAGAAATAAGGGCAGCTAAAAGCAACCTTTAATATCTTTGAAGAACAGAACTGAAACTGCAATGGACTTTTAATGGCCCTCAGATGACACTGCTATGTACCACTACATGAAGTTGAGACTGTCTTTTGCATAATGATGCACAGTAAGATTTATTAAGGTTTCAACTCTGGCACACACCTAAGGATACACAAAGTACACGACAGAAGCTCTAAACATTGGTGCGAAACATTCACACATCTCAATTTTTGTAGGATTAGCAATGCTCTGCAAATTGGAATCATCAAACAAAGCAAGAGCTGAGAAAAAAACATAATAAAATCTCTGTGTTTTTACAGAGTCCCAAACATGATCATAAAAGTAGCAAAAGAAGCATGTTTCCTGAACTTGCTTTCATTTGTGCTCTCATGTGAAGAAAGTGAAAGTGGAAAAACACATCACAGCATCAATAGTAAGGATTTTACCTATCCAAGAAAGCATGTCTGCACCCAAGTACATCAGTATCGTTCATAGCTGTGAAAGGAAAAGAGAAAGAGAATGTTTCCCTTACAGTGTTGGGAACAAAAACTTCAGTGACGACATCACCCTATTTATCAGCTTGACAGTCAGTCAGCCATAAACAGCAACAAGTAAACTTGCCCCAAATACAGTGTACACATGACATTCAGAGACTTAAAAAAGCATGATGCTTACATTTTGGAAGCTCTTATATAGTGTTTTTTCCCATTGGCATTGAGCTGGATCCACAAAATAGTGTTTCCTATATATCAGTCTACAAAATAGTCATGGAAAATATACAAGGGCAGAGTTTTTAATCCTAAACCATTTTGTTTGGAAGCTCTGAGCTATTACAGTTTGAAGTTAATTTGGCCCAATAAAAGGATGGGAAAGTTTGGATACAGATCCAAACACCCTTCATGCTTGGCAACACTGAATCAGTTTGGATTTTATCCATCTCTAATCACCAAACATTCAGTTGTAATTAGGATTTCTTGGGCAATGGAAGCTACCAGCTGCTGGGTTCTGAAGAAGACCTGGCAGTAACTCATGTCTCCCTGATAAGGTTCTGACAGGCAAGTAGTATCTTTGCATGCTGCTTGGATGGGACGTGGGAGGGTAATAGCTGTAGCTGCCCTGATCAGCTCAGGTAATGAAAAGTTCAGAGGGAGAGGGATAGTTTATTGCTGCAGGTGGGTAACAAACTGCCATACATTACTCAATGCACATATAACTCTCCTTAAAAATATTATCAAGTATGAAATCAGGCGGTCTGCCCACTCCAGTTCATCTACACAGAGTGAGAGTTGCAGTTTTACAGGGAGTTTTTTTCCAGCGCTAGAGCACAGCAAAAGCAGCCCAGTGCGAGTTGCAGTGGGTACTCCTGTATCCCTCTGCTGCAATGCAATGCTGCCGTAAGGGCAAGCTACAACTCTGCCTTCACGAATCCTGCAGGAGTTTTTGGAGAGAGATTTAGGGATGCTAGTAAGACCTTTCAGCAGAAGAAGGCAGGTTAAGAATAGAAGCCAAGACCTTTCCTTATAGATGTGCCTATGCAGAAAGGTAAAGAGGATGTGCACAGCAAGTTTCACCCAGAGTGACGGAGGTTGATGGTTTCAATTACACTGCCCCCAGGGAGCCAGAGGTTCCAAGCTCTGCGTGAGCAGGCGCTCTGAGCTGTGTCAGCTGCACTGAAGTGCTGACTAAGCACTTTTATCAACAGAGCAGACCCGTTCCGGCAGGAAACGAGGCAATGTAGGTGCTGCCAAAGTTGAGAAAGCCATATCCTGCGTGTCAGAGGCTCCACTTGTGCGCGTCAGCACGCTTACAGATAAGCTATGGGGAGTGTGCTGGCTTACAGAGATGTGCGCCTTGCCTGTGGGTGAAAAAGGGAATTGTACTGCATGTTCATTTGGCTTAAGGGATTTTTGGTGCACGGGTAAACTGTGATGGTGCCAGGTAAGAGGCATCAACAAGTTTGAATAAACATTTCACAGAAGCAGAAACATCTCTGCTGCTATAAGTGTGTTGAAGGGATGAGTGACTCTAACAGTGAAATAATGCAAACCACTTAGTTGCAACTTTTCATGGGGGTTGTCCCCAGTTCCATTAGCAAATCCTTCCAATTAAAAAACTAAGGAAGGTTATAGATCACCCAGATGCAGCCCAGAAGTTGGAACCTACATGAATAAAATCATCCAACAAGTCAGCAGCAAATCTGAGAAGATGGGAAGTCAGAAGTCTGTATTTTGCCAACCTCTTGGGTTATACTCAGAAGACAGACAGCACTAGTCAGGCTAGTGAGCTGTGAGGAAAAATAGATTTATTTAGGTATGTTAGCTGTTTGGTTGCCTAATAAATGCTAGTGGTGGTGCATGTTTGTAACAAGACAGAGACCTATGCATAGAAGTTTGCAGGTCCTATTCCTAGCTGTGCAAAGAAAAGTGCTCCTTTGGTAAAAAAAGCTGAGAGCAGCATCACCTGAGTTTATTTATGCAAGGACAAGTATAAAATACTTTCAGCCTAATCCACTTTCAGAAGTACACTCTGAAATGTAAAACAAACAAGTAGCAATTTTCATGTTCTTACATTAATGAAGAACCTTTAGTGGGGGCAAAATGAATCAAATAATTCTACACAAAAGAGTGAGCCCACAACACAAAGTGAACTGACAAAGGCGCAGAGAAACAGAAAGAATGTTTGCAGTAAATTGTCAGGTACATAAAGCTGGAGAAATCCAGATATGCCTGACTCTTTTATCTATCTTCTGTCACAGGAAATGCATCCTAAGAATCCTCCTTAACAACTGATCAATCTAGCTCTGTCCCAGTGCTCATTAGAGTTCTTGATGCAATTAAAGGAACTGTTGCATCAACATAATCGGGATGGCTGATAAACAGTGACAATAATTGATACTAGTACTCAGTACTGCATCTTTTTAGCTCTGTAGGATACAGACAGCTTAGGCAGTCCTTACTGATATCTTTACATCAGTATTTATATAAACCTTAAAAGATTAGAAGACTGAAGGAATTTATGAGAGACATTGTATCAAGGCAGCACTGAGATGAACAGAATTATATGAGAAGGTCTAAAATGCCCATTTACATTAATATCTTTTATCAAACAATGGCAAGAAGCAGATGCTTTGGGAAAGAGTATGCAAAATCAGTCATTTCTGGTTTTCCTCTCAACCAGCAGTCCAAGGACTTCCTGAGATTGAGCATTCACAAGGGCCATCAGATTAAATAACTGCTGATAGAGGTTTTTTGGGGTGAATTTGTTTTTTTGTGAATTATCTTCTCTCTTTGATAGGATTTCCCTTTGCTATGTTAAAGGAGTAGACTCGAATCTACAAATCTTAATTAGCTCTCCAGGCAATACAGCTTCTAACAACTCCATTTCCTTGGGTCTGCTGACTGTTCTGTGCATAATCCAGACCTGTCATTCTCTTGCGAGGAGTGTTTGCTGTACAGACACAAAAGTCTGTTCCAAAACAAACTGCATGTTAAGGTGTTAAGTCTCATAAGGATTGGGTGAAGCACAGGCTAAATTTTCTGTAATACTTAAAAGCAGACATGTATTATCCTGCCTAAGTGATTACTGAGAGAGGGGTGGAGTAGCTAAATCTGTACTAATTGCCCTATGCAGGGAAGCAGGAATGACAGTGTGTTTGTATTATCCATACTTCACACAACATGAATACTAAAATCAGGTACAAACCATCATGCCTACTGGTAGAATTAAGCACCTGTCTGGAGATTCATCGGCTTTCAAATAATAAACACTTTAAAGAGGTGCAAAGGAGAATGGCAGGTGCCTACTTTCCATGTCCTTCTGGCCTAGAAATACAGCAATGTTTGACAAAATGAGCACAGTAACCTTGCAGTGATGCACCTCAAAGTGTATCAGTTAATGGAGAGATGGGGACTGTCAGATGTCAGTAGTGCTCTAAAGCAGAGGGCAAAACTCCTCCTAACACCAGAGCACTGAGTGTAATGTCCTCACACAGGTGTTCAAACATCCTCCAGCATCTATCCCCATGCCTGCTGATGAGTCACTCCTGCCTTGCCAGACCTCGTTGTCCCAGGCTGCCAGACCTCGTTGTCCCAGGCTGCCACCAACACAGCCCATGAAAGGGGAACCAGCTGTTAAACATAAATGCCTGGAGGTGGTTAAGTCCTATTCCAGTTACAGTGGGATAAGGGGGATGGCCATGAGGGCCTGTGAAATTCCAAACACCTCCAGGAAAGCAAAGATGCATAACAGAGCCCTCCCCACCCCACAAGCTGTAGCTGCCAGGCTGTCTCACCTGCTCTCAGAGAGGCTTTCTGTGCTCTGAGAGGAGCTGCCCACTTACCACTTGCATATAGATCTGCCCTTTGGACAGAGTGGGGAGTGCACTGAGGGGATCACTGAGAGCCCTAATTAACGCACAGGACTGAGCTGGTTGGGGAGAAAAGGGACAGAAGGCGAGAAAAAGAGGAGGAGAGCTGAGCAGGGAGGCAGCACAGTGGGAAGAGCGCAGAAGTCGCGAGGGAAGGAAGAAAACTGAAGAAAAAAGGAGGAGAAAGGGGAGGAGATGAAAGGCAAAAGGAGACGGGAGGACCGGGTGGGGAGGAGGGGAGAGCCCGGGGAGGAGAGAAGGGAGGCAGCTCGGCAGAGAGGAAAGGGACGGGACCCGGCGCCCCGCGGGCCATGCGCCTCTTGGCCACGGCGCTGGCCGCCCTGCTGGCCACAGCCCCAGCCCCAGGTAAGCGGCACCGCGGTTCAGCAGCGGCCGGACCCTGGCCCCGGCAGCCCCTTCTGGGTTGCCTGCGGGATCTCGGGCTCCGCCTCGGGGTGACGCCCGCCCCTTAGCGCTGCGGAGCTAAGTCCAGCTGCCCCTTGGCACCGCCATCGGCACCGCGGAAGGGGGTAGGGCAGCAGCCGCGAAATGCGACAGCTACCGGGACTCAGGCGCTGGGAAAGAGCTCTTAGCGAGAAGTGCCTCGGCCCAGGGAAGGCAGGCAGGTCCCTGCAGCCCCGCTCCCCTGCAGCCCGCCGGATCCTGCCCCGCCGACTCCCGGCCCGGTCCTCACCCCGCTCTGCCGCCGCCTGTCCGCGTTCCCGGCAGCAGCGCTTCTGCCGGCGACCTGATCGGCTGCTGTGTTTTTAAACAAGAAAACCCTTCCCATGCAGAAGTTATGGGAAGGCGTCCTCCGCCAGCCTTCGGTGTCAGGCGGGACAATGTTGAGCTGCACCGTAGAACTGCAGGGAAAGCTGAGGCAAAGGACGATCTGGGATAGTTTTTTCCACGGATACCTATGTCCCATAGGCATCCAGTAGAAATGAAACTCATGTGTCTCTTGCAAAAGACTGTTCAAGACCTTTACGCCTCCAAAATCAAAGGTGCGTTGGCCAGCGTCCTGTCCTAAAGCTGCTAAATGGACAGAGTCCAGATCTGAACTTCAAGGTGCAGTGTGCATTAGAGAGGCAAGAAAGCCCTGCTCATTCGAGGTTAGTAAAAGAGGTGAATCTGAATCTCCACTTCAGAAGAGCAGGGGATGGCGGATGTAGAGCTTTAGTCAATGCAGAAGCTTTCTCCAAGAAGGAGCCTCTGACTTGTGAAACTTGCAGACAGATGTGTTTGGCTGAAAACAGCTGGTTGCTTTTGGTGATTTTGCTAGCCAGCTCCCAGCTACTTTTGTTTAAACAAATAACTTTTCTTCTTCCTGACTCATCTCTTCGTCTAACTTTTTAATTGTAGAGAAGTCAAAGCAGACTTTGACAGTATCATTGTTTCACAGAACAAATTATGACATGGATAAAGGCCATCCCATACGATTCTGGTCATGAAAATCTGAGATCAGAAGGTAATTACCCTGATGGCACACTTCTCTAGTTCCTTAGCTATCAGCAGGGGCTGGGGAAAAATGCTCTCTTGGTCTTGAAGGGCGAGTTGTAGATTCTGCCTGTCAGTGTCCATGAAGAAAGAGTGGCCTATATCTATAATTAAACCTGGGCTACAAGCAGCACTGCACCTGAGCAGCCCTACTTGTGGTATTCTTCCACAAAAACACAGCCATACTGGAATGGCTTACCAAACACAAGGATCCTACAGTCACTGTGGGTCCTTTGCTACTGTTACAGCACAGACCGAGGGGACAGCCCTATCATAGACAGGTTTCTGGCTGCTAAAAGTCTCTTGACAGGGCTGTGAAAGGGTTTTGATATCTCACATATCAGAGAACAAAGTCCAAACCTGGCTCATGCTTGGAACCGAACTGGTGTAAACAGAAATGGACTGTTTTGAAAAAGTCTATTCTGAAAATAGAATTTAGTCTGCAGTAACCTTCCCTGACTCCCAACAGGCAAGTGAGACATGCAGGTGAAGGGTACCAAAGAAACAGACAGATAAAATGTAGGGATGGGGCCAACTAAGCAAGATAGTTGCAAATAGTGAAGACACGTTTGATGATAAAGCAAAGTGCAAGAGAACCCCCAGGTCTTTCATTTACTCTCTCCCCTTTCTAGAAATAGTTTCCAAACAGAAGCAAGATGAAAACTCTTATGATGATCTCTACTTGAGTGGCTACCTCGTGCTATACTGGGAAGGCAGGAGAAGAGAAACAGCTATTTCTTACTTGAAGCAGCAATCTGAAGTCTAGAAATTCAGTGCCCTGTTGACACACAAGCCTGCTCTCAAGTTTTGGAGAAGTCTTCTGTCTTGGCAAGGAGCTCATTACAACAGTAAACATCATGTTGAGCTGATCCAGTGCCTGTTAAAGACAGGAGGAATATTTCCACTAGAGTTTGGGAGCCCTGAATGAGGCTTTTGCTTTCCACATAAAAAGAAAGGAACTACCTCTTTCCTCCAAAATCCACCACTGTTCCTGCTCTACTGGCAGTGAGGGGATACAGTCAAGTGGACACTTTTTCTGTTACATGTTCAACATAATATTAGATCAGATCACAGTAAAAGCATCAGAAAATTTCCCAGACTCTCCCTACTGTAGAGCCACACCAGCAGAAAGCACAGAAGGAAGATAAGGAGATGGGTTTATGCTGATCAGACAACATGAAAGACACAAAGTTTGATATTAATAAACATGTCCTCAGAGGAAAAGTAGAAGCCTTAGGTATAAAATAGCAATGTTTGTATGAGTGTAAACAGCTAGAAAGAGATCAGAACTCCATGTACAATGTGTCTTTATCTTCTTGCAGAGGCTTCCATCATCACCATATCTGAGTTCCTCTGTATTTTCTCTTGTGTACTTCTTGGCACTATGTTCTGCCTAGTTTTGAATTAAGCAATGATTCTTTTGCCTTTTATTTTGGGGCTCTGTTTCACATTTAATCCCAGCCAGCTTTTTCAGACAAGAACTTCACATGTCAGGAAAATGACATAATTGTTTTTCTTTACAGTTTTCATGACATGTTCATAATTTCAGTAGAAAGAGGTTGTGCCATTTACACAAACCACATTTTTATAAGAGACTTGTTAAGCATTTATAACCCAAATAATAATGAGAAAGTCAAAAAGTGTTGAAATTGTTAAACTTACTCCTATCTACTGAGTAGCTCAGCTTTCAAATTTTAATCTTATCTCACTGGCAGAGGCAGCCATCTTATCTTTACATTTGCCTGTAAAGTTTGTGAAGTAACTGAAGCTTTATGATTTGAAAGCTTTTGGTGGTATTCAGCCTTAATTTTCAATTTCAACATCCTGTTCTACTTGTGTGATTTTTGCAATCCAAAATAATCTCTTTCTTTGGCAGCTACATAAATTGCACACAGAAACATCACGCACAGATAATTATATCAATAATCTAAGCCATGTTTAGCTCAAATTCTAAAAACCCTCCATTCCTTATACATTTTTTTGCTTCATAAAGTAATGTCTACTTGGAAAACCACACAATTCGTTAGAGCTTTCTATTAAAATGACTCAATATACTTATTATACTATTAATTTGCAGAGGGTTCTTTTCAAACTGTTGCATTGAAACTTCTGTATTTAGTGGATTTACTTTATGTAAGGTGACACAATGCATCACTACTTCACTGGGGCCATAAAACTATTGTCTCTGCCTCTAGTACTCCTTCAGAAATAGAATGGGAATACTTTACTTGATTATTTTGAGGATAATATATGTTTGTGTTTCAGAAGCTGATGTCACACAGGAGTCTCCACCAAAATACTCATCCTCTTTGTTAAAATATTCCCAGCTGATGTGTTAGAAAAATGTCCAGAAATGGAATAAATCTTTCTCCCAGACTTGCATTTCTTGCAAGTATTTGAGTACAGTATGTTCATGTAAGAGGAACCTCAATATTAACCTTTTGGAAGACATTTCTCTCATTGCAGGCAGTGCTTGCTCACTGGTGAAATATGGTTCTCTCTCTAGTGGATGCCATCAGACCAGGAGATTACACATGACACATTCATTCAGGGAACACATTGCCACAATATACCACTGGTCAAAAATAGGTCAGTCTTGTATATAACTAATTAGAACATTCTTAATGTACATTAGGGGGCAAATAAAATGAGTTTTGGAAAAATCAGTCCATCATAATCAGTTAAATCAGGAAAGTAAATTTTCATTTAACAGCTATGAATGTCTTTCAACCTTCACCTATACTGGTCATGGTTAGAAATAAAGCAGAAAGACAGACAAATGTTCTAAGCAAGGTTTGTGCTGAAGAACAGAAAACTGAGAGTTAGAAATTAATGGAACAGTGGAATAATAGTTTGTCCCAATATAATCTCATGTCAGATTTTGTTGTGCAAAGACTAATTTGAATTTGTAGTTAGAAGGACTAATCTGACAGATTTAATCAAGGCTTGAGAAGACCATTTGATTATGGTAAGGAAAATATTACTTAAAGCAAAGGCCATGGAAAACTGTAAGGTAAGGAGTTGGTTATGTGCACAGGTTAGCAGTCTTTTAGTAATGACCTAGAGAACAGTATGACGTAAGCTTTGCACAAACGATGTCTAGAAGAAGTAGAAAAAAGCATGAAGGTTGAAATGATGGGACTTCATGAGATTGCAGTAGCATGTACACAAATCTGAGGGCCAAATAACAAAAATGGGATAGATCTTATTAAAGCCAGGATTAGTAAGAGTTTCTTTGAATCACTAGGAACTGAACCACAAGTGACAACTACGGGAAAGTTCCCAACGAATGACCATATCACAGAATTAACCATGTTGGAAAAGACCTTTGAGATCATCGAGTCCAACCTATCACCTAACACCTTCTAATTAACTAAACCATGGCACTGAGTGACTCATGCAGTCTCCTTTTAAACACCTCCAGGGACAGTGACTCCACTACCTCCACAGGCAGTCTGTTCCAATGCCAGTCACACTTTCTGTGAAGAACTTAACATCCAGCCTTAACCTGGCCTGACACAGTTTGGGACTGTGTCCTCTTGTTCTGTCACGGGTTGTCTGGGAGAAGAGACCAACCCCCACCTGGCTTCAGCCTCCCTTCAGGTAGTTTTAGAGAGCAACAAGGTCTCCTCTGACCCTCCTCTTCTTCAGGCTAAACAACCCTATATAATCATGTATGAAAATACTATGAAAAAACAACAACATAATTCTGGGATATAACAGCAAAATATATCCCAGCCAAACCTATGGAGTACTGTGACTATTTCAAAGGATGGAGGTGGGTAGATTCAGACTGGACATGACAAGGAAATTCTTCACCATGAAAGTGGTGAGACCCTGGAATGAGTTGCCCAGGAAGATAGTTGAGGCCCCATCCCTGGAGTGTTTAAGGCTAGACTGGATGAGGCTCTGGCCAGCCTAATCTAGGGTAGGGTGTCCCTGCTCACAGCAGGGGTGTCAGAAGTAGATGATCTTTGTGGTCCCTTCCAACCATGACTGATTCTATGATATTGAAGAGCTTCTTTACAGATACTGTCTATAATTCCAGTCATTCACATTAAAAAAAAACCAAACCAAAAAACAGAATAAGTACAACCAAAACTCAATTTTAAACTGAAATGAGTGCAGAGAAGGGCTGCTAAGGTGAATAGAGAAGCAGAGTTTGGATTCTTTAGCTCAAGAAAAAGCAGAAAACACTATTTTCACTTAATGTCAGAACAAGAACAAATGGGCATAAAGTAACCATTGAAACATTTTAACTTGGATATCATAAGAAGAATGCAAGTGGTCAGGAGAGCAGATCATGGAATAGATTTCCAAAAGATATCCTTGGCTCTTGCTCCAATCTAGTTTTAGATTGATGTTATTCAGAATGACAAACTAAGTGCAAATGTCTTCAGCCCAATGACTTCAGCCCTACCTTATTAATTAGTGACAGCAAGACTGGAGCAGACTCACTGAAAGAAGGCCTCATGCAATTTAACATTCACAAAGAGACTGAAGACATCAGGTTCTAAAACTTCATTAAATTGCTGCACACTCAATGCTATCAGTTTAGCTGCTGTGGACTTGCCTACTGGGACAGATTCTGGTGGTGGTGTGCCAATATCACAGAACTTTAGAGGTTGGAAGTGACCTCGAGAAGTCATCTAGTCCAACCTCCCTGCCAAGACAGGATTTCCTAAGGTAGTTTGCACAGAAATGCATCCAGGCAGATTTTGAAAGTCACCAGAGAAGGAGACTCCAAAATCTCTCTGGGCAGCCTGTTCCAGTGCTCTGCCACTTTCACTGTAAAGAAGTTTCTCCTCATGTTGACATGAAACCTTTTATGCTCCAATTCATAGACGTTGCTGCTTCTGTTATTGCTGCTGACCAGCAAAGAGAGATTGGCCTCATCCACTTGACACCTGCCCCTCAGATATTTGTACACATTGATCAGATCTCTCAGTCTTCTCCAGACTAAACAGGTTTCTCAGTCTCTCTTTGTAAGGGAGATGCTTAAGTCTCCCAGTCATCCTTGTAACTCTCCACTGGACTCTCTCCAGCAGGTCCCTGTCTCTCTTGAACTGGGGAGCCCAAAACTGGAGGATTCTCAATATCTTTTCTTTCCTTTCCAGATGTTTGTGAGGCTTTAAACGTAACAGTCTCTCCAGGACCAACAGTGCGATACTCTGAGGGAGATAATGCCACCCTTTACTGCCACATTTCTCAAAAGAGAAAGACAGAGAATTTGCTGGCTGTGCGCTGGGTCTTTGCTGCATCACCAACCCAGGAGCACCTGATGATCAAAATGACAAAGTTTGGGTCCGTTCAGTATTATGGAAATTATACTCACCGTTTCCACAAGCAAAGACTTCATCTTCTTAAAGAGAAACATGGAACTATATACAAGTTTCTTATTCTTAGCCTCCAGCAAGGAGATCAAGGACATTACATATGCAAAGTCCAGGAAATTGGCAAACACAGGAATAAGTGGACAGCGTGGTCAAATGGCACAGCAGCTACTGAAATAAGAGGTGAGAGACTACTGATTTCAATGCTGTCATTTTTCATGTCCCATGACCCCTTTTTTTTCCTTACATGTTGGTCCATGAGATGTATGAGAAGAAAATCTAATACTCAACTTCTTTACTTACACATTACAATTTAAACATTAACCAGTGTGTAATAACATGTTGGAAGCAGGAACATTGTTAGCTTTCTAGAAGATAATTTATTTTTTTACCTTTTATGAAAAAAGCAGCAATTAAAACTCCTTTACATTCAGCTATAGGACTCTACAGCTTTGCTAGTGGAAATGCCATTACTGTTTAAATACAAAGAGACAGAAACAGAGAGAAATTAACTTATGCAATGGGTCAGCTAGAAAAAGAAGCATTGTATTTTAGATCTATGTTTTGCCTCTCAATGTTTTTAATGCTTTTAGCTTTAATCTAGCAGCAGTTGATGAGTAGCATTTCTAGTGTCACATTTGTATGTTTGTTTCTACTACTTATAGGCAGAAAGCAGAGCTAAAAAAGTAGTGACCAGCCACCTGGTATTGCACTTCAGATAAAGAAATTACCAGTAACGAGTGAGAGTTTTGAACCAAGACAGAAGTGAGCCTTCTCTTTGGGATGGGTCAGCTCAAATCTAACCCAACCACCATGTCCACACTGGATGGGTGAAACTGGATTTAGAGAACAAACTGCTTTGAAGGGGTGGTTGAGTTCAGCAGTTATGCGGTTAGCACTGGCTGGCTAACTAGTCCCCTGGCTGTGGCTTTGTAAACAGAAAAGTTAATTTCCCATGGGGCCAACTCTAAAGATAATGCCAAAAATCAAGGGTGGTCCATAGGTCTGGAAAATCAAGAGACTTACCCAGCAATCACAGAAAAACTTGAAGGAAACTGCTTCATGAAGTAGTTCAATGATATTTCTGTTCATGCTAAATTTATCCTTGTGTTTAGACCCTAGAGGTTAGCCCTGTAGATAGGAAATGTCCTACTCTGTGGCATTTCCTATGTGACCTACCATGCTCTCTGGCAGGGGCATTGGAATAGATGATCTTTTGAGGTCTGTTCTAACCCCCAACATTCTGTGCTCCTGTGAAATCCTAATCCCACTTATCTACTTCATGGTTTGGTGAAAATGGCCCTAGCTCTCTTCTGAAACCAGTTTTAAACTGAGGGAACTCCACTGGCTACAGGCCTTTTCAAAATAGATTCAAACACATCTTTGTAGTCTTAATCCAAAGCACATTCCCTTAACACCAAATTCACTGGTGCCATTCAGGTTTATGCATTACTTTTGGATTATAAACACATCAGGAAGAGAAATGTAAAGGTAAAAAAAAATATTTTTGAGTGTATAATTTCCTGTGGACAGCTCTCAGGTGTCACAAGATTTTGTTTAGATCTGTCAGAAGTACGATAGCAAAGCATGTGAAAAGCACAATACAACAGGAGAAAGAGCAGCTTCACGTTGATCAACAATGGTTCAACTTGCCTTGAGAAATCATGGAATTAACTTAATGTAATGATATAGCTGGTAATTACTAACAATCATGAAAGACACTATCAATCCAGAGTCAAAGTTTTGCTGGAGTTAGATTGAAAAGCCGTGAATCAATTTTAAACAGCAAGAAAGCCCTACTCTAAACTATTTTGTCTTACTATGTATGGAAGCCTTCCAGACATTCCTAGGGGATTTCCTGTGCATCGTGATTGCAGGTAGTCAGAAATATAAATAATGAGAGAGCAGGCCCGAAGTTTGAATGGGAACTCCACCCCCTTAGCCGTCTTCAACAGGGAAATGTCCATCCCTCCAACACCCACACCTCAGCTTTGTGTATCAGCCATGCTTCATTTGCACAGAAGACCACAGAATCGAGAATTAAAGAAAGGCTTCACCAAAGCTCATTAAACTTCTGAGTACAAATCACCAGAACAATTGGTACCATGGATCAGAAATGTGATCTCACAGCCAAATGCCATCTGTAATCTGTAACTTTATATTCTGTAGAAACAAAGACCTACATGGTCATGCTGTCAGCTAGTCTGCATCCTTTTGAACCCACAGTCTGATTTTAATGGTCTTAAAAAATATTAAAGTTACACAAATACTGTGAAATTGGCAGAGGGAAAGGGAGAGATCTGTATGAACTTCCTCTAAAAAGCTGCAAGAACAAAAAGGGTAATTGTTGTTCTTGAGCTGTCAAGTGCCCAGTACGTGGGGCTTCTGGACATGTCACAGGAGGAGTCTAGTACAGACCTTGTCATGGAGAGGAGAGCCGTTTGGGTGTGGAACACAAAATTAATCACATTCACAGCAAAAATACTAGTTTCTTGTTTCATTTCTGTTGCTTTTTTCAATCTTGTTTATAAACAGGGAGGAGTAAAAACACTAGAGCCCAACATCTGAACTCAACCATCTTAGTCTCTAGAGGGCATTAAATTTTACAAACGCTGAGCCCACGTTGAGTGGCTGGAGCCAAGACACAGTGGTTTGTCTTGTAACCTCACAGGGATATGAAATAAAAATTTACTGCATGCATGATTTAGCCTTACAGACTTCAGGCATTAGTTTGCTTTATGCTTAGCAGTTGTTACAGTGCTTGGCTAGGAATTGGTTCTTCTCCTCTCCTATCTGTTTCTCCCTCAGTCTTCTAGATTTGGCTGAAAGGTGAGATTCAGCCACTGTCACCAAGGGACTGGCAAGCAGGAGAACCGACCCTCTCAACTTCCTCAGCTGCCCACCTTTAGGAAAGGTTAAAAAGGGTGATTCCTGAGGGAATAGAAGAGCTTCATTCTGCTGCTTCAAAATCTGACTTGCTTTGAAGCAGCTAAAACCTGGGGCAGTTCAGGACATGGCCTTTGTCAGTATACTACCAGATATATGTATTGGGCAGAGTCCAATGTGATGGCATTCAATAGCTCCAAGTGCAGGGTGCTGCACTTTGGCCACAACAACCCCATGCAGAGATACAGGCTGGGGTTGTAGTGGCTGGAGAGCAGCCAGACAGAGAGGGATCTGGGGGTGCTGATTGATACCCACCTGAACATGAGCCAGCAGTGTGCCCAGGTGGCCAAGAGAGCCAGTGGCATCCTGGCCTGCATCAGGAATGGTGTGGCCAGCAGGAGCAGGGAGGTCATTCTGCCCCTGTACTCTGCACTGGTTAGACTTCACCTTGAGTACTGTGTTCAGTTCTGGGCCCCCCAGTTTAGGAGGGACATCGAGATGCTTGAGCGTGTCCAGAGAAGGGCAACGAGGCTGGTGAGAGGCCTTGAGCACAGCCCTACGAGGAGAGGCTGAGGGAGCTGGGGTTGTTTAGCCTGGAGAAGAGGAGGCTCAGGGGTGACCTTATTGCTGTCTACAACTACCTGAGGGGTGGTTGTAGCCGGGAGGAGGTTGCTCTCTTCTCTCAGGTGGCCAGCACCAGAACGAGAGGACACAGCCTCAAGCTACACCAGGGGAAATTTAGGCTGGAGGTGAGGAGAAAGTTCTTCACTGAGAGAGTCATTGGACACTGGAATGGGCTGCCCGGGGAGGTGGTGGAGTCGTCATCCCTGGGGCTGTTCAAGGCAAGGTTGGACGTGGCACTTGGTGCCATGGTCTAGCCTTGAGCTCTGTGGTAAAGGGTTGGACTTGATGATCTGTGAGGTCTCTTCCAACCCTGATGATACTGTGATACTGTGAAATTAATAACAGTTATGAATCATTAATATTAACATCAGCATGAATATTTATTATTATTAATAATAATTAAAAAAAAATCAGGGAAATTCCCTGAGATTATTTGGATTTTCTGTCATCAGGAGGTAATTGCACAGAAATAAACAGAACTTGGAAAACAGTGATGCAAAACCAGGAAGAATTCTAACTATGCTTACGGAGTGTTGGCATTCACTCCAGCATATGTACTCACAATGCTTTAGGTCCCCGGGTGAGTCTCCTGTATCAAAGACACTTTCAAACTCGCAATGGTGATCCCAAGGTAAAACACAAAATGTTTCGGGCAGAGGGAAGAGATGCTGCTAAGCTGGCAGGTGTGAGCTGCATACACGTGGCTGCCTTTAACGAGCTGCAAACGAGGAGAGGCAGGAAGGCTCTGTGCAGACAAAGGCTGATGCAGAAAGGCAGGTTTTCTAAATCATCCTCCTTAAATACCTCAGTTTGAAAATCAAACGGGCCAAAAGGCACTAGCACCGTTGTTCTGGCCAGTGAATTCAAAGCTTTGTGCTTCCTTTGACTGCGCAGGCAGGTTGAGGGTAGCACAAGACACCTGACACGTGGTGCTAAGCTCCCTAGCCCTCAAGGCTTTGCTGGGGCCAAACCCTTATAGTTTGCTCATCTGACACACTCCCAGACCCACAACAGAAGGAGGAGCGCAAGGGTTAAACCTGCCTGGCAGGATTTATGCCTTACCAGGACAGCATAGCATTATTCAAAGCAAAAATGTTACAAGTTAGAGCTGTGTTTGTAATATCCACTGCTACTGACCTGATTTTTGTGGTTTGATTTTTTTTTCCCTATCAAGTTTATAGATGCAAAATTGGTGTGCTAGTTTGAAGCTAGCTGCAATGTTTTGGTGAGAAGGATTAGATCACAGGCTGTGAAAGAAAAACAGTGGTGATGTCTACTTCACTCTTAGGCTTGCTGAGATGTATAAGAACAAGAATCCAAGCACAGATAAGGGAGTTGCTCTCTGTCTGGGCTCTGGGCTGCTTTTCTCTCTAACCTCACCCTCCGTCTCTCTGGTTAATCCACTTTGCTTCCTAACCCCCCTGGCCGACCCTCCAATCTTCCTTGGGGCACAAGGCAATGTCTGGATTAAGGTTGAGAGGGGAGGGGAGAAGGTGGAAGGGTGGTTGGGAATCCCTCCTGGGGACTCAGGTTTCTGGGACAGCTGTTGTGCTTTTGTATTACCTTTTACCTTGTATATTTCTGTATATACTGTACATATCTGCTTGTCTGTTGTGCTAAGCTGTAAATAATAAGCTTCATTCAGATTTCCAGAGCCAGCTGAGTCTAGTCTGGGTGATTTCCAAAGTGTGGGGGTGTGGGGAACACCCAAACCATCACAATTTGGGTAGGCCATAAAGAAGCTACAAATGCATTTTCTTGCAACATATACAGTTCTAGAGTCATAGACTTATTAAGGTTGGAAAAGACCTCTAAGATCATCAAGTCCAACCATCAACCTAATACCACCATGCACACTCTACCATGTCCCAGAATGCCACATCCACACATTTTTTTAACACCTGCAGGGACAGTGACTCCACCACCAACCTGAGCAGCTTGTTCCAATGTCTGACCACTCTTACAGTAATTTTTTTTTCTAATTTCCAATCTAAACCTTCTCTGGTGCAGCATGAGGCCATTTCCTCCTGTTCTGTCACCATTTACTTGGGAAAACAGACCAACATGTATCTCACGATGACCTCTTGTCAGGTAGTTGTAGAGAGCAGTAAATTCTTCCCTCGGCCTCTTCTTCTCTAGACTAAACAATCCCATTTCCCTGAGCCACTCTGAAAACTTGTTCTCCAGATTCATTGCCCTTCTCTGGATGTCCTTCAGCACCTCAATTCTTGTAGTGAGGGACCCAAAACTAAACACAGTATTCAAGGTATGACATTGATCTCTTCCCTACTCCTTCTGGCCACAGGATTCCTGATACAGGCCAGGACATTGTTGGCCTTCTTGGCCACCTGAGCACACTTCTAACTCATCAGCATCCCCAAGTCCTTTTCTGCCAGGCGGCTTTCCAGCCACTCTACTCCAAGGTTTTAGTGTGTCCTAAATTCATGTCCTGATGCCATCCAGAGGGACCTGGACAGGCTGAAGAAGTGGGCCCAGGCCAACCACATGACATTCAACAATGCCAAGTGTAAGGTCCTGCACCTGGGTTGGTGCAATCCCAGGCACAGACACAGGCTGGGTGGCAAATGGCTGGAGAGCAGCCCTGAGGAAGAGGACCTGGGGGTCTGGGTTGATGAAAAGCTCAACATGAGCCAGCAGTGTGCACGTGCAGCCCAGACAGCAACTGTGTGCTGGGCTACATCAAGAGAAGCGTGGCCAGCAGGGCAAGAGAGGGGATTCTCCCCCTTTACTCTGCTCTTGTCAGACCCCACCTGGAGTACTGTGTACAGTTCTGGAGCCCCCAACACAGGAGAGACATGGAACTGTTGGAGCGAGTCCAGAGGAGGGCCACGAAGATAATCAGAGGGCTGGAGCAGCTCTCCTATGAGGACTATGAGAGTTGGGACTCTTCAGTCTGGAGAAGAGAAGGATTTGAGGGGACATTGTAGTGGCCTGTCAGTATCTGAAGGGGGCCTACAAGAAGGCTGGGGAGGGACTATTTACAAGGTCTTGTAATGACAGGACAAGGGGTAGTGGGTTTAAACTGGAGGAGGGGAGATTTAGACTAGATATTAGGAGGAAGTTCTTTACAGTGAGGGTGGTGAAACACTGGAACGGGTTGCCCAGGGAGGTTGTGACTGGGGGTTTTGAAAGACAGGTTGGATGAGGCCTTGAGCAGCCTGCTCTAGTGGGAGGTGTCCTTGCCTGTGGCAGAGGGTTGGAGCTGGATGATCCTTGAGGTCACTTCCAACCTAGAACATTCTGTGGTTCTATGATTCTATGTTGCCAAGATGTGTCTCCTACTCCACCTATGCACCATCTTTCCCTTTAAGTTAAACTGAACCTTTTCCCCTCTCGTTATCAAAGGCATCTGTTCTCTACAGGGATTTGCATGGTCACTGTTAACCTAAAATCAACTTAGTGATCTTCATTATTGTACAGAACACAGCAGAAAAGAGTTTATTTGAGAAAAGAAAAACAAAACAAACCAGAAAAAGAGTTTATTTGAGAAAAAGAAAAACAAAACAGAATCCCCAACCAAAACCATGAGGGAGATGCTTCCCTCACTACCTTCCCATCAGAAAATTTCAAATAGTGAGCAGTTGTCTCAGAATGATAAGCAGCACCTACAAACCCTCATTTACAGTGGGTGATCCCTCAAGCCCACTGTGCGAGGTACTGAGTATCTTAGGAAGAGTCATACCTGTTTTAAATGGTTGACAATCCAAGAGCAGAGACTGCATGTAGGAGACAAATACATAAAATTAGACAGGTCAGCTATAATCCTGCATCCTACTGACACAGACAACAGAAACAAGTGGAGATGATATCAACATCTTGTTGGGAAGTTGAGGTGCTGGAATGTGTCCAGAGAAGGGCAACAAGGCTGGTGAAGGGCCTGGAACACAAACCCTATGAGGAGAGGCTGAGGGAGCTGGGGTTGTTTAGCCTGGAGAAGAGGAGGCTCAGGGGGGACCTCAATGCTGTCTACAACTACCTGAAGGGACATTGTAGCCAGGTTGGGGTTGGCCTCTTCTCCCAGGCAACCAGCAACAGAACAAGGGGACAGTCTCATGTTGTGCCAGGGAAAGTATAGGCTGGATGTTAGGAGGAAGTTCTTGCCAGAGAGAGTGGTTGGCATTGGAATGGGCTGCCCAGGGAGGTGGTGGAGTCAGCGTCCCTGGAGGTGTTCAAGAAAAGACTGGATGAGGCACTTAGTGCCATGGTCTAGTTGAGTGGATGGGGCTGGGTGCTAGGTTGAACTGGATGATCTTGGCGGTCTCTTCCAACCTGCTTGATTCTATCATTCTATGATTCTAAGTTTATGTGTCAGTGTCTCACAGGACAGAGCCTGAATTCTCTTAAATATTAGTCATATTTGGGGTTTTTTTGCCTTTTTGTTGCAGTTGTTGTTTGGTTGGTTTTTTTTCCTTCCCTCTCCCCGACCCCGCCAAGGGAAGGTATTATAAAATACTTGAAAAAAAACAACCAAAACCAACCAACCAACCAAAAATATCCCCTGCACATGAGATGCTTTAGTGTGACAAATGGGTAGATTTATTAAAATATTCAGGCTGACCTTCCCACTACAACTGAATGGAAGATTTCATTAGTCCTGAAAGCAGTTTCATATCCATTGACTTAGCCCCATACCGTACATCCCTAAAGGGCATTCCTTAATGAATTCCATTTCCAGTAAGATAATTCTACTGGGACTTTAATACTGCAGAGAAGAGGCAGTCTAGAAGGTTCCTAGAGTGTGTGGAGGACAACTTCTTATCCCAGCTTCTACGTGAGCCTACCAGGGGTGCAGCCCTGCTTGACCTGCTGCTGACAAATAGAGAGGGGCTGGTAGGGGATGTGGTGGTTGGAGGCTGCCTGGGGTCCAGTGACCATGAAATTAGAGAGTTTTCAATACATGGAGAAACCAGAAGGGGCATCAACAGAACCTCCACACTGCAGAAAGTTCCTTGGGAAACAGCCCTTAGAAACAAAGGTGTCCAGGAAGGTTGGACCTGCTTCAAGAAAGAACTCCTGAAGGCACAGGAGCAGCTGTGTCAGTGTACCAGAAGACGAGCTGACGAGAGAGGCAGCCAGACTGGATGGGCAGGGAGCTGCTGAAGGAATTAAAGATAAAAAAGAGAGTATATTGCCTTTTGAAAAGAGGGGAGGTGTCCCAGGAAGAGTTCTGGGATGTTGCTAAGTCTTGTAGGAAAAAAATTGGTGAGGCAAAAGCCCATTTAGAACTCATGCTAGCCATGGCTGTTAAGGAGAATAAAAAATATTTCTATAAATATATGAATGGCAAGAGAAGAGGCAAGGACAACCTTCAGTCCTTATTAGATGGAGAGAGGAATACAGTGACAAAGGATGAGGAAAAGGCAGAGGTACTTAACACCTTCTTTGCCTCAATCTTCAATAGTGGGACAGGTTGTCTTCAGGACAACTGGACTCCTGAACTGGCAGATGGAGTCAGGGACCAGTATAGTCCCCCTGTAACCTACGAGGAAGAAATAAGAGACCTGCTAAGTCACTTGGATCCTCACAAGTCTGTGAGACCAGATGAGATCCATCCTAGGGTGCTGAGAGAGCTGGCAGATGAGCTGACCAAACCACTCTCCATCATTTATCAGCAGTCCTGGCTCACTGGAGAGGTCCCCAAAGACTGGAAGCTGGCCAATGTAGTGCCCATCCACAAAAAGGGTCAAAAGGTGGAACCAGAAAACTACAGAGCTGTCAGCATGACCTCAGTGCCAGGCAAGGCCATGGAACAGGTCATCTTGAGTGCCACCACAAAACACCTACAGGATGGCGAAAGGACCAGGCCCAGCCAGTATGGGTTTAGGAAGGGCAGGTCCTGTCTCACCAACCTGATCTCCTTTTATGATCAGGTTACCTGCCTGGTGAATGTTGGGCAGGCTGTGGACGTAGTCTACCTGGACTTCAGCAAAGCCTTTGACACTGTCTGCTACAACAAGCTCCTGGCAAAGCTGGCAGCTTGTGGCTTGGACAGATTCACTCTGATATGGGTCAAGAACTGGCTGGAAGGCCAGACCCAGATAGCGGTGGTGAATGGTGCCACATCCAGTTGGCAGCCAGTCACTAGTGGTGTTCCCCAAGAATCAGTGCTGGTCCCAGTCCTATTCAACATCTTTATTGATGATCTGGATGAGGGGATCGAGTCCAGCATCAGTAAGTTTGCAGATTTTTGCAGATTGGCAGGTATTGTATCCCTGTCTCTTATACCATACAGAAGCCAAGTTTTGAGAGGAATAAGAAGAAAAAGAGCTCATGAGCAGTGGTCTCACTTGAGGTCTCAATATGTAGAGGAATTGCAGGGCAGTTCAACCTGCCAAGGGACATCCACTAAAGCTTTAGAAGAAAGGTAAGCTGGGCAAAATCAGGGGCCTACAGAGTCAGTCTTGTAGCTGGGGAAGTGTTGCTGTGTTGGCAGAGATTACTTCACTCTCAAGCACTGCTTGAATGACTTCACTGCTTTTAAAAAATGCAGTGCCTAATGTGGCTGGCTCCAAGTCAATTGTCAGAGCTGTGTCCTTTGGGAAATCGCTCACTCTTCTGATTCTGGTCTGGTTTTTTGGTTTTTTTTTTTTTTTCCCTTAACCTCTAAGACATATAAGTAGACTACCGTGTCAATAACTCTTCTTAATATTTACAGCTACAAGGTAAAATAAATATCCTATTCTCTTGAGCAAAATTTGTTCATCTGCTCTCTCAGAAGTACCCAGTTATGGGACAGAAACACAAACTGCAGCTCTAGAGATATAAGTTCTGAGTAACATGATACAGAGTTGGAATAAAACCAGCTACATTAATACAAGTTTTTTTGCTGGGATACTCATACTATCCTGGCAAAACCACTACAGACCTTGCACTTGCCTATGGCCACCCTGTTCTGAGGCTTAGGCTCTTCTAAAATGTATTTCCATTCTCTTGCTGTTTTTCACTGCATTTAACTTTTGATTGAAGAGCCACACAGTATCATGGTATCACCAAGGTTGGAAGAGACCTCACAGATCATCAAGTCCAACCCTTTACCACAGAGCTCTAGGCTAGACCATGGCACCAAGTGCCACGTCCAATCCTGCCTTGAACAGCTCCAGGGACGGCGACTCCACCACCTCCCTGGGCAGCCCATTCCAGTGTCCAATGACTCTCTCAGTGAAGAACTTTCTCCTCACCTCAAGCCTAAATTTCCCCTGGTGTAGGTTGAGGCTGTGTCCTCTTGTTCTGGTGCTGGCCACCTGAGAGAAGAGAGCAACCTCCCCCTGGCCACAACCACCCCTCAGGTAGTTGTAGACAACAATAAGGTCTCCCCTGAGCCTCCTCTTCTCCCGGCTAACAAATCCCAGCTCCCTCAGCCTCTCCTCATAGGGCTGTGCTCAAGGCCTCTCACCAGCCTCGTCGCTCTTCTCTGGACACACTCAAGCATCTCAATGTCCCTCCTAAACTGGGGGGCCCAGAACTGAACACAGTACTCAAGATGTGGTCTAACCAGTGCAGAGTACAGGGGCAGAATGACCTCCCTGCTCCTGCTGACCACACATTGCATCTTTCTAGAATAAGGTGACAAGGAAGCAGTCTCAAGCCATACAGCACTCATTGTGGGTGCCAAGCCAGATGAGATTACCTGGAAGACATTTTTATAATGCTGTTTGGTAACAGAAGTGTTTCACTAAAAGGTAATCATCCTGTGAGATAAAGCAAGATCTTGGTGCACTGAAGTTTACAGCAGAATTGTATTTGTTCCAAGAGGTCCCAGTATTTTGTGCTACACATTTTCAGATCTTGTCATGTCTTCTTTTCTTTGTTTTTTTTCCTTTTCAGTGATTTCATCAAAATCTTCTGATGATCCCATTTTAAAGAAAAACCATGAAGCTTGGAAGTTTTTTGAAGGTAAAAATACATCTAACTGGTACTGACGCTATACAAACTGTCAGTTTTGTTCAGCGCTGCAGGACAACTAAAGTGCCCCAATCAGGAGCAATTTTGCTAGTTCCTGTGCGGATCCAGGTCTTGCCTGAGAAACCACAGAGTGTGAGGACTGCTGCAGAAGAGCGAACGGAGCGCTCCAGCTTCAGTTTGCAATATGTTATAGTCAGTGAGAAAACAGCCTATGCCTGGCTAAACATGTAATTAGAATCATAGAATCATTAAGGTTGGAAAACACCTCTAAGATCATCAAGTCCAACTGTCAGCCCAACTCTACCCATGCCTGCTCTACTATGTCCTGAAGTGTCATGTCCACTCATTTTTTGACCATGGCCAGGGATGGTGACTTTATCACCTCCCTGGGCAGGCTGTTCCAATGCCTCACCACTTTTGCAGTAAAGAAAATTTTCCTAATATCCAATCTAAGCCTCCCCTGGCACAATGCAATGCAAATGCAGAGCCTTACCCAGGAAGATGTTAAGCAAGTCTGAAGAGGTACCAAGCACTCTACACTCCCACTAGCCTTAGAAACTGGCCACTAAACATACTCTGCACTGGAAGAGAGTATTTTCTGTGTAAATTAGTGGTCAGTTGTTCCAGAAGGCTCAAATTCAGAATTTACACACAACTGAAACTCCCTCCTCCTACTTCTGCCCCAGAGCAGATTAACAACAAAGCACCAGCATTGCATTTGCAACTGCTGTACTCTCTGCTAGGCAGGAGTCCTTGCCTGCAGGATGGCCTTGATTCTGCTGGGAGCCTTGCTATTTAAACACTTTACAAACTATACTGTACTGTGTCAGAGTAACAGAACAGGTCAGGGGTCTAGTTCCAGCAACACTCCTTCCTACAAGAAATCTTGACCTCTGAGGCTTAGTTTCCTCTCTCTGAAGCAGGAAAGAAGCCAATATACTTCCCTAAGGACATTTCAGTGTATTAATGTGAAGAGCATTCTTAAATACTCTATTTAGAGTTCTTGTAAATGCAGGTGTAAGTCATTAAAGATGTCTTCTTTTTCTAAACAAAATACTCCATCTTGATCTGGTGTGGTGCAACTCCTGTCAGCTCTACTGGGAATGTGTTGTGGCACCTTAATGAAGGCCATAAATGGAGATTGAGGCTGTAGATTGTAAATGGAAAAAAAACCAAACCCAACAACAACCAAAACAAACTACCAACCTAAAACCAAAACAAAAGGAAAAGCCCTTAACCAGACCTTTCTTCCCTCACAGAACTAAGTTCAATAAGCTCTCATAGGTGCAATTATACCAACTTTCATTTATGGAGACTTCAAACAAATTTTAAACTGAGCAAGATAGAGGATGACATTTTCAAGCAGCTTAAATTGCTTCTGAATTCTTACCCTAATTTTGTTTTGTCTAGGGTCTATTTAGAGCTTGTACACATAGCTTTTTTCTGTCCTGTAAGCAAGGTACCTACAGCTGCAACACTGACTGTCACCTGTGCTTGGTTTTCAGATTTGTACGTGTATGCAGTGTTTGTGTGTTCGATAGGAATCATCAGTGTCCTGCTTTTTACACTCGTCATCCTCTGTCAGTCAATTCACAACAAGAGGAGATCCACAGGTGAGTGAAATGCTATTCTTGCTGACTGCAGGACCCTTATTGAGGAGGGAGAGGGGGAGAGAAGGAGAATGCAGGAAAAAGCAGGAAAAGCCTTGATTAAAAAAAAAAATATTGTTAGAAAAATATTTCTGCCTGCAGAGTTAGAACAGAAGCATTTCACTGTCTTTCAATTGCTATTTCACTTTAATTTTGCTTTGGACTGTTCAAAATCTTTCATCTTTGCATAAACAAATTAAAGTTTGTGGGAACTTCTTTCAAAGACCAGATGTTGTATCATGAAATTACATTCTGATCAGATCTAGCTAGATTTTTGTATGAGTGACATTTACACAGATGTTTAGAGGGGTTTCAAAGCAGTCTTACTGTGTTCTGTTTTCTTCTCTCTCCCTGACTAGCTGTCAATATTCTTGGGAACATGGGGGTTGTTATTAGCACTCTCTCATTTGTGGCATAGCATTCTCTGAAACTGAAGCCACCCAGGTCTGCCTTTTCATAATAATATTTTAAGATCAAGGTTTACTGTTTCATTTTTCTCTTCTTCACAGAGAGCTTCTCAAAGAGGCTACATGCACATGAAAGCAGGCCTGTTGCACTAAATGTTGCTATTTTAGATCCATTGAATAGTCAGTGCAGACTTGACTTCCATTGTAGCTGAGGAGTGGTTTATTTGCAGGTTTATGCAAGATGTGAGGTTGGGACACCAGAATGCTGTGCAGCCACCATGTTAGAGGAGAGCATAAGCACATCTCTGAACAGAAGCTGTGAAAGAGTTTGGTTAGTGATTTGTTCTATTAGACAGGAGAGAATTATGACTTTACTGCCAGCATTACATACATATCACCATGAAGGAATGAGTGACTCAGTTACACAAAGGAGAAGATATATAAACCAAATATAGATGTATAGAGAAGTCCTTGCCTGACTGCCTGACCACATTTCAGGCAGTGGGTCTACCTTCTTAGCAGTGCTCTCAGTAGAGTAACTGTGATTCTAACTGAACGCAGCAATTCTGCCTGCCAAGAGGAAGAAAGAAGATCAATGTTACTTTTCTTACCCTGCTAAGTGATGAAGAAGTTTTTTCTGCCAAGTGAGTACCCACACTTAAGTGTGTTGGTCATGGTGAGTCTCCCTAAAGCCACAAGTGCTAGACACATTGATATATCCTGGGCTTTTTGAGCAAACATTAGGCTAGATTTCACTTCTGTTTTTTGTTGATTTATGCTGGTGTAAGCATGCAAGCATCTTGAAGGAAAAGTCTCTTTACACTGAACCAACATCAGTGACATACAGAAGTAGTATAGAATGCAATTTAGAATAAGCATAGACAACAGAGAAAAAATAATTTCTTCTGAGCTGCTAAATCCTTTCTTCACTACCATGAAGACTTTGGCATTTGGGTTTTGTTTTGTTTTGTTTTGTTTTTTTTTTTAATTTAATTTGAATATTATTCAGTGGACACACAGATTTAATGGAAATACAACAGAATAAAGTTTAACAGACAGGCATTCAGCATACAATTATAAGATTTTACAGGCAAGTCTTTCAGCTAGGACCTTCTGATGAGAGTATTTGCCAGTCACATTAATTGTCTCAGATTCCAGTTGAGCATCAGGGAACTAAGGTTTCTGAAGCAGCAGTGGAAGAAGTGTCAGTGACAGGCAAAATCTCCACCAGCACCATCCTACTTTTTCTTCCTTCAGCCTCAGCTATGACAGCAAGCTCAGGCTTTAACCTCTGCCCCAAGGAACAGCAGCTCCCTGGGAGGGGCTATCTCCACTCAGCTATATGTGCATGAGGTACAAAGACTCCTTTTCCTCTCTCAAGATACCTCTCCTCTGCCCAGAGGTATCTTACAGGGATTAGAATCTGACCACAAGATACCCACCATGTTAGCCAACAGCAGTGCTTTGTCCTTCAGACTGTTAGAATAATTTCTATCTCCTCAAAGAGCATCATCTTGCCTCCTCTGCCATCCTTGGCACTCTGTACTTCCATTCTGGGCCAAACTAGGCAGATGCTAGTATTCATCCAAAACCAGAACTTAGAGTGAAATCATGAAGCCCATCTTTCCTTGAGGAAAGGAGAAAAGACAGAAACAGCAAAGCAATCCTCTCTCTGCATCACCCCAAGCCTCCAGGCAGGCTCCAAGTACAGCCTTCTTTCTGCAAGGTGGTCACCATATAATTTTCTTCAGAGACCCTCCAGGGGTGCCTCTGCTCTTCAAAGTGAGACAAGGTCAGGAGTGCAAATCAATCAAAACTATCTTACCTCAATTTGGGCAAATTTCCGTCAGAGCTTTTCCCTGAACCTTTCCAGTCACAGAGACACTAAAAGCTCACTCCATTCTCCTACCACTGCAGCTTTCTCCCCTAGTTCCTCAGCCCTAACACCACAAGGAGGGTAACCTAATCTGCCCTGCCCTGCTGTGATGGTTTGGGTGTACCCTGCCCCCCCACACTTTAGAAGTACCCAACTAGACTCAGCCAGCTCTGGGAATATAAATGAAGCTATTTATTTACAGCTAGCACAATATACAAGCAGATATTTACAGTACATACAGTTATATACAGAAATATACAAGGGAAAAGTAATACAGAAACACAACTCCCCTCCCAGAAACTTGAGTCCCCAGGAGGGGCTCTCAACCACCCCTGCACCTTCCCCCTGCCCCTCTCAACCTTACCCCAGTCCTAAAGAAGAATAGAGGTTCAGCCAAGAGGTTAAGAAGCAAAGGTGAGTGGCAGGTGAGGTTAAGGAGATGCAGCTCAGTGAAAGCCCAGCGTGAGAGTGAAGACAAAATGGTGAGAGAGTTATCTAATGTTTACTTTCTTCTTGTTCAGCAAGACTCTGAGGGAAGGAGACATCACCATTGTTTTCCTTTCACAGTCTATGATCTAGTTCTTTTTCACCAAAACATTCTAGCCTGCTTCAAACTAGCACACCTGCATGCCCTATCCTATCATCGACACTACATACAAGGAGTGGAGGCAGACACCTAAATAAACACAGAGAGAAGAGGGAGGAAAATCTGCCCAGCCCTCTGCAAGAGCAACTCAGACTGGGGCAAAGAGCAGTTCATACTTAAAACTAAAAGTAGATTTTAAGTAGGTGAAGCTGGAGATGGTCCCCCTGGAGTGTCTGTCTGAAATCTGAGCAGATCCTGGCTCACCTCAAGGCTCTGACATGAGAAGAGTAGTACTAAAGCCAGTTCCTCACCAAAGGACCTCTCTTGATCTGCACTGCAGCTGTGGCCCATGGTACAGAGCAGCCATGGGATGTTGTAGGAAGCAGCAATGGTTGCAGCCAACAGCTCTGAGCTTTTGTTAAAAGCCTATTCTCATTTGCTACAGGAGTGCTTGCTCCTCCCAGTCCCTGGTTCAAAGGCTTGGAGTACTTAGTGTAGGGGAAACCAAAATAATACATACCCAGAGATGCTCAAAAGCATGCAAATAGTGTACATCAGCATCTCAAAGGTCCAGGTCTATTCTCCTGGACGTCTATAAAAGGCCAGATGGATAGACAAAAGCACTGCTTTGGCAGGCTTAGATATGGTCCCTGTGTTAGCCCCAATTTCTTGTGCTCTCATCTTCCCTTTCCTTAGGACTGAAATGTACTCTCCTAGGAGCTGTGTTGCTTCTGTAGAATGCAAGAATTTGGGTAGGAGCAAATATGAAAACCCTCCTTCGAAGAGGGACATAACTGTGTACCTGCACCGTTTCTGCTTGTCACAGCCTTTGAAAGAATGGAGTGTCTGTGTTGTATTCAACTTCACATCATGGCCCAGGGATATGCTGCCTTTTCCTTCTGAGAAATAAGTTAGCAGTAGGTAGACCAGAAGAGCCAGAGCCTCTCCTCCTGCCTGCGTGCCTCGGTGCTCAGCACATGGCATGGCTTGGGCAGAGTGCAGAAGTCACTAAGCCACAAAAGAGCATCTTAATAACCCTGGCTCCTAAAAATCGGGGGGAGAGGGAAGGGGGAGCAAAGCTGCCCTTGCTCAGGACTACCCATCCCAAATAATACGAGGCAGATCTTACAGTTCTCCCACACAGCAGTCAGAGACAGGGCAGTGGCTGGGCTGCACCTCTAAGCTGATCCCGGGAGGCAACCTCTTTATGCCTGCGGCCACAGTCTGGCTCACGTTATGAAAGCAGTGGCTCCTGTGAGTGAATGGTTTATTTCAGGCTTCTGGAAACAAACAGAGACACCACAAGTCTTCAAAGTAAAATTACCGGCCTGCTGTGCTTTTCCTTAGCAAGCTGTCTTCTGGCTGGGCTGACCACTGGAATGTGTGTTGCCCAGCACTTCCACAGCAGGCTTTGGGTGTTGTTCGATACATTCCCCTCTCCCAAGTCTTGCTATGCCTTTGAGTCAGGCTGCACGTTAATGTGTAATGTATGGTGATGATTAGCAGCTCTCCCAGCATAACAAACTGGCAACTCCACGGTCTCAGCAGTGCTTATTTGTAACTCATAAACTGTGTTAGTTTGAAGCCACATCTGCCTTTTTTTTTCTTTTCTTTTCTTTCTTTTTTTTTTTTTTCCTTTAACAGTGAAGCATTACCTGGTGAAATGCCCCCAGAACAGGTAGGAGATTACACTTCTCTTTACTATAATCTAAGGCTCCAATTCTGTTTTAGTTTTGCTATCTATACTGAAGGAAATGAGTAACGTTTTCCAAAATGCCTACAGGAGGATAAGGAGTCTTGGCTCCATGACTCATGAATGTGCATGCAAGCCAACATCTGCTGTGCATGATGAGGGAGATCTACCTGGGCTCTCTAGATATAGGTCCTGCAGACGTTTCAGTGGCAAGCTCTCATTGAGGCTCTGAATTGCTTTCTGGAGAAACCTGCTTGCTTCCTGTGTGACTTTCTAGGGTTTCCCAAAACTTCACCAGATGGTAATGACTTAACCCATCCATGTATATAGAATAGATCACAATGTCACCCAATGATTCCTCTACCCAGGGACAGAGAGTGGAGTTCAAAAGCAGATTTTCAAGACCTACAGTCTATTCCCAGCTGAGGACTCCCAAGTGATGGGAAAAATGTTACTTCTGCTGTGGTCATTATTCACTGTCCCTTTAAATACCACTGACTGCCAACAGTTTTTGACTGTATGCTGCTGTAATGCTGATTGTCATCATATTATTTTCCCGAGACATAAACTGGGCTGGAACTGCAGTACAAAAAAGATGACAGAAGTATCCCACAAACAAAAATTATTAGAGGGATGCCTTATAACAACAGCAAAGAAGGGCTGTTTCTATTTTCAGTGACATGAACCACATGTTTCTAGCCTTGTAGTTTAAATCCAGTATTAGATACTATTTCTCATAGTATCTTCTTAGATACTATGAGGTTCAGTGCCAAGTCTGACATACCCTAGATACTCAAATAGTGTATTTTTTAAGGCGTTCTCATGGGATTACTACTGTACTCAGTCTAACCAACACTTGGATGTAGGTGAAGTCACAATGAAGCAACAGAGACTTCAGGAGAAGCCAGTACAAACTGAAACTTTCATGTTATTCATGGAAAGCTCTTTATTCTGTGACCCTTGACAAGCTATTGTACCATACCAAAAATTTACAGAGACAACTCAGCAATTTTCCTTTTTCTCTGGATGTTTTCTCTTTCCCCTGCTTTATTAGCTGTGGGATAAAGCTGGAATTACAAAAACAGAAAAAAGAAGAGGGAGGGTGAGGAAATTAAAGTAAATAGGTAGAAAATACAAAAGGAGAAAAATGAGACCTGGCTGAAAAGATAACTGAAAAAATGGAACATGTCAGTCAGTTGAAAAGATTTATAGTACAGAACCTGCCTCTCTGGGAGCAGGCGATATGGTAGTGATACTGCTGCAAACACTGAACTTAGGAGACTGAACAGCAGGGAGAAAACAAGTCAGCTTGATTTATTTGCTGTAAAATGGAAGCAAAAGAAACACATGACTCCATATGGATAAAAATATGGTTTTGATGTATTTCAGTGTGGAAATATGTGCTAAGGAAAGCTCCAGTCCTGCAAATGCACGTCTCAAGTACGTTGAGTTCAGGGCTTTAAAACCAAAGCTGTGAAAGTGTCACTTTTTGTATCATTTCACACTTGGTACATTTATTTTCCACCTTTGCTCAAAACCTAAACAATTAATTCATTTGAACTCCTTTCCCTTCACCTGAGTGTTCCTTTTAACTTAATTCAACACATTTAGAACCAAGCCCCAGTGTCTTAATGTCCATTAGACCAAACTGATGAGCTAATTTGCATGAGATTCCTGCCAGTCAAAATGACTATGCTGTGCAAACTTCAGCCTTGATTCAGAGGCCTAACTTCAATTCCCTTAGTGATATTTCAAACTCAGAGCAGAAACTCAGTTTCAAAATTGCATTAATAGTCCAGTGTCTGAGAAATAATCTATACTCCCACTGCAGTAATACCTAAGCATCTTAGAATATTTCATGTCTTGACATCATAATGATGTCTTTACTTAATTGGAATGTGGAACACAAAGGAGCTAAGTGATTTGCCCTGAGGTCTCACAAAATGGCCTTGGTAGAAAAGCAAATTAAATCCAGACTTCCTGAGTACAACAAAGCCAATATTTAGTTTTGGTTTGCTACTTGACCAATAGCAAATGAAGGAAAAAAAAATAGAGTTGACCAAAATCCATTTATTTTCCCACATTTTAAAAATAGGTATCTAAAAAAAGGGTACAGTTATTTTGGGTTTTCCAAACCATCTAATTCTGTTTTCTGGGATTTTCTTTAAATATCCTCCTTCTTATTATTGTCCTTGTTATTAAATAATTTTGTCAGTTTTCAAATCCAGAAATCTCCAAGAAATGTAGCTTTGAAAATAGGAGTTTTCCCCCCTGTCTTTTCTGTTTGTTTTGGCTTGAACTCTGCAGTGCTTCAGTGACTGCTCCTTTGGAGACAAATGATTTGAGATGAAAGAAGTTTTTACCTGAGAAAGCTGTCCTTCTCAACACCTTGGTTCCACAGTATCAATCTAACATAACAGGAATGAATTCTGCCAGATCAATCCAAATCTGAGCACCCAGTCCATCCCTAGCACCTTTTCACAGAGCTCCCTTATTTGGAAAACATCGAAGCAGCTTCCAGTCCACTCAAGTGAATTTTTTGTCATTCCCCTGCAGACCTTGGGCAGAAGGAAACAGCCAACTTAGGTGATAACAAGAAAGGTCCCACATCTTTGACTGTAATGGTAGTAAAGCCAAAATTGCAACAGTTTGCCAGCTCTTGAGACAGCCATGACCTCCAGAGAAACTGCTGTCCTGGTGCCATGATTATTAGGTAACTTCCACAGGTTTTTTCCCAAACTCCTGTATTTTTCTTGTTCTCTAAGAAGTCATTACATTCTTCAAGAAATGCACAATGTGACACTGTTGAAATTGAAGCTAGGAGGTTGGAGGAGGAGCTGAAGATAAAAACCTAACTTTCCTTTTAGGCATAGAACAAGACAAGTTCACAAAGAGGCAGTGTTCCAAAGCCAGATGAGTCTTTTCTGAGCCTCCTTGTTTGGTTAGAGGAGCTCAGTTCTAAGACAGCAAGTACAGTTATTGTATCTCCTAGAATTAGTTAACACTGTGTGGCCCTGGCATTTAAAAGAAAGGCATAAGCCACAAATGGTTTCTCTGTAGCTTCGTTTTTCTCAGTGGCAAAGCAGGAGTAAGAACTAATGCAATGCACTGACACTAAGCCCTTTCGTATATTATGCTTAAAGCAGCTGTATCTGAATAATAGTATCTTTAAGCTACACATCTGTCTTGATGACCTTGGACTGAAACCAGACACAATAAAATAAAACCATTCCCATCCTTTTTTTTGTGTTTGTTCTTTGCAGTTTGCTCTATTTGAACAGTGGAGCCAGGCAGGACAGTTTAATTTCCTGCTGGTTTTAAAATATTTCATGTTTTGATTCTCATGTAGAAACAAATGGATTTTGTGGGATAAGTTCACACTATTGCAGTAAGGCTTTTAAGTTACTTTAATATGATCTTCACCTTTTTTTAATGAAAATACCTTTTAAACACTGTTAAAAGGTTTGGCAACAAACCTGTTTTGGACCAAGTCAATGGAATAGAGGTCAGGAAAATCTGGAACCCAGAATCTGTTTTAACCTCTGCGAGTGTAAATGCAGAGTGATTTTACCAATGGTAGTGACAATCATTTGGATTTGCAGCTGTGTAAAATGATAATGTCTGTTATTTTGTTATTCTTGTGTGGGCAATAGCTGAGACATCTTAACTTTCATTAAGACTTTGGCCTAGCTTGGATATTTTATTCTGTTAATATAAGGAGACTATTTCATTATGCAAAAGAACCTGGAAAGGAGCAGCAACTTGGGAGAAATGATTCAAAATTAAGTGAAATCAGTGTTGGCAGTGTTGTGACTATGGAGACCCTGGCTGGATCACATTGTGTGGTGTAACTCACCAGCACACTATAGGAAGGTCCCCACAACCATACTGCTTTAATCTTTCCCAGGGCGAGTCCATGGTCAAATACATCCGAGCAACTGCTTACCAAGTCAACTCCACCAACACACTCATCATAAGTAACAAATATATGCTCTCCTCCTACCCCAGGCTTAAGTTAGGATTTCTTTCATTGCCAGTTAACACAGAACAATTTAACTTCATGTCATTTGTGAGCTAGGAGCTCCTGCACAGGCAGTTACCACAGCTGAACTCATACAGAGACAGTCACTACAACCTGACTGCATATGCAAGCACTGAATATTCAAAGCAAGATTTACAGCCCAGTCTTTGATAAATGCTAAGGGTAAGAAAAATCAACATAGAGGGTGTTAAACTGTAATAATCCACACACAGAAGCTTTCTTGGACAGGAGTCTGTTAACACTGCAGCTTGAACTCTTCCCTCCCTGTGCTTTTTCAGCGCAGATGTTCTAGAGCATGCCTGAGTTTAGAGACAGTGTCTTAATTTTTTATGCACAAAGCAAACTGGCCCTTTTTTAAGAAGGCAGCTTTCTCAAATGTGGATTTGTGAGCTGTCTCAAGACATGCTGCACACCTTCCTGGCCTGCTGGCTTCTCACCAGTCTTAGCCCAGAAGCTGTAGCAAAAATATTGCTTTGCTGTGTGCTTTTTGTGTGAGTTTATGTAAGTCATCTAACCTGTCTGTGCCTCTGACCCCCAAGGACAGAGAGAAATAAGCTCATCCTGGCTGCAGTAGTGGGTGCATTATCTGTGTCAGGACAGATCAAACTCCCGAGTTTCCCTACCAACCCACAGTATTTCCAACCTTGTATGAGGTTCTTCAGTATATGCTCAGGTCAAAATCCAAGTTTTGGCAGGTTTTGGCAAGGACTGCTAAAAGTGGAAAGTTGTATGTTTGCATGAACTCAATGGGACAAACTGGCTTTCCCACTATTGCCTTGACTTTTCCCTCATGTGTGGGCCTCTGCTTTCTAGCTCTGGGGAGACAGTTACCAGTGTGACAAGCATGTCCCCTCTACAGCCCAAGAAGGTAAAGAAGAAGAAAGAGAGAGAAAAGTTGGAGCAGCCTCCAGCCATCCCAGCAAAAGGTATGAAAGTAGAGATACAGAGGTATTTCAACCCTGGAACAGCAGAACGTGGGATATCAGGACTCTAGCCCTCTGACACTGACTCTGCCTGCCAGGTGCACTGCGCTCACTCCTGTGTGTGGAGGAAGAAATGGCCTGTGTCTGCTGCTGGGACCAGGCTCACCTCCTTGAACCTTTAGCTTGTCCAGGCAAGAAGTCTCAGCTCTCACTAATCTGTGTTGAGAGAGGAATCTCTGTAACGACATTCATCTTGCTCAAAAAGGAGACTGGAGTTAGGCAAAATGAAATTTGGGGATAGACTGAGGAGAGCCACCACATTGTCCTTTTGAAATTTCAGGTGCACTTGCAAAGGCAAAGAAGCTGAGCATATAAGTCAACTTCTTGGAGACCTCACTTTCAAATAGGATTTGCAATTTCCTCTGGAATCAAATCTTGCGTACTTCCTGAGCACTACTCCAGTGCTAAGCCACTGAGAGAGAGGAGGGGAAGGACCAGAAGGTTTACTTTGGGTTAGATCACAAATGGTCAGTTCCCGAAGGGTATGTTTGCTCTGGCTTTTAAAAACAAACAGCATTTTGCACATCAAATTCTTTAATCTTACGATTTTTTTTCATTTATTACCCCTTATGTTTCATTGTAAAAGAAGTTATCTGAAATACAGTTAAGCTCTGAACTAGTTACGCTCTGGCACATGTGTCTGCTAATCTGTATTTTATAAATTGCTGATGCATATACTAAAAATTACAATGAATGATGATAATATAAACTGATTCCTTAATATTTATTTCCCTAGTTCCAATAGCCAATAATTTTCCTAAGCCCAAGCTCTTGAAACCTCAAAGAAAATTGACCCTGGTAAGTAATTTTCTATGACATTACTTTCTCCGTATTCTTCTCTCTCAACACAATTGCTGCAATGTTGCCAGAACCCTAGGTTTAGAAAGTACAAATTGGTTAAAAGTCATACAGGTATTGTTATTATGTTTATTTTGTTTTAAGAAAAAGCATCTGGAAATAGGTTTACCTTAAGTTCAGCATGTGTTGATTCATCTTCTCATTTGCAGCACTGGGTTACACCAGTTTATGTTTTCCAGATTTATAGAAGTTGCCAACTTTAAGCTGCTCTTAAATGAAACTTGCTGTTGATTCTCACGTGCTTCTGGCAGCTAGCACTTTGGGAGAAATACCACTTGCTGACATAAACACAACTGTACTGGGCACACTGCTTATGTGAATTTTCAGGTCAGAAATGGGGAGCTTGAATCTTCCCTACAGTGGTGTAAGGCAGGAATAACTGAATTGCAGGAGTAGAATGTACGTAGAATAGCTCCTTTCTCTGACCATAGAGAGGGTCCAGAATGACTAACTCTCCAATTTACATGCAGCTGAGTACCTAAAATTAAGCCAGGTGAATAAAAAAGCTTCTGTGATGGTTTCATTTTCAGATGAGGGTTAGAACTGGGAGCCTTCCTAACTATTGTCTGTAAATAACCCCTGTCCTTTTAAGCCTCTGCCCTTTTAAGGCAGGGTACCTTGGCAGAATACAAGATGACTTTAGAACAGCTCAGCCAAAGTCTTAGGTGATATTGTTGCTTGGGTAGGGAGCTCAAGTCTCTTTTGCTGGTCCTGCAGGGGTTACAGCTTGGTCAGGCTCTGCTCATACAGGTCAGGTTTCAGTAGAGAAAGAGGCAGAGTTTTAAAAGTCCATGATACAACCATACATCTGTGTAGGTAACTGCCACACCAATGCTATGCTAGAAGGACAAAGGCCCAGACAAGAGCACTTGGCATCAGGGGATGACTGCCACCCTTTGCTGTGTGTACACCGCATCAATTCCCGCACCCAGGCATGCAGCTGTAGCATAAATCGGTTAGTTTTCATCTCTCTTAGGAAAAGCTCTCATCAGTTAAAGCACTCAGACTCTTCCTTCAGGTCAATAAAGCACATCAACGCATGCTGAACTTAAGGTAAATCTATTTCCAGATGCTTTTTCTTCCTGAAAAAAATCCAAGGATATGGGCCACAAATAGCTCTTGACTCTTCCCTTCCTGCTATGCAACGCCTCTCAAGGTTCCAACTCACTGGAGGTGAGCAGGAATAAAGCCTTTCCAAACAATGGAATAGGCTTTGTCTTCTCTAGTGTGTCTGAGGATCCACACACTGCATGCAGCCAGCACACTCACTTCTGATGCCTTGCTGAACTGTCTGGCAGATCTTTCCATATGTTGCTCTTTGCTGTTTCGTATTTCACCTCTGAGTGCACCTAGATATCACAGCCTGCATAAAATACATACTCTATGGATGTGAGTTAATTTTAAGTCAAAGTAAGTTTTCCAATAAATATTATCCAAGGAATTTTTGAGATCCAAACTCACTGTGCAATAAAGTGCAATAAAGGGCAAAGTAAACTATATCCAAGTCAGTCTTTAAGGCACATTCAGAAGCTCAGCAGGACACTCTCCAGAGCTGTGTTTTCTGTTTCTGTTCCTCTTGCTTTGCTTTAAACCACAGTTGGTTAAACCTCTGTGCTTTAGCATTCTCAGAAAAAAGGTTTAAAAATAAAAAAGGCACATGATTTTTCTGCCTTTTAAATGATTTTTCAGTGAGGAAATGAATGAAATTGAAGAGTTTCACCAAGGATACAAAATGTTAATCATTACAAAGACAAATCCATCTGAGTGAAACATCTATTGATTTTCATCAAACTTGCCTCCCCATATTTTTAAGTCTCAAAAGTGTCTCAGATTTAAAATTTTTGACTGTTTTGGGGCAGAAATACGGTGTCATCATCCTGCCAAATCTATGCAGGCTATTTTTATATTTTATTCTTTTTTTTTCTTTTAAATGTACAGATGTAGATATTGTACAGCTGCTGTCTGCACAAGTTTGTTTGGTTGTTTGTTTTCACTGATGGCACATAGTTATTAGGTAATCTTTGTTGCAAAGGCAGGCTCAGATGTCTGAGTTTCTGGATTTCCACAGCTTCCTTGTGCAAGTCAAGGAAGGTACCACACCAGAGCAGCGGGAGAATATTCTAGAAATCCTAAGCAAACAACTTGGAGCATAAGGGAACATTACAAAATAATTTGAGTGTTTGGGGAAATTTTTTGTAATAACCTAAATACCAGCAAAATTATTTCCAGAGGACATGTGCTTGTGGTTTCTTGAAAGATGTTTATAATAAGCCAGAGAATTTCTTTTGTCGTTAACATGCTAGAGTGGGTTGCAGTATAATTTTACAAGAATACAATAACCTGGATAAAATATGGACATAATCTCAATGAAAATTTAAAGAAAAGAGAAAAAAAAAAAAAGACACAGCCTTGAGTAAAGCTTTTTAAAAACTCTGCTTAAGTCATATTGCTTTTGCTTTAGCCAGAATAACAATTCTATGCTCCCCTTGTTGCAAGAATATTCCCCATCAGTGTCATTCTCTATTAGCATCAATGAGAAACGTGTACAAATCAAAGGAAATAGAGATGCTGAAATACAAAAAGAGATGGTTTTTATAGCGTGCAAGAAGCACAGAGAGTCATTAGGAAGAAGAAAATTCTAGGGCCCCACAAATTCTTCTCTCCAAGGGCTGTTCTGCTATAGCCTTAAGTACTTAGCCCTTTTGAGTTGTTAGAGATAAATCTTGTACTTCCTCAAACAAATTTTCTGGTAAGCTTTTCATTGCCTCCTAGAGATTAATTGTCATGGCCCAAGAGTGTCAGTTACAGAACATCATCTAAATGAAAAGGTTTCAGTTTCTTTTTTGTGAAGGTTTGCACCACTAAGCTCAGGATTTCCTATGTGATTCACTAGAGCAAATGGCAAGGACATGACTTCAAGTTAGACCAGATCCTTCAGTCTTTACTTTTGCAAGGTGCTTATTGACTTCACCATTTTCACAACAAATCTTAAGGAAAGGAGTGCCTGCACAGATCCCCTTGGACTTAGTCTTTCAAACACATGGTGCATGTAAAGCACGCAGTTGCATTAAGAGTTGTCTTCTGCTGTTCCTACACTGAGTAACCACTACAGTGTACCTGGCTTCTCATGCTCCCCACAACAGAATATGTATTCTTGACTTCTGAAGCAGTGTGCTTTCAGTGGTCACAGCTGGGCTATTAAAAGAAAGCATCCTTCTATCTTCAGCTCACAAAGCTTATCTAAACATGGATTGGATCACCAGTGGCCTGGTATCACAAGATTTCTGAGAGTTTCTTTTGATTGATGGTGATGATGATGATGATGATGATGATGATGATGATGATGGTGATGATAATGATGATGTAAAAGCTGCTTGAGGAACAGGAAAAGCTTATGGTTATCTGAGACTGAGGGAAATTCTGGAAGTGATTTTGTTACCTTTGAGTGAAAGCACAATCTTCAGCACCTCTTCTATTTACCTGCCTCTTTCAGGCACCACTTGCATATATTATGCTGAGATTTGCAAAGCCAGCTCAGAGATCTGTATTCCCAGGTTTTTACAGGTGTAACATAAAAGAGAAGCTCAGGTTACATTCTGCAGCCATGAAAATCTCATCCATATTTATCATTATAGTCTAAGTGCTGACAACGTGCTGAGTGCCAGCCAATGTAGGCCAGGACAGTCCCTGCACTGAAACTGCTTACTTGATAATGAGTAACATGTCTGAAAGTCTGCAGTTTGCAAGTATTCAAAGGACAACTTTTCTTCTCCTGCCATGTCCACAAAGCAGGAGGGTGCTGTTTTGAGCAAGAACTTGACATAGATTTGACTCCTGTGGAACTGAGTGAATTGGTATCATCATCTGACTGCACTCAGCAAAACCAAGCTTTCAACATTAGACATATAGCTCAGTGCTCCACATCAGTGTGTATGATTTAATCAAGCAACAAAGACAGGTGCTCCTAAAGCTGCCCAGAAAACTAAATTTCCTTCACTTGCTAAATCCTTTCAGCTTTTAGGCTTCAGGAATGCATTTTCAGCTGTACAGCAAAGCTACTGGACTCACTGTATATCAGAACCAGCCACCATGTAGTCCATTTGGAAAAGGGCTCTGGATGTGTGAGTGAATTATCTGAAGTCTGATTACCATGTCAGAGCTGTGAAATGAGAAGAACTGCTTTGAGTATTTTGTTGCCCTAAAATTTGTGCCCTCTGAACTGTGCTCCCACCTGCTGACCTGCAGTTTTAACTTCACACAACCTGGGAGCAAATTTACACTTTGAGAGATTATACTTGAAGGACTGTTTGGCTTTCCCTCCCTGTTTTTCCCTTAAGTGCTGTATCATTCAAACCAATCAAATACCATATGCCTCAAGATAGCTAAGAAAGGTAGGCCCATCAGGTTTTTTGCATAACTAGTAGGATTTCTTATCAATCTTAACCTGTAGGTTCCTTTAGTCCTTTCACTGAGAAAGAAAAAGGAAGTGAAATGCATCTGTTCAGTGATCTGTGGATTCTGGCTCTGAGAACAATCAACTTTTCTTTCTTTTCTGGATGATTTTAGATTAAAAGCTCTGACACCCTCTGTTAGAAGGGTTGTTTCCTCCACCATACATAACAACTACTGATGATTTAAGTTGCCAATTTCTTAAGTCCTTACTGATATCCACAGACTTCAAGTAACACTGTATGTGTGACGGTGAATATTTGTCTCCTTGAGTCTAGGCAATTCTCAAACATCTCTATCTAGTCCAAGTAATTTCTCTCTCTCAAGATCAGCAATCATTTTATTTCTGTTTTATTTAGTCTTTCTTTAGGATGCAAGATGTCCATAGGAACATGCATATTAATTACATGTTTAGACTAACACTGGACTGACTGATACTGAGACTGACTGATACTGAGACTGATGGACACAGCATATGCAGAACTACTGAGTTATGCTTCCTTTTCTGTTCAGATCTCATGTTGCTATCTTTACCTCCAAAACGGAACAGTTTGTATAAATACATAAAATCTTTTGCTGAAATTGTTCTGAGATTTGTGTATTTATAAAATCCCACAGAAGATGATTTTGTGTGATGATACATTTGGAGGAATGAAAGTGTCATCAGAGAACTGAAATACTTTAAATACTTCCTTGGGCCTTTTTGAAGCATAAAAAGAGATCAGGCTGATTTTCCACAATATAGGTTTAAAATCTAGCAATGACTCTGCAAGTGTAAAATGCTTTATTGACAAGACATTGATGACCTGGTTCACTCCACAAAGTCACTCCCTGCCCTGTATTGGTGGAGTTTTCTCTTTAAAATAAATTCATTCAATAAAGCTTAATGAATCATCCCCACCCCTCACACTGTTATAATAACTTCTGTGGGATTCAACATCAAAACTTAGATGCAATGCTGAAATTTTTTTCAGCAATGCTGGAATTTATTCTTTAAAATAAAATCATTCAATAAAACTTAATGAATCATCTTCACCCCTCATGTTGTTATAATAACTTCTGTGGGATTCAACATCAAAACTTAGATGCAATGCTGAAAAAGGCTTTACAAATTACTGTGGATATTGTTCCCAGGGAACATTTTTACTTTTTTTTACTCCAGGGAGTGAAAAATAGACATTTTAATGGAAAGAACCAGTCCAAAAGGTTGGGTTTGTTGGTTGTTGGTTTTTTTTAGTGTCACTGATAGTGGCACTAAAAGTCATGCTTCCTACTCACTGTATTTTCCAATGTCATATTTCTCAGCTTTGGCACTGAGAAGACAATGGCTCCCTTGAAATTTCATCACTCTTACTGGCCAGCAGTTGCATTTCTAGGGGATAACTCATCTTGCAGATCTAGCTACAGGTTTTCATGATAGTCTGCAGAAGTAATTTTTGAAGCTCCTTTCTTCCAGAGGAATCTCTCTGGCTTTCTGCCTGTGATCATGATGCTTGCGTTGGTAAACACCTGAAGCCCTAAAGAGATTAAAAAACAAACCACAAAAACCTGCCCACTCCTAAATTAAGTTACTGCCTTAATAAGGGAGTGATCCCACTGAAGTTCATAGGGTTTGAGCATAAAGGGTACCTATGGCCCTGAGGAGTAGTACTGATTGCAGTACAAGAAAGACCACACATTCTAAAGAGAGAATGGTTTTCCTGTGTATATTAACAAATAAAGACTGTCAAAGGCAGTAATCTTTTACTTTCTAAAGCTGCACTGAGTTTTCTTGCTATTAACTTTGCAAACTCCTGCCTAACCCCAGTGCTAGCATTCACTGTCTCCCCTTGTGCTGGTGGTCCAGACAAGGGAATTGCAGTTTATCCACTAAACGTGCTGAATCTTCACTTCAGCATACTCTTGCCTTAACCTCCTGTCTGGGCACTCATGCAGAGAGGAACAACAGCCTGTCCCTGTGGCCAAAGCCCATCCAGTTGGCCTGGAGAGCCCTGTCTAGACACTTGCTGACTGATTATGTTCAGGCAGTGACACAGGATGTTCCTGAACTGTGCCATCTGGACACTATCCACGTTTTTACTGTAGAGCTCTTTACTGCCTGTGACTACAAAACAGGATGTTTCTCAAATATGAAAGAGAAAAATCCAAAGATTTGAGTTTGGTCTTTGCACAGAAAGCAAGAGAAAAAGTAGTAGTTCCAGCATGTGCTTGCTAAGAAAGAGGTATTTCATAGCACTGGGACAGGGCCGCTTGCTTTGTGCTGTGGCATAACCTGGAGAGAAGTGCAACTCTTAGCGATCAGATTAAAGCTCATTACTACCTCTTGACTCTGTACCTTTCCTGGTTGCATTTCCTACAGCATCCCCTGGCACCACAGCATGCACTCAATAGCACAGCATGGCCAGTCCACAGGTGACAATTTGCCATGTACTGGCAATCAAACCAGCAAATTTATGTGTAACAGGCAAGGCTGCAAGGTTTTATCCTTCCTGACCTAGTTCAGTCACCCACAAGCACAGACATGCCAGTGAGGGTGGGGTTTCATTTTCAATTGTTGCTGCAGGACATCTGAGTTACTACTAAAAATATTATTCAGCTCTCACTGGAACCTGGGAAATACGCTTGTTAAATCCAGAAAAAATAGAGGTGAAAATTCAATTTGGTCTACAAACATAATCTTCTTTCCCTGGTCCTATCTTAAAGTCATCCTGTATCATATCCCAAATGAAAACATATTCCAAGGCAAATATCTGCAGTAGTTGTCACTAAAAAATTTAAGACTTTCATGAACTTAGAAGTACTTTTCTGCTTATTTTTGATAGTAAACTAGAATCAAGGGAATTTATTTTATTCCTTCATTAGAAATTGACTTATTTCATTTTAATGGAACTGATGTGGCTATGAAACTGTGAGGTTGCAGCAATCTGTAAGTGCGAGTTGGCATCAGTTTTTTTTTCCAGCCAACTTGAATTTATGAGGGCATTATTTGCTTGTTTTATGCCTACCTAATTACAAAATTGGGTAGAAGTGATCTTAGTTAAAGAAGTGATCTTAGTTAAAACTTCAAGAACTTTCAGTCTCATAGTGATCATGGTAAACATCTATGAGTCTGAAGGGGAGCAAATCAGCTAAGCCTAGGATGACCAAAATTGAAATTCTTGGTAATTATAACATAAAAAACAGAGTAATTTTCATTACAGAGACATCCTTTCTAGGTAATTTCTACCATACTCATAAACTGGACAAACAACAACAAAAAACCCTAAGCTATGGATACACACACATTAGTTTCTTTTACATATTCTCATGACAGACTTTGCAGATTATTTATTAAGAGCAATGTTCCTATAAGTGAACTCTTTTGAATGTTTGCTTATGGGAAGCCCTATGACTAGAACAAACTAAAATTGAAACTGGATGAAATCTGAAAAAGGAATCATTTTGCATTTGGCTGAAGGTACCCTGGAAAGTGATGACTTTTCTTCATTTATGTTTTTGCAAAGTGTGTGGTACTAAGATGAGAAAATAGATACAAGGTAAAGAGTTTATCTAGAACTATCACATTGGAAAATTATTCTATTTGAAGAAATCCTTTCAGTGTTTTTTCAGAACAATGATGTGATTTTTCAGGAAATCCATAAAAATCCTAATGACCTAAGTGAAGAGCCAGGATGGCAAGAGAGAAGTGATTGGCCAGTCATTCCTTGTCTCTCTCTCTTCTGCCCTAGTGTCAGTCCCACCTATAAGAATGGTTACTAAAGTCATGCTATTGTTCCAAAAAGGAAGTGGTGGCAGGATTCCAGGCTTACAGTGCCAAAATGTTACCCAGTCCAAATGAGAAACCAAATCATAGAATTAGTTTCCTTTTCCCTGCCTGTTCAGAAAAAAAAAAATTAGCTTTGGACAAACAAACCAGCAAAATTAAATTAAACATGTGGTTGATAAATGAAGTAGAGAAGAGTATATGGATTAAAACCCTGGCTACCATAGGTACTTTAAAGTAGTGTTGGCTTCCATGCACTGTTATTACACATCCTTTGCTGAAAACTGTATACCCTTCACAATTTTGAACCTCCTGTGTGTTTCCTCATATTTTCAATCAAATTATTACATACTAGAAATATGCATAAGGGAAATTATTCTACACATTTTATGGTGTGCTGTTGCTTGTAGCAGTAATTGAAGTACCTTTTCCACTTATGAAAGTACTAATTTTATTTGGTTTTATTGCTTTTCTAGATGCAATTATTTATTTAGTGTGTTTTGGCTTTATTAAATTATGTTTACTATAGGAACATCATAAAAATGTATGAAAGCAACACATCAGCCACTACTGCCCAATGACTTGTTTTGGGGAATCCAGTGTTATTTTTCATATCCAAACATAATAGAATAAAGTAAGAATAAAGAGATGATCTACACTGGAAAACAATGCAATTTTCAGATAATATAATAAAACATCTGGACAATATGATTTCATAAATCTTAGTTCTAAAATTTACATGAGCTGGGCATTGGGGTGGCTATTTTAGGACATGCTGTGTTTTCTAAGTGGAAACAACATGAAATGCAATTAAACAGCAAAGGGGGAAACATACAGATTTGGTTTGCCCTGAGCAGCTGATTTCTGCAGAACAATGGCAACAGTCTCACTTCAAAAGATGTGCTGGGTCAGTCTTAGGAAATGCAGAGTTTTACTCCAGCAGTGACCAACAGCTTGTTTGTAAAGTTTTGGCAGATTCCTTTTTTTAGGAGGCTTTTCACATGCAGTGTATCTATCTGTGTTGAGGCTTCTAAGGTGACATTCGCTGAAGTTGGCGGCAGAGCTCCAACACTTTCAGGCAGAGGCTTAGGTTTGCTATCATGCACTTAGAACAAAATCCTCAACATTTGATGGTGTTAGTTTGATATCCACCCTCATCTTACCTCCTGTATTTAGCTTCTTCACTGAATGGGCAGGCATACAGAGTTTTGAAATCTCAAAAGGAAGCTTTAACATATCATAAAAGGCAAAACCCAATTTAAATAGAATCATAGAACCATAGAATCAACCAGGTTGGAAGAGACCTCCAAGATCATCCAGTCCAACCTATCACCTGTGGGAATGCAAAGTGAAGAAGGATAATAACAGGCGGATGCTGACCTTGGTTCCCACCAGCTGCTGGCTACCTTATCTCAGAAAGGATAGATAATGGACACCTTGTTAATGAGGAAAACAAGGCATGGTTTATGCTGATGGAGTGGGTTGTCCTTGACTAATTATGCTAATGTGTAGGCTTGTGCTTTATGCCCTGAGGGTATATATTGAGAGCCAAAATGATCAATAAAGGTCTCTGGCATAATTCACATTGAATCGTCTGGAGTCCATGCAGCATTGTCGTGATCACATTGATCTGTGGGGCCTTGACCATGTTTCCCATGGCAAGCTAAACAGATTTCTGCAACAATCACCCAGCCCTATCCAGTCAACTAGACCATGTCTCTAAGTGCCTCATCCAGTCTGAGGCTAATACTCTCAGGCTATAAAGATGAGAGGAATATAAGATTTAAGTAACAAAGTGGTTGATCAAGAGTTTTTTCTAAGTCTTCAAACCAAAGCCAGGACAGGGTAGAAGTCTTTTCAGACCATGTGGTTGCATTCAGTCCTGATATGATACATGAACAAAGGAAATAGTGTGGGATTTTGTTTGTGACTGTGCTAGTTTGAAGCAGGGTAGAATGTTTTGGTGAGAGGAACTAGATCATAGGCTGTGAAAGGAAAACAATGGTGATGTCTACTCCCCTCAGAGTCTTGCAGAAGAAAGTAAACATTAGATAACTGGAGCTGGGATTGTTTGGCCTGGAGAAGAGGAGGCTCAGGGGAGACCTTACTGTTGTCTACAACTACCTGAAGGGTGGTTATGGCCAGGAGGAGGTTGCTCTCTTCTCTCAGGTGGCCAGCACCAGAATGAGAGGACACAGCCTCAACCTACGTCAGGGGAAATATAGGCTCGAGGTGAGGAGAAAGTTCTTCACTGAGAGAGTCATTGGCTACTGGAATGGGCTGCCTGGGGAGGTGGTGGAGTCACTGTCCCTGGGGCCATTCAAGGCAAGGTTGGACGTGGCACTTGGTGCCATGGTCTAGCCTTGAGCTCTGTGGTAAAGGGTTGGACTTGATGATCTGTGAGGTCTCTTCCAACCCTGATGATACTGTGATACTGTGATAACACTTTAGCCATTTTGTGGCACTTTCTGGCTGGGCTCTGACTGAGCTGCATCTCCCTAACTTCATCTTCCACTCACCTTTGCTTCTTAACCTCTTGGCTGAACCTCTATTCTTCTTTAGGACTGGGGTAAGGTTGAGAGGGGCAGGGGGAAGATGCAGGTTGAGAGCCCCTCCTGGGGACTCAGGTTTCTGGGAGGGGAGTTGTGTTTCTGTATTGCCTTTTACCTGTATATTTCTGTATATAACTGTATATATTGTAACTATCTGCTTGTATATTGTGCTAGCTGTAAATAAATAGCTTCATTTGTATTCCCAGGGCCGGCTGAGACTAGTTGGGTATTTCTAAAGTGTGGGGGGGTGGGGAACACCCAAACCATCACAGTGACGCACAAGAGCAGGACGAGATCTATAGGAAGTAAGTCCTTTTACACCAGAGAATTCAGGGAAAGCAGGAAATTTTCTGTGTACTTAACAGTGGAGCATTTGATAGTGAGTGAGAACCAAAAGTTAAGATCAAAAAAACCTACTCATGCAAGGAGAAAGAGGGAGAACCATGTGAATAATCAAATGCGAGGGCTACAGTCCTGCAGATGGTTAGCCCTGCAGACGGCCTTCACTCACGTGCACTGATCAACTGACTCCAATGATACCACTTGCAGCAGCAGCTGCGCAAAGTATTTCAGGACTAGAGCTGCAGAGAAAAAAATAAGACTAAATTAGTGCTGGAAAAGTGTAAACTGATCCACCCAGAGGGAAACAATCTGAAATGCAGAGTGTGAGCAACTGTCAAGACAAATGAGAGTATTCTAGAGCAGTGCAGAAGACAGGAAGCAGGGGAGCACAGGACTGGTTTCAGACAGGATATTAAATGTTTATCTTTTTAGCCAGAAGACAATATAATAATTATTCAAACACATTTCAAGGAAACAGGAATCATTTCTATTAAATCAGAAAGAAATAAATAGCAGCAAATAAAACATAAAGAAACACTTGGCACTGGAAAATACTGTCTGTTTCTTCATTATAACATTTAGGTTCTGCGTGGAAAACCTTGGTTTATGAACTCGTGAGGCGGTTTTCGATTCACAACTGGCAAAGGCTTTCTTGGTCTCAGATCTGCAAAATTTTCTATAAGATATAGGCTTGTCACTGCAAAACTTTGCATAGCTGAAAGGGTTTTAGTTCTGGTTTAATTGTCCTGTTTCAAACTTGAGGACACCAGTTATATTCAGGTAGTACCAAAGAAGATAAAGAACATATTGTCCAGTTCTTCACTCTATCCTTCTTCAGAGAGCACAGGCTTTAATCTTCTACAGATGAACTAAAATTCATTTCAAGTGATAGGACCTCATGTACAATTCCACAGCAACTCTTATTTGTTGTGATGTTTTCTGAGGTGAATTTGACATGAACAACCCACTCCCAGCTGTTGAGCCAAGATTCACAAGATATGACCTTCCTCCTTTAGGACACCACTCTGAGTCTGGATGCAGTCCCCAACAGCAGTAGGCAGCTCATGTGAAATTTATGTAGTAAAGCTTCTTAATAAATTCTCTCCCAGCTAAGTTTTATGGTTTTAAAGCTAAAAGTCATCTACTGCAATACAATATATATCACACGGCTTTGGTGGTATGGCCTTTGTTCAAAAGTCTGAGCTCATCCATAGCATGGCAAAAGTGATGAGATCCCATTGGAGTTACAGTAACTCAATTATATCAACTTTTGCTGACTTCTGCATATTTTTAACATGTTTTTTGGGTCTGCTAAGAAACATAATGAGAGGCACTGTGAGTGGCTGTGATTAGAGACGTAACTGTTCCAAGGTTTAGAGTTGGGGAGCAAATCTGGCATACGTATTTCGACTTGTGAGCTCTGCAATAAGTAACATCTTTTGAACGTGGATAATTTGATTTATCAAGTTCAAATGTACAGTGTTTTGAGAAACAAGGAGAGTAGATTTGGAAATGCACCTGGAAATTCTACTTTTTTTATGTTTCTTATTTCTAATATTATTTTTAATTCCATCTTCTATGAACTAGTCCTAGCATAGACCAAACTGATTAACAGCACAGTAGAATTAACATATGTGTGAGAGAAGAAATATTGCCCATTCTATAGAATATTTATATTACGTGGTAACAACGTTGTAACTTTAATTTGTTGGTTCTGTTTCCTAGCCAAAAATCACAGAGGAGAATTTAACATATGCTGAACTTGAACTTATGAAGCCTCTTCAGGAAGCCAAAGGCACTCCCAGTACGACAGTCTACGCACAGATACTCTTTGAGGAGAACAAGCTGTAATAGTTCATCCCTATATAAATGTCCTTTGTCTGTGTTCTATTTAATTCCTGCTGTGCTGTTTATTTATAAAAATCATACAAATAGCCTTTTTTTTTTCCAATCTCCATTCATGGACTTCTTCTATTTTTCTATGAGACTTCAAAACAAAATGTAGTGGAAAGCAATTACAGAAAAGCACCTGGTCTGCAAGTGTCATCTCAGAGACATCCTTCAGAATGTCCACTCCTCTATTTTAAATGGACCTGGGCATTTTTAGCACGAGACATTATTTTTTCTTTGATGATAATATGATGATTCCAGCTGCAAACATCAACATCTTGGCAAGCCTCAGGAGTAGTGTCAGGATTCATGCACATCAGCCTGCTTCTGAAGACAAAGACCACTGACCAGGACATTTGTCAATTTAATCCTGTTTTTCCCATCATAAAAAAATATCCATTCAGTAAAGCCAAGACTCTTTTCCAACAGCAAAGGAAAAGATAAAATTACTTTTATTTTAAATTTTTTTCTCTCCAGAAACAGTTTTAAAAGTTCTGGTTTCTATATTTTTAAATTCTTTTTCTAAATGGCATTGTCTTAAAAAAATACATTACTGCTAGGAAAGTTCTTCTTAAGAGCTTAAAGTCAAACATTTCAAAACAATCACAAGGAAACATTTGTAGTTAATCCCCAATGATTTAATGAAGACTATTTACAGCTGAGGAACATTTTCCAGGATCTGATCTTTTTTCAGTTCTGACTGGGAGTAGGGAAGAGTTGATAGTAAATGAAAGACTTTGACAGAACCAGGACACTGCTTTTGGCCTTGATTTAGTCTGGTGCTTCCAAACCTGAAGAAGTCTCCTCCTGTGGTCTGCATTACTGAACTGCTGATCTAGAGGGGGAAGAAAGCCACATGCCTTTTCTTTTAGCATGGAACAACTCTGTAGGTCCTGCTCACTTTGGAGTTATTTCTTTGGAAACACCATGGCTCAGGAGACAGTGAAATGAATCTCTTCCCTCTTGATAACCAAGAAGAGTCTTCCATGTCCTTTGACACACATTCATGGAAAATGAGCCATTTGTGGCATCCCAGGTATTTCAGTCATGGAGGATAGCTAGGCTGATGTTTTCAGGTTCCTAAATCTCCAAATTCCACAAAAGCTCAGGAAGAGCTGAATATCCAACACTGCTCAGCTCCTGAGTGATAGCAGAGTTGATGGAGACATACAAGCACGAGCTCTTTAGCTCACCATCAGGCCATGGAGATTTGATACTTGCCACGTGCCAGCTTCTCCTGGTCTGGAAGGGAGCCCCTTGACAGCTGCTCATTCAGCAGTATTTAGTGTGGATTTTGGAGTAGCATTTGCAAGCTTTGAGTTTTGAAATCTTGACTAAAGTGATCCAAATTTTTTTCCTCCTTTACAGCTCAGGCCTTTTTCGTGATACAGCAACTTTTCCCCAGGCCTCAGAGTACAGCTGGGAACCATCACAGGAATGCTCACGTCCTTATTCCTCTTACAGCATGGGAGTGCAGGAGGGGAGGCCAGGGGCGATGATGCAGGGATGAGGACATGTGACAAAGGGAAAGAGCACATCACTGCCTTTTGAAGGGTTTCACCAGAGTGAGCAAGTCTGCAGAAACTACTTTTTAATGTTTTTGAACAGAGGTAGAGATTAGGCAGCACACAAAATCTGTTACTGTATAGGCAGGATATAGAAATGTAAAACGCAGCCACCTGCTTCCATATTAGATAAAAATACTTTGTATGAAATTAGAATTTAAGAAAAGCTGTGTCAGGTTGGCCATTATGTACAGTACTAATTACACTCTAGCAGCTCATTAAAGCAGTTCTTTCCAAACTAAGGGCAGCTTTTATCAATGTGTTTGCTAGTGATTGATTGTATTTTTTAATGTCTGAATCTGTGAGCTGTCAGAAAAATGTTTGTTTTCCCTTTTCATTATCCCAGGAGCTTAATCACCCAGGGAAAAGGCATGATCTCTTTCCTTGTTCTCTGACCAAGTGACAGACTTTCAAAGACAACAACAACCAAATTATTGACCAAACACAGCAACCAAGTCATTGACCAAACATAAATAGTTACTGAGGAGCGATCAAATATTCAGGCATATTGACAGACTATCCGGAGAGGACATCTCTTATGCAGAGAGCTCTATGGTAGGCCTTAGAAAAAGGTAGAATTTATTAGTGATTCCTTTGGAATTAAAACTAAAACCTTAACTATCAATAGGCTGGCCATTTATTTGTTAACATTTTCTGAAGGTTGGTATATAAAGGTTCCTTTTACATACAATTGTCCATTCTGCCTATTGCTCAGAAAAAAAATCACTGCTGTATATTTATGGCCAATATTCTAATGAATACCATTCTTTGTGTATTAATAATCTATATATTCTTGTTTGTGTTTAATGTCTAATTCCCCAAAACAATAATTGAGGTAAATAAATTGCCTTTCTGGTTGTCTGTGTAGGACTTACTGCTTGCTAGAGAATGATTCAAAACCGAGTGTTTTATCTCGTACTCCGTGCTTAATGAATCCTGACAGGTGGGAATTTAATTGTTCATTCTGCAGAAAATTCTATGGTTTTACAGCGTTCCCCATTTGTGAGCAACTTAAGATGACAGCCAGAATCCTGCAAGGCACCAGACCAGCTAACTGAAAGTGGCCAAAAATAGAACTTAGGATGCACATCTTTCTGAGCAGACGTTTCCTATTCCTTTTCTTACCAAATGTCCACCGCAGAGTTGGTAATGTCAGATCATAGCACTGGAGAAAGAAAAGCATCATCCTTTACCTTGCAATTAATTGTATGTCTTTTGAGTATCAAAACAACTTATTTGAAAGACTGAAGAGAAGAAAATTCCTGTGTCTAATGTACTTTAGTGGATGAAAAGCAGAGTAAGATGGATTGAGTTCTTGCTAATGGGAACTGCAAGGCTGAATTAATCTCTGGCCTAACTCTCTCTGGCTTCAGCAGAACAGCAGCAGAGATGAATGTGGTCTGCTGTTCTTACAGGACAGGAGCTTCCATGATGACTCTTACTACTTTATTAAGCAGGAGTGTAGTCTGCTGAGTCAATATGTTGGTTACTTCTTCTGTTGTCATTGGTAAAACGTAGCCTACTGCTGAAATGTTAACAAATACAGCTCTATTAGCCTCACACCAATTTAGTAGCAGATTGTTAAATGTTAATGTTCAGCACCCTATAGCTTTAAATAGAATCAGAGATGTTTACAACTTTGGCTAAATGCACCTTGTTCCTCCACATTAAATTTTATTACTAGAATCCTCCATCAGCAAATAGGAGTAAATCATATTAGTGTTGCAGGCTGTGTGGGGGTTGATTGTGCAGCCCAAGGAAAAGGTGTTTTATTACTCTCTGTTACAACTTTCTAATTGGTAGGTGTGGTCAGAATCTCATTAGCTCTGTAATTGCAAGCAAATTATTCTAGAATAACTGTAGCACAATTGTGGGGTTCTCCTCGTTAAGAAGATCAATAAACTTGGGTCCTTAGCCAGGGTGTGGCCAGGTTCTGCTGGCATAGAGGGACTCAGACCAGCTGAGGTCTCCTTTGATATTTGATTTGTAGGCTAAATCCTGCTTTCTGAGGGCTCCAAAACAACCTCTGTTGAGTGACATCAAGATGCAAAGTTAATTTTTGGTTTCAGTCTAACCTGCCAGGGTAAAATCTAAAATTCCTAAATGACATTGCGTAACAGTTGCTCTCCTAAGTTTTCTGCACTCATCTGAAATACACTAATTTGGGGTGCTTTGACTCCATTTTACCACCTTGGTAAAATATGAGATGGAGATAAAACAGATTGTGAGATGTCAGCTAGTCTATCAATTGATTTCCAGGTTGGACCAATGAACCCTGACTTAACCTGGTAAAGGTTGGTTGGACCCCTTCTTAGAACTATAATGTGGAAGGTCCATACTGTCCTCACCATCCATTTCCATCACCATAATCATTCAAAATGCTCCCCACACATTGGCTATATCATCTTGCCTTCTCCCCAGTGGCCATATAAAACATCTCCTTTTCCTCTTAGCAACCTTATTCATATTTGACTCTCTGGAGACTTTCAAAACTCACCTGGATTTGTTCCCACACAATCTGATATAAGCATACCTGTGTTAGCAGAGGGGTTGGACTAGATCATATCCAGAGGTCCCTTCCAACCCCTACCATTCTGTGATTCTGTGAGAGAAGGCTGAAAAGAGAATTAACAATCTCATTTCTGTCAAGCTCCCCTCTTGTAAAGGACAAATTATTCCCAACACTGCTTCTCTGCAAAAGATGAACAAATAATTCCAGAGCAAACAGCTCTAGAATTAGGGAATTGTTAAGCTGGGTTCTGATCTGGCTTCCCAGATCCCAGTCTGAGCACATCCCACAGAGGAAAATGCCTGCTGAAATACCTGCACAAAGCACACTATAGCTCAAACAAGGGGTATCAAATAACCCATTTCTCTGTCTGCCCCAGCTCTTTCAGCAGACTTCACAGTAGTTTCATATTCCAGCATGTCTATTCAGAGGCTACACACTGAAGCAATGCACTCTGCTGACTGCACAGCAATAGGTAAGACAAGAATCCTATCTTTCTTGGCACCATATTTTCCTAAGTCATTCTCATTCCTTACCAGTATTGCTGTGTTGTTTGCAATCCCAACAAAAGACTTTTTGGTCTTTGATCACCTGGTTAGAAGTGTTCTGGTTGCCCTTTTCATACCTCTAGCTAAGGCCTGCACAAGTTTTCATTTTAGTACATAACACAACTAGGCACTGCAAATGCATTCCTTGCTTCTGTGTAGGACCTTGGACTCTCCTGCATCTCACACCAGGGAAGCAGTGTCCCCAGACAAGTTTATTTGGGTTCCAAACCTGGCCAGTGAGAAATTTTGGGAAATGGGGTTTATTACCCCCTGCATGCCTGTTCCTTGTGCCCCTCTTGAATGCAAGCTGTTGAGTCGAACCCAACCTTTCTCTTTGAGTTAGTAAGCCGTGCTAAAATCCTGGTACATATAGCTGCATGAGGGATCAGCTTTCGGCTGGTGTGGTCTTGAACACCACAGCAGCTACAATATATAGTTACCCACAGCCTTACATCTTTCTTTGAGACATAAACCAATCCTTTGGGAGGAGGCCTGCAGGAACCTCTCTGACTGCTAAGTTCTCTCCAGACACCAAGAGGGGGCAAAGCACAAAACCAGACATGTAAAATGCACAGGGCAAAACCTGCACGGAGATGGGTAACAGTTATCACTTTCAAGCATGTGCCTTTCCCTTACCATAAAAGCAAACACAAAGTGACTAGATACTGCTCAGTGGTGCTGTACCACTGCCTCCAATTCCGATTCTGTCTGCTGTGCATAAGACCTATGAGGGAAACTGCTCATCACTGTCTGTGAAGGGATTTTCAGGCATCCAGTTCAGTAGCTTTACAAATTTCATTCGCCTGCACTAGTCCAGTGGGAGACAAGCAGAGAATCCTGGTCCAAGTACTCTTTTAGACAGGAGTATCAAGAATGGCAGCTAGTCATTCTTGTTCTATCTGGCTCCTCTATGCCTTAAACAGACCTACCTTGCAATGGGACTCTGCTCTCCCTGGAGGACTTGCCCTTCAGATGCCTCAGGCAACCATAGCTATGCTCACTGCTACCTCTGCTTCCTCCTTGCTTGCACTCAAAGAGCAATGATAGAAGAGCTCTGAGGAACAGAAGAGCTCTGTTCTGCCAGGGAACTAACTTAAAAGCCAAAATTAGTAAATCACTGTGCACATGATCATGGCAAATGGCAAAGGCCACTCCTATGTATCACTATAAAAAATAACATTAATTGGGGTGCTTTGCAATTTCCTGTACAACCCATAATTAGGTTAGATAAGAAACTAGCAGTGTCTAAGTGCTATAATTGTCTAAATTAAGTTATTTTGAAAGTGCTCAGCACTTTGACATTTGAGAGTTCAGAGTAATTGGACTATTGAAATAAAATTGCTTCTGTTATTTAAAAGATCATTATCTTCTTCGGGTAGATATATATGGACTATTTTCCACTCCACTGAGCTGGTCTATTTGGTACAATTAGACCTGCTTGAGTAGATTTCTAGTGGGCCTCCTCCCACTTATCACAGACCCAGCACTGCCACAGGGCCTGTAAATATACAGCCCAAATACAGAGTATATATCCAGCTTGTAACTGGGTTCTGAAGAGTCAAGAGCTGCCCAGAGCTTCAAACAGATACCCACCATAAACACAGCAGGCTGCTGCACCCAGCAATGTGGCAACTCAGTCCTTACACAACCAGCATCAATAAATGCCTGGTTAAAGGCAGAAGCCAACCTGTCAGGCAGACAGAGGCTTTGTAGCAAATCAGGACCTCACCTTTCCATCCAAATGGGATTCCCTTTTGAAACCTTAACGTGACAAATTTCCAGAAGCCTCCCAACACTTTGGGATGATCTGTGATGACTTGGCTGTAAGGCAAAAAGCATAGGGAAAGTTTACATTCCTCTATCACACCTACCCCCTCTTAAACCTCCCTATCAGTGTGTCTGACTTCAGCAACAGTGCTTGCTGTGCACATATCTGAAGAGCAACACCTAAACTGATCCCTAAGTCATGTGTGTGACTGTATGCCAGCACATGACTCCAGCTACCTGGCCCAGAGGTGATTTGTATCAGGAAGGAGATGTGAGGTGGGAGCCAGTCCAGAGCTTTTCTAGGATTCTTTTCCAACTTCTTTGGGATGTCCCTCCCAAAAGATGAATGACAAACATGATAGGCTGCATTTTCATACAGAAGAGGGCATATTATTTTAGCTTATATAGCTCTTTGATAACTTTCCTTGTGGCAGCCAAAAGCAAGCATGAATGAGATGATCTTCTTACCAATACCCTTTTATAGAAAGTTTGAGATCCCTGCATGAAAAGGGCTTGGGAAGCAGTGGGAGTTACAGATTAGTTTGCATGGATTCCTCAACAAAATAAAGGGTTTGAGCAAATTCTTTATGAGGATGCAAAGACCCTGCTGTGCACAGGCAGCTGTGCAATGAGTGGTGCTTTTGGTACTCACAACATACAGCTCTTTCCAGGACTTAGGATTGGGGAGCAATCCTCTAGAGCTAGAGAAGGAAACAGAATGTTCTCCTCCAAGCACTATCATACAGCAAATCAGTCCATCGAGAATTTTCACTCTCAATGTTAGAACAAGGTTGACTCAGGAAGACATTGATTCTTAACCTACTGACTTTCATTCACACGTGCACACCCCTGGATTTGTTTTCTGTGATCCAGAACAAGAGCTGATGCCCCTCATCATTCTCTTGAAGAGAACTGACATTAGGCACAAGGATCCATACATGGCCAGCCCGTGGCAAGTCTCTAATACCAAATGAAGTCAAGCACTGGAGCCATTAGTGCAAAGTAGGTGCCAGTGTCAGCTCAGGGAAAGGGGAGAGCTGCTATTGGCAAGGACAGGGTGCATTAACAGGCTAAAGGGGGAGATACAATTAGCAAGCTATCAAAATGCCTACTTAGGTTAACACAGGCAGTAAGCTTCTTTCATGGGTCTTAATCACCTTTATCGTGGTTCAGTAAAGCTGCATTCATGTTGACAGGATTCCAAGTTTTGCTGTTCTTGCATCCAAATCGCAGCTCATTTTTAAGAGGAAAGAGGAAAAAAGTATTGTGCTCAATTTAGCTGAATTCTGTGGCAACTGATCTTTCCCCAGTCCTCAGGAAAAGGAGAGATGGGCATGACTTTACTCCATAGGGTTATTTTGGTCTGTTTTCAGTGTATGCTACACTAAGCACAGAATGGAAAATATCTGAGTCATCAAGTCATGCACTTGGAGCTCAGAAAGGGTAACCAGCCAGGTCATTTGTGTAGACATAATGCAGCCTTCCCTGTATGTCTGCATCTTGAGCTAGCCTCTAATTTCTACGTTTTCCACAGGCAATTGCTTCACCCACTGTGGAGGCTAGACTGAACTGTGTGGTAGGCTGGGGTGGGGATGTCTCAGTGTTCTGAAAGGAAGGAAGCTTCTTTGCTGTAGAATTCTTGCTCATTCAGCAACATAATTCAAAAGAAGAGCCATGAACAAAGCAGTGGCATACAGGAAGATGAAAGTTGATGGTGTAGAGGAAGACTGGTAAAAACCTGTCTTCTACTCTAGATTCTTCATAGTGATGCTGGCAAATCTCTACCATCAAGATTTTGGCATGTAGCAGTTCCTCACATTCCTCAGTCTCTGGCCATCCAGTGCAGTGCATACAGGGCTTCATTACTGCAATGCTAATTAGTCTGCAGTGAATGGAAATCAGGGAACTCTCCTGGTATGAACACAAGGGCCTTCATGGACGTAATGCCCTTCATGTTCCTCTTGTCTCTCCCCTGACCTAATCTGCAGTGCTTAGGAATCTGCTTTGCCTGAGCAACTACTCAGCCCTCCTGTATGTAACTGAAGATACTCAATTTCTTGACCAGTTCAAGAAGGAGCACGGCAGAGAGAGGGAGTTACCAGTTTTGCTCCTTCATTCTCATGTAATGTTAAGGAGCTTGACTTGTCACACCTTCTCCATCTGCACTAGGGACCTAAATGGTATTGACATTTATTTATTCTGCTGTGGTCTCAGCCTTTTTACACTACAGATGCCAGCTTCCACCGTGCAGAGAACATCAGCAAAAGACTAGGCGAGAAGATTTTTGTCCTCATCCATTCCATGCATTTTGCTGGTCTTGTCATTATGGAGAAAGGAAACAAGGCAAGGATTAGGAAATCAATATCACACCATAACATGTTCACTATGGGGCTGGATTAAGACACTGCTATCAGCCTGAGAACTCCTACCTTCACTTTGCAAACAAAACAGCTTTCAGAAGGCATGCATACATTTTCATGCAGATTCAGTGAAAGAGGAAGAGTAGGAATGGAGATATGAACATAGTTGCATACTAGTAAGAACAAAGATACTGCCACAAACTCACTTAACATCTGTTTGAAGCCTCAGTATTTTCTGATCTCATTAGAATATGAATTCTCATTAGAATATATTGATTTTATTAAGCTACATTGCTCTTTGGTATAATCAAAGCAGTTTTATTTGCTATCTATTATTTGTGAAATACAGTGTATTATGCCAAATTCAGTATGTAAAATAACATTTAAAGCACAGAATTTTTCCCAGGACAAATACTGCAAAATCTCATTGTCAATGTGCACATCTGTCAGTGTGTCTCTGAACTTTGAACTCCATTCTCTAATTTCAATCAGATTTGACAGCTGGACCAGTCCTGCAGTTCCCTTGAAAACCAGTTTCCAACCACAGGCTTCCAGTTTCTCTCTTTTGTGCTCTCAAGGGTAATTTTCTCTCCGTGCAAGAGCCTGAAAAAACAAGAGGCTTTGGCCATTTCTTCCTATCCATCCACAGACCAGCAGCAGACTCTTCCCCAGTCATCACCAACTAGGATCTTGCTGGAATTTCTTGAGAAAGAAAGAATGAAAGAAAGACAAAAATAGAAAAAAAATGTTTAAGAGAGAGACACAAACAGGATCAAGTCTTTTCCCTGTATATGTAGCTATTAGGAGAATCCAGCATTCAGGGGAGTAGGATATCTTAAATGTTAAATTTGAAGAATAATGTTATAGAGCAGCCAAAGATTGTAGTTTGAAGACTGAACTTAGAATTGGATCCAAAGTTTCCTAAAGAGTTCAGGGGATCAGTATTGGATAATCTAACCAGATCTTGCCATTCTTTAAGGGTTAAAAAATATCCTGGCCAGATTCAGCATTCAAACTTGTTAGCACATAGTGTCATGGCTTCAGCCACTGAAATCTCTGCTGCATGCAGTGCCAGCAACACTAACAAAACTGACCCTCTCTCAAACTTTCCCACTTTCAATGCACATAAACATCACACTAAGTGCCCCAAATCTGAGCATGCAGAATATGGAAATAATTTAATCCACTAACAAAATACCAAAATTCTTAGGAGGTGGATTGAGTAAACAAAAATATTGCTAGCTGTGCAAACTGATTGGAGTTGTCCTTTGGCCAACATTTTCTGTTTACAGTTTAGGGAGATAATATCTCCCTCAACTCCTAGGATACTGTTTTGTCTATAGTACAGAGACAGTGTAACAGCTACTGATCTCTACAGCTATTCTGGCCAAACCCTACTTGATTTCTGCTGAGCTGTCTCCTGTCTGGCTATCAACTATTCCAACACCCTTCACTTAATAGAGCTAGCCAGGCCAGCTGTTAGAGTGACTGCATTTGGCTGCCATTTCCAGTGAGATCTAAAACACTCCAGCCAACAATGAAAAACTGAGCACCACCACCCCAAGCAGAAAAACGCAGCAGTAATACAAATGGCAGGATAAAACAACCCCCCCCCCCCCACATGAGTTAGGCTGGCACAGCCTCTCTGTGGGACGTCGGCAGCAGAGGAAAAGGAGGGACTGTACCTGGATATCTCCAGTGCTGTCACCGCTGGGCTGGTCTTACTGGGTTTTCCAGTCAAGGCAAGGCTGTGATTCAGCTCCCGACAGAGAACAAGACGTTTTTCACACTTGTTACCTGTTGTGTGGTTTAAAAATACATATTTAGAAAGTACCTGGAGGGAGCATGGATGGGATTGTTATTATTTACGGTCAGCAAGTTGTTAAGTTGAGAACAAATATATTTAATCTCAGCCTGTGCTGTTGCAAAATAGGCCCATCCCAATTTAATTTGTGGCTATGATAGTTACATGTGCTGACGTGCGGCTGTATCAATTGTGTGCTAAATTGGATTTGTGTATTATTGCTTTCTAAATTGCATGCCTAGTTCAGCAAAATTGTTCATCAGTTTTCACTGGCTCTATGCTTAATAAGATGCCCCACAATACCTTGCTGCCAGGATATAATACAGCCCATAATTGCCTAGTAAAAAGAAATTATATAAAGCCCTGGTATTATCAACTTATCTAAATCTGCTCATAACAGAAACAATAATTAAATGCTAAGAACACTTCACATGCACACGCATACGTACACACACACAACCTAACGACATAACTCAATCGTAGTTACTTTGCTCTTTTGAATAACTGTGTTTTGTATTAATTTTGTTTTGCTTGATGTGTAGAAGGAGAGGTGGGAATATTTAAAACAATTCTGAAGTCATCTGAATAGTTGAAGGGAGCATGGCACTGCTTTGATTACCCCTCTCAACTCTTTGATGTGCCTCCTCCCGCTCGTGTGTGAACAGGTGTGTGTGTCTACACAGTGCCAGATGTCTGGGGCCAGTGCATGCCTTCTGTGGTCCTCTCTGAAAAAGGCAGAAGCAGGAATATTCTGCAGGGCTCCCATGGGTAGCTTTGAAGTCCTTGTTTAGAAAACTGTTTAAGATAGCTAAAACCTCAGTTTATTCAAAAACCTGCCTAGGCAACTGTACCCCATTAACAGGACAGGAAAGTATCTGCCACCAGAAGCTACGGACAAGAACTTTGGAAATTCTTAAGGCAAAGTGGACATTTCTACGTGTACAAAGAATCTGCAAAAAAGCCTACAAGGATTTTAGAAGGAATGATAAGTCTTTTCCTTTGACTTAGAGCAATCTCTATTTACAGGCCACAATGAAACCAAATAGAGAGCCACTGCGGCCAGGCTATCTCACATCTGGCATCTCCAGTGTTGTTGCACCTTCTGTAGAAGCAGCTGGCTCTAGCTACTCTGAGACATGATAAAAGGTTGCATGGTGTCTCGGTTCTAATTTAAATTCCCAGAGACTCAAATATACTTGATAGAACCAATAACAGTTTTATAGAGTGCCCTTCCCTCTTCCCCCTTGTAGAGGTTTGGGTGCTACCTGACCCCACACACTTTGGAAATACTAGACTCAGATGGCTCTGGAAATTTGAATGAGCTTACAGCTAGCACAATGCACAAGCAGATATTTTCAGTATATACAGTTATATGCAGAAATATACAAGGTAAAAGGTAATACAGAAACACAACTCCCCTCCCAGAAACCTGAGTCCCCAGGAGGGGCTCCCAACCACCCTTCCACCTTCTCCCACTCCTCTCAACCTTACCCCAGTCCCAAGGAAGAGTGGAGGTTCAGCCAGGGGGTTAGGAAGCAAGGTGGATTAGTCAGAGAGATGACAGAAGGGCTAGAGGGAGAAATGCAGCTCAGAGCTCCCAAGCAGAAGAAGTGCCTTATCTATGTTTGGATTCTTGTTCTTATACCTCTCAGCAAGCCTGTGAGTGAAGTAGACATAACTTCTGTTTCTCTTTCACAGCCTGTAATCTAGTTCTTCTTATCAAAACATTCTAGCTAGCTTCAAACTAGCACACAGCTTCTTTCCCAAAAGAAAGGAATTAGATGTAGAGAGAGGAAAGGTAAGCACACCCAAATAATCTTACTCTGATTTGGAAGCTAAAAAGAATAAAAGTTTAACAAAAAATTAAAAAGGTATCTGAGGTAGGGAAGTTACAAGGGTATAGGGAAGGAAAAAGAAATACAAAATGTGTAAATACAACCAGATTTTGGTGGTAAGGGGTTTGTCTGCCTTGTGGGTGATGGCCACGTGGTAAAACAAAGAGAACCAGGAACAGGATGGTGATGCTGGTAAGCAGGGAGGCAGGGAGTGCAGAGAGAGAGGGAACAGGACGTTCCTCCTGCTTTAATGAACTTTAGACAGGAAGGGGGAGTGGGCTAACCATGAATCACCTGGTGGTGCTCAGACCCACCTCTGGGGAGGGGTCAAGACCACCTAGGGTCAGGTTCAAGGTCACTCCCCCTGGAGGGTTAACCCTGTACACATGGGCATCTGGTTTGACATTTCCAATATGCCTCTGTATGTAGAAATATTTTCACACAGCCATGTAAATAATGTAGTTCCATGAACAGGACTTCTGAAGATCGCAGTGGCAATGCTCAATTACTGCATAATATCTTTTTCTACGCAGATGTTACATTTATAGTTCTATATTTATGCAAATTGTGTGCCTAAAATTGAACTAATAGAGAATGTCTGTAACGAGGATCACAGCAAATCTGTGGTGTAAAAGCTAACACCACAATTTCCTTCTCTTATAAAATATGCAAGATGTGCTATTTAGAATATGCTCCTAAAGCTCCCTGGCAGGTTTGTACACCTGTATTTATTAGAACAGAGAAGTGAAAATCACAGAATCACAGAATTGTCAGGGTTTGAAGGGACCTTAAAGATCATCTAGTTTCAACTCCCTTGTCATGGGCTGGTACACTTTCCACTAGATCAGGTTGCCCACAGCCACATCCAGCCTAGCCTTAAAAACTTCCAGGAATGGAGTTTCTACCACCTCTCTGGGTAACCTATTCCAGTATCTCATCACCCTTATGGTGAAGGACAAGTGAGCCTGAGTTGTTTTTAATACCAGTCAGCACAGGAGCTGCATCATCTTATTAACCTCACCTCTAAAGAACTCCAGGGTATCACCTCCAGCTTGCCACAAACTTGAGTAAACGGCTCTATACACCATGGCCTGCTACTGGCCTCCTGCCTGTTTGGCATGCCTTTGAACTCATTTACGGTAGCAAAACCAACAAACTTCCCTGTTCTTTCCCAGGACAAGATCTGAAACTGCCCACTCCAACATGTCACAATACTTTAATACAGGCCATCAGCAGTGGTGACAAGGAAATGAGCTTTCTGGAGTCAGGATAGTTCATTTAGTTTCCTAGGTTTCTGCAGGATGGTTTTCTGTCAAGTTTTGAAGAACCCATGACAGAGCCTATGAAGAATTTTTCAGTTTCACCCGAGCAGGATGTGTCCATGAGACTGGTGACTCAGGAGTGCTCCCTGTCTCTAAGGCAGTGCAGTGGCTGCCCACTACTGCTGCTGCTTACAGTAAGGTTGCATCAGCTGTCTGCACCATCTCCCTTTCACATCACTGTGCTCACACAGCTTCTTCTTCCTCACAGGCAAACAAGGTCTGCAGCACACAGTTACACTGCAGCAGCCCACCCTGTGGTCATACCTGTGTTTCCTGGGTCTTCTATTGTGCCTGTCTGTGGTCTTGGTCCAGCATCTTGGTCTGGGGTATTGATGTATTCAGTCTTCCAGAGCTGTGACAGCAAAGAGGTAAAAATGGGGGAAAAAATCAATTACAACAATCCAGTAAGAGAGAGATGTGACTGTCTGCTTCCCAGGAAGGGGTGGAATATGGACTTCTACCACGGGAACAGGATTCCCCATTTTTTCTTCCTCTACCACTGTGCTGCCGAGCATCACACTGGAGAAATGTATGCAGGGAGCTGGTGCAGCTGCCAGGCTGGCATGCTAACAAGGATACCAGTAATCGAGGAAGATCTTCCACCAGACTGGAAGTGGAATCACCAGTGAATTCCTGCTCATGAGAAAGTATGACTTACTAAATTGATCTGTGAACTTGCTCTCAGAAAACATGCTCAAACACATTTCCGACGGGCAATGTAATGTTTGCTTTCAAAACCATACCAGAGTGGAAATCATGTTTTCAAAACTCTTTCTGAATGGCAAAGACTCCTCCATTCAGGAGTATAAATGTTGATATGAAGCAAGCATGTTGTTAATATTTGTAGCTTCTCCCCTGTGCTGCCCTCTTGAAAAAGTGGCATGGAGTTTTAGTAGCTGTGTCTCTCCATTTAGGATGCAAAATTCTTCCTCTGTTCTACAATAAATCAGAATTTCCTTTCCTCTCTCCCATCCACCTACCCTCACCACTCCATCTGTGCTTCCTGTGATGATGACGCTGCGTGTGTCCCAGTCCATCACTTCAGCAAAGCAGCAGCAAGCAATACGGCATTCAGGGATGGAGCTGGTGTTAATGCTTGCAAGCAGCTGGCCATTGACAGTCCAGAGATATAGGTAAGATCCAGCACAAGAGATAATATCACCCTGTAATAAAGCAAGATGCAGTGTTTCAAAATCCTACACTCATCCTTCTCAAAACTTAAGTGCTGATTTTAAGTTATAGAGTTGCTCTGACTTTAAATTCTGATCCTTGTTTTGCTTCTGGTCAGATAATATAAACCAGAGAAAATAAAAACTACATTTTCCCCCTTTTCTTGAATAATTAAATGTTCTTAAGTTTTATAAATAAAGTACACCTAGTTGTTACAAATAAAAATGCTCTTAGAAAAGGACCTGGTGTTCAGCTGCTCAACTGCCTTTGGTGATTTCACAATCCTCCTCTGCCCCTCACAGGGAGCTTAATGTCATCGCATTTTTAGACTGCATTTTTCGTTTGACCAATCACTAGATCAGCATTCAGTGACCTGCACTTCCCATGGAGAAAATATCCTTTGCAACTCAATCTCTCCTCTAGTCTTCCTTCCGTGCGGGTTCACAGTCTTACCACAGACTGCATGTAAGGAGCAAATACATAGGTAATCTCTTAGGGGCAAGAAGCACACAGAACCAAGAACCATGCTACAGTTCTACATGATCTTGTCAAATGTGCATTTTGATCAAGTTACTAATCAAAATTCCACCTCAGCCTTCCACCCTTCATGCACACTAAGAACTAGATAAATAGAACACTGTCAGTAAAGTCATTTGATTCTGGCAAAGGCCAGTGTGCCCTTAAATTTGCAGTGTGCATCTGTTTCAAATCAACTAACACCATACTATGCCCCTGCTTGACTTGGGACCAGGGCTCTTTGCAGTGCAGGGTAGAATTCTGAAGATAAAACAAAGATAGTACATTTGAAATAGAGTTGCCAATAAAGACAATAACTTTTAGCTATCTTATCCATGTGAGAGTACAGGCAAGCATTTGCTTATGACCTACAGTGTTTTTCAGGTCTAGATCAAAGATCTAAAATTAACTGAAATGACTAGTTATAGCAAGATTTTACATCCTCCCTAGCTTGTAAGCTTTTTGAGACAGCTGTTTTATTTTGAGCCTACGTGATACAAACATCATTAGATTTGCCTCTATAAACGGAGCTTCTAGATGCTCCAGAAAATGTGAAACCAAACAGTCACATAACAAAGAGCCATACAGTGTTCTTGTTTCACAGAAAAGGATGTGGTTCAGAAATCTCTTTCCTTCAAAACTTTGCTTCAAATTATTCTGCATTTTCCAGGGGAAAAAAACAAAACTTGTTATCAAACAACATGCATTTCCCATCAACATTCATGCACCTCTGCCCAGAGACTTACATCCAGTACTATCAAGAGCTCCCATCACACCTGAGAGTAGAGGAAGGCAAAGCAAAAGGCAAACTTGTCACTGCAAAAGTGTGAAGTAGTTGTAAATTGAGATGGCAGACTGAGGGCTGAGGGCTGTGTTGCACTAATGTCGGGAAAAAGTAATGACATAAAGGAGGCAGTGAGAAAAATCCAGGAGCTGTAAGGGTAAATATTTCATGCTCTGTAAACTAGAAGTTGTTTAATCCTGCTATCTACCCATCCACCACATGCTTCTACTTAGCTGTTCAGCCTAAGATGTTGCTTTTAGTGCTTGCTTCTCATCATTAAGAACACTATTAGCAATCTCTGTAAAAATAAATAAATAACTAAATAAAATCAATGTATCAGACTCTCAGGATGTTTTTAGGTTAGGAAAAGCACCCATTAAATTATCATGAAATGTTCATGGATACATCAGAAGAAAGATGATAAATGAAGACCTTACTGTTGAATTGTTGATGGCAACAGAACAGAGGTTTGCCCCATGGGTAGGAAGCTGGTTTATGTATGTCAGCTGGTTTAGGTCCCAAATGATGCAGGTTCTGTCATCAGATCCACTCACAAAGATACTGTAGGTCACAGATGCTGCAAGGCAGGTCACTGCCTGTGTGTGTCCATACAGAGCCTGATGGGGAAAAAGTAACAAATAAACCATGACAAATGGTGACTGCTTTAGTAGGCAGCCACAGTCCTACTGTTGTTCACTAAGAACAAACAACTTAGCCACTCTTTGAAGAACTAAAAAAGGTAAGAGGGAGAAATACCAAAGGATCCTATAGCAGCATCCTTGCACTCAACTGGTTGTTGAGGGTCAAAGAGAATCCTAGAATCAGAGATGACATGACTTGCCTTAAATTGCACTATAATTCAGGGCCCTTGTCATACATTTCAGATTCTATGAACTGCTTTGTGCTCAGCAACAAAACATTACTTTTTACTTCACTCTGTGCAGTTTGAAGTATAATTTATGATCAGAAATTATAATTTCTCAATATTTAAAAAAGTTGTGGGGAAAAAATGTATGAGGATGTATTTTAGTGAAATCTTTCTCAGTCTTTCAATATTCCTAAACAAGTGCTAATACTTCACAGTTTTAAGTAAAAAGAATGGGGAGAATTTTTGCTTTAAAGCCATGTAGGAATTCCTTTCTTTTTCATCATTACACATTCTTTGTTGTCATTGTTTTATAGGTTACAGAGACAAAGGAGAGCTCCATTTAATTTTAAAGGTTTCATGAAAAAAAGACTATACTTGAGGCAATTGAATAACAGATAGAAGTAATGGACTGAAGTATACTGATGGCAATGGTTTAATGCACATTCTCAAGTGACAGCAGTATACATTTCTGCTGCATAATCACCAATGACAGTAAAGTCTGTAGAGCAACAGTGAATAAGTCCTTCACAGTGTTCCAAAATAGCCTTCCAAAGGGTGTTTTTAGCTGCCTTACTGTGAAAATCAGACCCACCAGTTTTAATGTTGGTTTTAACAATAAATGCATACTTTCTCTGTATGACACAATTAACATATATTCAGTGTCTGTCTCAGTTCATCATGAAACAGGAGAGCTGCAAGTCTGGGATGGTTTTTGCAAACACACCTCTCAGTCTTTTCCAGTGTGTGACTGAGAGTCTGAACTCTTGCTGGTTAATGTGCTGTCACTTGCCAAGGTTACTAGGACAACAGTGTTCAAGCATTAATCCACTGGTGAAGAAGCTGAGCTGCAGCAAGCTATGTGCTACTGAAGGTGACCTGCAACTATGAGGGATGAATTTCAGTTTATGATTTATTCCATTCACAAGAACCATTGGCATGAAATGGGGTCTCCAAAAGCAATGGTCAGAGACACTCTCAATTTGGCATAGAAAAGGAGGCTCAGCAATAGATTTGGACTGGCTGTTGAACACTTTGTTACAGTATCACAGTATCACAGTATCATCAGGGTTGGAAGAGACCTCACAGATCATCAAGTCCAACCCTTTACCACACAGCTCAAGGCTAGACCATGGCACCAAGTGCCACGTCCACCCTTGCCTTGAAGTGCCCCAGGGACAGCGACTCCACCACCTCCCCGGGCAGCCCATTCCAGTGTCCAATGACTCTCTCAGTGAAGAACTTTCTCCTCACCTCAAGCCGAAATTTCCCCTGGCGCAGCCTGAGGCTGTGTCCTCTTGTTCTGGTGCTGGCCACCTGAGAGAAGAGAGCAACCTCCTCCTGGCCACAACCACCCTTCAGGTAGTTGTAGACAGCAATAAGGTCACCCCTGAGCCTCCTCTTCTCCAGGCTAAACAATCCCAGCTCCCTCAGCCTCTCCTCGTAGGGCTGTGCTCAAGGCCTCTCCCCAGCCTCGTCGCCCTTCTCTGGACACGCTCAAGCATCTCAATGTCCCTCCTAAACTGGGGGGCCCAGAACTGAACACAGTACTCAAGATGTGGTCTAACCAGTGCAGAGTACAGGGGCAGAATGACCTCCCTGCTCCTGATGGCCACACCATTCCTGATGCAGGCCAGGATGCCACTGGCTCTCTTGGCCACCTGGGCACACTGCTGGCTCATGTTCAGGCGGGTATCAATCAGCACCCCCAGATCCCTCTCTGTCTGGCTGCTCTCCAGCCACTCCGACCCCAGCCTGTATCTCTCTATGGGGTTGTTGTGGCCTAAGTGCAGCACCCTGCACTTGGAGCTATTGAACCCCATCCCATTGGACTCTGCCCATCTGTCCAGGCAGTCAAGATCCCGCTGCAGAGCCCTTCTGCCTTCCAATCCAGTCACATATGCCCCCAGCTTGGTGTCATCTGCAAACTTGCTGATGACTGACTCGATGCCCTCCTCCAGGTCATCTATGAAGATGTTAAAGAGGATGGGGCCAAAAGACTTGTTTGCAAAAGACTGGGTGTAACCCAGAGCCTGTGCTTGTGAACTGCAAAAGACTTCTGTAAAAAGGGCTGGTTCAAGGGCTTCAAGCTGCCTCTCCTTTCTCCAAAGCATGAAAGAATACATATCTAGAAAGAACACATATGTCACAGCATCCAAACTACCAATTCAAGGCAAGCTAAGCTTCTGTACAAGTTTAAATAGGACTTTTTTTTTTTTTGTTGTTTTTAACCCATAAAGATCCTACCTGGCAGGGAATACAATCTGCATTAAATACAATCTGCGTGTGGAAGAGATGGCTGAGCATGAACCCAATTATAATTTCAGCTCCAATCCACCAGTGTCTCAATGCACAGTCATGTAAAAACGAGTTGCATGCTTTTAGCTCTCTTTTATGCTCTCCTTATTGCTTTGCCAAGGCTGGCAGGTTGTCTGTGAATGGGAAATATCCTGCAGCAAGTCTGCAGAAAACACTGTGAGGCCTGGCTCCAGAGCTGACTCACAAATATCAAAAGACAAAAAGTGAAGACCAGCTTCACTGCAAGAATGCTTAGCATATGAAAACTTAAACCAAGTTTGACCATTTAACTTAACTGGTTGACGTGGAGACAGATACTTCACAACTCCACTCAACACCTCTCTGAGAGGTCTGCATGACAGACAGCACAGCATGCCCAGATCCTTCTCCAAGCCAGTGCTTCATTTGGCTCAGAAATTCTAGGGCCTGGATTGCACCAATCCCTCTGCTTGTGAACGCTGAAGGAACTGGTAAATTGCATGGATCAATACTAAGGCTATTATGCACAATCTTTACTGTCCCACAAAACTGCGGAAGCTGCCCCTGATAGAAAGGGAAAAGTGATTTTTTTCTTCCCCCCCCTCAAAATATAGCTTCTGTGCTTTACTACATTCCGAACCAGAATGTGTCAGTCTCATGAGACAGCTGGTAAGTGAATAGCATCCACTTTATAGCACGTCAGCTGTACTTAAGCAAAGCTCACTCTTTCAGGAAAGATGATACAACTATGGGTTGGTGGTTTGTTTTTTTTTTTGATTCAGCAGAAAAAAACAGCTACCATGAAATGGTGAATTACATGAAAGCAGCAAGTAATTCCCTGGAAGACACTTAGAACTGTACTTCAGATTTACATCTATGCCAGATAACATTAAAAAAAAAGTAAAAATTCTCTGCTAGCAAAGGGAAGCAAAAATTACAACATTTGTCATGGCATGATCTCATGCCACTTTGTGGACTTTGTGTAATGGCAGATTAATCACAGTGGAACACACCAGCAAAGCTGATTTCCGATTGTTAGAGAGAAGGGCATTACATTGGAGATGAAAGACAGCCTCTTCAAACTGTTGCCTGAAACTCAACCTGGTAGCATTTTGTTGTTGATGAAGATTACCACTCGTGCTTTTATCTCGTGCTATTTCTTCTACTTCTGTTCTCATATCCTGGTTGCATTCAGTTCTGGGCCCCTCACTATAGGAAGGATATTGAGATGCTGAAGCATGTCCAGAGAAGGACAAATGAGGCTTGTGAAGGGCTGAAGCACGTGGCCTGTGGCGAGGAGCGTCTGAGGGGACTGGGGTTGTTCAGTCTCAAGAAGAGGAGACTGAGAGGAGACTCAATTGCTCCTTACAAGTACCTGAAGAAGGCTGGAGTGAGGCAGGGGCCAGCCTCTTCTCCTTGATGGAAAGCAGCAGAACTAGAGGAAACAGCTACAAACTGCACCAGGGGAAGTTTAGGCTTCTTCATTGAAAGGGTTACCAAACATCGGAATATTCTGCCCAGGGCAGTGGTGGAGTCAACAGGCTGTCACTGTTGATCATTGGTTGTTAATCCCTTCTTGATTTGCCCAGAAGTATTTCCAACAGAAGACAACAAATCTTCTGGTTTTCATTAGGTTTCTATAGCAAAAAAGCTATGATACTGACCTGTCTCAAGTTTAGACATTTCACTTTGTCCTTGATGATAGAAACTTCCCAGACACATACAACTGAGCTTGTTCCAGATGTGATTATGGTAGTTGCTGAAGGACACACAGCACAGAGGCACTTTCCCCAGTCTGCCATGCACTCAAATGTCGTCCCGTTCTGTACAAGAAAGCAGCTTTTAGTCAAATACATTTTGTTAATTCCTGTTGGCAGATTAATTTTTCAGAACCGAGTCTTAATTTCTTCAAATCCAGGAAAGAAAAGCTCGTGTTAACCAGTCTCTATGTGCACAGCACAGCATGAGCATGCGGTTGTGTCATCACCCAGGGACCAAACAGGAAGGCTGAATGAAGGTCAGCGTCTTAAGTCTTGGAAGACTTGATTCCCAATACCTCCTGCGCCACAGACTTGCTGCTTAACTTCAGGTAAGCTCATTCTGCCACCATGCAGTGACAGAATGCAAACATTCAGCATACGTTAAAAAGAAACCTGTGACAGCCACTGCTAGCAGTTAGTGACAGGCTCTGCAACCCTCTCCATACCTGGGTAGAAAAGCCAAAAGCCAAAGCACTCAATTCCACTGCGTTCAAACAGCTCTGTTAGAAGCAACCTATGTCAGGTCTATCACCTTGGTACAATTAAAGCGCAAATGCCCTGCCCTGTTTTCATCCTGCCGTGGTGCTCTCCCACAAGAGGACCACACTATGGTGCTAACGATTCTGGTAGAGCTAGATAGCACAGCTACAAAAACCGATGCCACAGACAGAACAAACTTTTAACTACTTACAAGGACAAAAAGATCTTTTAAGATCAAGTCCAGAGGTACTGCTGACCAGAGAGAACTCAAGATGGGCTCCCAACTACTTTTTACTGTGAGTGTGTAATCACATTCACTATGCTCAGTGTCCCGAGGCTCAGTGACACCCTGACTTTTGAAGAGACAAATAATTTATACCTACAACAGTCCTATGAGTTGCTAAGCAGCTGATTTTTGATAGAAAGCAACGGAGAAAATTCCCAATACTTTTATATAGAGAGTAGAAAGTAAAATACACCTCATATCTTTTTCACTTCCATTTACTTCTGAGATATGTTTGTAAAAACATAATGGTGTGGCTTACAAATGCTGTATTCTGGTACTCAAGCTAAATCATATGTATTTGCATGTCACAATATTGTCCCAAGCACATCAAAAAATCAGTGGTTGTGTAGTAGAGGAAGAAACTGCATCTGCCAAGTGCAGTGTGATGACACAGACCGTTGGTTTTTAACAGCAAAGAAGTAAGAATATTTACTTTCTAGGATAGACAACGCTATTATTTTTGAATGAATGCAGTAGGATAAGCTTGGGAGCCAGAGGGGAACTGACAGATGACTCTATCTTGATTCCAATAGAAAGCTGTGCACAATGAAATTTCTTATCTGTGGCCAGGAGACCTTATATTACCCTTTTTCTCCTTCATTTTAACAGACAACAGAGGCACTGGAAGAAGAAAAGGAGATATTTTAGAGAGGAAATGTTACATTTTTGACCAGTCTAGAATTACTTTGTACTCTTTTGAGACATTTGACTTGAGATTACTCAAGAAGATTGACTGTGATAAAGTCCTGCGCAGCAGTCTCTGAAATCAGCTCCCCAGCAGCCTCTGAAATGAGTGCCCAAAGCAGCCAGAGCCCACAAGATACCATTCATTTCTGGAATGCTTAGACTTTTTTTCTAGTTTACCTTCTCAGACCCATAGTTGCGAAAGCAGCAGGTGAAATCTTCAAATCCCCAGCAGAATGTTTTGCTCCAAAGAGGAGGAATTAAAATCTTGTTTTTTTCAACAGCTAGAATGCCTTTCTCAGTATGAACAATATGCCCAACAGCTCCCTTGGGATAGTCTGACAAAAGAGAGAACAAGTTTAATTCTGTCTTTTAAAGATGACTTAACTTTCCTCCTTGCACAGCTTGTGTAGTGAGCCTGGCAACTGGACTCAGCAGGACAGACCCACAGACAGAAATCCACTCTACAGCTGTGATGCCAGTCAAAATGGTAGAAACACTCCTCTCCAATGAACCACATAAATACATGCAGGGAAAGTGATGTGCTCCAAAGGAGAGGATTTAACAGTAGTGCACTTATTCACTAACAAAGAGAGCCAATGGCATCCTGGCTTGCATCAGGAACAGTGTGGCCAGTAGGACAAGGGAGGTTATTCTTCCCCTGTACTCAGCACTGGTCAGGCCACACCTTGAGTACTGTGTCCAGTTCTGGGCCCCTCAATTGAAGAGAGATGTTGAGGTGCTGGAAGGTGTCCAGAGAAGGGCGACAAAGCTGGTGAGGGGCCTGGAACATAAACCCTACGAGGAGAGGCTGAGGGAGCTGGAGGTGTTTAGCCTGGAGAAGAAGAGGCTCAAGGCAGACCTCATTGCTGTCTACAACTACCTGAAGGGGCATTGTAGCCAGGTGGGGGTTGGCCTCTTCTCCCAGGCAACCAGCAATAGAACAAGGGGACACAGTCTCAAGTTGTGCCAGGGTAGGTATAGGCTGGATATTAGGAAGAAGTTCTTGACAGAGAGAGTGATTTCCCATTGGAATGGGCTGCCCAGGGAGGTGGTGGAGGCACCGTCCCTGGGGGTCTTCAAGAAAAGGCTGGATGAGGCACTTAGTGCCATGGTCTAGTTGATTGGTTAGGGCTGGGTGATAGGTTGGACTGGATGATCTTGGAGGTCTCTTCCAACCTGGTTGATTCTATGATTCTATGATTCTATGAAAGAGTAGCACAGCCCCTATAGCACCTTTTACTGTGACTGGTGAAAGCTTCAGATTTTGCAGGCTGCTCACAAAAGGAGGAAGAATTCCACTTGAATGAAGTGACAGCATGGTGTCTATTCCTGATGCACTTTTCCCTTGGGCATTCCTGGATGGATGTGGTTTTGTGAAGAGCTAGAACAAAGGAATGGCATTGAAAAATAAATCTCTATTTGGTAGATCATGCAGGAGAGATATCTGTTTAAGTCCTTAACCATGGACCCTAGCCTTATCATACACAAATATCTTCATTAAAAGAAATCCTCCCCATATTACATTTTCATCAAACTTCATCCCTTTCTCATGGAGATAGAAAGCTAATCCCCACAGTTCAGAAGAGAGTAGAGCATAGATGAGACTTTTCTTTGGCTGTACCCATTCTCAGAATAATGGTCACTCATGTGACTACACTGAAGAACTCAAATGAGATGCCACAGTTCTATGGTATCCAACAGGAACAGCATTGAGTACAAAGCTGAATCCCATATGTGTGTGGGTGCATGCTGATGTAATATACAATCTGGAGCAGTCCATCATCCATCTTTCAGAAGATTTAAATCAGAAAATGTCTCTGATTTCAGTCTCTATTTTTGATTTTCAGATGAAATTCTACAAAATCAAAATAAATTATGCTCTCTGTTATCATAACAAAGTGGTACCTGCTTTGGTATCTGTCCAAAGTTACTGATAAAACCCAGGATGGTGCTCTTAATCAGAGGGTCTTTAATGTTGTTGAGATCTGTCTTGTGTCCATAGAAGTAAGGGTGATAGATATTAACTGCTTCCACTGCAGCTGAGCCATATTGCTTGTAGCCAAAAATCAGATCTATCCAGCGATGGAGGTGTGCACTGACATAGTCACTTTCCAGTGCCTGAAACCAAAAGAAAATTAATCAATTCAGTAGCTTGTGTCTATTACAAATGCATTACCATTTCCCAGCCCCTTCTGGAGACTTAAATTCTCTGCAAGTGAAGCTTCACAATTTCAGTAGCTCTACAACCACAATTCTTAGCACATCCTCACAAAATGTAACCAAAGAAATGAAAAGTGGATCTGTGGCAGGCACAACCACGCCGACAGAAATGCAGAAGCCTAACAGACACCCAACGAAGTGCTGAGGCTGGCTAGAGGCTCACTTTATGAGTGAGCATGCACACTTTCTTTCAAGAAAGAACATTCCTTAAAGCTTATGGTTGAAGTTTAGTTGGTTGTTTGGTAATATATTCCTGAGTGACTTCCAAACTTATAATTTCACTGTGTTGGATGGAGCAGTGAGTTATTTTGGTTACAATAAATCCACATTGTTAGGTAGGTACTGCTGTCTGTTTTGTGGGTGCCTCTATGAGAAGATCCCCACAGGAAAGGGAAGGACGAAGTGCAACAAGCGTAAGAGATACAGCAGCAGTATTCTAAGAGACAGCACAGGCAGGTTCCACAAAGCAAAGTGCAAGAACTCTTCAGATCTTGATGCATTCTCCAACTTGCAGCACATGTGCCATCATGTCCTCACCAATAGTGCTGCTGATACAAGATGATTTAAATAAGCAAAACATTTATTAGTATATGGTACCACCACTTTGCTCTATAGACAAGTCAGAGGTGATTTTCTGTTTGTAGGAATGTGCCTTGGTTATGATTTGCATCAAGTAGCAGAATTTATGTTTGAGAAGATACACACAACACAAACATAGATTAGGAAGACATGACTAGAAGAGAGGCTTGAAGCTGGACCTAGAGGATACGGCAGGAGATGCTGCAAGGCATGAATCAGTGAAGACAGTGTAGAGCTTGTAGCTGACTGTCAAGGAGCGCTGCAAGCCAAGACAGGGAAGAGATTTGCAATGGCAGAGTTGGGGCGCAGCAGGTCAGCTGTATGACAGAAGCTTCAAGACTGCCTGGGTTTGGTCAACAACCCTCTCAGGACTTAAGTGGAGATAGTTGAAGCACCACATTTCCTCTTCACAGAAAAAAATGAGATCTGATTTTTTTTTTCCCCCTAAAATAGGAAATAGTTGGCTTTGGTTAGATTTTCCACCCATAGTGACATGTGTATGGGTTAATGGGACCAGAAGAAAGAGAAGATTGCTAGAGGAGATTGGGAGAGATGCAACAAAGTAATACATCTCTGTCAGTGTGGGCTCTCTGGAAAGCTCAATATAATCACAGTATAAAGTTTGTGCTTGGAAGATTCAGCAGCAAGTTCATCAGCAGTGGATAAAAGTTTGAGCTGAACCTTTGCTTACCTCCAGATTAGCCAGTCTTATCCCTAAGGCTTCAATAAATGCTATTGCCCCTGCCATCACCTGCCTCACCAAAGTGTTGTGTGTTCCCAAATGCCCTTGCCTAATGATTCAAGCAGCAGTGTTAAGTATTATTAAAAATACTTTCCTATCTTGAAATCATTTGACTGTGCAATACTCCCTGATGCTCAGTTAAAGGTCTCCCAAACAGACCATCCCACCCAAAGCACAGCAGAAACAGACAGGCTAATGGGATCCAGAACAATGGCTCATTTCACAGAGCACACACTTAGCCCTGTGCAGCTGGTTTAAATGACCCTGCCCACAGCTATAACGATCACAGGGCAGCTCAGAGAACAAGCACAACATACAATCTGTCCCCTGCAAACAACAGGAATACACTTATGAACAGACTCGGAACTCATCCTCATTAATAAAAGCAGTTAGTCCATGAATTGCAAACTGTAAATTTTGCCTGGCATCACTGCCAGAGCAAAACAAAGCAGCCAACAGAGCTGCAACTGTGTCTCTCAGTATTTCTCTAAGCATTATGACACAAGCACAGCCAGGGAGGGAGAACTTGTGACTGAAAGAGGAAATAAATAAATTTCTTTAGTAGGCTAGATTCCTAACTTATTAAACATGAAACAGGGAGTTACTGGGAAATTTATGTCAGGAACAATTCTTTGCACTCATGTACTTTAAAGTTATAGCAAAACCTCAGAACACCATTTACTTGGGTCTGTTTAGTGCACCAAAACTCACTGTGAAGCCTCCTAAAAATGACCATGATGTCAGCAACAAATACACCAGTGGGTGATCTCAGAGGTTCTGGAAACCCTCCTATTTCTAATTCTTCACTTCACAATAAGGCAAACTTTTCTAGGTGTGCTGACCAACTTTATTTCTACAAGATTTCTTGCACTGTAAGTGCAGAACACCTAGTAGTAGCTATAGTTGGCGAGAGAGTTTTGCACTGACCATATGTCAGTGCAGGTCTGATCAGGTCTAGCAAATCATTAAGAAGATGAGTCTATAAATGTGATCTTTCGTTTGCTAAACTCTTCCTATATGAGATTTAAATTAATTTGTAAAACTTGTGTGGCTTTATTCAGCTGTGTCACTGCTAGCAAATAGTGCAGCTCAGTGGAAGCAGGTCTGTAGAACAGAACAGATGGTAGAGAGGGCCCAGTATCCACATTACATGCACTGTGGGGGCTTTACTACAAACTAGATTTAGGCTGCTTGCACAGGCTAAATGCCACTAGCATCTGGAGTGCACAACTGGAGTGCGGCTTTTGGGTTCATTTTATCTCTCACAAATCTCATTCACACAATCTGAGATAGCACTACAATGAGAGCAAAACCATACTATGCAGAGATGACTGACAGATTGATTTCCAAATTGCATCCTTACTCCAAAGTGCAAGGCAAAAGCAGATGTTCTCCATTGCATCTAAGTGCCTTTGAAGTGCTCACCATCACACAAGCAGGGAGGAGCACAACTCAGAACTTTACACTCCAAACAAACATTTCTCCCTGTTTTTCTTTAAGAAATATCAGTGTAAAGCTACAACATGTTTCAGACATCCACGGATTTCTGTCTGCAGCACCTCTGTTAAGGAAGGGCAGTGTTGTCTTTTCCATGTTTGGGGAAAATGGAGAACAGAGACTAAGCCCCTTGGAAGGTCACAGAGGAAGCATGGAATAGAGCAAAGGATCTACATGCCTTCATGGGATTCAGTGGGGAATACCATACAACTGTTGCATGTTTAACACTGAGTTGCTTTCTTGGAAAGAGAAGGAATTGAGCACTTCCTCAAGTCTTCATTTTAGCAAAGACAATACTTTGAGCAGCAAACCTACAACACTCACATAAGGACTTCCTTCCTGAAGTACATGTATCATGTGGTTACAGCTATTGTAACCTCAGGTGTCTCTTCCCTTCCACAACCTTTCAGTCTGACTAGAGCTCTGAGCCTTTAAATCACTCTCTAGGCAGTGTCAGAGATGTCTGACTCAGTAATGCCTATTAGTGTGTATGTACATGAGCATAAGCAGTCTGAACAAGGCTCTTAATCTCTCTGTATCTCAATTTTTGGCAAAAACATTATCTTCTTATCTTCTCAGACTAACAGGCTGGAAAAAATCAGGGAGCAGAGTCTGACTGAAAAAAGTAAGCTAGGTTCTAGGGCAAATTCATACTCTAAAGAGTATTTGCTTTCCAATCAGAACATAAACCCCAAGTCTCAAGTTTTCTCATGTGTTAAAATCTGCCCTTTTGCCCAGTTCTAGATTTGGAAAAAATTACATCCTTTTATTTTACTAATAATGAACCTATATAACAGACAATATTAGCTACATCATAAAATATTTTCCATTCAGTTTGTAATCTAATGTAACACTGCAATGAAAAGAAAAAGGTTCTGATAACAGTAACAGAAAGTTGAAATAATTTATTGAGCAATGCTCTTGTTGCTACTGACACACTTCCATTTCAACCTGACTAGTTTTGTGGTGAAAATCTCTTCCATTCACTGTTCTCCCAGACAGGTATACCCACTGTGTGCTTGCCAGTACTGGGCTGTACTCTAAGTTATTCAGGTAACTGCTACAGAAACATGAGGTAAAACAAAGAAAAATATTAATGTAGCTTCTGTAAATGGATTCATTAGCTACTGAATATGCTGTAAATTCTATGTACTTGCTTGGATTACTAAATTGAGTGGCAGCACATCACTGTGTCAGGCTACTAAGCATAGAAACACTTGAGATCTGGTAATAGTAATAAACAGCTCTTCTCCACACCATGTAACTTGAAATAACATTAATTCAGAAGCTTTTATCTATTGAGGCAGGATTCTGAGGCAAAAAGAATAGATGACTACTTTCAATCACATCCTCAAAATGATTGAAAACAGCATTTTTAGTAAGTATATACAAAAGTTTTCCATTTCATAACAGGCAAGCTAGCAAGATAGAAACGTAACTTCTTTTATCTTTATTGTTCTGACAGATGTAAATGGAAATGTTCAGGTCATGAATTCATAGCAGAGACTAAAGGGAAGCTCAATTAAATAATATGAAATTTCTCACTTTGTGCTCAGCAGTCCTGAAAAAAAAAAGAAAGAAAAGTAGGACTACAGCACAAAAAAGTAGGCAATCACAAACTCTAATCATACAAATATTCATTCACAGAAGTAATCTGAGCAGTGTAAATGGATCCAGAGTTGAACAGGCTTACTCTCATACTCAGTTATTTACAAGCCAAAGCATTTGCAGCACCAGGAACCTATTGAGATAGCATGGAATGCAGATGCTACAAAATACTGACTTGCCTTTGGAATATAATGTTTTAAGAACAATTAATTCTTTGACAAATATATAGCTGGTGCATATTTCCAGGAGTCTGTTCTCTTAATACAGATTTAATAGAAGAAAATGTTCTTAAAAATGGATTCATAGCCCATAGACAACCTTATAAAGGATTTTGTTTGTTTGTTTTTCTTGTTTGGTTTTTTAGGGGCTATGTTTGCTTGTTTTTGTGGGTTTTTGGTTGCAACAAACATCTAAACCACTTGTACATAGTTAGCCAATAATGGACATGCAAGCCCACAACTGCAGCACATGAAGAGGTCCAGACAGACTGGTTATCCATACATATAATCTGGAAATCAGCAGAAAGGTTGTTGTTGGGTAAAAACAGCATTCCCAAACTGTTACAAACTTTCTGCATGGAGAAAGAAACATAAGAAGAGGCAAGAACAAATAAAACAGACAGATGTGTAGGGTCTCAAGAGGGAATGGAGAGACACTTTAGGTACAAGAAATGGAGTCATAGAAATTCAAAATATAAGAGCATGGGAAAGGAGAGTTGCATGCAATTCCAGACAATGAAGGTGGCCTCATCTCAGTTGTCTCCCTGCTGACTTGAAACAAGATGAAGATTCAAGAGGACATCCAATAGAAGTATGCAAATTATTTAGCAGTATGGACAATAACAGGAAGTAGAGACTTTGAATGTTGGACAAAGCGCAAAGCAAGGGACACAAAAGTAATGGTCATTTAATGGGAGCATAGTGCTGTCAAAGGAACAGTGAAGAAAATAACATTTATGACACAAGACTAAGACTCTGGTTTTGTTGAAAAAAAGAAAGAAAACTAAAGCAGTCAGTAGGGAAGTCAAAGACAGGACCTAAGCTAGAATTTGAAGAGATCAGCTGAGGAAAGACATTTAGATATCAATATAGAGAAGATGGTTCTGTTCACAGGTTTGGCTATAATTACCTACAAAGACTGCAGAGAGTGAAAGCTGAACCCCCAAAGGCAGATCTTACTTGGAAAAAGAAAGCTGAGAACCCCACACTGAAGCAGAAACTGAAGGTACACATGACAAACCAGGGTGATGTAATGCCTTGAAAATCATGGGCTGTTTGTTTAGTCCCACCAATGCTAATATGTAAAATCCACACTCTTCCTGTACATAGCAATAGTCTGCAGGCACTCAAAAACGCAGTTTGACTGCTTTTGCCAGATGAAATCAGATGAGATAACACAGGAGCACTACAGTACAGCACTTTCCCTTTTTAGCTCTAACAGAAAGAGAGACTTGCACCAAGAGATTCTGGTGCAAAGTCTGTGTTCAGTGCAACTGCCTTCATACAGGATTGCTTTTCCATTCACTGCTGCATAGCAGGTGACATCATACAGCAGTTAAGACTTTCTAACTATTAATAGATAGCACTAAGTGCAGTAAGTCTCAGAACTCTAAAGCTATTTTGTTTTCAAATTACCGAGGCTGATTCCATTAAAGGCAGGAAATAACATTAGGTTCCTCCACCACCACCACCACCCCCGCCCCTTCCCCCCCCAAAAAAAAGGAAATAATTAGTTGTAGTCCTGGCAAGACTTAGAGATGCTTGGAGATGGATTTAGATGGATTTAGTTCAAATAAACACACATCAGGTTAGCAACATGGGGTTATATTCATGAAAGTGCTCTGGGCATGCATTATGTTACATTCACATGTGCTTAACAGGCTTAGACAGGTCTGTGCCACAGACCTAGGTATGAACCTCACCTGATATGGAAAGTTGGCCTTGATTCAGGGTGAATTGTCAGACAGACAAGTAAACATACAAAGTTCAGAACCTAAGTGAGCTCCACAAAGACAGGATGCATTTGGACCTAACATTTTAGTTTTGATTCTGGCTTTCAGAATTTTGTTTTCATTGGTATTCAGTTCAGCATTTTGTTACAAATCTTGATATTCACTGACCTGTCTGTGCAGGAGAATGAATTTATGGGGGTCTCCATCTGCCCAAGGAGGAAGCTGCACATCTCCTAGCACTGTTCCATCCTGCATGCAGCCTGCAGGGATTACAAAGGGAGGATTGAAAACAAGAATCAAACACATTGCAAATATGAAGAGCTTTTCTAAATACTGATGCCAAAGGAAATTGAGGTGGCTGTTACATGTGTGATTTCAGGTTCTATATCAATTCTAATGCCATAGAACAACGCAGAACCAATTTCTTCCGGGATTTCTGCTCCTGTAATAAAGAACTGAGATGTTCTAGTGACTGTTGCTAATATAGTAATAATACACATCCTTAACACACACTGCAAATTTCACTCCAGACAAACGTGCTGGCACAGCTTCCCATTTATACAGGATCCTGGAGGCCTAACTGTCAGATATTCCTACTAAAGTAGGCACCTGAGAGGTTTTTTGTTTTCAAGTCTTTTGCAATCTTGTTCTTTTCAGAAGGTGAAGATTGTATTCTTATTTCAGAGCACAGTGTTGCAGTTTAGAAGGGACATTGAGATGCTTGAGCGTGTCCAGAGAAGGGCGACGAGGCTGGTGAGAGACCTCGAGCAGAAGCCCTACAAGGAGAGGCTGAGGGAGCTGGGATTGGTTAGCCTGGAGAAGAGGAGGCTCAGGGGTGACCTTATTGCTGTCTACAACTACCTGAGGGGTGGTTGTGGCCAGGAGGAGGTTGCTCTCTTCTCTCAGGTGGCCAGCGCCAGAACGAGAGGACACAGCCTCAGGCTGTGCCAGGGGAGATTTAGGCTCGAGGTGAGGAGAAAGTTCTTCACTGAGAGAGTCATTGGACACTGGAATGGGCTGCCCGGGGAGGTGGTGGAGTCGCCGTCCCTGGAGCTGTTCAAGGCAGGATTGGACGTGGCACTTGGTGCCATGGTCTAGCCTTGAGCTCTGTGGTAAAGGGTTGGACTTGATGATCTGTGAGGTCTCTTCCAACCCTGATGATACTGTGATACTGTGATAACTGGATGAATTTAAATCTAAGTTGAAGCCCAGGTCTGGGACTGCATGTGTCCCCTCAGGGTAGCAGTGAAGAAATTCTGTTCTTGGTATTGCCTGTAGTAAAATCTTTCTGCATGTCTTCCCTTTTTTGGCAAGATTCTGGTATCTCTTTTAGGTCTCTCCACTTGATTCCTTTCAGGTCAGTCACTGGAACTTTGAGACAAGGTCTTCCTTGGCTTCCTCTCAGGATGAAGTTACTCCAAGTATTTATTATCTTTCAACAATCTTCTAACATATCTTTCTCATTCTGTTCTTTTCTTAACGTGTCTCATTTCTTAAGAACGTGAGTTCTTAAATGCAACTGTAGCTAGACCTCAGTATCATGGGTTAAGTTGCCTTTGCTGTCACTCATATAGGATGATTCTGAGTGTGTCCAGCAGATCAAGGGAGGTTCTCCTCTGCCTCTACTCTGCCCTGGTGAGACCCCATCTTGAATACTGTGTTCAGTTTTGGGCTCCCCAGTTTAAGAGGGACAGGGATCTGCTGGAGATAGTCCAGCGGAGGGCTACAAGGATGATTAGGGAACTGGAGGGCATGGCTGATGAGGAGAAGCTGAGGGACCTGGGGCTTTTTAGTCTGGAGAACAGAAGACTTAGAGGGGATTTGATCAATGTTTATAAATATCTGAGGGCTGGCCAGGAGCAGGGGGACAGGCTCTTCTCACTTGCTCCCTGGGATAGGACAAGGAGCAATGGGTGTAAGTTGCAGCAAAAGAGGTTCCACCTCAACACAAGGGGGAACTTCTTTACTGTAAGGGTAACAGATAACTGGAACAGGCTCCCCAGAGAGCTCTCCTTCTCTGGAGACTTTCAAGGCCTGTCTGGATGTGTTCCTCTGTGATCTGTGTTAGATAGTACTGTTCTGCTCTGGCAGGACGGTTGGACTTGATGATCTCCTTGGGTCCCTTCCAACCCCTAGCATCCTGTGATCCTGTGATTCTTAAGGTATTTCTCACAGTATCACACAGTATCATCAGGGTTGGAAGAGACCTCACAGATCTTCAAGTCCAACCCTTTACCACAGAGCTCAAGGCTAGACCATGGCACCAAGTGCCACGTCCAATCTTGCCTTGAACTTGCCTTGAATCTTGCCTCCTCTGCCTTAACTGTGAATCAACCTGTGTCTACTCCTGAAAGCATCATTGCATTGCAAATGATGTGACCTTCCTGTAAAGTGAAGTGAATCAGGACTACTACGGCTATTTCTGAACACTACTTTTTCTGGATTCTCTCTGCTAACTGATGTGGAAAGACATCCAGATGCAGTGTATGCTCAGAAAGGCTTGTGGTGCTGCTTGAAGACAGGGACAATATAGCTAATTCATGTGACTTGCACAGAATCTTTCAAGATGACAGTGAGAATATTTGGTAACTTTAACCAAAGACACAATCCACCTTTCACCAATACCATTTAACAAGTATCACATCACCAGAAGACGAATGAATATATTGTTCATAAAGTTCTTCACTGAGAGAGTCATTGGGCACTGGAATGGGCTGCCCAGGGAGGTGGTGGAGTCGCCGTCCCTGGAGCTGTTCAAGGCAGGCAAGGTTGGACGTGGCACTTGGTGCCATGGTCTAGCCTTGAGCTCTGTGGTAAAGGGTTGGACTTGATGATCTATGAGGTCTTTTCCAACCTTGGTGATACTGTGATACTGTGATACTGTAACTAGACTGCTTATATCAAAATCTACCTTTGACTGAAAAAATGTATAACTCCTTTGCACAGTAACTTATAGGAAGCACAATGCTTTCTGAGCTGGAAATTCAGTGGTTCTGATAGAGTTCAAATTTCAGAAGCTTGTATTCCTGTAGTCTTATTTCAGTAAAAAATGATCTCTTAATACTAGAGAGCATCAACAGTCTGCATAGTCCAGGGACCAACTCCCAACACATAATCTGGATCTTTTTCCCTTGACAGGGCGCTGGGGAGCAGTAAACTGAATTCCCTTCTAGAACTTACCAAGTTCAAAATTATTTGCATTGGTTAGGAACTCTGGCAAGTAGAAGAATTCAGGGATGAGTTCTCTGACATCACTCATGTTGTCCCTTGATGCCGATTCCCATGTGCTCTTAACGCTATGAAACATCCTGTCTGCAACATCAAAATTCCCACCCTGTGAAATGAAGGCAGACAAAAAGACTGCAGTGTGAATATTCAGTTAAATGAAAAGCAGATGCAGAATCTTAACCAGTTCTGCAATAAGCACCCTATCACATGCTTCATTAGGTGATATCTAAAGATCGGTCCCAGTTCTGCTTACTATGATTTTATAGTTGGGATTGTTTTAGTTCAGATTTACAGATATGTAGGTTGAGATTACTGTGAAGCTTGGAGTCTTAGCATAGTTTGCAGTAACATGGAGGAAAGCAGAAATGATCTTGGGCAGCTTAAGAATATCAGGGTACACATTATTAATGCTTCTAAAGGCAATCAATTCCTTTCATCCCAAAGTGATTTGCAACATTGGACACAACTTCAGTGTTTGCACTTCAGTTGTGACCCAAACAGTTGTGAACAATCATATGTGAAAATCTCCTGAGGAAAACCTTTGAGGAAGAGTGAGTGTGTGTGTGTGTGTTTACCACTGAAGTAGCATTTATCTGATCCAAGCAAACAGGAAAGACCCAGCGGGCAGGAGCCTTCAGGACTGTTCATTCTTTATGGGAAGGAGAGAAAGCATAAAGATGGGAAGAAAGGCTTTAGTTCCCATATTGCGCTTCAGTTGTGACCCAAACAGTTGTGAACAATCATATGTGAAAATCTCCTGAGGAAACCTTTGAGGAAGAGTGAGTGTGTATGTGTGTTCACCACTGAAGTAGCATTTATCTGATCCAAGCAAACAGGAAAGACCCAGTGGGCAGGAGCCTTCAGGACTGTTCATTCTTTATGGGAAGGACAGAAAGCATAAAGATGGGAAGAAAGGCTTTAGTTCCCATATTGCTTTCTGACAGTAAGAACTACTTCCCTTTGGATCTCATGAGTACCTGCACACATATGATGTAACCCCTTAGTACCTACAGACTCTGCTAAGTCGAGGAACTATGAGTCAAGAAATAACTTCTGCCATATCTTTTTTTTTTTATTATTTTTTTTTAGGGAGAAACTATCCTCAGGGATAAGATGTCAAAACTCAAAAGGCAGTAAGCCCTAAGTTCTGAAGCCACGTCTTCTTGCTTTTCTTTTGAGATGGATTCCCATCAAAACCCAACATGTATTCCTGATGGAACAACCCCATCCTTGTTTCTGTTGATGTGAATTTTGACCGTGCTTTCGGTGCAGTCTCATCTCTAAAGGACAGCATAGTTCTGCTTTACCTCCTTGTTTTCCCTCTGTTGACAACTGAAGCCTTCCCACACCCATGCATGGGACTGAGTGAAAAAGTGGCTAATCACATCAGTAAGCCTAGCTGGAGTTAATCTGATGCACAAGGTCATCTTGTTCTTGATCATTATTAGACAGGGACCCTTGGACTCAAATTCAAATTGAAATTAAAACAGAGTAGAAGGAAGAATATAAATAAATCAATAGCTAACAAGTATCTCATTGAAGCATATTAAAGGCCTTTGTATATTTAATCTGCACACAGCGTGGTGTGTCTGGTGGTGATTGATGCTTTTTCATCTTTTTTTGCAGCTTTTATTAGAGCTGATGGTAATCTCCTGAGAAACAATATGATTTGTAATAAAAAGATTACCTGTATTAAATAAAAATAATATATACATAGGAAATACTGTTAGCGCGACAAATCTGGTTAAAGATATTACCACCACCAAAAAATGTGATTTTTCCTCTCGCTGTCTAATTCATTTTAGGGAAAAGTAATATCTTTAAAACTTAAGCCTGTATTATTTATAAAGGAAGCAATAACTGATTTTCCCATTTCCTATATTAATAAATTTATTTGCATATATTTATATCAGAATTAATGAGTTTTTGCTCCCTATGAATGCAAAAAATGCGCTGAAAGGGAAAAAGAGAATCATGAATTGCTTTATCCCTTTAGG